>NC_142541.1:13943750-14577500 GCF_056151865.1 Erythranthe guttata | reverse complement strand
ATTGTGGCGCATTTGAAACTGTATTTTTGCATAAAACGAATACAGATTAGAGAACATTCCACATAATCTAGAAGATTCTGTTGAATTTAACGTCATAAGGGTGGACGTGTAAAGAGATTCGTAGTTGAGGGGTTGGTTGTTTTTATCCAAACATCATGGGTTTTTCGTAATTTGATTTAAGTATATGGGTGGTCGCTATTTACCCAATGTATTAAATATTTTTGTGAGTGGTAAATAATTGAATTTTAAAAAAAAATTACTTATGTTCTTCTATTATTAAAGAATTGAATTGGACATGTCATATTTCGATTTATTTCGATTTGTTTGTTCTTCAAGTTTGTCACATGGGATGGATGCTACTTTTCAATTCACTTAGCACGAATACCATGTGCTTTATACCAAAATTCATATCAAATCATTATTCAACAAATCGTCTTGAAATTGATTTCCTTGGATTTCTTGTCTAGTTTTTTTTTTTTTCTTTCAAGAATATCATTTCAAATTTCAATTCAATTATTAAAAATTCTAGCTATTTAAAAAAAAACTGCAAATCCTTGAGGTATTATAAATGCCGTCGTTTCAGTTTTAGAAATAATGTTTCGACTTCAAACGTGATTCTGATTATTTTCGAGTGTGAATTTGTTGCTTTTTGAGCTAGCTTTCTAATCGAATTGAATCACCAAGATTGTGTTTTGGGTGAAAAAGATATACATGAATTAATAGTCAGTGCGAACGACTTTGATATTTTGAAAAATCTAAAACCAAAATGTAAATCATTCATGCATAACTTTGTCACCTAACATTCAATCTAACCGATTTAAACTGTATTAGAAAGCTAACTCAAAGAACTACATTTTTCACGTTTCAAAGTTTGCAAAATATCTATTTAGAAAAATGTCAAAATTACGTTCGAAGTCAAAATAGTATTAGTAAAAAAAAATGATATTTAACATCTCACGATAATCAAACGCCACGATAATATTTATAATTTATAAGTTTGGCCTCAGTTTTCTCGTATATGGGCTAAATTCCAGATTTTTTTTCAAAAAATGTAGATTTAAATACGAGTTATCTGATTTTCATCCCTAATTTTGAACATGAAGTAGGTACCTACTTATTTAAATTTATTTCAATATATATTTATTAAATGATGTATACTATGTGATGTGGATCCTATGATTAGCCTTGACATAACTCAAGTTAAAAACTCACTAACCAATCATTGTGGGCAAAAGATAAAGTTGAAAAAAAAAAAAATTATACATCATGATCCATATAAGAATTGACTCAAAGGAAAAGGCTAAGATCCCAAATCTTCAATAAAATCTTTCATCAAACTCATTCTATGGTGCTTACATCAAGTTACAAAAGGATGTTAGGACAAAAATCTTAGCCAAAGCACCATTGATATATTTTCCTTGTTTAGTCTAATCCCAATCTTTTAGAATATTATGTAAATATTATTCTTGTTGCGTTTCGAGTATATCGAAAATTATTAATCTTACAACAAACCCTCAAAATAATTTATTTTTCGAGTAATTTTTAGGTCGTCTGGTATGCCTGTAAACCATTATTTCGTGATTTTGTTTTTTATTTGCGTGAGCTCTTTTGAATTGTGTAATCGGATTAGTGGACCTGCTCGTTATCAACGCGATATAAAATTGAGCCTATAGAAATGAGCCCCGATGATATATGAGTTTGAGTCAACCCAAATTCGGGCCACATGACACGATTACCTGTCCTACGTATTCACATTTCTTTTATATCATCATATTTTATATACATTACTATTTTTTGCTATCATTTAATGTTATTTGGTGATGTCACAATTTATATGAAATTATTTATTAATGAGATTAATCATTAGAGGAGGCAAGTAGAATAGTTTAGAGTGGATAATTGGATTTACATAAAAAAAAAAAAAGTAGGATAAAATAAGAAGAGGGGAGTGGGTGGGTCCCACTGTTGAGTTAATAATCAGGTGATCATGCTTGACAGTACACCACGCGTGCGCTTAAACAGTGTTGTACCTTCTCTTTGTGGGTCCCTTGACATGAGGCGAAAAATCAAAATTAATTTAAAAGATTGTACTCTACGATGCGGCTCCACACTACACTTTCCAATTATCCAATCAATGAGTCCTTTTTATTTAGAACTTGATTTTGGCGATTTTTTTTGTTAATAAGTGGAGTGAAATCTCGATAAATTAATAATTTTGGTTAAATAGTAATTTAAAAAAAAAATTGATCGATGTAAAGATATAAAAAGGCAAATTACACTTACATTTTCTATTATTAATTTAATTAAATTTAGGCACTTTTTATTTAAATAAATTACGTATGGCCCCCTTGAGATTTTATATTAGGTAATAGTTAACTCATCTAACCGTTGACTTCTTTAGATTTTGTTATGGTCCTTAATCGGAAATTACCTAAATTACATGGTCTTCCCCTAAATTAGGTATAATTATGCATAGATCCATTATATTTAGAAATATAACAGAAACCTCCCTTAAAATTTAACTTCACTAAAAAATGGATTTAAACTCATCAAATAATCATTTTTCAACGCGAAAGTTTCAAGCAACAATTTCATTTCAAAGTACCTTTCGTTAATTGAAACTTTAAACATTTATATATAAAAGAAAGAAACTCTAGGTTAGCTCTAAACAATCTTAATGGCATCTTCGTAAAAAAAAATTCATCATCATAGTTGTATCAATGTTAATGCTAGTAATATAGTTTAAATTTAAAAAATAAAATTTTTCAAAAAATAAATATTTCAAGAGTTACAAAATTTATTTTTATATAATTAAATAATTATTTTATTCTCTTTTGAAATGCTAGCCCGTGCAAAACACTGAAATAATTACAACTTACAAGTTAAACCAAAGTAACATCTGACATTCTTTTACATTTTTCATCTCCACTTCCGTATTAAATCGGAATAAACCGACATAATATGTAAAAATAGTGCAACAAAATTTCAAATTAAATTCAAGTAAGATGGATTTAAAACCCATCAATATTAAAGACTCGAAAATTTACCATGAACATTGCTCACTGAAATAAGTTGAACAAAAATTATTGCTACGAATTTGGGAATACAAAATTGTATCATGCAATCACGTTTTACACTATGCTACATCGCGTGAAATACATCGGACCTTTATTAGTCATATAGACACAAATAGACATCCACATGATGTGTGTAAATTAACGGTAGAAACACACACAGTGTAATTTTCATCGAATGTTGCACAGAAATAGCTAGAATTTCATCTAGTAAAAATTTTCAAAATATGAATTTGGCGGGAGGAAATATATAATTAAAAAATATATAAAAATATTATATTAAAAAAAAAAAAGAAATTACAGTGTGTGATGCATGTACACGAGATCCAAAAATTCCAAAAGTGATAGGCATTTCCTTTCACGCAATCAGAAGGCCCCATTCTAGACCTGACAGGAAATCGTGACCACACATTTAGAGGAAGTGCCACGTGGATAGATCTGGGATGGGGTTGAGGTCACCTGATAAGACTCCTGCCACGTCACCAAGTCTAGGTAGATAAAGGGGGACCATCCCGAATCTCCTGACCCTGCCACGTGATTTTCTGCCAATCAGGATTCAGGAGCCGTAATTCTCTGCGGTTGCGTATCTTATTGCTCAGCTCCTAAATCAGCCACGTGCCTTGTAATTAATATCGCTAAATTTTCATCCTCTAATTATGAAAAACCCCACATTATTTTTCATAACTACTTTCTCACCTTCAATTTTCAGATTTCTTACATTAACATCCTTTGTAGGGAGGTGAATACAAGAAATTTGTAAACTGTAGGGGGTCAGACGAGTTTCTTAAAAAGAAATGAATATAAGCTTTGAGCCTATAATAATGAAGCCCAATATAAATTCAAAATTCAAAAAAAATACACGAGCCGAACTTGAGCTTATACTAACAAAATCTGATGGTACGCGAGCTTTGAGTCGACCACAAGCAGACTCACATGACAAAATTGCCAGCCCTAGTCCCAACCGATTTGTGCGGACAAATAATTAGTTGACTTGATGATTACATATCGGACAATCTTATCTATTCGAAGACATGGTTAAGAAAATCAAACACGTGATAAATTTGGATTATATATAGTCGAGCACATTTTATCATCCAAACATGCCCTAAAAACTGATACATTGTATTGTAACATAAAGATCACTAGAGAGTTACGGGAATTCCTCGAGAAGAAACACAAAACAAAGGATTTCGGCTTGAAGAAATTCATTGCCGTTAAACTCCTCGATTTCAAGATGGTAAATTGTTAAAAATAATTAGCAAAAAAAAAAGAGAAATTATATATATATATATATATATATATATATATATATATATATATATATATATATATATATATATATATATATATATATATATATATATATATATATATATATATATATATAATAAGGGTATTGTGATATTAGTGAGTGGACAAGACCTCACTGTCTAAAAATTAAAATTGTTAGTTGAAAAAGAAAAAAAAAAAGGACACACAGCATTCAAGTACCCATCAAAAGCATTGGATACCAGCCAGCCTTTCTCTCTCTCTCCTGCTGAAATACAAACAATTCAATTTCTATATATATCCACCAGAAAATTATTCATATAAACAAAAAATAAAAAAATAAAAAAAGGTTGGTGTATATAAATAATAGCACCACTGAGCAATTGGATCTTCCTCAGTGGAGCTTTTGTCCACCAACTCAAAGATACAGTCTTTAATACTTACTTAGTTTCTCACTTTCTCTCACTTCCTCCCACAACTCTGTTTTTCATTGTCTAGAGAGAGAGGAGAGGAGAGAGAGAGAAACAGGCACAAGAAATTTTACCCCCAAAGATGTTTGCAGCAGAAAATGGTTTAAGGGGTGACCCAAGATTGAAGGCCATTTCTGATGCAATTAGTGTTGTTCCCAATTTCCCTAAACCAGGTCTTTCTTTTCCACCTCAATGAATATCCCTAATTGGGCCACTTCAAAATTCAATCTTTTTTTTCTTTTTTATTTTTTTATTTTTTATAAATATAATTGTAGTGGGAAGAAAATTCCATGGAAAAAAGTTCTGTTTTTTTTATTGAAATTAATTAATTATTTTTTCATTTTTTTCTTTACAGGAATTATGTTTCAAGATATAACAACCCTTGTCTCCAATCACAAGGCCTTCAAGCACACTGTTGATATATTTGTTGATAGATACAGAGACATGGGTATCTCTATTGTTGCTGGTAATGTGTTTTTTCTCACCTTTTCAAGGTTTTTTCTGCTTATTTTTTTTTATTTAATTTTTTTTATTGAATTATGAAAATGGGGATGATGAATTTATGTTGGGTTGTTGAGTTATGCTAATAAATGCATGCATTTTTCTTTTTAAATTTGATTAATCTTTATAATTAACCGGAAAAGATTTAGGAACTTTGTACGAAATTCGATCAACTGTAGATGTTTGAAAGTGCAGTGCAATATTACACTTCAATTATATTGATTTTATTTAAGGATTATAATTAGTTAGTTACCTGTCTGAAATTGTGATGGTTTAATTTTGTTACATATATAGGAGTTGAAGCAAGAGGGTTTATATTTGCTCCTCCAATTGCATTGGCAATCGGTGCCAAATTCGTTCCGTTGCGTAAACCGGGCAAACTTCCAGGTAATAAAATTTCAATCTTGATTTTTTGAAAAACAAAAATCAAGATTCTTGCTAATTCTACATGATGTGGACGATTCGTGTGATAAAATAATTATTTCGTGGGGCGAATACTTTACTCTAGAGACGATTAAATCGAATGTAATACTTTGAAATTATAAATGATTTTTTGTATTATTGCCCCAGGTGAAGTTATTTCTGAAGCTTACGAACTCGAATACGGTAACGATTGTTTGGAAATGCATAAGTGTGCTGTTGAAAAGGGAGAGCGCGCTTTAGTTATCGACGATTTGGTTGCTACCGGTGGGACCCTCTCTGCCGCCATTCGCCTTTTGGGTGAGCTTCCAAATTTTATTGCAATTATATGTTACTTCAAAATCACACTAATAGTAATCATAATTTTTTTTTTAAAAATTACGTAGAACGAGGTGGCGCCGAGGTTGTCGAATGTGCATGCGTTATTGGTGTGCCAGGGATTAAGGTAATTTTTACTTTAACTCACTTTCGCATCTTGAAAAAGTTCTGCATATCGTTATTTTTATTCGACTAAATTTTCGAACATTTTGAGATTTTATATACTATCTGCCGATCTGTGTAATTACGCATATAGTAGAACCTAGATAAATAAATATTCGATAAATTAATAATCTTGTTTAATAATAGTATAGTAAGGACCCGATTGGGTAAAAACCTAGTAAACTATGAGTTCGAGAGTTTAATATTTCGCTAAATTAATAGAAATTTGCTAGACCGAGTGTATTAATTTATAGAGGTTTACCTGTAAAGTGAAATTAATTTCGGAAATTTGGTCCAGGAACGACGAATGTTGGATGGAAAGCCGTTGTACGTCTTGGTGGAGCCTCGTCAATAGAAATTTCAAATTTCCGGTACTCGAGTTATCCCCCCTGCACTTGTTTTAATTTGTATTTATTAATTATCCACATTTGATTTCAAGAATTGAAGCTTCTATTTTTTCGAGATTATTAATTTATAATCTCGTCGCAATTAGGTCACAGCTGAAGGGGGAAGAGTTGTTACACGGAACATTCGATGATTGTTTCAACGGGGTCAACGCTTTCACCGTTGACCATCTCCGACCGGTGCTGTTTGCAGCTACTCCGGCGAAACTACTTGATGTGAAAATAATTTATTGGGTCCCTTTTTATGTTCTTTTTATATGAATTTTTTAACCTTCTTGTATTCAATTTGTATGTCACCATTACACTGTTTTAAGGTTGGTTAATAATTCAATGAATTTTATGGGATTTATGTGAGTATTTTTAATTTTGTCAAATATTTGATAAAATGTTTATACAGAAGCAACCAATTATAATAATTCAGTTTACAAATTACTTGAGTTAACCCAATGAAAAAGGACAGGTTAATATAATAAACAGAGGACTTAAAATTCTTGTTTTGAAGGTAAGAGGGTAATTGGTTAAAATAAACTTTGTCAAACGGGCCCAAAATAAAAAATGAAAAACTAAAAAAAATAACGTGTCTTTACATTAATGGAAATTGGAAATTAATTGGATAAATTACGGTGACCTTCTAATGTTATGTCAAATTACAAAAAAACTCCTATAAATTACAATTACCCCTCAATTATGAATTTTCTATATGTATACTTTTATGGTATCAAATACAATAAAATATTCTAGATTTCGTGGAATGTTCTGTAATCTGTACACGTTTCGTGCAATAATGCAGTTTATGATGCACCACAATCTGATATTTATAAACAAAAGTTATGATTATCTTGTTTTAAAATGTGGAGCTCGAATGGGGTAAAACGGGTACAAACTGGAGAATATTTCATATAATCTAGAAGATTCCACTAAATTTGACACCGTAAGGATGACCATGTAGGGGTGGGTTTGGTAGGGCAACCGTACCAAACCCCTCAAATTACTACCATTACCGAATTTTCGGTATTATGAAATCCATTACCATTACCCCTACCAAGAACTTTGGCATACCGATTTCGGCATACCAAAATTTCGGTACGGTAGGGTATGGTAACGGTAATTAGCAATCTATGTTATCTACTATTCAAATCTAAATTGAAAATCATTTTTTCAAAGCAATTCAAGGAATATACATGTGTGAAATGTTCAAAACTAGTATTTATGATATAAGTATTCTAAATATATGTTCTTAATTTACCTAATATGAAATATTTTGTAAACAAAATTATAACATAAAAACTTTTAACATCAACTACATCATTATTAATGAAAGCAACTTAAAATATTTTTGACATACCTAAAGAGTATAATTAATTTTAACTAATAGTAGTTAGTTAGGATATTATGTTCACTTTTTATATATAATAAATTAATTATTAAAATAAAATTTTATTTATTAATAATATTTCGGTACGGTAGGGCAATACCATTTTAATAATATTGAGTGCTGTTGCCCTACTAAAATATTTCGGTAGGGTACGGTAATAATTCGGTAGAAATATTTCGGTAGAGGATCGGTGGGGCTCGGTAGGGCAACGGGTTGGTAGGACAATTTGGTTAAAAAAATCCACCCCTATGACCATGTATGAAGATTCATAGTTGATGAGATGGTTGTAATTACCCAAACATAAGGGTGTTTTTTTTAATTTGATCTTATATTAGGGGTGTGGCCGTAAGTTACCCAAATAAAATTAAGGGATTTTTCTAATTTTCCCTTTTTACATAAATATCCACGACTATAAATACCCACGTCCAACACCGCAAAAACGCTTTTCTCCAGAAAACGTGAACACAAAGAAAAGTACTTCTCTATCCCGAAGCCAAGCGTGGAATCACAAACCCTAATTTTTCATTCAATTTGTTCCTTTTCCAATTTGAATTTGGGAATAAATGTCTATTGAGCAATCGAGGCGATAAATTATTCTCGAACTAAATTAATTCAAAAATACAAGAATAATGTCTGCAATGGTCTATGGCAAGAGATCGTTCTTCGATGACATGGACTCGTCGCCGGAGTCCGCACCGCAGCCGGCGTACAAGAAGTTCCGGTGCTCTTCGTCGGCGTCTCCGGTGCCGTTTACTTATTCGCCGCCGGTTCAAACAAGCCTAGTTGATCAGCTCAAGGCTTTGTTTCCCGATACTGAAATTCAGGTGAGCGTTACGCTTAGGTTTCATTATCTCTGTTGTTCCTAGGGTTTGGTAGATAGATACGAATTGTTCGTTATATATTTGTTTCTTGAGCAATACGATATCTTGAGCAGTCTCTTAAATCCAATCCAACCTTGTTTGTTCATTTTAAATGAATTTATGTATAATTAAATTCGGCTGAATTGTATTGTTTGGGAAAATGGTGAATTGGAATATAATTTAGCAGCTGCTTACAAATGCTTAAAAATATGACTGGTTATTCGGCCTTTTATAGTGCACGTACCATCGTTCACTCTTGTTATTCTGTTCAATCTTACCGTTTCTTTAACTACTTTCAGTTTCTCGAGAAGGCTCTAGAAGATTCTGGCAACGATTTGGACTTGGCTATTAAAAGCATTCATGAACTTTACGATGGATATTCCAAGGGCAACTCAGGCTCTGCTTCTGAAGAAAATAACATTATCGAACAAGGTCTGAAATTGGACTTCTTTAATTTTTACTTGAGATTAATCCGTGTGGAGTGTTTTATCGAATTAGCTTAGCCTTCTTAATCTGCATATTAAGAACCAAGACACAGATTTTTGCCGATAGATGCATATGCATATGAAAGATGGACTGACGAAACCTTTGTGACCTGTCATTTTACGGTGATTAAATCTGCCATTGTTTGATTCCTTACCGAAAATTAGTTATGTTGGGGAGAAGTTCGGATGTATAATTCGAGCATTATAATTTTTGGCGTTTTTTTACGTGTATGTTTCAATGAATTTGTTGTTCTTGTAATTAATTATCGACATCTTAGACTTCAAATTTATAATTCACAGGTGCAACACCAACTAGTGGGGATACAGTTAATTTACAGGAGCCTCAAGTCCAAAGCAACCTGCCGGTAAATGGTACCGAATGGGTTGACTTATTTGTGACTGAGATGATGAGTGCCACTAGCATTGACGATGCAAGATCCCGCGCAGCAAGAATATTGGAAAGTTTGGAGAAATCCATTAATTCTCGAGCTAGTGCTGACTCAGCTCAAAGTTTCCACAAGGTGAAATATCCAAATCTCGTCTCGCATATCTATATAACTTTTAAACCAATCAACAATATTCTAGATGGGAGTCTGTAGATGTTTATTATGATCTGATCGACCCAATTCGAATGAAGGTTCTTGCAACTCATAATATTTCGATTATTATTTAGGAAAGTGTGATGCTGAAGGAACAAATGGAGGCGCTTGTACGAGATAATGCAATCCTTAAACGAGCTGTAGCGATACAGTACGAACGGCAAAAGGAGAATGACGAAAGGAGCCAAGAGGTGCAGCAATTGAAGCAGATAGTGGCTCAGTACCAAGAGCGTGTGAGAACTCTCGAGGTTAGTTAGTGCGTTTTATTTTTTATTTTATATTTAAATGTTTTTATTTAATGATATTTTTGTGTATTTTATGATAAGTTTTTCCATTAACTATGTATGTTTGTGCAGGTGAACAACTATGCGTTGACATTGCATTTAAGCCAGGCTCAGCAGAGCAGCTCCATTCCTGGTCGATTTCATCCCGATGTGTTCTAATGAAAAGATGGAGAAGTCGTTTACTATTTATGTGTTCGTGTGAAAAAAAAGAAAAAGAAAAGATGTACTACATGTGCTTTTTCTATAGGCTGTATAATGAACTGCTTACAGAAGCTATATATTGTTCTTGCATTGGGTTTAAATCAATTTATTCTTATTAATGTCAAAAGTTGAGAACCAAGTTTTCTTTTAGTGTTCTTGCTTTTTTTTTTTGGGTAAATAGCACTTAAACCCCTGTGGTTTGAACTTTGTGATATGGCCCCCTTATACTTTCAATATAAGCAAATTACCCCCTTGTACTTTAATATAAGCACATAATACCCTCGTGTTATTCCACTTAGCCAATATTTATGTTCATTTTTTTTTTAATGAAGGAACCCGCAACAATCATGTAGGTGCATTGGGTAAACTTACACTCTCGTATAATAGTTTGCAAATCATACGAGAGGGAAAAAAATGGTGAAAAATGGTTTGATCTAAAATACTACAAATTAAGAGGGTGTTTGGCTAAGATTATTTTAAACAACTGATAAGTTCCTATGTCTGATAAGACGTTTTAAGAGCTGATAAGTTGTTACCTCTTATTTTTATGATTAAATTTTTTGGGCTTTAAAATATAGGTCCCTAGTGACAAAACTTATTAGAACTAAATGACAAGTCTAACTAAACATTTGCTTCACCTCCTTTATAAATTTCATTTCAAAAATGCCCCCACATAAAAAAAAATGAAATATGCACCAAGTAATATTTAAAATGCATTTATAATTTTTTTCATTCTGCATTTAACATTTTTATTTTCTCATCTAGCATTTTTGTTATTATTTTTTTTCGTAGAACAAATATTTTTATTTTGCATTTTCGTATTTTTTCCTTTTTTTCTACATAATATTGAAAATTGTGATTTTTTTAATTTTTTTGCAGCCGTAATCTTCTATATAAACCCGTAGAAAACCATAGTAGTCCGTAGTCATGTATAGACACTTGTAGGAAACTGTAGTAATCCATAGTCACGTATTCTCAAAACCCTAATTCCTCCTTTGAACCCTAGCCGTCAAACACTATAGACACCCATAGCTACTCATAGACATCTATAGACATAAAGTCGAAAAATCTTAGATCTGCCCCCACCAAACCGTAGATCTCCTCCACCAAACCCTAGATCTGTGACGCCAACATCGCCACCCGCTAAAGATGCCACAAAACCCCACCCACGCTGCTAGATCCCCCCACAATGTCGAGCACCACCGACACCATCCCCCAGCCCCCGAGCGCCGCCGACCTTATGACCAACGCCGCTGACCGCCGCCGCCGCCAACATCATAGTCGATTCCTTCGTCACAGCCACCCCCCCCTCTCAATCATGAGATGGAGTGTGGCGAGAGAGATATCTTGAGATTGAGAGAAATAAATTGAGAGAGCGAGACAGAAAGAACGAGAGAAAGAAGAAGAATAAAGAGGAAAAATAGATCTGAGAAGATCTGAGAAGAAACGTGAATATGTGGGTTATAAGATTCAGGGTGTAAGGTCAAGATAGGGATTGGAAAAAAATTAAGGATGTGAGTCATATATTATTTCAATCTAAGGATTTAATTAAAAAAATAGATTTAGACTTGCCATTTACTTCAAATTAGGTTTCGTATGAGGGACTTCTAGCATATTATATTAGCCCTTAATTTTAGAGTGTTTGGATAATAAACTTATTTCCTATTTTTACTCGTAATAAGATCTTAAATAAAAAGGTGGGGTATATGTATTTAAAAAAAAAAAAATCTTATTTGCTCTCCAACAGCTTATTTTAAAAAAAAATTAGGATTTTTTTTATAAAAAAATTCCAAACACTTTGTAAGAGCTTATAAACTCATGTTAACATCTTATAAGCTTAGCAAAGTACCTCCCCGGATTTGTTATTAAATTATTAATACTATTGAAAAATCACATCTAATACAAAAAAAAAAAAAAAAATACATTCATATATGATATAACAAAAGAAATCGATTATTTTATTTATTAAATGACTAATTAATTTAGTCAATAGAAAATTATTTTAATCCAATCCAACACAAATTAGTCGAGCTGGATGTACAGTTTAGGCAAATCCGGTCTGAACCGGACACAATAATACTTTCTATAGTTGTATTATCTCAATTACCACTCTCCCTCAGCAAAACGCAGTTCGAATATCCCAATTCGTCTCCCCTCTTTCCCCCAACCCCAAACCCTAATCGGAATTTGTGTCCGATCAGTTAGAATCAGTAAAGATGGTGCTCGCGGAATTAGGTGGAAGCATTTCGCGTGCTCTTCAGCAGATGAGCAATGCGACGATCATTGATGAGAAGGTTTTAAATGATTGCCTCAATGAGATTACGCGCGCTCTCCTTCAAGCTGATGTTCAGTTCATGCTCGTTCGCGATATGAAGAACAATATCAAGAAAATCGTCAATCTCGAAGAGCTAGCCGCCGGCCATAATAAACGCAGAATTAT
This sequence comes from Erythranthe guttata, assembly GCF_056151865.1. Lineage (NCBI taxonomy): Eukaryota > Viridiplantae > Streptophyta > Magnoliopsida > Lamiales > Phrymaceae > Erythranthe > Erythranthe guttata. Next base: position 14,564,638 of record NC_142541.1, on the reverse strand, counting down.
CCAAGAGGTGCATACCCATTTTTACTTTTTTTTTTTTCTTTTATCCCGCAATGGTTGAAAAAATAGAGTTATCGGTTTATTTTTGTACTTGAAATTATTTATAAATTGAGGGTGTGATTTTCAGTCCTGGATCCTAATTGAGGGTTTTGGATATTCGATGATTTTAGATGTGGGATTTGATCTGGGAAGGCGAAAATTGAAAATTAAATGAAAATGTTATGCTTTGTCCTGTGATTTAGTAACTGATTTTTTTCCCCTATTTTTTTGGCTACGAATGTGAGGATATTCTTTAGATAGTTTATCATTTATTAATATTTTTTCTTTGCACTTCTTCTTTGGGGCGTGGTTATTAATTTGGAAAATGGAGTTGCAGCATGATTTTTTGTTGCATGTACTTGCTCGTTTTTGTGTTACAGTGTTTTTGTGTTGCATGTGCTTGCTCGTTTTCAGAAGCTAAATTGGCTGGTTTGAAGCCAATTTTAATATAATAATCTGGATGGTTTTTTTTTTGGAGGGGGTCAGAATCTGGATGATACATCATACATGCATGCTCTGGTTTTTATTTTCTTCACGTGTGATCGTATTCCCAATTACTGAACCAACTGTGAATGGATTCAAAATAACAGTGTCTTGGTTTCTCTTTTCACCCTTTTCTACTCTTGCAAGTTTCTCTTATTTTTTATTCCCCTCTTTTTGCAGGCTATTTATAACGAGCTATGCAAGATATTGGATCCCGGGAAACCTTCGTTTGCTCTAAAAAAAGGGAAAACTAGTATTGTTATGTTCGTTGGTCTGCAAGGTATGCTGTTATCATGGCATTGATGTTAGTCATTGATGTGTGTTGTATAGAGTGTCACTCCGGGCTGAAAGTCCGTAAATTGTCGACTCGCACTTGGGTTATGCAATTACATGTTTAATTGACTGTGATGACATATTCAGAAGTATTTAATTATGCACACATACTTGATTCTAGGGTCGGGGAAAACTACTACCTGTACAAAATATGCATACCATCACCAGAAGAAGGGATGGAAACCTGCCCTGGTTTGCGCAGATACATTCAGAGCTGGTGCATTTGATCAGTTGAAGCAGAACGCCACTAAAGCTAAAATTCCTTTCTACGGAAGGTATCGTTCTCTCTATTATTTGGTGGACTATTTTCTTAATGTGTGTTCAGAATATGCTGTCAGTATGTATGTGTCCATGGAAAAAAAATACAGAACCAATTACATTCTAATGAATAGACTTCACTTTCAGTATCTGTTATATTGATCCAATTTCATGAGAAACAAAGTATTCTAATGAAGTTTCTACTCGTTCATAATCAAGGCATTCAAGTATAAAAGGTTCATTATTGTTGAATACGTAAGATTGGTTTTCCTCAACCAGTAATAATATGAAATTATTTATGTGGGGATTATGAGCAAAGTGGGAGAATTGGTGTTTCCGGTATTAGCTTTACGATGTGTAGTGTGTTAATTATGCATATTTTGTGGGAAACTCTTTTCCCGCATCTTCACCTTTTCCCTTTTAGATACAAGACTTGTTACTTCATCCAGTCAATTTTCTCTTCAAAGAGATCGTTTTGATCCAAATGCATCAAGTTGCTGCCATCCTCAATCTTGGGGATTCTACAACTGATTATTTGTTTGTTTACAGCTACACAGAGTCCGATCCAGTGAGAATTGCAGTTGAAGGGGTTGAAAGATTTAAGCAGGAAAATTGTGATCTCATAATTGTTGATACTAGTGGACGTCACAAGCAGGAAGCAGCTCTTTTTGAAGAGATGCGTCAAGTTTCTGAAGCAACGGTATGCTTTTCTGTGATGCTCCTTTTTTTTTTGTACTCTCGACTTTGTAATAATAATATTATTATTTGAAAATTCCAGAAACCAGATCTTGTGATATTTGTCATGGACAGCAGTATTGGTCAAGCTGCCTTTGATCAAGCTCAGGCATTCAAGCAAAGTGTTGCAGTTGGAGCTGTGATTATCACTAAGATGGATGGACATGCTAAGGGAGGTGGTGCTCTTAGTGCGTAAGTTTTAATAACAGGTTATCGAATTTTTTAATTTAAATGGGGGAATAGCTACAAAGACATGGGAGTGACGGACACATCCCTTCCTGATATGCATGTGCTCTAGCTTCTTTCGCCGAATGGATAGAGAAGTTCACTCGACTTTGGCTCTGTTCCTAGTTTCAGGGTGTAGGAAACTGTAGTATAGTACTAGTAAATATTGATGACAAGTTTGGGGAAGATGGTTACGGACATAAGTTTGTTACATTCGGTAATTAAATTTTATGATTATATCATGGCCAGTGGAGAGAGATATAGTTATATAATATACATTCAACCATAGTAGAACTGGTTGAAAACTTTAAACTATGAATAAATACATTGGTTATATAACAGGGAAAGTAGAGTTTAATAGTTGGGAAGGATTTATATTATTGTGAGTGCCTGGGTCCCGTTTTGGGTAAAGTGTTTCTCTTTTCAGCTATAAGATGTATGGATTGTGTTTGGCAGCACATTTGATTAGTTAATTCCAAGAAATATGTTCCGTTTCAGAGTGAGACTCCAATGATTGAAAACTGCCCTTGATTTATATAATATATAATGAGATGTACTCTTATAGAAATCAAAGTCAAACATTTTAGCAAAATATGTGACAACTGACAAGGCGTTTGCTTGATTGGTGCTGCTCTCAATTATCCGGAGTAAATATGAATTGTGGGATGTCTTCCAACATTTTAATGAACATTAATTACCTAGTAAACAGCTAATAGCTTTAATCAGCCATTCTCAATAGTAAGTTGCATATTTTATGTGGTGATGTCACTGAAGTTTTGAAGTATCTTTCAAGTTTTAGGCTCGTTATTTCATGTATAGATTTTAAACTATCCGACACCTATGAACATGAATTAACACAATATGTTATATCATTGAAAATATGTATTGATCCCCCTACTCCCTTTGCAGGGTTGCAGCGACAAAAAGTCCAATCATATTTATCGGGACGGGTGAACATATGGATGAGTTTGAAGTATTTGATGTCAAACCATTTGTTAAACGTCTTTTAGGTTGGCATCCTTAATCGTAATTACAATTCTTTTTTTTATGTTGTTGCTAATCTTTTTCAAGTAAGTAACATTGTATTGCAATTTTTATAGGTTTCGGTGATTTGTCTGGGTTCATGGACAAAATTCAAGAAGTTGTTCCTATGGATCAACAGCCCGAGCTTCTCCAGAAGCTTTCAGAAGGCAACTTTACTTTGAGGATTATGTACGAGCAATTTCAGAATATACTTAAAATGGGTCCTATCGGTCAGGTCTGTCAGTTGCTTATGTACCTATCTCTATGGGGTTTTAATTAGTGGTTCTGTTTTCCAGAATATACTGATGTCACTAACAAGAATGCCTTGAAAATAATTACTTTCTAAAAGAATTGTCAATCGTGTTTTAATGTGGACCGAGCTACTACTGCAGAATGATATGCTTCTTGCTTGATACAGATCACAGACGTCAGATTATTTTGCAACCATCATCTTAACAATATATACACTATGGAAATAATTTTTTTGTGCAAGTTCTCTTTTGAATAGACATATCTTGATCAGATTCGAATAACTAAAACTCACTCCGTTTTTTTTGTATAGGTGTTCTCCATGCTTCCAGGATTTAGCCAAGAGTTGATGCCCAAAGGCCGTGAAAAGGAAAGCCAGGCCAAGATTAAAAGATATATGACAATGATGGACTCGATGACTAATGAAGGCAATTTTTTTCTCTTACCACATGAAGTCATTCTTTTCAATGTCCAAACTTTATTTCGTTGTAAATAATATGTTAATATTGCAGAGTTGGACAGTTCGAATCCGAAGCTGATGAATGAATCTCGAGTAATGCGGATAGCGAGAGGATGTGGTCGTCCAGTAAGGGATGTAATGGAAATGTTGGAAGAGTACAAACGGCTGGCGAAGATTTGGAGCAAGATGAAGGGTTTGAAGATTCCAAAGAAGGGAGAAATGAGTGCTTTATCGAGAAATATGAACGCTCAACACATGAGTAAGGTACTTCCACCTCAGATGCTGAAGCAGATTGGTGGAATGGGCGGCTTGCAAAGCTTGATGAAGCAAATGGGCTCTTCTAAGGATATGATGGGTATGTTTGGCGGTGGAGATAAGTAGATTAGTGCGGTGCCCAAAAAAAAAAAGAAAAAGAACGAGTCGAGTCGAGTTGATTAAGGTTTTTGCACTTCAACAGAAGTTTTTGGCACAGTTTGCCTTAAATTTGGTCAAGTTATTACACTGTACAACTTTTTTTTATTTTTAATTTTCGTGAAAAACTTCGACGTTACCATTGTTCCTGTTACTGTATGTTCACGGATACGTTTGGATACGGTAAACTTTAATTGTGGAAATGACATGAAAGAGATTTTTGTAAGTGGCATTTAGGATTATATGTGGGATGTGTGTTTTTAATATAATACTGTAGTGAAAGTAGAAAAATAATACTGCTGTATTAACATAAACGATAACTGCAAAAATCAAATTGAGTCACGAGAAAACCCCTCTTATTTGGATAATAATTACAACCACCTTGTTCAGATACTAGAGTAAACAGAAACAGTAAACTGCAATTTCAAGTCATATCTGCTTTTACGGTGAACTGTGAACGTAAATACATACATACGGTATTCTTATAAAGACAAAATATCATCTTAATTACATTATCCAACCGAAGTAGTTTGCCAGTTACAGTTTTTTCCTCGAAGAAATACAATCGTCTTCAACTGTTCCAGAGCTGTCAGGACTATCATCATCAGTTGTATTAAGATCATACCGCATACGAGAATTCCCTCGTTTCCTCGGAATTGCATTGCTAATGACAGCATCTCTTACCATCTTCCTCCATTCATCATCTGTTATCTTAGTCACGTTGTCACTTCCGTTATGAGTTGTAGTGACCCGTGTAAAAAGCTGCTCCTGTTTAGTACCATGATTTTTTAAATGAAAATAAGGTTCTCTCAAAACGCAATATGTATTTTAATATTGTCGCATGAATCTGAATTACCTCCGATAATGTTCTTTCTTTTGTCACCCTGTCAAGCTCCTGCTGCAATGCGGATTGAGAAATTCGGAGTGATTTAACTTTCCCAGAAAGAAATTTAATAACTGACTTGGATTTCAAGTCCGACTCTTCATGGAATTTCTGCAAGTTTTTAAGCTGCTCTTTCGCAGAATCGGATTCTTGCCGCAGTGCTTCATTCTCTTTAACGAGCGAAGTTTTATCGTCCTGAGTTATTACAGATATTAAGTATTTCCAGGAAATGCAGAACGGAACAAAGTTCACAAGAAAACAAATTCAGAAAAAAGTTTGGTTTTCAATCTGACCTCCATCTCTCCATACTTTCGTCCGAGTTCCTCCATGTCCCGTTGCAAGTTAGTAAATCTTTCCGTTTCCAAGAAAATCGCCTGCTTCAGACTTTCTTCCCCACTCGTCTTTGTAGATTCAAGTTTGCTTTCCAAATCTTTGACCTGCAAAAAACAACACCAACAATAAATAGTTCATCTGCAACATAAATCTTGTTAATCACTAAACAATGCAGTGATTAAAGCACAATTTTTACAAATAGAATCAGCTATACACATAGCTTTAGCTGCATAGTGGTTTTGATACCTGTTGAGTAATGCGAATGAGAACTTTATGGCAGGAAACATGTTAGAGACGAGCTGTAAGGAAGTATTCACTTAACATTTGACGAGGGCAAATATACCTTTGCAGTGAGATACTGTCTGGCAGCAAGCTCTTGATCTAGTCTTGCTATTAGATCTTCGATATCCATCTTTGACGTCACAAATCGTTCTTGCATGGTAGTGAAAACCCTCTTTATCTTCTGCTGCTCCTTCATTGGAAGAAACACCAAAGCATCATTCGGGAATTGCAAATCTGAGCTGGCAAGTGCGTCGTCCGAAGCTTCGACACTTTCACAAGATTTAGACGAACCGCCGCAATCTTGATGAACCTCCGTAGTATTTTTATCGTGAAAGGCTTCACTCGGAGAACCATCAGTGTGGCTTGAAAGTGGATCTGATGAGCTGTCACCGTTGCATAAATTTACATTCGGCACCTGGTGACTCGACTCACTGAATGCTGAAATGTGAGAAAATAAGTAATGAGCTTAAATATGAAAATCTAAATTTTTAACCAAGTTGCGGGCAACCGAAAAAATAGATACATACATGACCTTGCAGCCGCTTCTAATTCAAGAAAGCATGCCACGGGAGCACTTCTTGAGAAATCCATATCAGAAAGTACCTTTGTCATCCAATCCTCCAAAGCACACCTACGCTGCGACGAATTTTGCTAATTTAGGATGGTAATGTAATAAAATCAAATTGATGTATACGAACAACCACACAACTTATCAGATCATAATAACTCTATTAAAATTTTATATTGTACGACGTAAAGTCTAACATTAAATCCCGCTTAAAAGAAGGATTTATGTCTTTCACTTACTATATGCTATCCAATAATCCAAGAAGTAGAATATATAGTGATGTTTTGCTTAAAAGCGGAATTAATTTCAATGAGAAGACACCACCAGTGTCCAGTCGGCATTATCTTGAAACTTTTGAGGATAAAAAGAAGTAATTTACGAGACATTCATCAAGAACCAAAATAAAGGAGTTACATACTTCCTCCAAAACTGCTCTGCTTTTTATTCTCAAAAGCCCCTTCGGAGGAGCAGGGGGCAATTTTTTCTTGGGAAAAGACCGGTTTAGCTGCAAAGGCACAAACAATGTCGTTTTCGTTAGAGAAAGTGTCAATTACTAGACAAGGTGAAGTTTCCTAGTCTATGTACAAGATACTGGTCGATTGTGTTGTACGGGTTCTTTGGAAAAAGGCAAACTCACATCAGATGACAGCTTCAAGAAATCACTAAATCTTCTCAACACTTCCCGTGTCGCGGTAACTCCTAATGGTGACTGCAAACCGACTTGAACCCTGTAAAACTGTGATATGGGAAAGTCAAAACAGATACGATTCATAAAAAAAAGTAAATTGAGACGAATAATAGATTCTATACCGTTACGGGTTCCGAACCTCCCGATTCGGAAAAGATGCTACAAGAAGGAACTGTGACACAATAACTCCATCCTGTTTGGAAATCGTGAGGCCAGATTGTGCTCGGCCCGTTCTACAACACAAACGGGAGATTGTTAAAATACACAATGCACGGTATACTCTTGCATATTCAGCCACAAAATAATACTCCAGAACAAAACATGGGACAAAAAAAAAATCGGTGCCGGAAAAACCTGGTAAATTCAAATAGCATTTCTGGTTAAATTTGATGATAAATGATGCTAATAATTTATTAATTGTGAGAAAAAAATCATAATTAGGTAATCCAGACAGTCGATTTAGTTCTAAAAGAGTTCATGAACAAATTGAGTGCACAAATAATATCATTCGGCCATGGGAAAAAAATAACATAAATACAACTACAAGAGTAAAATACGAATGATTCATGATTGCTGATTGGCATAAATTAAACTTAACGAAACATACCCTAAGAACTGATAAATGGCTAATTTCCTAATTAAAATCGAAAAATCGAAGGAGAAAAGGTGATAGATACCCAGCTACGAGGAGGAGGGCTCCAGTCCATTCCAAGTGGCAGCGGCGAAAGTCCGTCGTGCCGACGCTTCGGCGGAGTGCTATCGGACTTGATTTCTCTCAAAATTGAACTGGAAAGTTTGATTAAATTCTTCTCCTCCTCGTCGATTTCTCTGTGCCTTGTGTCTCTGTACATTCGATGGGAGCTTGAAATTGATTCGATGAGAGTGGGATCGTCGAAGCCCACGTCGAGGAGTGAGTAATCGAGCCCGTACAGATTCATGACTGAAACCTGTTTGATGAATTGTTTCTGAGAGATTTTCTCTTTTTTCTTTTTTCTTTTTTTTGCGTAATTTTCTTCAGTTGACGACGACGCACTATGTTCGATTGATAATTACAATGGGAACCCCGCTAGTTAAGATAATAACAAAACTAACTGTATAATTTATTTTATTACAAACAAAGCATTTAAATATTTGGGTAATTGGCATTTTGCACGCTCAAAATAGATGTTATTGGCAATTTGCACCCTTCAATTAGAAAAATAGTATAATGTACCCTCCAATTACAAATTGTTTCGCAAACTGAACTCTAATTCACTTTTTATATAAAAGAAAGTGACCCACTACCTATGTTCTTGGGTTATCAATATGACAAAAAAATATGTCTGGAAAACCCCTAGTTTACCGGACCACTGCCATTGAAGAATGTTGAAAGGCACATGGAGGAGTTTACTTTGAATGCTTGGAAATGGACATGAATTTGTCGATCTTGGTAACCCCTAGCATATCGAACCACTGACACTGAAGAATGCGATGAACTTGAAAGCCACATATCGGGCCACTCCCTGATGAACTTGAAAGGCACATGGCTGGTAACAGAAGACTGGATCTCATCCAAGAAATTGACCTTTGCTAATTCGAATTCGAACTTCGCCCATTGCAAATAAGCTGAGAAATCTCAACTTCATCGGTCTGGTGGTGCAAAGAGAAATAGGTCCCTTACGCTAATTCGAATTTGAACTTCGCTCATCACAAATAAGCTGAGAAATAGCAACTTCATCCATCACAAATAAGCTGAGAAATAGCACTCTTTACGCTAAATCGATCTTCGCCCATCGCAAATAAGATAAGCCAGCTTTACTCGAAATAAGCTAAGTCAGCTTTACTCGAAAGTGATTATAAAAGAACATAAGTACCGGAGAATGTCAAAGAATGTTTTATTCCTCTCAAGCTTTAAATTATTGGATTATTGGATGATTATAAATGAATGAGCCTATCCCTATTTATACAACTTCACCTCCTCGATGGATGGTGATGATCATCTTGATCTAAATGCTACGATCTGCTACAAAATATATACAAATGACGATATTCTAAGGATCTCTACATTAGTGGGAGAATTCTAGAAGATTTTCTAGAATGCTCTATCAATCTCTATTCTTGGCCTAACTGGCCCCTTCAACTTGGGGTTACTTGATGGACCATCTCTAATCCCTTGGTTCCAAGGTGAAACGACACTATACTATTATGTTAATTGTTCTTTGGTTGATTACAAATGGTTGTTTAAGGTCGAAAATTAAGTGGATTCAATTAGATATAAAGTTAGGTTTGTAGCTAAGGATTTTACTCAAAAAGAGGGCGTTAATTACACCGAGATTTTTGCCCCCGTAGGTAAATTCACCATTGTGCGCCTTATGCTTGTTATAGTGCTCATTATAATTATGAATTGAAGCAAATGGATGTTAAAACTTTTTTTTTTTTTTTTTTTTTTTTTTTTTTTTTTTTTTATGGTGAACTAAATATTTATATCTTAAAGGTAAAATAAAATTAAAATGGCCCTGGCCCATAAAGTAAAAATATGTAAACACTTAATTTATTTTTGGAAAAAATTAAAATGTTCGGAATTAATTTGGGAAAATAAATTGGTTCGGAAATCTGAAGTTTTAAACAATTTTTATATGATTGCAATTACAATGCAAAAAAGTCGGAGAATATCGAAAATCGAAATTTTAGAAATCGTAATGAAAAAAATTGTTTCAAAATCGGAACGTTTCGGTATCGAAACCGGCGAAAATTGGAAATTATATTCCAACTTTCATCACTAATCTTAAGTGAAATGTTTACGTCATAATTATTCAATTTATCATGCCCGTTTCAAAAAGCTTGTGTTGTTAAAATAAATAACATACAAATAAAAAATCAAATACAAATTATAAAGTAAGAATTCGAGCTCTACGCTTATTTATCTCGGGTAATCGAAGGGGGAAGTTATTTCTCGTTATTTTACTTTTATTATTTTCCAAACAACCTCCAATCGGTTCATGAGCTCAAATATAATGTCGAACAAACGACCACGGCTCAAAATCGACCTAATCGGGAAAAGAATCATCCAAACAAAATAAATAAATCGATAACAAGAATACAAAAAATCATGGCTAAAACATTTGTGAGATACTTATACAATAATCAATAATAATGTATTAAATTGAAGAAATTGGAATTAATAATTAATTAATTGTGTGGTGGGCTTACAAGAATCTCTTTGTTTGTAGGTGAGTTAACATGTACGCTATTTTACTGTCCCGAGTTGTACTTTTACCAAAGTACAAACATATAATACATCTTCTTCTCTACTGCCACTCCTTAAAGTCAGGTGACATTTTTCCCTCTTTACTCTTCTTTTTCTTTTTTCTTTTTTTCTTTTTTAATTATATAATACATTTTTACTGCTTTATATGTATATATATATACATGACTTCAGTGGCTAAGGGCAGCAATCGGGTCACATGAGCCGAGCTTAGTTAAGCTCAAACTCAAATATCGTCGGGACTTAAGATTAGAAGATCAAACCCATATACTATCGGGTTTTGTAGTTATTAGGCTCAAAATCGACGTATACAATATTTCGGACTTCTCGTGTTAAATGGACTCTAATACGACTTATAACACTACATCTTATAAAATCGTGACTCCACTAATGCAAACATTCATGTCATAATCCTTTTTTTTTTTATATATAATTATTATAAGGGTAAATTTCACTTTCTCCCCTTGTACTTTGGCTCGATATCACTTTACCCCTTCTACTTTCAATTGCATCGATTTGACCGCATGTACTTGAAAAATTGTCTCAATATAGCCATCGCCGTTAGTTTTTAAAAATTTAACCTTAACACCGTTTGATCTAAGTCTGAAAATTACAAAAAAACCACCCCTAACAGTTTAAATAATTATTTATTTAAAAAAAAAATTAAAAAAAAAAAAAATAAATTGTGGCAGCCATCGTGGGACTATGTTTTCTCGTTTTCTTGATTTTTTAATTATTTATTTTTGTTTTTTATTTCTTTTTGCTTTCGTAATTTCAAAGTTTAGACCAAACGATGTTAAGGTTAAATGTCTGACAACTAACAACAAGATCCACATTAAGAAATAAATCAAATACAATGGGGACAAATCGATGCAATCGAGAGTAAAAGGAAGTAAAGTAATATCTAACCAAAGCATGAGGAGAGAAAGTGGAATTTACACTTATTATAATTAACTGAATTATAATTCATCACAGTAAAAAAAAAAATATAAAAAAAAAAAAAAAAATGGAAATGATCTGAAGTCCGTGCAGGTGCACGCTTGGTTGGGTGAGGTGCCCCCACAGGTGAATAATGAATGATAGGCAAAGAAGTAACGTTGTACATTACATTCGCATATGCAATGTCTTACGCAGTCACTCCAAAATGGCTATGCATTTTCTGACACCCCCATTGTGTGGTTGCGTGATCACACATTTCATCTTTTTTTCTTTTTCCAATTTTATAACATTATTTACATTTTATTTTTATTTAATAATATGTTTTTGTCATCATTGGGTAATAGATTGTATTGCCCTTTGAAAATTGCATATTTAATCTCCCATTTTCAGTTAATAATAAGTAGAGTTAAATACACCCTTAAAGAAAATATCAAATTTAACACTTTCCCTTTCAATTAATAAATTAAATGGTTAAATTACAACCACCTCCGTGAGGTAAGGTCAAATTACGAAAGAACCCCTCATGTTTGGATAATTACAACTAACTCTCAACTATGCATCTTCTTATTAGTCCACCCTTATGGACTGTCAAATTCAACATAATCTTCTAGATTCCGTGAAAGTTCTCTAGTTTATGCTCGTTTTTTTGCAAAAAATACAGTTTCTTATACACAACACTCTGGTATATATGCAAGCCAAAAAACACATCTTGTGATCATCTTGCTTCGAAATGTTGAGCTCGAATGGGATAAAACGGGTACAAACTTGAGAATATTCCATATAATTTAAAAGATTCCACTCAATTTGACATCAGTGGGGTGGACGTGTAAGAAAAGTCATAGTTGAGGGGGTGATTGTAATTAATTACCTAAACATGATATTTTTTTCGTAATTTGACCTTACCTCAGGGGTGGTTGTAATTTACCCAAATTAAATAGAACTTTGTCCCGCAAGGGATGATCTAACGGTCGGAGCAGGTGAACTTGTTCAATTGATCGTTAGGTGGAGTTTGTTACACGTGGCCAGCTTAATGTGTTTACATCTCTCGTATAGTTTATGTGGTTTACATCTCTCGTATGATTTACATCTTTAAAATCAATTTTGTAATTTCAAAATTCTAAGTTAAAAGAAGAAAAAAAAATTCTAAATTTTAGTTTAATTTCAATTTTATTTTTTTTACTTTCCCAATTCATTGTTGCACGTAGAGTACTTGTTATGTTCGTTGCAACCATAATATACATATTCTCTGAATTGTTTTTACAATCAATACATCTCACTTGTGAAAATCTATAATTTGATGGTGAAAATCTATAATTTGATGTATGTATGATTCCAAATTTATTGTATTAACTTTAATGAAGATACAATAATAAATATTGGAATAAAAATCCATGAAATTAGTTTTTTTTATAATAAAATTGAATTTTTGAAAAAAATAGTACTACATATTCATTTTTATATATAAGGGCATTACAAGAAAAAATACCATGTCATTAAAATAAAAAAATCATATGTTTTAAGGGTGCAACGTGTATTTTATCCTAATAAATATGCTTATAAATTTATAATAATAAAAAATAAAATATCAAATTAATTAGGGCAATGGATCCAAAATTAATATTTGTTCTTTCCTTTTATTTCGGTATGCGCTGGTTTTACCTTTCTATCGTGCAATGAATCACTCTCAAAATTTGCCTTTGTCCTCACTCTTTTTTGTGTTTCTTTTTTCCACCCTGTTATATATATATATATATATATATATATATATATATATATATATATATATATATATATATATATATATATATATATATAAACAAAAGGTGAAAAATCCTATATTTATCGAAAAGGCCGTTGATGTGCCTAATTGGATCAATCCAATGAGCCTATAATTTCTTTATCTACTGGGTCACGAGCCCAATATTGAAGACAAACTGCAACTGATGTTCAATCACCTTCAAATAAGGTTTGGGCCCGACAATTACAATCAAGTAACTTCAGCCCAACCAACTCGGTATAAATAAAAATTACAATTCATTTGTTAAGGTACGTTCAATATTCGAACTATACAACTGCTCGTATTCGACCTACGACTTTTGCTATCCACACACCTGGCTTGAGCGCCGGAGAGGTTTCAGCTGGATCAACCTCCGGCTTAGTTTACGTCTTCTCTGATCGCATGTATCTCAAGGTCATCAAGCTCGTGAGCCAGTGATCCAGTTTGCTCTTCCAGCTCATCATATTTCAACTATATCAGGTGATCTATCTTTAGCATCATCAACCGTATAAATGGTTATTGAGATGCTATACTCGGTGATTATTAATCGTTGATGTGATAAAATAACTTCTCATTAAACATACATACACATGTGTGTGTATGTGTGTGATTGTGCGCTGGACAATGATTAATAATCATCCAATGTATTTCATCGAGTGTAGGATCAAATAGACCATAGTAATAAATCCCATGTATATATATATATATATATATATATATATATATATATATATATATATATATATATATATATATATATATATATATATATGTAAATTAGTAGCTACAAGCCTACATGTATAAATAAAATATATGTTGATGAATAGTATTAAATATTAATTAATACTTTCTTGTCATAATAATTAAAATTATCATGTATTAATACTTAAATGTTTTTAATTATAATTATATTAAAAAAAATAAGGAGGCAATAATTAAAGAGAGAATAACAGTGACATATTATATTCCCGGGTACAAAGATCAAATGTGTTGACATGTGATGGGATGTCAATTATCACTATATTTTTGTTTTTTAATTCCTGTCTATTTTTTTTTAAATCAAATAAAATAAAATATAAAAAATAATAAAAATAAATAAATTTATGATATATAAATAAAAATGTGATTTAGTAGTAGGTACCCCACCTGCGCACTAACTTATTTGTAAGTATTATACCTAGAACGTGAAGGGTAACCCTACCTTTCTCCCCACGCTCTGCTAAAGCTGTATTTTCTAAACACATTGTTTGCTGAATTATATAGAGTGGTCCTCCTTCCTTTTTTCTTTTTTTTTTTTCCTACCATTTTATTTTTATTTATTTAAATATGCATACAAATTATTTTATTTATTTATTTGAATAATCATATATATCAAATTTATTTATGATCTGTCTATCTTTCTGGTTTTTATAAATACCATGTTATGGCCTCTCATTTACACACAAACACCACACACACACACAAGGGTTTTCTTGTTTTTTTTTTTTTTTTTTTTTTTTTTAAACAATGAAAATATTACTCAAAGAAAAAAAAAACACACACACACAGTGGAATCCTGTCATGCTTTTCCACAGCTTTCTTGAACTTCTTGTGTTGGTATTTTTTTCAATTAAGAATATATATCTATCTGTACATACAGAAGTTCAAGAATGCTGTGGGAAGACATGGCAAAGTCTGGATTTTTTATTATTTATTTATTTATTTATTTGTTTTTTGGTGATTTTTTGATTTTTTTCAGGGTGTTGATATTTGCAGAATTCATCGGTGGTAGTTAAATTGTAACTCTGGTGGGGATGAAGAAGATGAATCTCCGGTGCACTACTAACCATGGTTAATAATATGGTCTACAAGATCTGTACGCACATGGTAATAATTCTGATTATATTTACTGTTTAATTCATTAATTGCATTATTTTAATTAATCACATTTGTTTAATTTGTCATGTATTTTTATTTTGCCACAATTAATTAACTTTTTTGTTTTTTCATCTGTAGAAAATGAGTACTGCATTATATATATTTTTATAATTAAGATGAACTGTTTTTTCAACATAATTAGTATATGTAAGAATTTTGTTTAATTTGTAGCTCCATTAATTTTCTTTGAGCTTCTACATGATTCTTAATTACATGACTTAAATCTTTATTTATTAGTCTTAATTTTGCTTCTGGTAAGTGCTTCCTTAATACAGTGTTTGCATAATTTAGGATTAATTATGTATATTAATTTTCAAGGTGATTTAATCAATTCTTCAAAAGTAGTATATACAATCTGAAATATGTCATGCATGCATGTCCTTTACTTTACATCTATATATTTAATTCTGTGATTACATTTCCTTTGCTCTGATTTTTTTATAAATTATAATCTCAGGTTATATATTATAAGCACTAATTTAAGCATTTATAAAAAAAGCTCGATTCTTAATTCGTAAGTTAGCGACTTTCGAACTTTTCAAACGCTTGGCAATTATATTTTCGTATAATCTTGAATATATATGCAACACTTTAGGAGTATATTAATGCCTTAGAATTATGAACCCAAATTTTAATTTGATGGCCAAATTCCTTATAAAGAGTTCGGTAAAAAGACACGCCGAATTGTGCCTAGATCTCCCGTCAAAACACCGATCCTCCCCATCGAAATCGGCCTCAAAAGACAGTCCGAAAAACGGTTTGAGCGCATATCCCGAAATAGGAGTCCACCACGGTTCTGGTGGACGGATCGGAAGTTTGGGTAAAATGCTGTCCTAATGACCTTAACACTAAACACCACTGTAACTAACATTGATTAATTACCGAGTGAATTAATAGATGTTTTTTTAAAATAATAATAAGTGATAATTAATTATTAACAAGGGGAGCAAAATTTAAAAGTTGAGTTTATTTTTGACAGGAAAAGTAGAGAGGAATTAGTGCATGCATGTCATATCAGGAGTTTTTGGTGTGTTACACAAAAATAGGTAACATAGTTTTTAATTTGGAGTGGTGGCGTTTGATGTAAATATCCAGTTGATGTAAGAGAGAGAGAGAGAGAGAGAGAGAGAGAGAGAGAGAGAGAGAGAGAGAGAGAGAGGGGCAAAGGCCACTGATTTCTGATTTCTCGTATCCATGCCCGTCTTCCACGGATCTCTCCTCATTAACTTTCACAAACCTACCTACTTCTACACCTAGCTACTACCTTTTTCTTGCATCATCTCTCTCTCTCTCTCTCTCTCTCTCTCTCTCTCTCTCTCTCTCTCTCTCTCTCACTCACACACACACACACACACTAAATTTTGTTTTTTTTTTTTCCGGTTTTTTTATTATATTTATTATGTACATTATTTATATTAAAAATAAGTAAGTAAAGAGCGAGCTTGAGCTTCTGAACAATTAAATTGTCGTAATAACGAAATCCATTTGATAGCCTATTGAAATATAAAAAAACATGCTTCTGGTTTGCATACATCCCCCCATATGGTTTACATAAGGTTGAAAATTACGAATTCCGTCGATTCAGATCCAAATATGTTTTGCTGGCACAATAGTGTTCCCATTCCACATTTCGAAAGTTCCATTTTTTGCGAATTGTTTTTGGACGGAATTGGAAAACATATATCCAATTTTAATTTCTGAAGATATCGATTTTATTCTTATAAGTTGTAATCACACTTTTATAGTACCGAGTATTCGGAGAAATACAATTTTCATCCTCAAGTTTGCACCGATTTCATATTTGACCCCCGATATTCACTTAAAAATATTTTCGGTCCCCCATGTTTGAAAAATTCAACATCTTTAGTCTTTTCCGTCAAATTTCTGTTAAAAATTATCGGAATCAAGCATGTTCCAACCACTACCTTAACCGACTGAGTAACGGTAAATTGATGGAGAGGACCAAAATGTTAAATTATTAAAATACGAGGGACCAAATGTTATGAACATGATGGGCCAAATGTGAAATAGATGCAAACTTAAGGAATGAGAACTGTAAATTTTTCCTATAAGTATTATTATATGTTTTATATCACAAGTGACTAAAAAATACAGATTCTAAATTCACATCTGGTCCCCGATATTCACAGAAAATATATTCATTTCCCCATGGTAGAATTTTCTTTTAGTCTTTTCCGTCAAATTTGTGTTAAAAACTAACGGAATCATGCATATTCCCACCACTAACTTAACCGACGGACTATCAGTAAATTGATGAAGATGACCAAAATATTAAATTATTGAAACATGAGGAACCAAATGTTGTGAACATAATGAGTCAAATGTGATATAGATATAAACTTTAGGGATGAGAACTGTAATGTTCCCTATAAGTATTACAGATTCTGAATTCCACCGATTACCACCCGAAATTTTCAATTTCAAAACAAGTTTTTTTCGTCCCAATTTCCGAAATTTCACTTCTAATTTTGGGAAAGGAATTCGAGTTTAGTTTGCCAATTCCAATTTTATTTTATATTTTCAAAAGTGAAAAAAAAGGGGCCAAAACAATTCGCGATTTCCCCCCAAAAATTCAGAAACCCTCCTTTCTCCTCTTCGTCTTCCCCACACAGAGAGAGAGAGAGGTTCAGAGCAAAAACCCTAATTTTTCACAGAAAAAAAAAAAATCAACAATGAAGTTCAAAGCATTGATGACAGACAACGGAATCAACCTACTGGAGAAGAGGATCCTACCCGCACTTGACAAAATGGGCAAAATCTGCCACCTGTACTTGACCCGGGACCACGCCTTCTTCCTCCACAACCTCCTCAACTCCGACGGCCCCCAATCCATCGCCCAGTTTAAAATCTCCTCCCTCTTCTCCGACTACCGCATCTCCAGCCAGAACGACGATCGGATCGCCTTCTCCGTCGACCTCTCCCTCCTCCACCGCGCCCTCCGCTCCATCCTCGCCGTCTCCGCCCACTCCCACCCCTCCGACGGCCTCCACATCAAACTGGTTAAGAAGCTGCCGCCGCACTCCACCCTGCCCACGCCGTTCCTCACCTTCGAGGCCAAGGGCCACAAATCCGCCGTCGTGCAGGACGTCCCCATCTCCAAACCCCTCTCACGCGCCGACGTTGACGAGCTCCAGCACGCGCTCGAGAGCGGCCAGGAGATTCCGCCCACTCTCATCAAGGCCCCCGATCTGAACCTCCTCCAGAACTTCGCCGACCGGATGAAGCACGTGGGTGACGTCATGGGGGTTTCCATCACCAAACGCGGCGACCTCCACTTGCAGATCTCGACTTCTCTGATCACCTTGGGGGCCGAGTTTAAGAACCTGGTGGTCCTGGGGGCGAGGGCCGAAGGCGGCGGCGGTTTGCAGAGAGAGGAGGCCACGACGGTGCAAGTTAGCGTGAAGCATTTCTTCAAGTGTCTGCAGTGCAGTTTAGCGAAACCCGACTGCGCTTTCTACGGTATCGCACCGCAAGGTGGTTGCTTGATCGTGATCTTTCAGTTCTTCGTTCCGGGCACAAGGCAAACGGATAAATCCATTAGCC
Source organism: Erythranthe guttata (assembly GCF_056151865.1). NCBI lineage: Eukaryota > Viridiplantae > Streptophyta > Magnoliopsida > Lamiales > Phrymaceae > Erythranthe > Erythranthe guttata. The sequence continues at coordinate 14,546,230 of NC_142541.1, read as the reverse complement.
TCCACTGTAGGCTGCCAGTACTCGATCCCGGCTCAAATTGACACTAGTGATTCTCGATCAATCATTTTTTTTTTTGTAATTTTACCAAATAATAATTCTAATATTTTCACATATTTACACAACTGCTGTTACAATGTTAACAAAAGCTATGCCAAAGCATGATTAATTGATTTATGCCAATTTTCTTACCATAAATAGAAGAGTGTGTCTGAACAAATCCTACATGGAGCTAGTAGCTGGACAATTCTCTTGGACATGAACTTTGTTCAATATCTCATCCAACGACCGCGAAGCAAACTTGTATCGATCGTGCGATCTCCTCCCTTCATCCACAACCTTCACTACACATTTGTACAAGCTATCATATCTATGCACAGGGTTATTTATATCGATATCATCGCCATTATGATTGTTATTATTACACCCATGATTGAAAATATAGTCTCGACCAATGTCCTTCCTCCATCTGGCAAGGATGTACCGAGGTGGAGTCTCCTCCAGACCGATCTCGTTTATTACACTCAATGCGTGTCTGCACAAATAGCCCCTGAAATTGAAGAGCCCACACGCGCAAAGAATCTCGGAATCGCAAGTATTGTACATCACCTCAAACTCCCTTGTTAGTCTACGGTTTTGCTCAACTAGGATGTCTTCTTTCACTATGTAATAAGTCAAGGATGAGCTATCGGTGCTTATTTCTCTCACACTGAAACAAGAGTGCATACCTTCGATCTCGTCTTGAAATTTCTTGAATATTTCGTTCGTGTACAGTTTCGAGAGCTGCAGCTCGAAGGAGAATCTCGACTTTAGTGCACAACTCGAGTTGTTTGTAGATTCCATATCGGATAGTGTTTCTCTTTGTTCGATTTCAAGAAGAGCTCGTTCGTAAGTGCACAGAAACTCCTTGAGAGAAGTTTGTGGGCTCAAGTATTCCTCGAAAGGCGAAGACAATCTCTCGTTTTCCTTAACGGGAAAAAGTCCCGCCAAGAAAACTTCCTTCAAATAGAGCGGGACCCACCGCTTCCGATCTTCGTACAAGGTTTGGAGCCACTTGTGATTTTCAAGTCCATGTGTCTTCACCATGTCCTCCCAAGCCAATTCAAACTCGTCCACTCTCAAAGAACCATAAACGACTCTAGTAAATGCTGGATCGAATTCGCTAGCAATCTTTTCCTTAATATTTGTCAAGGAAAGGCAATGAAAAGCCCTCGGAAAAACATCGGAAACAGCACTTTGCAAGGCTTTACAGGGCCCAGTAATGATAGTTTGTGGGGCCCGCCCCACCATATACGTGAGCCACGCTCTGAACAGCCATATAAACGACTCGACACTCTGGCTCGAAACCAAACCACACCCTAATGACACCATCTGCATGTGGTGATTGATGCAAGCAAATACAACCAACGGAACCTCGTAATTTTCAGTCAAAGATTTAGTATCGAAAAACACAACATCTCCAAAGTAACCATAGGCTGCCCTACACCTCGTTTCTGCCCAAAATACATTCCTCAAACACCCTTTCTCATTAAAATCCATAACATAAAAGAAACCAGGACTAGTCAACTGCATTCTCGTGAAAAAATCCAGCATTTCTCGCGCATCACCTTGTTTAAGCTTCAATTTATCGTCGCCCCCATCAATATTAATCCTAGTTTCGCCTCCGTCGTCTTCTTCATCAATTACCAACGTTCTAAACAATTTGATTTTACAAACTTCCTCGGAGCCGTCTATCGACAAAGGCCTCTTACTTCCAAGATCCGTTATCCTACGAGATTTACAGAAGCTACCGCCAGCTGGACCAGTTAAGTGATTATGCTCGAGTTCCATTTCTATAATTCTCCAGCGATGATTATCCATTAACCTAAATTTAATCATTGCAGGACAGCCCGTTCGAGTTTCGGGCCTCGGCCGATTGGCTTCGGTTTTCTTCTTGAAACCTGCACTGCTACAGCTGAATTTTGCTCTGTATCTTTCTTTGCTCTTTCTGTACCAAGTATTGCTCACTCTTACTCCGAATCCTTGTTGTTTCGCGTAACAGTTGTAGAAGTAATAAACATCATCGTACGAATCGAACTCCATTCCTACAGCTGGAGGCAGAGGATTTTCACCTCGCAGAATATTACCGGTTTGACCGACGTATTCCGTCATCGCACATTCTCCATCGATTTCAAATTCTTCAGCCTCGTCATCACACGCAGGTTCGGTATTTAGAGAAAATTCATCCATCTAGCGAAGAAGGGGAAAACGAAATAAGAACAAATTCGATTAATATATCATATAATGTGGTAACTGAAGTCGATTAAAATCGAGAAATACTCTCTCACTAAACTATACTAGCAGAAAGAAAGAAACAATTGCAGCTTCCAAGTAGCTTAGTGTAAAGATTGATTCATGAATTATGATTGATTAACTTGAATTCATATATATACATACATATCTATACAGATTAATGCTCCGCTGAATGTAATTATGTGCTGTGAATTCGGAATTAAATTAAGAGATTTCATCATTCCTAATTCCGCAGAGAAACAGAAAAACCAAAATCAAATTAATCCATTGTAATCAGACATAGTAAAGCAGTTTCACCCAGACATTCATCACCCTCGTGATTTATACAAGAGCACGGAGATAACTGGAAGTATGCTTACAATTGATAATGTTGATGTAAATCCGGCGGCGTGGCCTGGCAATTGCGGCGGTGCGGCGGCGGAGGAGCAGTCCCCCAAATGTTGAGTGGTTGTACAGACACAGCGGTGCCTCTAGGGTATCGTTAACAAATTACACATCGTCGTCATCAGCTTGGTTGTGAATTCTCAAATGTACCCTTGTTAAGTTTTTAGTTTGGACAACTTTTTAGAGTATTTGCACTTTTGGACCGAATTTGTTGGCAATATTGCAAATTGACCCCTTAAACCTCCTAAATTAGAGAAATCTGAAGCACTTAATTTACTACGGCCACCCCTGAGGTATAATCAAATTATGAAAAAATTCCTCATGTTTGGGTAATTACAACCACCTCTCTCAATTAAGAATTTCTTACTCATCCACCCTTGCGGTATCAAATTTAGTAGAATATTCTAGATTATGTGGAATATTCTCCAGTTTATATCCGTTTTATCCCATTCGATCTCCACATTTTAAAATAAGATGATCATAAGATGTGTTTCTTGTTTTGTAAATATCATATTGTGGTGTATTAGAAACTGCAATTTTGCACAAAACGAGTACAAATTAGAAAACATTCCACAAAATCTAGAAGTTTCTATTGAATTGGTCACCATAAAGGTGGACGCGTAAGAATTGATGGAATGATTGTAATTACCCAAATATGAGGAATTTTTCGTAATTTAACCTTACATCAGGAGTGTGTCCATAATTTACCCTTAACTTAATAAGTCAAAAAAATTCAAAAAATTTGTTTAAATTTTTTTTAGGCAAATGCTTTTAAGGAAACACATAATATACAAAACTGTAAGAAAAAGAGAGAGATCATATTACAAAAGATGAGTAGGCACATTTTTTTGTTCAATATTGTGAACTCTATCCAATGACTCATCAAACATTTGCAAAGCAACCTTATAATGGTCCAATGAAACCACCCCCTCCTCCACCACCTGCAATGCACTTCTGTACAACTGCTCGAACCACCGCCCCCGTTCCGTAATATCACCGCCGCCACCGCCGCCACCACCACCACCACCACCACCACCACTCCCATTTTCCTCGACACACAACCGCTTATAATCTTTCGTCCACCTCGACAGAATATACTTGGAAGGAATCTCCTCCACTCCGTTAAAATTCAGCACGCACAATGCGTGCCTGCACAAATACCCGTAGAAGTTGAAGCAGCTGCATATGCAACGAACCTCGCCAGCACCTCGATTATAAAGAACTTCGAAATCCCTTATCTCTCTCCTATTCCCTTCGCAGAGAACCCTTTCCTTCACCAAGAATATCGTGATCGCCCCATCTACGTGTACCTGCATTGTGCCGAAACACGAGTACATCTCCTCCACCTCCAATTGGAATCTTTTAAATATTCCTCTAGTGTACACTTTCGACAGCTGTACTTCGAACGAGCATCTCGTCTTTAAATCGATGCTCGAGCTTCTCGATTCCATGTCCGAATTCGCCTCCTCATTGTGCTTTTTCTGCAGGGCTAATTCGTACTTGTCGAGAAATTCTTTCAGTGGGGTTTGCTTGTGCAGGTACTTTTCGAAAAACGGGTTCAGTGTCTCGCCTGGCCGTGCAGCAGCCATTCCGAAGAAGAAGGTGTCCTTAAGGTAAACCGGGGCCCACTTTGCACGATCCTCGTACAACGATCTCAGCCACTCGTTATCAGCAATGCCAAACTGCTGGATCATAAACGCCCACGCTGCTTCGAAATCGAACGGCTTTACAGCCTCGTATACTCCTTTCACAATTGCTTTCCTTATACCATCATAGTTTCTCAATCCACCCAATTTTTCCGGAACTTTTTTCATTATGTGCGACAAGGAAAACCGATGATTTGACTTTGGGAACACGTCCGAAATTGCAGCCTGCAAAATCTTGCATCTATCGGTGACAATAGTTTGTGGGGGATTCCGATTTCCGGATTTACAAGAAAGCCACGCTTTGAAAAGCCAAACGTACGACTGTATTGACTCGCACGCGAGCAAGCCACAACCGAGTAAAATCAAATGACCGTGGTGATTTATGCCCACGAATGAAATGAGCGGCACCTCGTACTTATTCGAAAGGCACACAGTGTCGAGGAAAATAACGTCGCCGAAGTAGGCATTCGCAGCCCTAGCCCTCGCATCCACCCAGTACACATTCCTTAAACGCCCCTCCTCATTTAAATCCATCAAGTACACGAAATTAGGGTTCGTAAGCTGCATACGGCACAAATAATTGTACATCGCCTGCGTATCCCCCTTTTTCAAGTTCAATTGATTCAGAGTTTCCGACGAACTTTTAGCCAGCGTTTGATTGAAATCGGAGGGGGTCCCACCATCTACGACAAGAGCACGGTATAATTTTACGGGCGGTGTTTCGGGTTCGGATTTAAACAGCATCTTTCTGTGGGGCCCACTGCCTATCTTCTTCAGCGCTCCTAATGTGTGGTTGTGCTCGAGGGTTGCTTCAAGTACACGCCACCTCTTAGAATCGGCCAACCTCATCCTCATCATAGCAGGGCAGCCGGTTCGAGTTTCCTTCCTCAGGCGGTTCACATCTTTAACTCTTTTGAAACCCTGGCTACTGCAGCACAGTACGGCGCCGTATTTCTCTCTGCTGTTGCGTTTGAACCACGAATTTTTCACCCTCACGCTGAAGCCTGATTCTGTGGCGTAACAGTTGTAGTAGTTGTACGCGTCTTCGTAGGACTCGAATTCCATTCCCGCAGCTGGAGCGACGAATTCTTTTTTACTTGCTTCGGAAGTGTCGACTTCGAGAATGACATTTTGACCGTCGGTTTGTGGGGGACCCGCAGAGGATGATAGTACTACGTCTGTTGTTTGCTCGGTGTCGAGAGTTTCTTCCATACAATCTCTCAGTCTGAACATATATAAGCCCGAAAAAACACAGAATTGAAAAAAAAAAATATCTAAACTATTTCCTTCTGTTCACAAGTTCAAAGCAGCAAAAGCAGATAATTTCTCAATTCCTCGTAAAAATGCAAAACTATCATAGTTTATTCTCTTCAAGCACAAATCAATATTTTGTCAGTTACTGATGCATAGCTAATCGAGCATTCGATATGCTAAATGCACATTCAAGTGGTTCGAAAGCGATTATACTAATGCATGCCCTTCCCTGCATAAATTATCAGAATTTCAAAACGAGTACAAACTAGAGAACATTCCACGGAATGTAGAAGATCCTGTTGAATCGACACCGTAAGTGGACTAGTATGAAAATTCATAGTTGAGGGGCAGTTGTAATTACCCAAACAGGAGGAGTTTTTCGTAATTTGATTTTACCTAGGGGATTACTGTAATTCACCCAAACTTATAAAAAAATTAGCCCTAATCGAGAAAACAGAAACACCAGTCTAACAAATACAACTTTACGATAATCTGTGCATTCAACACCAGAAGTTCATGAAAAGCTACAATGTTTCAGTTCTTGTAGAGTCATAATCAACTGAGTGAGATTTTCTGCAATATGCATTTTTTCCTCAACTTTGAGTTTGCATATAATTGACATAATTTAAGAGAAATAAAATAGAAATTACACAGCTTACCTTCAATAGCGACAAAGTAGGCGGATATCCGGCACCGGAGAAAGCTACTGGCGGTGCTCCGGCGGGAACAATGTTGTACCTCACTGTAGTCGAGGGGTTTTTTTGTTAGAGATTTTGTCGTTGATTATGAAATTTGGGAATTAGTTATCCCCTACAAAAAGGTCCACGGTATTGATTAAATCGTAAATAGTAAGATTTAATAAAAAAAAAAAAGTTGTTCCAAAAAATTGATTAAATCTTACTATTTACAACGAATTAAGAAAATTTAAGTTTACTATATTTTCAATGAAAATTAACTGAGAATATATTGAGACGTTAACTATAAATTACGTATATTTATATTTAATTAAATAAAATTTATTTTTTATATATTTGTGAAACGTGGAGATTTTTAAAATTCGAGTATGTGAATTGATATAGATATTATAACCTTCATAAGCTCTAACAGACATACATAAATTTTTGTTATTACACTGTATATTTATTTTATCGATATTTACATAATTGTATAATTTATTTATAATATTTATATATTGTTATTATCTATATTATTTTTGAAAGAATTTAGATTTATGATTCAACAACCCAAAAATAGAGTAATAACTTAACAACATCAGCGGAAAAAAAAGAAAATGAAAAAAACAATTGTGTATATTTTACAAGAAGGTAGACAACGAACAATATATATACACTTTGGGAATAATTTCTCACTATACAGTAAAGTATCTCAAACTTTTGTATGAGAAGGCAAAAACAAGATTCAATACTTTTGTATAAAATTAAAAATAAAAATGGCGCCGATTTATACAGGTTTCTCGGCCGCAAGACGAACCTTATTAAGCGACTCCTTGAACGCTTGCCACGCAACCATATGATGCTCTCTCGACCTCATTCCCTCCGCAACAACTTGCATCGCCCGTCTATACAAATGATCATACCGTTGAACGGGGTTACTAACATCAATCCCGTTAGAATCAAAATCGTGACTGTAAATACGCTTTACATCCTTCCTCCACCGTGTCAATATATACTGGCTCGGTATTTCTTCAACCCCGTTGCAGCTGAGCACACTCAATGCATGGCGGCATAAATACCCTCTGAAATTAAAGCAACCACATACACACCGAACTTCCGCCCCGACTTTATCGTACACCACTTCGAAATTCTTTACTTCTGCCACGTCAGCATCTCGTTCTTTGACCACATACGTGACGATTGCCCCGTTTGTGTGAATTTGAGCTACGCCGAAACAGTTACACATCAGCACTATTTCTTCTAGAAACTTCGAGAATATTCCTTTACTGTACAGTTGGGAAGCCTGCAGTTCGTAATTGCACCTCGTTTGCAAAACGGGCATAAACTCTCTCGACTCGAAATCGTCTAAAGCTTCCTTGTGTATCTTTTTCTGTAAAAGCAATTCGTGTACGTTGAAAAATTCACTCCAAGTCATGCGTTCGTGTAAGTACCCGTGGAAAAACGGGTTTATGTATTCCCCTGTAAAGATTCCACCGGGAGTGTTTTTCGAATAAACCGGGACCCATTTTTCTCGATCTTCGTACAAATTCCGAAGCCAGTCATGGTCCTTGACAGCAAAACGTTGAACCATCTCCTCCCACCTCGTTTCGAATTCTTCGACTTTCATCGAGGCGTACACTGTTCTATCTAGAACCTTCCCGAACATTTCCGATTCCCTAACTTCCAAATTTTCTTGGATGCTACGCATAACATGTGGTAGACAAAGACGATGATTGGACCTAGGAAGAACCTCGTATATCGCACCCTGCAAGAACTTGCACCGGTCCGTGATTATAGTTTGTGGGGCCCGCCCGGATAAACACGTAAGCCACGCTCTCATCAGCCAAATATATGTTTCGAGGGTTTCATCCACTAGCAAACAACATCCAAGTAATAAAGATTCACCGTGGTGATTCAGCCCACTAAATGACAAAAGAGGAAGATCGTACTTATTCGACACACAGGTTGTATCAACTACCACCACATCCCCAAAATAACTATAGGCAGCTCTCGACCGAGAATCAATCCAAAATACATTCCTCAAATAACCTTCGTCACTTAAATCCATGATATAAAAGAAGTTTGGATCAGTAAGCTGCGAACGGCGAAAATAATCGTAAAGAGCTAATATATCACCGTTTCCGAATTTCATTCTTTTCATCGGATCTAAATTGTTATTGGGTTCTCTTTCGCTCGAGCTTCCATAACTCACTGGAGTTCGAAATAACTTAATCGTTTGTATCTCTACTTCGACAGCAGATTCCAACTTCCTTTTAGTACCTGCTTCCGTCTTCTTGTGGGACCTCGAATTTTGAGCCTTTTCATGATCGAATAAATGGTTGTGCTCGATTTTAACTTCATCCAATCTCCATCTATTACTAGACTCAACCAACCTTAACCTAATCATGGCCTGACACCCTGTCCTAGTTTCCTTCCTCTGAGTGCTCGCTTCTTTCGTTGTCTTAAAACCCTCGCAGTTGCAGCAGAGCACTGCCCCACGCTTCTCTTTGCTGTTACGCTTTGTCCACGAGGATTTGACCCTAATACCGAAACCAAGCTCCTTTGCGTAGCAGTTGTAATAGTTGTATGCATCTTCGTACGATTCAAACTCCATTCCAACTACAGGCGGGAGATAAGATTTTCCTTCGATGTGGTCGGTTTGAGCATCTGCTATATTCCCGTTATTATTGGCATAAATATCAAGCACATGCTCGCATTCGTTTTCAAGATCAGTTCTTTGAACTATGAGTGCTTGATGAATGGCGCTTTCGAGATTGTCACTCTTGACTTCGAGTATTTGGTTGTCTTCATTCGTAAGGGCGTTGGTTTCGATTTCGAAATCTTCTTCCCCCTCATCATCGAGCAGCTCTTCGCTGTTTCCGGAACCTTCTTCTTCCATCTACGAAGAAACCAAAAAGACATTATTATAGCTTCAAACGTAATCGAAATAATTTTTATCCAACATGGATACTGCAACCCTTACAAAGGCGATTAAGAATCAATATTTTGCTAATTAACTTCATACCGCATTATGATTTTCCAATAACAGTGAACATGTAAAGACAGCACAAAAAAATTAAAAAAATTAAAAATTAAAAATTAAAAAAATAGGCCAATTATTGAAAAAATAATTCAGGATACCTCAAGCTGGAAAAATTACGAAATTACTACAAGAAAACAATGATTCATAAATTATCTGAATCCAGTAGATAGATTTCCCCCAATTTTTCCAGTGGATTATTATAAAAATTCGGCTTTTTTTTTTTTAAATAGAGTGATGATATACTCATCTGCTGGTGAACAAATTGCAGTTAACGGCGACAAAATAAACAGCCGATAATGACTTACAGAGATTTCGATGCCGGAATTCGGCGATAAACCCTCGCCGGCGGGAGAAAAGACGGCATCGTCGGCCATTTACTAGGAGAGAGGTTGACGCGGGGTTGAGTCAAAGCCTGAGAGGGTAGCAAATTTTTACCCTATCCAATTCCTACGTTTTTTACTACTCGGCCCCTATACTTTCACGTATTTGCAATTAATCAAATTGAAAATTCAATTCGAATCTGTAAACTTATGAAGGGCATTATAGTCATTTAACGAAGCAAAACGAGGGGCATTATAGTCATATAAAAGCAGAGATTTTCAGTATCAGTAGTTAGTGGTGGTCGTAAAATTCGAATTCCCCTCCACTTGCTCTCACACCACCACCACCACCACCACCATCAATCAACAGCGCCGCCACTTCACCACCGCAGCATGCCTTTCTCTCTCATTTCTCCTCCTTCTCCGCCGCATTTCTTCTCCCCCGCCGTTTCTTCGATTGCTCCAAGCAGATTCTCCATTCCGAAACGATTCCTCCGCACAATTGCCAAATCTTCTGAAGACGACGGCGATAAACCAGCTTTCAATCCGTTCGGCTTCGTCACCGATAATCCGTCGAGCCGCGGCGCCATTCAGCTCCCGGAATCCCCCGCCGAGGACGGAAACGTTGGTCAAGTGCTCTACGTAAGAACAGCCATCTGTTTTCTAAATTGTGTTTATCAATTCAATTTGTTTTTTAGCCTCTTAATTAATTAATTAGGTTTTATTTATAATCAATAAGCTAATTTCTCTGTCGCTATGTTTTATTGAAGAGAACAGAAGACAAGGGAAAGGAGTATGGCTCTTACATTAGATCTGGAAAGTTCAAATGGTTTGTGAGAGAAACAGGTAAAAATTCATTGCATTACAATTTGTTCTTTATTTCAAATTAAAACTTAATTTTCTTTCTTCTGCAGGATCGCCTGAGAGCCGCCGTGGGACCATCGTGTTTCTCCACGGAGCTCCGACGCAGTCCTACAGCTATCGAGTTGTTATGTCTGAGGTATTTTTTGGCGATCTTATTAGTTAATAATTTGAGTTGGCTCCAGTACTGTGTTTCTAGTTACGTTTTCTCCTCTGACCGTGTTTTTTTTCGTTCGATAAAATATTTTTGTATTTATCGGCTTTATATATGTATTTCTTTCTTTCGTAGATGGCTGGTTATGGATTCCACTGCTTTGCTCCTGACTGGATAGGATTTGGTTTTAGTGACAAGCCTCAAGCTGGATATGGTTTTGACTATACAGGTTTGTGACTTTTTGATCAATTATTTTAAAATGTGATCGTAGCACGAAGTTTTCTGTGGATATCTGAATTCGTAACATTTTATTGACAGAGAAAGAATTCCATGATGTATTTGACAAATTACTGGATACTCTTGGAATTACGTCACCATTTTATCTAGTGGTTCAGGTTTGAACTTTTCATGTATTGATGATGACTAAGCAGTACATATCCTAACCAGAAAATATGTTCGTTTCCAAATATTATTCTTGCTTTTCTCAAATCAAAATGCATGCAAATTTTAAACCATCGTACTTTAATTGTAAATAAACTCTTGCATCTATTTTTCCTTTTGTAGGGATTTTTGGTGGGGTCGTACGGATTGACATGGGCTTTGAAACATCAAAGCAGAATATCAAAGCTTGCAATCATGAACACCCCATTGACAATCTCATCCGCACTTCCTGGACTATTTCAACAACTAAGGTTTTATTTCGACCTCCAATTAGTAATGCATGTTGTTTCTATTAAAGTGACATGTCATTTTTTCGTATTTTACTATCATTTTTGTTATTTGTTTTATATGACAATAGATGTTATCCTCGTTTGCCTATGACCAGGATTCCGTTTCTTGGTGAATTCACTTGCCAGAATGCAGTTATGGCTGAGCGCTTTATTGAAGCAGGTAGCGCGTACGTATCAATAAATTTACTTCCATCTTAAGAAAAATTTACTTTCTTTTAGAAGTGCCTAACCATTTATTTGAGATTTACGCTTTTGCTCTAACTAGTATTAATGGATAGACTGTTCAGATATTGCATGCATTTATCTGAATACGTATTGTTATTTGTTGAAGATGATTTTAGTTTTATATAAGTGCATGGAGAATTAGCTGATTAAAATCACTGTTGAGTGGCATTATTAGTAATTCCCATTTGTGATTTACACTTATTTCATGCGTGTTTCGCTCACTAAATAAAGTAATGTTCATGGCAGCTACGTGTTGAAGCTGGATAAGGCAGATGTGTATCGGTTACCGTATTTGTCCAGCAGCGGACCTGGATTTGGTTAGTAATCCTGTCGAATCCTGGAATTGAATCTTCTGCAGACAATTACTATTAATGTTTTGTCGTGTCAAGCTTCCAGCTAATTTTCAGTACTGTTTTTCTTAAAAGTATATATCATTAGTGCCGCGAGTCCTACTTTTACTTGCAAATCATTAAGTCTGAGTAGGAAAAACTTGTTCCCTTAACGTTAGCTATATTACATTTCTCTCCGTGGTTTAGTTTTTCAACAAGACTTTAGTATCTCCCAAGTCATTTACCGTCATTTGTGACTGCCAAATGGATTATAAGCTAAAACTATTGTAACTAATAATGCCATGTGTGAAGTTATCGTATAGTATGGGTTAGAGGCAATTTGATGTGCATATATGAAATGCTCCAAATTTTCATAATCATGTGATATGAACACATCGAGTGATTCTACATCTCTTGGTGTTTTCAGCTCTGCTTGAGGCGACAAAAAAAGCTAATTTCAAGGATACAAACAGCCAAGTGTCAGCTGGATTTGCAGCTGGAAGGTACAATACGATCAGAAATTTTCGGAAAATGTCCTGGAGCATATCTTTTTTTGAGATTATATTTGTGCTTTTTAGATGCATTCAATCCTATTTTTAAAGAACATTGCATCATGTTTTTAGTTAATTACAATAATATTCGGAATATTAAAAATCTTCAAATTGAATTTTTCGAAAAAAAATTGTCCTTGATGCCCGCCATTGATACCGTATAATTTTCTCTTCCAAAATGATGGAAACTTGCCCAATATGGTTCTTCAGCTGGGACAAGCCAATATTGGTTGCATGGGGAATAGCAGACAAGTATCTTCCTCAATCAGAGGCAGAAGAATTTCAGAAAGGGAATCCTAATGTAATAAAGCTTAAGTTGATTGAAGGTGCAGGCCACATGCCACAGGAGGACTGGTAATAAAACTCCCGGAACTTGTTCATGTACAAATATATTGCGTTTTCTAGCTCACATCAAAGACTTTTTTTTTTTTCCTGCAGGCCGGAGAAAGTTATCGAGGCATTGAATGTATTTTTGCGATGAACAAAATGCGTCTCGCGCGCAGACATCTCAACTGCGGAGGAGCTTATCTTTTGAAGGTAGATAATTGCTTCCACTACCAATGTATATTTGTTTCATATGTTGCAAAGGCAGTGTATTTTATTGTAATACAGAGACAGAGAATGTAAGTAAATATTGAAAACTTGGCTCTGAAACAAGTTGGCAAGTACATACGTCTCGAACCACACACAAAAAAAAAAAAAAAAAAAAAAAAAAAAAAAAAAAAAAAGCTTAGGTTTTAAATATTAATACAATTTCACGTACTTCCTTTTGGTTATAGAAGGAAATGGGTGACGGAAAATTACGGCTTATAATAAACGTTGTATCTTGATGGGAGGATTCGAAGGAGGCATTTCAGATTCATCATAATAATCAATTGAATTTGTTTGAATTGAGTTATTTGATCCGGAATTTATGGTCACTTTCAAATCATTCCCATTTGGACTCGTTGCATAAAATCCGTCGATAAATGCACTTATAAGAACTTGTGACAAAATATAAATCTTCTTGAACATGCCATGCCACTGATTCGAAAGGGGACTAGATTTTTCTGAACGGTTTCCGTTTTATATCAAGTCAACCTGCCCCACATTTATACAAGTTTTCCTCGTATAAACCCTAAAAGCGGCATTCGATAAGACGACCAATTAATTCACAATGTATGCACTAGGGGTGGTAAACGAGCCGAGCCGGCTCGCGAACTCGACGAGCCGGCTCGAAAAAAGCTCGAACTCGAGCTCGGGATTTTCGAGCTCGAGCTCGAGCTCACGAGCTCGAGCTTCGGACGAGCTCGAGCTCGAGCCCAAAATTAGTTGTTCGACAGCTCGCGAGCTGCCTTCTATTTTTTTTTTTTTTTTTTTTTTTTTTTTTTTTTTTTCTTTTTTCTTTTTACATATATATATATATATATATATATATATATATATATATATATATATATATATATATATATATATATATATATATATATATATATATATATATTATTCTTATTCTTATTATTATTATTATTATTATTATTATTAACTAAATAGTAAATAGTCTATAATAATAAATATATCTAGTATTTAAATAGAAACAAATCTATATTACTTAAATAATTCATAATTATATAAAATATTATAATAATAATAATAATAATAATAATAATAATAGAAAAAATAAAAAATATATATAACTAGAGTTCATTATTTATTTTATAATTTTTTTTTATTTTCCTATGAATAATTTCTAATAAAAAAAATAATTTTAATAAAAAAATTAAATAATAATAATAAAAAAAAAAACAAAAAAAAAAAAAAAAATTATTTAAGCCTGAGCTCGAGCTCGAGCTCGAGCTCGCCAAAATTGGCTCGAGCTCGAGCTCGAGCCAAAAAAAATTGGCTCGATGAGCTCGAGCTCGAGCTCGGGAACATGGACTCGAGCTCGAGCTCGAGCTGGCCAAAAGAGCCGAGCTCGGCTCGAGCTCGGCTCGTTCCCACCCCTAGTATGCACACTATCTCTGCATTGTCATTGGCATTGCATATTGAAGTCACAGAAAAGCCACATGTACATACTTTAGAGGTGGAACCATTTCGCAAATCACCCAATTTCGGATACAAAATATTACTACAGGGCATTTGGAGTCTGTCTAAGAACTAGAAGCATAAAAGTAGTACGATTTGTCATCGCATATCATTTTTAATTACTCAAAAAGACAAAAAAGCAGTACCGATTGCTGTCAATAAAATGTAAGAGTAGTGGCTGCATAGGTAATTATTTCACCTTTTTCTTTGGCTTTGCATTCCGACTGGATGCAACCTTTTTCTTCGACGCTGCTACTGAAGCCTTCGCCCGTTTTCCATTATCGTTATCATTATCGCTACTGCCACTCGAATTGCTGAGGTCATCACCATCACTTTCCTCGATCTTTCTCTTTGCAGGAGCAACTTTCCTTCTCGTTTGACTCTTTTGCCCCTCCACATTTTTGCTTTTTGCAGGAGGGTTCTTAGCCCCTCTTGTTCTCTTTGAAGATATTACATCATCAACACCATTGCTGTCATCATCATTGTCAGAATCTTCAACACTTGCATCGGACTTGTTCTTCGAGGAAGGCTTTGTGGCTACTCTATTAATCGTCTTCGTTCCTTTCACTACTTTAGCTTTCTTAGGCTCGTCTTCTTCGTTTTCCAACTGGTCAATACTGTGGCTTTTGTCAGCAGTAGTTTTCTTGGATGCTTCTTTTACAGCTTGATTGCCGGTTAGCTTTTGCAACTCCGGGACATATGCTGTAGTCTGCAATAGATGTAAATTGAGTCTCCCGCAAAATAACGTCGTCATAAATGCTTACATCGAATTGCAAGAAGAAAAAAAAAACATACCCTGCCGCCAGCATTGATGAATTCAATTTCCTTACCTGTCAGAGAGAGTAATTCATTAGTTATCTCACGTAAAGAAATCGATGTATCTATAACCTGCGAGCGAGAAATCACTCCATAAGAATTAAATAATAGATACATTAGATGATACAACTTCAGCTGCATAATCCTGTGGAACCTCACCAAGGAATTTAATAGTTCAAAAGTCGTCTTTTCACAAAATTATGCACGACT
The DNA here is from genome assembly GCF_056151865.1 of Erythranthe guttata. Taxonomy (NCBI): domain Eukaryota; kingdom Viridiplantae; phylum Streptophyta; class Magnoliopsida; order Lamiales; family Phrymaceae; genus Erythranthe; species Erythranthe guttata. The sequence goes on along the minus strand of NC_142541.1, from coordinate 14,530,679 downwards.
ATGACCGTGAATATAGCAGTATTAGTAAGTCTATAAAGTGAAAACAAACCAGAAGAATCGGGATTAAGAGAAAGACTATATAGAAATGCTGCTTAGGGTGGCATCAGCAAAAGCTCTTAATTGAACATTACATGACTGTAAAAATTAACTGCAACACAATAAAGAGTATGGCACGGGTCAAGAACCAGACCATCAACAAAAGCCTTGCCAGGCTTCTTATCCCGGGAATGGAAAATCCAATTACTAGGGAACTGACTACTATCGGCCCCAACTTCCATAGCCTTTTCAGTCACCTGTAAAATTAAATCATTGAATGTCAAATTAATAGATATGTTAAAAACATCTCACCATCAACTTTTCCGGGCTTTTTGCCCCAGCGAAAATGAAACAGCCATTCAACAGGGAAGCGGAGGCTGTCAGCATCAACTTCAACAGCAAAATTTGTAACCTAAAAGTACAGTCTCCAGTAACAGAACAGCCATATAGAGTGCAAGCATTTTGAAGATAAAGACATGGAGCTAATATTAATACATAATTGTCACCTCGTTAATGCACTTGAGCAAGGTTGCACAGTTTTCTTTGGACAAGCTTGAAGCAGCTTGCTGTGGATGGATTTTTGCCTGTTAAATCACAACAATCTATTAAATCGAATTGTATAATCTTGTCTGTTCTTCATCACGGACAAACTAAGGTAATAATAGTGTTGAACTTGAATCTGTAACAAGTTGGCCAAGAATAGATGTTTCAAATTGAAGAAATTGATAACTTATGCCTGTTCATACTTTCTCATTTCAGAAACAAATGTAAAACCCGGGATAAGAGTTTTGCTTTTGTTATGGATACTGACTTAAACTTGCTCAGAAAGAACAGTCCTAACTCCTAAGTTCAAACACTAAAAGAGGAACTCAGTTACTAAATCTGATGAAAATAAAGAAAATACTGTAGCAGCACCATAGCACTTTTTTTTTTTTTGCATGCAAAACAGAAACGTGATGGAGAATAAAGCTTACTGACTTGATATAGCACTTCATCAGCCATCCAATTACCAATGCCCGAGATAAAACTCTGTACAAAATAACATACATATAACGCCTGAAAACAGTCTAAAGAAAACAAACATTTTAAGTAGATTTCATCATTGCATCAAATGTGTCTATATAAAATTTCATACTAAGAAACCATGCTCAATTAACTCTTTCAGCTAAAGCTTTTTTTTTATTGACTACCGAGCACTGTCATAGATATCCAGTCAGTCAGGAACACATTTCATCTCCATGAGATAATAGACTGAACATTAATCAACGATGCTATAAAGATGCACAATGTGAAAAACGAGAATTCTTGAGTTACAAATTACAATCAAACAAGCTCTTGAGTTTTGGGGTTCGGTTTTGGGTTTTTGGGTTTCGGGTTTTGGGCATTTGGGTTTGGGATTTTCGGGTTTCGGTTTCGGATTTCGGTTGGGTTTTCGGGGTTCGGGTTTTAGGTTTTCGGATTTGGGTTGGGTTTTCGGGTTTCGGATTTTTTATTTTGGGTTTCGGTTGGGTTTTCGGACTTTTGGTTTCGATTTTTCCTTTTTTTCGGGTTTTGGGTTCGGGTTCGGGTTCGGGTTCGGTTCGGTTATCAGATAGATAAGTGTTAGTTAAGGTGATTTGTGAAGCAACAGTGAAGTATCCCTTCGCAAAGGTTATGGCTATACGCTAGAGGCAACCCTTTAAATCCGCACACATTTAAATAGTAAAACCATAAAAAAAAACCTGGTCAAGTAAAAGAGCCTTAATTCCAATCTTCTTCTTGCTCAATGAACTGTTCAACCCATCTACTGTCATAGGCTCCTTCAATGCATCAGGACCAAGCTCAGAGATTGGGGGCACAGAAACAGGCTGTTAAAGAGTCAGTGTGTCATCATCTTCAAAATTTCAGTTTGATTAAGGAAAAAAGAAACGAGCATATGAATGAATAGTTTCACATTACATTGTCAAGCAAACGAACTTTAGCAAACCGCCTCTTGTCAGTAAAAGAGAACTCCAAACCATCATCTAGCTGAGCCACAAGGAAGTATCATTGTCAGAAATTTAAAAAACAATTATATTATGTATCTAGATTGCAAACTAAGAACTATGTAAGCAACTTTTTTGTTTATGCCAAGTATGCTTCAGAGGAAAAGAAAAGAAGAAATACTGATAGCTCCAGCAAAAAGAAACATCAGAGCCTTAATACACCCCCCACCCCCACCCCCCACCGACAAAGAAAGTAGAAATTCTGCAAATCCTGACTAGATAACAATATACATATATACATATTATAGACACATGTGCATGTGTATATGTACATGCCATGTAAACTTCTTTTCCATTTTAGTGCAGAATGCATACATTGGAGCCAAGTGGTGTGAATTTCTCAAGTACCATAGTGCACATAATTTTGTAGTTCATTTTTCAAGAATAAGTAGTTTCAATCCCATTAAATATAGTAATGGGATTCTTACTTCAACGAATAACTTGGAATACTTGGAAGGCCACTCATCTGTATCCTTAACGGCAGACCTGTCAATACTAGCATATTCAATCACAGCCACTAGTATAAAGAATTTAATAAATGACATAAGAAGCTAAACAATTTGCCCTTTGACCATAATCTTCTGTTTTTAGCAACAGATTATCCCACTGCTTCACAACATTTCAGTCAATTTGAGCTTTTTTCCCCTTTTTCTCTCAAGTGTAGTCATGTTTTTAATCTTCTTAACTCTAGATGGTGGTTGAAAGACGAAAGTTAGGTCCATGCTGATATGAAAATGTTAATGGGGGATAATGTGTAGGTTAATTGTACTTCAAATGTGATCTAGTTCGGTAATGAATCAGAAGATTGCAATAATAATTTCTTATACATGACAACTTCGGACACAGACTCGGCAATTCAAATCCTAGTACGAATTGCTAAATCACATGTGTCTGTAACAAAAATAATGCAGATGGCTGAGTTTTCAAAAAACGCACGGTGGTATCCTGATAAGCCGCATGCAACTTACCGCTTATATTTAGTGACTGCAACCCCCTTGATATAAACAGCTCCAGCCATTCCTGTAAGAAACAAATGAAAATAAACTTTAAGAGAAAGACCATTGAGTCTATTAAATACAGACAACGAAAGAAAAGGCAGACATGATAATCATCATTTAAAAAAAAAAAGGCACTGTCTTATGAAGATCCAGCAACAATATCCTCTCACCATTTTACGAAAGAAATATGGCAAGTATGTATCTTATAATATGCTTATTTCCAAATTGTCCTCGCTCACTTTTCTGCAAAGTAGACATTCTTGCCAAGAAGATGGAACCCAAAACTACGTCGAAGTCATAATTCGTGCTTGAAAAGTTAAGACACAAAATCCAATCATGCCGAAAAAGGAAAAGTATTGTCAGGGGAAAACTAAATCAATTCAATGTGTTTTTTTTCAAATCAACCAAACTCCGAACAACCAATGTATATTCAACAACATTACCATTCTCTAAAGCCAAAAACATGAATACTAGACTCCCTACGAGTACGGCCACACCTCCTAACTAATTCGGAGTTTCAAACACTTATTCTATGTTAAAACAATAAAACCAACCCTAGCAAACATTACAATGATCAAATAACAAAGTTCCAATCTAATCAATTACGCTTAAGAGTATATTCTATGGCTTTACTGATTTGACCTTCTAGGCTGCTACCTCACTGAATGCCCAAAGCGTCACGGGTAAAATTCTCGATAAACTCCATAGTAAAAACAGTATTAAGAATAAAAACTATGTAAACAAAAAAATAATTAAATTGCACGATTAATATCTCAACACTGATAAGGACGGTAATGGATGCAGCTTAGGGTTTTTTTTTCCCTTAAATCTCAAAACAAACACAGCAGTACCGAATTGGAAAGAGGGAAAAGGAGGGGAATCAAGCTGAAGCCACATGTTCTTTCCCTTGCGGTGAGCGGCGACAATAGTTTTACCGACGAGCGCCGCCTCGAAATCCTTCGGAGAGACGCCGTCAATGACTTTTGAATCATCGGCGACCGCCGATCTCTTGATCTTCTTCCCCACGCAGTGTTCCTCTAACGCCCGGCGCGCGGCCTCCACCTCCGGCAGCTCCGGCATTGTTCAATTGCAGCAGCGCTACTGTACTCTACCGTCGAAGAATGGAGAATGGCCAAGTGTGATAGGAGGGTTCTTCTGGGTTTTCGCGCGCTGTTTTGCTTTGTCTAGGGAGGGGCAATCTTGTAAAATTTAAATTCCAAATCAATTGTTTTTTATATTCTTTGCCACATGGCATTTTCTTTTTTTGTGTTGATATGATATTATTTTGGCAAATTACGGCCATACCCTGAGGTATGGTCAAATTACGAAAAAATCATTCTTGTTTGGCTAATTACAGCCATCCCTTAGGTATGACCAAATTACGAAAAAAAACATCTTTTGTTTGAGTAATTACAGCCACCCCTCCTTTCAAATATTTTTACATAAAATTTATGTGATTCGGTTATTTACCGAACCAAAATCGTATATTCAATTCGGTAAACGGTATGAAATGTTGGCGTACCGAAATTTCGATTCGATTTTACCGATTTAATATTCCTAAATTTACCTCTGGATGAATTTTTCGTAAGATAATACATATTTAAGGGATGGTTATAATTACCCAACAGGGGTTAAGTTTCATAATTTGACCATAAGTCAGATGTGGCCATAATTTGTTCAATTATTTTTTACTTTTAAGATTTTTTTTCAATTTTAATTGATTTAACTCACTCTTTATTGATTTAAAAGACTGAATTAATGCAAACAAAATTTATGAATATTTTAGTCATGTTATTTGTACAAGTATTGAATTTGTCTACATCTCTCATATCCTCTGCAAATTAATAAACGGAAAATCTAAATGAATATTTACCTAATACACATATATGATTAGTTGTTCTTTATGTTATCGAAAAAAAATCATTACCGTAAAAGATTCGACAAACTGATTCCTTCAAGCTATATAGAGAATCTATCAAGATGCCAAGAATAGATTCCATGGATTAACAGCATAAATTGAGTTGTCCTATTGTTAATATATCACCAAATAATTGGAGTTAATATTCTCGAATAACAGTCATTATTGAACTGTTAAACTAAGCTTAGTGCTAATTACTTATTTTTTAATGAAATCGTTTGACTTGGAATCTTAATTAGTTTGTTTGTACCGTATGGTCATGAAATATGCTAAAATGAAACAATCCAATAATTTTTGGCATTTTCTTCTCTACATGAATTGAATTGGATCGAACTCGAACTCGAACTCGAACTTTTTATTCCCTTTTTTTATTATATTTATAAATAATATATATTAGTAAAAAAATGTATAATGATATAAAATTTAAAAGATATACAAAATTTGAGAAATCTGTTGAACTCGCCTCATTTATACCTCTATCTTCACCTCACTAAATTAAAAAACGGACCATCATTTTTCTTCTACATTCCAAACAAATATTTAATGTGACCATATGTTATTACATATAAATGTAGCTACGAAACTTATTTTTGTAAATATGTAGTTTTTGTGGGATGGCAATTCGTAATTTGGTCAAGAGGCACGCATGTTTGATTAAATTTGAGACTCGTTAGGCCTAAATATGAATCAATTATAGATTTATAATGTACAGTAGAATTTCGATAAATTAATAATCTTACTCAAATAATATTTTTATCGGTCCCGACTCGGTAAAAATGTATTAAAATATTCAATAATTTAAAAATTAATAAAATTTTGTTATTTCCGACTGTATTAATGTATGGGAATTTAACTGCATCTACACTCTATATAAATATAATCACCTCGTGCAGTAAAAATCTTTTATTTAGTTATATTATATATCAATAAAATATAATCAATTAATAAATTTATGGAGATTGTGTTTATTTCAAGCAATAATCTATAGTGCAATACTAAATTACTAGTCAACTAAGCGTTACGTTTAAAAATAATACTCCATATGTACTAGTAACGTCATGAATTTTGTTATGCCATAAAATACAATTTACTCAAGTTAATGTATATTCAACAATAATTGAAGGCATAAAGTCAAAATTAATTATTGTGGAATTACAACACTATAATATAAAATCAATTTGATTAATATTGCAGCTGCACATGTGTGTTTAGAGTAGTTTGAGAACAGTCATGTTCAACTTGAATGCAGACTCGTTCGATTTTTTCAATTTGAGAACAAGATCCTTTCATCGAAGAGGGACCAATCTATATTCGAATTAAATGAAATAATTCAAATATCACTGACATAACTAAAATATTTTACACGAGGAATGTATATATTTATATATATTATATATATAAATAATTTGATTTAAGGGTCGATAGAAAAAAAAAAAAAAAAACAAAAAAAAAACCAATATATTTATTATCAATTATTCATGGGCCTGATGGACGCAGAAGGACTTTTGATAGGTTGCATAGTATATGATTATAATTCCGAAAACTCTTACCGTTTAACAAGTTCTTTCACTTTCAATCTCGTAAATTGTTACGTTTTTTGATTTTATCAACACATAACTAATTTAAACCAGGTAGACGATGATTATCTCGATTTTCAGGTAATTTTTTAATTTTTTTTATTTTCTTTATAGTTATTTTGTATTGGTCAACACGGGAACCCTATATTGATTCCAGATTCCATGCTAAACAACACGAAATTAAAAAAAAAAAAAAGACTGAAAATTAGGTTTCATTTTGGACGACGTGGAAGTAGTATAGTTTATTTTTTTCCTAGATATAAATAATTCAAGAATCGTATAATAATCATAAAATTTGCCTCAAGTTTGTTATTGTATTAGTCGAAAATTAATGTCAGGTTATTTTTTTGTTGAAAGAGTGTAAGATAAACTACCGTTTTGAAATCCGAACAATTAATAAATATTGAAATTACTCTGTGACCTATATAAATGAATTATATGTTTATACTTCTATAATTATAAAAATATAAATGAATTATAATATAATATCATTCATAATATATATATATATCAAATAATCAAAATACTGAAATTAATTACTTGTTAAATCTGTAGTCTATACTTTGACATTTTCAGGCAAAGTAGTACAAAAAAACAATTATTTATAATTAATTAGTCGTGTTAATTTGTATTATCATGGAGTACTAATTAGCGGCTGTTATTACAGCACATATATAGCTTGGGGACAACTCTATAGTTGTCCCAAGTTTATGTCTTTAGCCTATGGCCAAGATATTCATTGAGAAATCAGAGCAAAATAATTAATAAATAAATATGTTTTCGTTCCTACATTGGAGGATCCGAAAAGATGTTCTACGTGTCGCGTTATCAAGTCGAAATTTAAATGCATACCGGAATTTAATTAGAGCGTCTAAAGTCTTTACTTTTATCGATGAGCTCTATATGTGACATGCGATTTTATTTGTCTCTGTACAAAATAAATCATTTACTACTTTTATCGGAGTAATATGTTGCATGAATCGAAAAATTAAAACGTGTGTTAACAAAATAATTGCCCAATAAAAGAAAAAAAAAGATAAAATTATCTTACATAAATGTAAAATGCCATTAGTCATTAGAGTTACTTTTATAAATAAAAATAATCAATGAAAAAAATATATTACAAAAATGTCATCAGACTTGCACTATGGTGATTTAATTTTATATATAAGATTGTTATTTTTAAATATATTAATTAATGGGAAAAAAAATACAGTATTCATCCCTCAAGTTTGCACCAATTTCAAATTTGGTCCCTCATATTACCAAAAAATCACATTTGGTCCCTTATGTTTCAAAAATTCAACATTTTTAGTCATTTTCGTCAATTTCTCGTTAAAACTAACCTAATCAAGTGTGTGCCCAATCCATCACTGCCGTAACTAACGGACTAATAATAAATTTACAAAAATGACAAAAAATGTTAAATTATTGGAACATGAAGGACCAAAAGTATTTCTTTTGTGAACATGGAGGACCAAATGTGAAAATCGGTGCAAACTTGAAGAATGAAAACTGTATTTTTCCCATCAATTAATTGCTCATTGTTTGCCTTCTCTAGTTTGACCCCCTACATTTGAACACTTGTAAATCAGGTGACAAAACTGGAACCATTTACCAACCCTAATAAAGTTGAACGGGTCCAAAATTCAAGTCCCTAATTCTCAAAATTAAAAAAAAAAATAATAATAATAAATAAAAAGAAATGGAAATTCTGAAAATAAACCACCAATGGATGACCAAGAAACAAAATAGAGAAGCCAACACTTGAACAAACAAGAAAAACCCGGCTGGATGTTAAATAATAAACAATTAAAATTACAAAATTCACCCCCACCACCCCCTCATCGCCACCCGCCACGTGTCGGGTAATCAACGGTCACCTCGTCAAGCCCACCAATTCTTTTGTTTGTGTCCTAAAGCATGGCCTAGTCTTTGCTCTTAAAAAAAGGACATCACGTGTATCGTGTAGTGAGAGAAACAAGAGAGAGAGATACACAGAGAGAGAGAGAGGAGAGAGAGAGAGAGAGAGAGAGAGAGAGAGAGTGTGTCAAGTGTGTGTATTTAGTGTGTGTTTTGTGGTGGGAGAGGATATAAGATAGATAGATAATCAAGTAGAGAAGGAGAGGCCAGGATTTGCTTAAACAAAATCCTCACCCGCAGTACAAAAAACCCACCCCCCGCCCCCTCGCCCCCCCGCCCCCCCCTTATCCTATCTTCAATACTTCACCTCAAAAACTCAATTACACTCCACCATTTCCAATTCCATTTCCATTTGCATGGCTACCAATATTTCTTAAGCTTCCTTCCTTTCTTTTTCTCCAAAAAACACACCAAAAACACACACACACACACACACACAGTTACACACACAAAAAAAAAAAAAAATGGCGCCGAAGTCGAGTAAGGGAAAGGGAAACAAATCCAAGAATGACAAGAAGAAGAAAGAAGAGAAAGGTAATTATTATTTACAACTAAACCTTTTTTTCTATATATTTATATATATATATATATATATATATATTTCTATTTTTATTTATTTGTTTAGAAAAAAATAGAAATAAAAATCGGTTCTTGGTTCTTGCAGTTGTACCTAGTGTTCTTGATATAACCGTCATCACCCCTTACGAAACTCAACTCGTTCTCAAGGTACAACCCAACCACTAATACATACTCAAAGCTTATAACATTTTTTATTAATTAATTAATTATTAATTATTTTATTTATTTTTAATTGTTTTTTTTTTTTATTGGCCATTCGATATGAAAAATGAAGAGCATCTCCACTGATAAGATACTGGATGTGAAGAAGCTGCTGGCTGTTAATACCGAAACATGCCACCTCACTAACTTTTCTCTCTCTCACGAGGTTATTAATTATTATTTTTATTTTTATTTTATTACAACAACTAAAAGATGTAATAAAATCAAAACCAGCTTTTCCACACACACACACACACGTGTGTGTGTGTTTGGAATCTTGTTTGGACTATTGATTGGAATTTAATGTGCTAGCTAAAATTAATTAATTAAATTAAAATTGACAGGTTAGAGGAACGAAATTGAGTGACAAATTGGAGGTTGTTAATCTGAAGCCATGCCTACTGAGAATGGTTGAAGGTAGGTACAAATTTCTCAACGATGGGTACAACTCCACTTGATTTTTTTTTTATTTTTTTTTGGATTGTGTGGTGGGGTACTAAATTTAATTCTTGTAAAGTATCTATCAATGTTTTCCGAAAATAGAACGATAAATGCATGACGATTTTTAGTAGACGTGGGACAATTTTCTTTTTAAATTTAATTTTAATTTTTAATCACATTTAACCGTTTGTCATTTCTTGAACTTTATTATTATAAATAAAACTCATGGATTTCAGTCTTATATATGAATTTATTACATTTTGTGTTGTTGAATTTCTAAATTTAAATAACGATTCTTAATTTTTAGAATTGAATTGGGATTTAATTAATAGCTAATAGGGAAGAATATATAGTATTGTACCACGGGGGTTGGCTGAATTAGTTAGTTCCAGCTAGCCTGCTGACATTATTGATTTATTTATTGCTTGGAAATTAATATCTTTAAATTTGTTACAATGGAAATTATTTATTTTTATTTAAAAAATTAAGGAATTTTTTATTACATATTTTTAATTTTTAAGGTAGTAAAAAAAAAAAAAAATCTTATAGAGCACGTGGTTTTTGATTTAATAGTTTATTCTATTTTTATATTTGTGACAAGTTCCGATGTCAATAACGGAACTGAGATTTGACCAATAGGATATTCCGTTAGCCACGTTTGTCATCACAACTTGTGCACCCACCCCACATTAATTGCCCAGATAATTCCCATTTTTTTACTAAATTGCCATTGTTGATTACAGAGGACTACACGGATGAGTCACGTGCGGCGTCCCACGTGCGGAGGCTCCTCGACATCGTCGCGTGCACGACGCGCTTCTCCAAACCCAAGGCCGCCGGCGGCGGCGGCGGGACGGAAACTCGTCCCAAAAAAAATAGTAAAACTCAACAGGTCGCTGCAGCGGCGGTGTCTCCGGATGGATTGTTGCAGTCGCCGGAGACTCCGCCGCCGGCGATATCAGGGAGTTACGATATGGTGGCGATCCACCCGATCCCGAAGCTATCGGATTTCTACGAGTTCTTCTCTTTCTCTCACCTCTCTCCACCCATACTACGTACGTTTATTTTCCGTGAGTGTTGATTTTGCAGTTGAATTTTTCAGTCAGTAACTTTTTAATTTTGAAACTTTCAGATTTGAAAAGAGTAGAAAGTAAAGTTGGGGAAACGCAGCGGGATGGTGATTTTTTCGAAATGCAGGTGTTTATTCTAAATTCTTACTCAGTTTAATTTTGCTGCATATAAAGTATTGCATTCGACTAGAAGGATTTAGAGTCCATATTTGAACTAGGTTTTGAGTGATGATGGTGGATTTGAAATCCATTTGTTACGAATTTATTTGCAGTCGAGCGTTTGAAGTTCATAATAATATGTCAATTCATCTTGTTTGGGTAATCATTTTTTACGAATTCATTTCTCGAATGACGATTGCAGATAAAGATATGCAATGGAAAGTTAATACAAGTGATGGCATCAGAGAAAGGGTTCTACAGTTTAGGTAAACAGTTTTTACGGAGCCATTCTCTGGTGGATCTTCTGCAACAGCAAAGTCAAGCTTTTGCCAATGTGAGTGGTTTCGATATTATTTTCGTACTGCAAAATCCAATATTTATCATATCAGCTTTCAGAATTCTAAAGATTAGAACATATATGAGTAGCTGGCAGTTAAGATCGTAAGAATTTGTTCAGACGATATGTGCAGGCATAATAAATCTGATATCTGTGTGCAGGCATATGCGTCTTTGATGAAAGCGTTTGTTGAACACAACAAGGTGAGCTTCCGTTTATTAGCTTATGCAACAATTTTTAGATACCGAGAGGAGAAATTAATTACCGTTATGCTCTTTTCAGTTTGGTAACCTACCATACGGTTTCCGTGCCAATACCTGGCTTATCCCTCCTTCGATTGCTGAGTCAGCATCACAAAACGTGCCGCTCCCTACAGAGGATGAGAACTGGGGGGGAAGTGGTGGGGGCCAAGGAAGATTAGGACAGTATGATCGTAGACCATGGGCAACAGACTTTGCAATATTGGCAAGCTTACCTTGCAAAACTGAAGAAGAGAGAGTTGTCCGTGATAGAAAGGCGTTTTTGGTTCATAATCTTTTTCTGGATGTTTCCATTTTTAAAGCTGTTTCATCCATTCAGAAAGTCATAGATTCTGCTGCTAAGGCTACGTCAGAGTTTCCTCTGGGATCCGTTGTGCACGAGAGTCAAATTGGAGACCTTTCTATTACTGTCAAAAGAGACGACGCAGATGCAAGCTTGAAAAGGGAACTGAAGATTATTGGCAGCAAAGGCTTGAAAGAATCTGCCAAGGAAGTTTCTCAGAGAAATCTGCTGAAAGGAGTAACAGCTGATGAAAGTGTAGTTGTACATGTGAGTAGCTTTTTTCACTGCACAAATTTTAGCTATTAATTCCCTCTCGTTTGCAATGAGTTCTTTGAAGCTACAACTTGGTTGTACATGAAGAAAGGTATATTTCAATGTCATACATTTTAAAGCATGATCCTATGTTTATCCAGAAGTTATTCTTGGATGTGGTATCGTAGCACAGTACCAAAAACTAAACAAGGTAGGTGGCCGACTTATGTGTGAAAAAACCTAAAATATTACCGTCCAGTATATCTGGGGTTATTTTTTTTTTTAAATCTTACAAATGAGGAATCCGGTGTTAGCTTAGCATGTTAGGTGCTATCCCTTCTAAATCTAGATATTATTGGATCACAAATGCTGCAATTTAAGTCAATCTGCAGTATTTAATATCTCTTTTTTAGCTAGAGTGATTTCGTTATCTGTGAGATTGAAACAGTCTGCCACCATTTGCAGGATACTTCTTCTTTGGGAGTTGTAGTTGTAAGACATTGTGGCTACACTGCAACGGTGAAGGTTGTTGGAGATGTAAAAAAGGGAAGGTGCCTTCTGCAAGATATTGATATTGATGACCAACCAGATGGGGGGGCCAATGCACTTAATATTAACAGGTTTTAAAAAATTACCTTTGCTTATCGCCAATGCTGATATTAAACGTATGTTGTTGAAAAATCACAATAGATTGATGTATACGGGGTTCCTTTTTATTCCTTAATTTTTTGCATTTCTGACACCAGTAGATGTTAGGTTGCTACAGTAGAATCTTTATGTGGCTGAGGAATGACCCGTTTGTGTTATTATATTATACCTGTTTTGTAGTTTCTGTTGAAAAAAAGAGAATTTAAAGCAAACAGAAATGCCTAAGCAGGCGTTTTATTCGATGATATATCACATTATATGGTCCGAGTCCTAATTATGAGATCTGAAATTTGATATATTTCTGTCGGTCAACCAGTCATATGTGAAATGAACTAATCAGGGATTTTTTACAGTTTACGAATGCTGCTTCATGAGCCAAGTGCTGAATCATCGGTCAGAGGTCAAACTGATACGAAGGATCTGGTCCAGAAAGTAATAAAAGATAGTCTGTCAATTCTTGATAGTAGTCCAGCTATAGCAGAAAGTTGTTTCAGATGGGAACTCGGATCTTGTTGGGTACAGCATCTTCAAAAGCAGGAAACACCAGCAGATAATAATTCTGGTAGCCGTAAAGATGATAATAAGGTTGAGCCTGTGGTTAAAGGACTTGGCAAACAATTTAAACTGCTAAAGAAAAGGGAAAACAAATTAGCGAGTGCCAGTGAGAAAGACGAGGAGTGCCTAAACATGGAAAACAACATGGCGGAGATAAATATCTGCGAGTCTAACAGTGAGTTGCTGAAATATGTTCCCGGTGACGCCTTCTTACGCTTAAAAGAAACTGGGATTGGCCTTCATACAAAGGTAATGTCTTTTTCAGTATATCAAGAAACTTTATATTTACCATGTTGAGGGGCCTGGACTAATATGCTGTTGTGGTTTTGATCACATCGAAAGTAGATTCAACAAGTACTTTTAGTTTTAATTTGTTTAACGTAATTCTGAAAGCACTTCTAGTCTGGATATTTTCATTTTCAAATGTAATTCAGTAGCATATATACTTACTATTCACCGATTCAATGTGCAGTCGGCCGACGAACTGGTCAAGATGGCACACGAGTATTACAATGATGTTGCTTTACCTAAGCTGGTATAATTTACTATTAGCTAAAACTGTTTTGAACTATCGAGTAAAACGGTACTTTAACTTCTACGGTTTTTTTTTCAGGTCACGGACTTTGCTTCACTTGAACTTTCTCCAGTTGATGGTCGTACGCTGACTGACTTCATGCATCTTAGAGGGTTGAAGATGTGTTCATTAGGCCGTGTGGTGGGTTAATATTCTCTGATTCTCTTTCTCTCTGCGAGCATGCATTCCTCTGAATTTCCCATTTCTGTTTTGAAGTTGAAAATTAATATAATTGTATGAACCAGGTTGAACTTGCGGATAAGCTTCCTCATATACAGTCTCTTTGTATTCATGAAATGGTTACACGAGCTTTTAAGCATGTCCTTCGAGCTGTCATTGCTTCTGTTGGGAGCATGGATAACATGGCCACTGCTATAGCCACAACATTAAATTTCTTGCTCGGGTCTTGCAATGTCAAAAGCAATGACCCAAGCGATCAAATTCTTAAATTGCACTGGCTGCGGGCTTTTTTGGAGAAAAGATTTGGTTGGAAACTGAAAGATGAGTCACAACACTTAAGAAAGTTATCAATTCTCAGGGGACTTTGTCACAAGGTACTGCTTAAACCAATTTCTTGAAAATCCTTGTGATCTGAAAGTATTTATTAAGTTTCTCTTTTTTAGGTCGGATTAGAGATAGTCCCTAAGGACTACGATATGGAAAGCTCTACTCCTTTTACGAAGTCTGATATCGTCAGCATAGTGCCAATTTGCAAGGTAGGCGGAAAAATTAGAAAAAAATTAAAAAAATGAATTGAGCTCTTTTTTTTTTTTTTTTTTTTTTTTATTTTTATATAAATTGATGGCTTCTGAGTAACATCTCTTTTTTATTTTATAATTTACAGCATGTGGGGTGCTCTTCTGCGGATGGTCGAACTCTACTAGAGTCATCCAAGATTGCACTTGACAAAGGGAAGTTAGAAGACGCTGTCAATTATGGGACAAAGGTAACATAGTTATAATGTTTTATACTGTTCGTTTACATACTGTTTTCATGGACCAGTGTTGTAATTAAGTTTGACTTGAAACTGAAGGCTCTGGCGAAGATGATAGCTGTTTGTGGTCCTTATCATCGTACAACTGCAAGTGCTTACAGTCTTCTTGCTGTTGTTCTGTATCACACTGGCGACTTTAATCAGGTAACTTGAAGATATTTTTTTCTGGAATGCCACAGAGCAGGTTTATTAAGAGCATTGCAGCTTTAAAAGTTGTGCAATGTTTTCGATTCCCTAGAAAGCAGGTGTCATGGTGTATTGAAGTCAGGACTGTGTGTGTGTACTCCATTGCATCATTTTGTGACTTGCCGAATTCATTTCTCTGAAACATTCTTAATGCAGGCGACTATATATCAGCAGAAGGCATTAGATATCAATGAGAGGGAGCTGGGCCTTGACCATCCAGATACAATGAAGAGCTACGGGGATCTTTCAGTGTTCTACTACCGTCTTCAGCATATTGAATTAGCTCTCAAGTGAGTTGCATATTATTCTTTGATTTACGAAAGTCCTTATGTTTTCCTTTTTAATCATAATTCTATACAAAAACATGTTTTAAATTCAGTTTCTAAACTGAAAGTCGTTTAGAATTTCGTGATAGAGCCGTATTTTCTTCCTGAATATATCTTACTTTTAAATCATATAACTGAAGGTTGTTATAATCCTGCTGCTATCGTATGATCTCGTTTTTTCTGCTTTTATGTACATTCCTTTTTGAATAATATCAATTTTCTCAATCAATCTTGTTATTCACGAGTCTCCCTCTCCTCTGTATTATTGAAGATTTTCTCTCTCTTCTTGTTTATCGCTTATGATCCGATATCACATAATTTTCATGACCTTGGGCAGGTATGTCAACCGTGCCTTGTACCTTCTTTATTTCACATGTGGGCTTTCTCACCCGAACACAGCAGCTACGTACATAAATGTAGCTATGATGGAAGAGGGCATGGGAAATGTTCATGTTGCTCTCAGATATCTGCACGAAGCCCTTAAGTGCAACCAAAGGCTATTAGGAGCAGATCACATACAGGTTTTGTTTCAATCCTTTCGACATCTCTAAATAAGACATCATGTTTTCTAACATACACGAACATTTCTTGTGAAACAAAGAGCTATTTACATGCACGAGACAGTTTTGCACATGTTTCTGAATATTCATAATGTGAAATTTGCTGGGCCCCACAGACTGCTGCTAGCTACCACGCCATCGCTATAGCTCTTTCATTGATGGAAGCGTATACCCTCAGCGTGCAACATGAACAAACTACATTGCAAATTCTTCAGGCTAAACTGGGAGCAGAGGATCTTCGTACTCAGGTTCACACAATTTAAATTCATACATGAATACTGTTTTTTCTAGTAA
The DNA here is from genome assembly GCF_056151865.1 of Erythranthe guttata. Taxonomy (NCBI): domain Eukaryota; kingdom Viridiplantae; phylum Streptophyta; class Magnoliopsida; order Lamiales; family Phrymaceae; genus Erythranthe; species Erythranthe guttata. The sequence goes on along the minus strand of NC_142541.1, from coordinate 14,514,484 downwards.
TTTGAAATAGGAACTTTTTCGGTTTCATATGACATCAATTTTCACTGTTTTGAAAAGAAAAGGAAATAATCACCTTCAAATATGAGATACACTATAGTATCTGCAACTTATCAGATGCATATCACACGACAACTGTTTTTAAGAGATTATATAAGTATGGTCTTTAATAAACCTAGTACCTCCAGGATGCTGCTGCATGGCTTGAATATTTTGAGTCGAAAGCCTTAGAACAGCAAGAAGCAGCACGTAACGGAACTCCAAGACCAGATGCAACCATTGCCAGCAAAGGTCACCTGAGGTATTGATACGGTACTTCCATATTACTTTAGTTTTTTAACCTTCTTTTTCATACACTGACAAACCATTGACTCTTAAACTTGTTATTCAGTGTGTCAGATCTCCTCGATTTTATAAGTCCAGATCAGGAGTCGAAGGCTGCAGACGCTCAGAGGAAGCGCCGTTCAAAGGTATTGTTTTTCCGTGTTTGCCAAAAAAAAAAAAAGTTCGGGTTTCTAAATTTACACTATCATATACCATTTTTAGGTCCACCCCATTTATACCCCTGGAATTTATATTATAGGAGAACATTTTAAATGAATGAATGGCTCTGTGTATCTTTGTCGTCATGTTTGCTCTTAATTAATCTTCATTCTAACTGAGCCCATGTTTCACTCAACCTGACCAAAAAAAAAGGTGTGTTCATTTTAATAGTTCTTCACTTGTTCGTCGGACAGAGAAAGACTCTGTTCTATTCTATTCGACGAATTAACCTCCGTTTGCCTTATGATCTCTTAGGTTTCTCCAGTTGGTGATAAATCCCCTGCAGAACTGCCCGAAGAAAAGAGTGGGATTCCCATTAACACTGGAGGTACAGAAATCAGTGCTACAGTGGAGGAAACTAGCAGCAAAGAGGATAAAGTAGATACTAAATCATATGGCGAAGTATCCAAGGACACTGAATCCCGATATAAGAGTCCAACTTCCGAAGAAATCATCCAAGAAGTAAAGTCAGAAGAAGGGTGGCAAGAAGCAACTTCTAAAGGGCGGTCCGGAAATGGAGCTTCTAGAAAGTCCAACAGAAAGCGTCCAAATCTTGCCAAATTAAATATAAACGCCACACACTCGCACTATAAGGACAGCAGTTACAGAAAGGAGGCTGTTTCTCAGGGACAACAACATAAGCCCACATCAAAGACGGTCTCAGCCGAAGTGACTCTTGTGAAACAACCTGGTACTCTAAGCTTAGCTAACACCGACGATTCAGCAAAAGTGCCTGCGAAGATTACAGTGTCCAAAGTTTCTCTCAATGCATTAGCTTCGAAATCACTGTCGTACAAAGAAGTAGCAGTGGCTGCACCTGGTACAGTTCTCAAGCCCTTACTGGAGAAAGCCGAAGAATTAAGTGACGAAAAAGATGATAACCCGATATCCAACAGTCCCAAAGCGACAGCTCAGCAAGACCATGTTGCAAAAGGAGGAGACAGTGAAGGTGATATTCACGACACTGGATCTGAGTTGCCTCGTTCTCACTCGGAAATTTCAAATTCGAGTAACGAAGAGAAGCTTCTAGAAACAAACGGAAGCAAACTCTCAGCCGCTGCACAGCCATTCAGTCCAGTTGCAGTTGTGTATGATGTGATAGCCAGCCAAGGCACACTAACCGAACCGGTTCAATTCCCATCAGTTACTGCACGAGTCCCTTGTGGTCCTAGATCGCCTATGTATTATCGAACGAGCCATACTTTCCGAATGAGACCTGCGTTCCTGAATTACCAAATTCCCGTTTCGGAAAGAAGTGGAAATGGTTTTGTCTCTCCAAAAACCATGAATCCTCATGCACCAGAATATGTTCCGAGAAAAGCATGGCAAGTGAATGCAGTTGCCGAAGATTCAAAACCTGCTAATGAATCTGATTCTTCTACAGATTCTGATTCTGTGGTTCCTATTAGTTCTGGAGGTGAGAAACGTAATAGGAAAATTACGAGTGATGTTCGAGGGGAGAGATCCAAGAGAACCACCAGTACCGACGCAGAGAAAGCCGAGCTGGCGAGGCAAATACTACTGAGTTTCATAGTGAAATCGGTGCAGAATACTTCGGATTCTCCAAATGCAGTGCCGGTTAATGAAAAGAAGTACGAATCTTCGAGCAACTCCGCCGAAGCAATTGCAAACGACAGTGCAATAATCAAGATTTTTTACGGGAATGATGAGAAGACAGCGTCAAATTCCGAGACCAATAGCCAGAAAACGGTGGATTCAAATAAAAACAAGAATCGAGATGGGGAAGGATTTGTGCTCGTCACGAAACGGAGAAGAAACAAGCAGCAATTCACAAACGGCGTGAACGGACTGTACAGCCAACAGCAATCAATCTGCGCTTCAGTACGTTGAAGACAGAGAAAGAGAGAGCGCATCTTCTACGCTTCTCATTCATGAAGATATTTCAAAGAGGGTATAAAAATGTTCAAGAATCAAGTCTATGCCACCTCATATGGGCTCAATTATACGCAATCCTCGTAATCGATGAAATTGCATGCATGCCAGAGAGAGTTTACTCGGTAGAAAAGATTTTTGTCGGATGATTTACCGATTCCTTGATTGTTTTTTTCCGCCTTTTGAAGTTCGGATTTTAGTCCTTTTTGAAGCTTTCCAGCTTTACCTAACTTGATGAAAGATTCATCAGAAATGCATATTCTTTTTTCTGTAGTATGAAATAAATATTATGTTGAACAGTACTTTTTCCCTTTAGTATTTGATTTCATGAGTAAATAAAGGAAACGAATTTGACCTCTGAATCTTGTCTAAGCTTTACTTCTTCTCGTTAATTTTTCGTACAGGAAAAGTGAATTGCACGTAAAAGCCAAAGAAGGACAACCCAAAACTAGAAGCTCAGTCGAGTTAAAGAAGCATAGAAACCCAAACAAGGAGAAAATGCCATTCGCGCCTTACGTCGTACGACGACACGAGGTGAGACCATAGCTGTGAAAAGTTGAAAGTTGCAATCATAAGTAAACACATTACTAAGCAAAATTATAGTTTATTGCTGGAATTAATTTCGTTTTACAGTGTTAATTTCCAATCTTTTAGAAGTTTGAAAAATTAAATAAATCTTATCCCGTAGCAAATTATTTATTGCTGGAATTGAATTTGGCCGGAATTTTTTTTTCAAATTATTTTGAAATTTAAAAATTCTGATCCCCCAATGAAAAGTGGAGTGACCATAATAATTACGAAAAACGGACTCATTAGCAGGATGAATCCTAGCCGTTGATCTGACAAAGAGAGCATTTACTCATTTTGCACTTGCTTGAAAGTATTTAATTTCTCCATCTCAAAAAAAAAAAAAAGGTGTATTAATTTCTCATGTGAATGCCAGACTGCTGCTTTTCTCATTCACCTGTGAATTCTGATGGAACAATTTATTCACTCGTAATTTTACTATTTTTTAATGTTTAACTACAATAAATGCAAAATTATGATATTAGTTGATGAAGATTTAATCACAATCGCTTTTGTTAATTTGAAGCTACCGAGAAACGTTACATTGTATATAAATTAGGCCTCTTCGTTTCAAATTATTTGTCATTTGGGAATTTTATTTTCAACTAATTTGATATTTTTGGTTTTCAATGGCCAATGAATTGCATTTTTCTCAATTTTGTGCTTATTAATCTTAATTTGTTACAAATGATTAACAGTGAAACAATTAATTAGAGGGGTATTTTAGTCACTTTATGTGTTCTTTTTTACCCTAGAACCATGCATATTTTTACTTCTTTTTTTAATACATGCGCACTAGTCCATAACGACATAGCACGATGCCATACCATCAAAAAGTTTCGAGCTATTTTGAATAATATTTAATTATATACACTAGTTCTCTACTAACTAAATAATTATATAATTAGTAAGATATATGTTCTCTTATATGAGATCGTATATTAAAAGTGTTAAGAAGAAAAAACTTATTATACATTTATATATATATATATATATATATATATATATATATATATATATATATATATATATATATATATTTCAAGCATCTATTTTGGCAGTTTGAAATTTGAAAAAGACAAGTTTCCAACCTAATATTAGGTTAAACTAGTTTGAAGTTTCAATCAAATAAAAACAGAAAATGCTGCAGTATGTACATAATAAAGAAAATCAATTGACATAATTTGATAACAAAAAAAAATTAAATTAAATAAAAACTAACCTTTTAAATTGCATGTGTGAATCACTCCTAAAATGGAAGTAAACAAACCAAATGAGTTTTCAGCCTTAGATATTTAAATGTACAAATATTAAACTAATTAATATAAATAATATTAGCCCCTTCGGAAAAAAATAAAATAAAATAAAATTAGCCCCTCAAATTAAAGCTTGTTAAGCTCGTCTTGTTAGTGGTAACTTGAGTTTGTATTATTTAAAAAAAAAAAAATCAATAAAAGAAACTACAGCCAGCCATATATGTAGATTGTGTAAACACTCTCGTATAAAATACACATTAATTAAAATAATTAAGTAGCACTTAAAATTCACATTAAACTACTAATACAAAAGGATCAATTAATACTTGCAAGATAGAAGATTACTAGTATTTTAAAATAATTTCTAAATTTCTAATACATTTAAAGACTAAGAATATTTCACCCACATATAACATAATGATGTACTAATTACTCCCTCCATAATTAATCCAAGAAAAATAAATAATCACATATACTACTAATAAATAATAAATAAGTAGAAGAATATAATTAATTAATTAATTAATTAATTAATTAATTAAGATGATGATCTAAAGTTATCTCTTGGTGAATGAAGTGGAAACAGGGGCAAGAGCTCAGGCGGGTCGGATCCTCTCGGAGTGCTTAACGGGCTCGGGTGCAAATAGAAACCCTTATCAGCAATCGCTCTCTCTTCTTCCTCCACCGGCGATCTCGGAGTTCCGGGGCTCCCACGCGCCGCCGCCGCCGCCAGGTACTCCAACGGCGAAACTGGCGAAACCATAACCATGCTCTCTCCGCCGTAGCTCCTCTGGTAGTTTCTTGGAGCAGAAGACGAACACGAGGGAGAATGCAGCGCGGCGGCGGCGGCGCCGCCGCCGCCGCCGAGCTTGATCTCCAGCTTTCTGGCTGTAGGCCTTCGCTCGTGGAGCTTGAAGGCGGGTCTGCGGGGACCCATCTCGCCGGAGTTTGGCTTTCCGGCGGAGATCTTGGCTGGGTCAGCTCCGGTGAGGCGTTGAACGACGCTACGGAAAGTTGACGGGTCGGCTTGAACGAAGGTGGTGTTGGGGATGGAATTCGGGTCGAACCCGTTTTGGAATGTGGGTGGGTTAGGGTTAGGGTTGTTGTTGGAAGAAGAAGAAGCCATGGGAGATTGATTTGATTGCTCTGTGAAAAGTTATCAAGAAAGAATGGAAGCGGGAAGAAAGCCACAAAATGGGGTTTGCTTTTATGCTGTTTTTTTTTTTATTATTATTAATTTTTTTTAATATTTTTTTGATTTTCTTGGTAAAAAAAATAAAAATAAATTATGACGTGGTATTTATGGATGAGGAGATTGTGAAAAAATGTCAGATGCTGTGGGAGGAGAATAGTTTCGGTTTAATGCAGTGTTTTTTACTATCTCCACTCTTGTTTTTGGCTAAAGCCTCTATCAAATACATTTGTGTAATTACGAAAAGCCCCATGAGATATGTTGGCGGTGTTAATCTTAACGGTGTTTTTGATTATATGGAATATTCTTCCAATACTACTATTTACGAACCAAATTATGCTCGGGGGTTGTCATTGTAAGCATATTATTTACCTAGAATGTAAATTGTAATGTCTTTTTAAAAAAAAAATCAACATTTTACGAAATTTTGTAACATAGTTGTTTTTAGTTTTATATATTATATGTATTCTTCATTTCATAATTATTAAAACTAAAAGATATACATATATATATATATGTATATTGTATCATTAATAATTTATATTTGAGTGTAATTTTTCATCGTTTATTTTTTTTTAATTTCTTATACAATGAAATCGATTTGCAAAAGATATATATTAAATATAAACAAATCATTAAAAAAAACTGCAAACTATGTTTCATCTTCTTCCCGTCTCACAACTATAATCATAGCATTTATTGTTACTATTTCAAGGAGTTAATTGTAATACTCAACATTCATAAGGAGTTCCGTTGTAAAAATTTTGGTTTAGTTCAGATTACTTAAAGGCTAAAATAGAGAAAACACAAGTTCTGTTAGAATATACCTCGAAACTCAAATTAGAGGGTATTTTTCACAATTATACAAACATGGAGATGATTTTTGTAATTAAATCTTATCTAAAGGGGTTTTTGTAATTTGCTCAAACACAAAATGGTCCCAAAAGAATTGGAAATAGCAAAATAGAATGGAAAAATAAGTTTTGAAATTTGAATATAATGTGAGAAATAAATGTAAGAAATAAAAATTAATAATTAAAAAAAAAAAGTGAGGATGAATGATGAGTCATATGAGGGGCATTGAAACGGGAAACGAGGAGTAGACTTCTTACAGAGTTTCATCAATGGCCCCCGTCACTACTCACAACTGTTTCTTTTCCTTTCTTTTTTCTTTTTTTATATTTTTTATTTAAGGTAAATTACAACCAGCCCTGAGGTATAGTTAAATTACAAAAATTCCCCTCTTATTTGGGTAATTGCAACCACCCCTCAACTATAAATCTTCTTACACGTCTACCCTTGCGGTTTCAAATTTAGTGGAATTTTCGAGATTATATGGAATATTATCACTTTTATACCCGTTTTATCATATTTGAACTCCGCATTTTGAAGCAAGATGATCATAATATATGTTTTTTGGCTTGTATATATCAGATTGTGGTGCATCAAAAGCTGTATTTTTACACAAACTAGAGCACATTCCACAAAATCTAGATGATTGTGTTGAATTTGACGCCATAAGGGTGGATATGTAAGAAAAAATCATAGTTGAGGAGGTAGATGTAATTATCCAAACAAGAAGGGTTTTTTCATAAATTAACCATACCATGACTCATGGGTGTTTGTAAACCCATTTATTTATTATTATTATTTTTATTTTTTTACTCCAGTAGGGAAAAAAACAGTGTAAATCGTTTCCCCCCAATCAGAAATTCCCACCCCATCCTAAATTTGCGTGCAGTTTTATAAATTATTTATTCATTTAGGAATATAAACTAGTCAATAAACGGCGTCGTTTTAGATTCTATCGAATTTTTTTAAGGGCAAATTACGGCCAACCCCCTGAGTTATTGTCAAATTACGAAAACCCCCCTCCTGTTTGGGTAATTACAGCCACCCCCTCAGCTATGTATTATCTTACGAAAAGACCCCTCCAGAGGTAAATTTAGGGATGTTTATTCGGTAAAACCGAATCGAAATTTCAGTACGCCAACATTTCATACCGTTTACCGAACTAAATATACGATTTGGTTCGGTAATAATCGAATTACATAAATTTTATGTACAAATATTTAAAAGGAGGGTGGTGGCTGTAATTACCCAAACAAGAGGTGTCTTTTCGTAATTTGGCCATACCTTGGGGTGGCCGTAATTTGCCCTTTTTTAAAAGATTTTTATTTCTTATTTAATTGAATTAAATAAATAAATAAATTTGTTTGCGTGAGGGAAAATGAGTTGGGACATCAGGAAAAAAAAAAGGACGTAGCAGGCTGGCTTTGCTTTTGTTTCAGTTACATTTTTCTTGGCTTTTATGTTTTTCTTTTTGCCTTTTTCAGTTTTTATTTTTTTATTTTTTTGTTTGTTTTTGTGACCTTTCATTTCACTCATTTGTTTCTTCCTCCCATTTTTTCTCTCTTTCCCACCAATAATTTTGTGTAGCACCTTCTTCCATTCAATCTACATAAATAATTGTAGTGTGTGTCTATATATATATATATATATATATATATATATATGAAGTTTGTGTGTGTGAGGAAAGATTACTACTACAAACGTGTAGGAACTCAAATTACGGCCACCCCTGAAGTATGGCCAAATTACGAAAAAATCCCTCTTGTTTGGGTAATTACAGTTACCTCTCTTTTTAAATAATTTTACATAAAATTTATATAATTCAGTTATTTATTGAAACAAATGGTATATTTAGTTCGATAAACGGTATGAAATGTTGGCGTACCAAAATTTCGTTTCGGTTATACCGAATTAACATTCCTAAATTTACCTCTAGAGGAGTCTTTCCGTAAGATAATAGATAGTTGAGGGGGTGGTTGTAATTACCCAAACAGGATGGGGGGTTTCGTAATTTAACCATAACTCAAAGAGTGACCGTAATTTACCCTAGTTTTATAGTGCAACCAACATAATTTTTTATTCTGGCTCGACATGGTTTTAATTAAGAGAGAGCCAACATAGTAACGCTCAAAACAAACTCGCACAATATTTGATCAATAGAAATCCGTCTCGTACAAATTCGAACCTCGTCGGTATCTTGGGACGTCATTAAACTAAACAAACACGAATTAAATCAATTTTCAAATATTGTTATCATATAAATAACAAAGTTTTTACACAACTCCATAAGTCACATGTGAAATCTCAAAGGGACCCTTGACAAAAATCTTCAATATAATTACTCATCATTGAACCCTAGAAAATTTTTATTGTGCCCCATTCCAAATTTAGCAAATCAAAACAATGGTCATCAAATCATAACAAAAGTGAGTAAGCCAATTTGGTGCAATTTGAGTTTTCTCATCAAGTGGCTAGGGTTTTGTCTAATAGTCAATGGTGTCACATTGCCAATAAGGGTTTACATTTCGAAAGAATAATTTGAAACGACTTTAAATAAAATCGAACTATTTGAAATATGTATTTCCAAACGTGAATTTATTGTTACGAAATTAAAATTCTTTGATCAAATTAATCATTTCATCGAAATGCAATTTGCGGAGAAAAAAAATTATAATAGTACAAGCATAAGCATTGTTCATTTTAAATTTGGTTCATATTTTTTTGTAACACGTGAATTTACTATGCTTACCCATTTTTCATAAGTGATGGTTTTTTTTTTTTTTTTTCTTAAATTTCAAGAATGTTGACATACTTCTGAAACCATAACCGAATTGATATTTAAGTCCTTAAATTGACGTCATAATTAAGTTCTTCAATAAAAAATTCTACATCCTAATTTTCTTGTAGTCAAAAGTAAATCATATGATGACGTCATATATTGAAGAAATTACAACTCTTTGAAAATCTTGGGAGATGCCAAGGGAACACTCAATCATTTCAATTTTTATTTTATTTTATGATATTTTTTTTAATTTTTTTTCTGTGTGTGGACGACACTATTATTGTCACTTTTTTCTATTAGGCGGAAATTTTATTTCATTTCGGCAATTCATCATGACTTTTTTTTTACTAGAATAGAATCTCGATAAATTAATAATGCGCTTAATTAATAATTTATTTTGGTCTCATCTCGATAAAAACGTATTAAATTATTAGTACAATAATTTAATATTTCGCTAAATTAATAGAATTTTACTAGTGTCGACTGTATTTATTTATAGACGTTTAACTGTATATGAATCAATCCTATTAAATATGCATCTTCATTGAAGTTATAGAGTTTGAAATTTCAGCAATAGTTGATGCATCTTCATTTAATATTATCTTCTGCGGAGATATAAAATTTTGCAGAAATCAGAGTTCAGTTACCTATATGCTACGGCTCATGCAAATGATCATAAATACATACAATACAACCCTCAATTTGAATTTAAATTCATTAATGTTTTCTTGATTTCTTTTGCAATTGTTTATCCTTCAGTTTTATTAAAAAAAATATTAATAACTTCCAGGGAAAACAATCGTGCCATGTGAGCCGAGCTTTAGTTCGCTCAAATTCAAATACAATCGGGCTTTATAATCTCAAACTTGTATACCATCTGGTTTTATAGTTGTAGGCTCAAACTCGTATCGGATATTATTTCGGGTATTCTACCATAAACTCCTCCGATCGGAAATCAAGCTTATGGGATTACACCATAATCATCGAGACCTCAGCCCTAAAACCCGAGCACATCGTCACAGGGCTTATTGTAGTAAAATGGATCAAGAAGTGAATAATCAACTCAAAACAGGAAAATACATTCTTGCTGTTATTACAAAACAATGTTATTACAGCAGATGCATCAGTTTAAACAAAGCAAAAAAAAAAAAAAGTTTATTAATTTAAGCAAAGAAGCAAAAGCAGTGGAAAACTGGAAAGTGCATATATATATATATAAAATATTTAATTACAGAGAGAGATCAGCCAAGTCAAAAGTTCTGGACACAGCCTTGCACCATGACTCAACCTTCTTCTTCCTCACTTCTTCACCGAGTACTGGTCGGAAAACGGTGGGCTTTTCTTGCTTCTCCACCGAAGAAAATATCTCGTTTTCCGTCCAAACTCCGACAGCTAATCCGGCGGCATAAGCTGCTCCGAGCGCAGTTGTCTCTATATCAGCTGGTCTCACCACCGGGCTACCTAACAAGTCCGCCTGCCAATCCAAATATAAATTTAATATAATTCTTTATGATCATTCTAGTAACATAGCAGATAAGCCAATGCACAATCTTGATATCATGTTCGTGTTAATGCAAGCAAAAGAAAAAAGAAATCGAGACCTGAATTTGCATGAGTAGGTTATTGACAGTAGCACCGCCATCAACCCTAAGCACAAACTCCCCCTTGTCATTCTTCGCCTCCCCCTTTTCTCCCGCATCCTTGTTCATCGAATCCAAGACATCCTTAACCTGAAAACACATGCTCTCGAGGACCGCCCTAGCAATATGGGACTTATTCGTAAACCTCGTAATTCCGATACAAACCCCACGCGCATCATCCCTCCACCACGGTGCAAAAAGCCCATTAAAAGCCGGCACAAAGTAGACCCCACCCGAAGAATCCACCTGCAATGCTAGCTCCTCAATCTCCCCCGCGGTTTTGATGATTCCGAGACTGTCCCTCAGCCACTGCACCGCCGCTCCGGCGATCGCGATCGACCCCTCCAGAGCGTAGTTCGTCGGAGCATTGGGGCCCAGCTTGTATGCCAGGGTGGACAAAAGCCCGTGATTCGATTGGATAATTTCTTCACCGGTGTTCAAAAGTATGAAAGCACCCGTGCCGTAGGTGCTCTTGGCTTCGCCCTTCCGACAGGCCTGGCCCACCATGGCAGCGTGCTGGTCGCCGAGGCAGCCGGAGATCGGGATTCCGGTCACCGGCCACCCTTTGCCGATGGTTCCAATGACTTCGGAGTTGCTCACTATTTTGGGGAGGATTTCGGAGGGGATACCTAGGGTTTCGAGAATGGTTTTGTCCCAATCGAGGTTCTTGAGGTTCATCAGCATTGTTCTAGAAGCATTGGACACGTCAGTGACATGGAGGCCTTTCCCCTTGCCACCTGTCAGATTCCAGATCAGCCACGTGTCGATTGTGCCGAAGAGTGCGTCTCCTTTCTCAACGGCTTTTTTCACTGCTTCGACATTTTCTAACAGCCACAGCACTTTGAGTGCACTGAAATAAGTGCTTATTGGCAAACCACATGCCTCGGTGAAATGTGTTCTTCCCCCTGGTAACTCTTTCTCCAGTTTTCTTGAAAAGGAGGAGAGAATATCAACTTACATTAGAAAATAAAATACCAAATCAAATCAAGAATAATAATCAATAAAGTGAGAAGTATACATTGAATTGCAATTTCGTTGGTAATTAATCAATCAAATAACAAATCAAATCAAATCATATATCGGTAATGAAAAAAAAATCGATCTGGTGAATGAATGAATACCTGCAAATAGGACTGGTGCGTACATCCATCCAAACAATGGCGTTGTAAAGAGGGGAGCCGGTGGATTTGCTCCAAATGACAGTTGTCTCTCTCTGATTGGTCAGACCGATGGCTTTCAACCCGCTGTCGACATTGTGACCGGCGGCGGTGGCCTTATCAACGGCCTTCGCAATACAGAGCCTCACACTCTCGAGAATTTCCGTCGGGTCGTGCTCCACCCATCTGCCCCACACAAACCAAATCAACAAAACGGGTGGGTGATCGGATTAAGACGAACACGGATGAATACAAAACGAGATCGAATATTATATCACACACAGAAACAAGTGATCGCGAAGTGGAAAACCTAAAAATTATTCGGAAAAAAAAAATTAAAAAAAATTACCCTGATTGAGGATAGAATTGAGTGAATTCGACTTGGTGAGATCCGACGGGTTTGGCAGAGCGGTCGTAGATGATGAATCTGGTGCTGGTTGTGCCTTGATCTATGGACCCAACGAATACTTCTTCGCCTGACATTTTTGCTTCTTCTCTCTCTCTCTCTCTACACTCTCTCTCTCTCTACTCTCTCTCGTTCTTCTAAACAGAGGAAAACAGAGCAAATATGATTTATATTGGGAGCGTGGGAGTGAGTGCTATTTTTAACTGGAAAAATGAGTTTCTTGGGAATGTCGATCTGAATTATCCAATCACATTTTCCTTTTTCTTTTTTGGTAATTATTTGTAGAGGTATATAGTAAATTACTAAATTATCCTTGTGATTAGCTGTTTTTAAGTTAATTGATTAGTAAAATTGAAAATAGATGCAATTAATACTATGGGTGACAAACTCGACCCTATTGATTGGTGATTCCGCCTTGGGTCAGCTAAAACAAATTCACTTGCTCCAGCTATTAAGTTATTCCTTGCGAGTTGCGAGACATTTTTTTTCACCATATATATGGAAGTAGATTTTTTTTATTAATTTTTGCTAGTTTCATTAATTGTTCATTTATATAACAATCAACTCCATAATATGATAATTAAGTTTATATATTTTCTTCGAGTGAGTTTGTATTATCAAATTTCTATGATTATTGATCTTTTCAAAAAAATTACTTTACCAGTGTAATATATTTATTTTTAATTATTATAGTCATGTATTAAAGTTAATATTTTTTTATATTTAAATATTATAGGTACATATCCCACCAGAAAAAATACTAGTTAGTATTAATTAATCTTATATATAAGGGATTATTTGACAAAACCCCCTCATACTACATTTCCTATTAGAGGGGGTCCATTTTTTTTTTCACCTTTTTGAGATAAATCCATAATTTAATTTTAAAATATATAGTACAATTATACCCTCCACCAAACCCGTCCAAATCTCACGCCGTTTAACCCTAGCCACGTTATCTCGATCCATATTTCCATCTTCCTCATCCACCCTCTCTTTTTTCCGTTTTTCTTCTCTCGACGGGCGGAATTCGATATGTCCATCTTCCCCATCCACCCACTCTTTCTTCCGATTTTCTTCTCTTGGCGGCCGGAATGACATAAAATAGAAGAGAAGACATAACCAGAAAAAAATCGATGATGACAAGGCTTAATCCATAGGATTTGGAATCGACAAGCAGATCTTTGTGAGGGATTTTTGTGCAGAACATTGCTTGGTGATATTGATGTTCCAATCAGGTACGTATTTGTGGGGAATTTTATTAATGCTTGGGGGAAAAAGAAAAACAAAATAAAAAATCATTACTTCTGTTCGTGGATAACATTTCTTTAGAAATTCATTTTTCATATTTGTAAATTAATCGAAGATTCGGTAATGGCCAGCTATGAAGTTCACAGGTAGTACAATGATGCTCGCTCGCTCGATATTCCGACCCACACTTCATCCCCAAATACCCCTCCGATTATTCCGGACCAATCTGGCGCCGGTCACCGGTTTTGGTGCTTTCCGGTGCGCGGCGACTAAATCCGGCGGCCAGGAGAAGAAGTCTCCGGCCCAGCTTGCTGAGGTTCAGCGGCTCTTGTATCTGGCCGAGGAAATAATATTTTTAATTGATTCCCAAAATAACACTAGGTAAATTCAAATGATTTTTGAAATTACTTTTTTAATTTGTCGTGTTTGATAATTATATTTCGATTCCGATTGTAGTTGTTTGAATTACAGTGTTGTACTGGATTTTGATTGTTGATGATTGGTAGCATTAAAAGTAAAATTAAACCACTTTTTATGTGTATACACTATCCAGTTAATTCTCTTCATAAGAATCGACCATCGTTTTAATTTTAATTTCTCCAGTTAATTCTCTTCACAAGTTTTAATTTGCAGCTGTTTAAGATGTTGGTTTGCTGCTGTTTTTGTTGCTGTCATTTTTTCTCTATATCCATAAATAAATTCTATATGATGGTTAACAAAATAGAAGTGACAACTAGTCGAATTGTTGAATGAGGTATTATATATATATGAGATTTTCAATATACTTTTGAGGCTCCTTCATGTTTTCGGTCACTATTTGAGTATTTGTTATTACACTTTTGTTGTAATTTTTTAGTGGATTAACTTATTTCGTAGTGGCTTATGTTCATATTCTAGTGGATTTCGATAATTTTTGTATGGGTTTTGACGAGATTATAGTGGATTTTAAATTCTTGCTTTGGAGACCGATTTTTAGTGAATGAATTAAATTGACACGTTGTTGTCTTATTTTTCTTTGATTTAGGTTCTTGCACAAGCGGGTGATGGGAGCAAGTGGGACGATGTTGAGTGATGATAAGTTTGTAGTGTTTATCACCGGGTTACTCTAACCCAATGAAAACCACGAGCAACACTATCATAAATTCGGAAGCTTGTAGTGGATTTTGATAGGTTTGTTGTTGATGCATAAGTGTTTTTCTGCGATAAGTTTTTAGTGCATTAAACATATATTACGTTAATTTTGTAGTGGATTACTTTAACCTATAAAGTGGATTTTGATAACTTTGTAGTGGATTTTGATAATTTTGTAATGGATTACGTTAATTCGTAGTGGATTATGTAAATTTTTATTCGATCTCGATACGTTTGTAGTGCACTATATTAATATGAAAGTTGATTTTACGATAATTTTATACTAATTTCAACTTTAATCGAATAGTGGCTTTTGATGAATTTATAGTGGTTTTCAATGAGTATGTAGTGGATTTCAATCCATATATTATGTTAATTTTGTAGTGGATTACTTTAACCTATAAAGTGGATTTTGATAACTTTGTAGTGGATTTTGATAATTTTGTAATGGATTACGTTAATTCGTAGTGGATTATGTAAATTCTTATTCGATCTCGATACGTTTAATTTGTAGTCCACTATATTAATATGAAAGTTGATTTTACGATAATTTTATACTGATTTCTACGTTAATCGAATAGTGGTTTTCGATGAATTTATAGTGGTTTTCAATGAGTATGTAGTGGATTTCAATCCATATATTATGTTAATTTTGTAGTGGATTACTTTAACCTATAAAGTGGATTTTGATAACTTTGTAGTGGATTTTGATAATTTTGTAATGGATTACGTTAATTCGTAGTGGATTATGTAAATTTTTATTCGATCTCGATACGTTTGTAGTGCACTATATTAATATGAAAGTTGATTTTACGATAATTTTATACTAATTTCAACTTTAATCGAATAGTGGCTTTTGATGAATTTATAGTGGTTTTCAATGAGTATGTAGTGGATTTCAATCCATATATTATGTTAATTTTGTAGTGGATTACTTTAACCTATAAAGTGGATTTTGATAACTTTGTAGTGGATTTTGATAATTTTGTAATGGATTACGTTAATTCGTAGTGGATTATGTAAATTCTTATTCGATCTCGATACGTTTAATTTGTAGTCCACTATATTAATATGAAAGTTGATTTTACGATAATTTTATACTGATTTCTACGTTAATCGAATAGTGGTTTTCGATGAATTTATAGTGGTTTTCAATGAGTATGTAGTGGATTTCAATCCATATATTATGTTAATTTTGTAGTGGATTACTTTAACCTATAAAGTGGATTTTGATAACTTTGTAGTGGATTTTGATAATTTTGTAATGGATTACGTTAATTCGTAGTGGATTATGTAAATTTTTATTCGATCTCGATACGTTTGTAGTGCACTATATTAATATGAAAGTTGATTTTACGATAATTTTATACTAATTTCAACTTTAATCGAATAGTGGCTTTTGATGAATTTATAGTGGTTTTCAATGAGTATGTAGTGGATTTCAATCCATATATTATGTTAATTTTGTAGTGGATTACTTTAACCTATAAAGTGGATTTTGATAACTTTGTAGTGGATTTTGATAATTTTGTAATGGATTACGTTAATTCGTAGTGGATTATGTAAATTCTTATTCGATCTCGATACGTTTAATTTGTAGTCCACTATATTAATATGAAAGTTGATTTTACGATAATTTTATACTGATTTCTACGTTAATCGAATAGTGGTTTTCGATGAATTTATAGTGGTTTTCAATGAGTATGTAGTGGATTTCAATCCATATATTATGTTAATTTTGTAGTGGATTACTTTAACCTATAAAGTGGATTTTGATAACTTTGTAGTGGATTTTGATAATTTTGTAATGGATTACGTTAATTCGTAGTGGATTATGTAAATTTTTATTCGATCTCGATACGTTTGTAGTGCACTATATTAATATGAAAGTTGATTTTACGATAATTTTATACTAATTTCAACTTTAATCGAATAGTGGCTTTTGATGAATTTATAGTGGTTTTCAATGAGTATGTAGTGGATTTCAATCCATATATTATGTTAATTTTGTAGTGGATTACTTTAACCTATAAAGTGGATTTTGATAACTTTGTAGTGGATTTTGATAATTTTGTAATGGATTACGTTAATTCGTAGTGGATTATGTAAATTCTTATTCGATCTCGATACGTTTAATTTGTAGTCCACTATATTAATATGAAAGTTGATTTTACGATAATTTTATACTGATTTCTACGTTAATCGAATAGTGGTTTTCGATGAATTTATAGTGGTTTTCAATGAGTATGTAGTGGATTTCAATCCATATATTATGTTAATTTTGTAGTGGATTACTTTAACCTATAAAGTGGATTTTGATAACTTTGTAGTGGATTTTGATAATTTTGTAATGGATTACGTTAATTCGTAGTGGATTATGTAAATTTTTATTCGATCTCGATACGTTTGTAGTGCACTATATTAATATGAAAGTTGATTTTACGATAATTTTATACTAATTTCAACTTTAATCGAATAGTGGCTTTTGATGAATTTATAGTGGTTTTCAATGAGTATGTAGTGGATTTCAATCCATATATTATGTTAATTTTGTAGTGGATTACTTTAACCTATAAAGTGGATTTTGATAACTTTGTAGTGGATTTTTTTAATTTTGTAATGAATTACGATAATTCATAGTGGATTATGTAAATTTTTATTCGATTTCGATGCATTTGTAGTGCATTATATTAATATTAAAGTTGATTACGTATAATTTCATACCGATTTCTACGTTAATCGAATAGTGTTTTTCAATGAATTTATAGTGGTTTTCAATGAGTATGTAGTGGATTTCAATCCATATATTACGTTAATGTATTGATTTTAATAAGTGTAATGGATTACGTTAATTCGTAGTGGATTATGTAAATTTTTATTTGATTTCGATACGTTTGTGGTGCATTATACTAATATTAAAGTTGATTATGATATTTTCATACTGATTTCTACTTTAATCGAATAGTGGTTTTCGATGAATTTATAGTGGTTTTCAATAAGTATATAGTGGATTTCAATTTTTTGTTAAACTTGCGGTAAAAAAAACCAATTAAAATAAATGAAAATTGAAAATAAAAATATATATTTTTTAAATCGAAATTACAAAAAGATTGTAATAGATGAATAGATAGTGGTGTTCAATGAGTATGTTAGTGGATTTCAATTTTGTTGTTAAACTTGGATAAAAAAAACCAATTAGAAAAATTAAAATTGAAAAAAAATAAATATATTTTTTAAATCAAAATTCGAAAAAGATTGTAAAAAGAATCAAAAGAAAAATGAAATGTCGTGACTTGCATTAATGAGAGATTTGGGGGAGTTGGTGAGAGATTTAGGGGGAGTTATTTTAGGGGAGTTACTTTAACCATTTATTTTAATTATATTTTATAAATATAATAAGGGTAAATGAGGTATTAACCTTAATGAGGGGTTATCCCTAATAGTAAATTAAAATATGGATTTAGGCCTCTAAGGAATTTGTATGAGGGGGTTATCTCATATAACCCCTATATATAAAAGGAAGATATTTTGAACTAAAACCTAACACTAAGGACAATTGTGGTATTTACGGTGTGGTAAGTTTTTAATTTTTAGTTGCCTACTTTACACGAGACCACGCGAGGGCCGTGGACTTTTTTCTGCCGGCTCGAAAAAGAAAATCCTAAAATCCATGGATTGTCTTTTTCTAAAATATGAGATCACCATATATATGGGGGTATTTTTTTTAATTTTTATTAGATATTTTTCTAATATTTTGTCGCCCAATAATTAAAAATAATATTATTGATATGAACACTTTGAATATTTGTAATTTGATCCTGAAATACTGGCCAACCTTATCGGTGAATTTAATGCAATGCATCAAAGTTTGACCGTTGACCTCGCTCGCGGACTTCTTGTGCATTCCCTCCAACTACAATTATCATTTATTTATGGTTGGTCCGTCAGCTACTTTGTTTTGCAAAAGGGACCCTCCAATTAATACTTTTGCTTTTTGGTCCTTGCTATATGGGCTGGGCGTCAAACAAATTCAAAATCATTTTCTTTTATTTGTCCAGAAAGCCCAGGAAGGAAAAAAGACAGTACATTTATCCCATCAAAGTAAAGCCTAAACAAAACTAGACTTTTTATTTTCTTCAAGGCTAAGAATATTTTTTTTTAATTTAAATAAAACAAGTACATTTTTTTATTTTTTATATATTATTTTTTATTTAAATAATATACAATAAATATAAAATGTTATAATATTACAGTTCATTGTTTATTTTGTAATTTTTTCGTTAATATAATTTTTGATTAAAATTTCAAATATATTATTATCGAAAATCAATTTTAAGCAGTCGATTTATAAGTTGATGGGGTTGCATAATTAATTTTGGAGTACTAAATTAAGTTGTTAGTAAATGATCCGTTCGAAAGAAACACGATCCCTTGGTCTCCTTTGCAGAGGCAGGTATGACCTGCAAAAAAGGGAGTCGGACTAACGCCAGAGTTAGCACTCCGACGATCAAGTCAGTAACGAATTACGTGAAGCTTCGAAGGTTCTCTTTTAGATATGTGTATTTGAAAAGTATGTAAAAAACCTGGCCTTTTGGGTGGGCACACACATCCCTTTATAGTGTTCGTTTGGCCCATTTCCCCGGCCAGGGCCTTAAATTCCGGTCGAGCAGCCATGCGATGCACTTTCCTTGCTTTAGAGCGGGCGGCCCGGATCATGATGGCCTCTCTCATGACCAGGCCTAGATGTGCTTGGCAGCCCCTCTCCGGCTTTTCTCGGTTTTCCGATCGCATCTTGTCATTCGGGCATTAAATACCACTGTCAGAGTATTTAATGCGCCGCTGGGGCGCTGTCAATGCATTTATACCCTTCTTCCCGTGCTCGCTTTGTCCCCTCGCGACGCTAGTACCCACGGGACCTCATTCTCCTCTTTTGTCGTTTACTCGAGGTGGGTGCGGGTTTAAGAGCCGGGTCTTTTTTTTCTGGGCCGCCCTCCCCCAATCAGGCTATCTATACCATGTTTGGGCCTTTGTTAATGGGCCTTCTGTTTGGGGTCTCTTGGTCTGGTTTTGGTCCGAATCAGTAAAAATCTTTAATTATTTATGAATAGGGCTTCATAGTTGTCACATAATTAAATATTTTATAATTGAGCTATATAACATTATCTTGCACTTATTTTAGTAGGGTGCTGTTTTCGCAAGTGGCACTTTAAATTTGCAGTAATTAATTATATGTGGATAATAATGAACACATAATTCGATACATTTGTCTGCTGCTCATTATTGCTGCAAATCTTCTGCAAAAATAAAGTTTTATTTTTGTTTGAAAAAAATTATAATTATTTGAAAAAAAAATCATTTTTGGCCCTAATTCTACTATTCTTGTTAGTTTACGGCCGTTTAGATTCCACTATGATGTTCTACTAACCGAATTATGGGAGCTCGTAACACGTTCGATTGTCAATGTTTATATTTTTATAAAAATTCGCTATTAAATGCCAATATTATGTTAAATTAACAGCGTACCTCTCCACCAAAATTAATTTAATAAGTGTGACTAAACAAGTAAAATAATATTTCATCCTTCAAAGCTCAAACTACATGTTAATTATATCAAATAAAAGGTTTTACCGACAAATGACATATAATACCAAAGCTTAGGAATTTTAATCAGGTAAATCAAATGTTTTAGAAACTAGTAAATAATTAATTAATGTAGAAAATTAATACAATTTCATATAATCTAAACTAAATAACGTATTTATTACATTTTTGTTTCCTTCAATATTGTGTGAATTTATAATGTAGATATAGTTTTATTGGAGATAGAATATGAAATAGTTATGAATTTAATGCTGACGTGGAAATTATAGGCAAGACAAAATAAATAAAAAGGATTATCCGGTGCAAAAGAGGTTCACGCTAATCTATGCAAAGCAAACGTCAGTAACTACTCGTACGCCTGCCAGACCAAAAGCCACCGCCGAGCAATTATCTGATGCGTCCTAGTCCATCTGGTGCAGTGCACCCTCATCTCCTGGCCTCACCTATTAACTAAAGCCCAATTTAATATTTAAGGCCCATAGTTAAATAATAACATATAAATAGTTTAATTATTATTACATGTGATTCAATTTTTAATTAGGGTAAATTACAATCACCCCCCTGAGGTATGGTCAAATTACAAAAACCCCCCTCTTGTTTAGATAATTATATCTACCCCCCTCAACTATGATTTTTTCTTACACATCCACCTTTATGGTGCCAAATTCAACATAATCATCTAGATTCCGTGAAATGTGATCTAGTTTGTACTCGTTTTGTGTAAAAATACAGTTTCCGATGCACTACAAACTGATATATACAAGCTAAAAATCACATATTATGATCATCTTGCTTCATAATGTAGAGTTTGAATGGGATAAAACGGGTATAAAAGTGAAAATATTCTATATAATCTCGAAGATTCCATTAAATTTGAGGAGTTGATGGGTGGTTGTAATTATCCAAACAAAATGGGCGTTTTTGTAATTTGACCATACCTCAGGGGGGTGTTTGTAATTTACCCTTTTTAATTATCATTTTACTACATAATATTTTGCTTACATTTTCTCCATATGTTTGTCTCAATTAATCATCAGAAGATTTTCGCCGGAACCAAGCTCGACGTCCTAACATTATTTTGTTGACCATCATAACATAATCTCTACTAATAGAATAGAAGTTTAGGGTTAAAATATGGAGTTGATTATAGTCCAATTTTAGATGGCCACTTTCCTAATTTATAATATAATTTGAATTTAAAAAAATAAAAATATTATGTTAGTTGACACAGCTAATCAATATTTCCCGCCAATGGAGTAATTTTCAATTTTTGGCAAGTTGTCAACATTAAATAGTGATAAACATGTCGGTCGGTAATTATACAAAGTTGATAAGTCGTGTCAGCCTAATCAAATAGTAAGGTGGTGTTTGCAAATGATTATTTAAAAGCAGAAGTTAGTGATTGTGGTTTAAGTTAGTTTTAAGTGCTTATTTCTAAAAGTTGGGGGTGTTTGCAAATATTTCGGAAAATGAACTAAAATTGAAAAAACAGGGTTAGGGCTGCTTTTAAAAAAATAGCTTAAAGCAGATTATTTTAAGAGAAGCAAAAGCAAAAGTTAATTTTGCAAACACCTAAAAACAGATTATGAGCAAAAAAAAACCGCATAATCACTTTCAAAAAGCATTTGCAAACACCACCTAAGTGTTAGAAAGCAAACTGTGAACTATAATTAAGCACTTTAAAGATAGATAAAATGAGATACTTTAGACTTGCATGTTTAAAACGGGAGTTAAGGTATACAAAGTGAGAATTCAACAATAATAAATTCTTTGTTGTTGAATATTGATGAATTGAACATAAAATAATTAATTAAGCATGCGTTAGAATAAGGGTAAATTATAATCGTAAGGACAAATTAGGAAAAAAATCCCTCATGTTCTGGTAATTACAATCATCATTTAACTATAAATTTTCTTACATGTTCATTTTTATGGTGTCACATTCAGCATAATTTTCTATATTTCGTGAAATGCTCTCTATTTGTACTCGTTTTGTGCAAAAATGCAGTTTTTGATCCAACACAATCTGATATCTACAAGCCAAGAGATACATCTTATGACCATCTTGTTTCAAAATGAGGAACTCGAATGAGGTAAAACGGGTATAAACTTGGAGAATATTCCACGTAATCTAGAAGATTCCACTAAATTTGACACCACAAGAATGGACGTGTAAGAAGATTTATAGTCGAGTGATGGTTGTAATTAACAAAAAATGAGGATTTTTTTTTTTTTTTTACTTTTAATTTTGGATAAGATGCATTTTGGTTTGGATTTTGCATGAAAGAGAATAAAGTGATACAATGAAATGAAATTACAATAAACAAAAAAGAATTCAAAAACAAAATTCACAATAATTGAAAGTTAAAACATTGATAGCATTAAAAAGGAAAGGATTGATTTATAGTTATTCAATCTTATCACCAGCTTGCGTGTAACTTTTTTCCATGATCGTGAAAAGTATGGAATAAATGCCTAATTCATTTTCACTTTATACCCTTTTCCTATTTTATTCATATTTTTGCAATTTTTTGTTTCTAGCTGAATTTCACAGTTTATCGAACAAAAATATATACTGACGTTCGATTCTTGTATTGACAAACGAGCTATTAACAAACGAACTTCGTTCGGTATCAAATACTCCATCCGTTCCATATTATAAGTCGTTCCATATTAAATTGGGAATAAAAGAAATAATTAAAAATTGACACCTCAGCAAACAAAAGAGCATACTGAAAAATCCAAAGGTCCACACCCTAGTTACAGTGGACATCCTCGCATGCAATAATTCCCCCCTTTTATCCTTGTCCGAATTTTGTTGCTATAAGTATACTCCCACACTCCCCTTCTACAACCTCCTCATTTTCCCGGCCCTCTGTTTTCCTTGCTAATCTGCTCCCAGTTTTTTTCTTCCCATTTTATCCTTTTCTTCCTGTTTATATATTTGTGTTTACTCCGGTGGGGAGAGTAGTTAGGTTTCCGGTGAGAATGGCGTTGCTGTCAGAACAGGGGACGGAGATCGTGATTCCGGTGTGCGCCGTCGTCGGCATCATCTTCTCGCTTGTGCAGTGGTACATCGTGTCCAAAGTCAAGGTCTCGCCGGAGAGAAGCGCCGCCGCCGCCGCGCCGGCTGCAAACAACGGGAAGAACGGCGGCTACAACGACTACCTGATTGAGGAGGAGGACGGAATCGACGACCAAAACGTCGTCGCTAAGTGCGCCGAGATCCAGAATGCTATCTCCGAGGGTTAGAATTTCTTTCCAGATCTGATTATTTTTTTCATACTTACCTGATGTGTATTCATATTCGCGCGCGTGATTCGTACGCGCGCTTGCGCGCGTTTGTTTGTTTGTTTGTGTGTGTGTATTAGTGAACTGAGGTGAAGCAAGAGTGTAAAAAAAAGGATGCAATTTTTATGTTTGATCTTATCCAGTATTGAAAATTTGAGCTGGAGTAATAACTTTTGAACTAACATTTAATTAAATTAATATTATTTTTCCAGTACGAGATTCCAGAATGGAATCTTTTTCTTGCTGTAAGAAAAGCTTATTTTTGCCAAGTGTTGGAAGTTAGATTAAAACGTGTAATTTTCAGGAGAGTTGATATCTAAATTCTTTCTGAATTCCTACATGCACGGAACTGAAAATTTTATTATTATTAATATTATTTTTGGATATTCTGAAATATTTTTATAATTTGGTAAAACAAAGATTGTTGGATTTTCTTGGCGGCGAGTAGGGAAGGGGTTTAGGGTTTTATGTTGGCACCGACAAATGCTGACAGATCTGATTTTGTTTCATTATTTAATTCAATTTTATTAATGTTGTCTAGATCTGGGGCAGAGTATTTTTTAGTATTTTATTGACTATGGTTTATGTTAAGGGTCATAGTTTATCAATATGAAATGCTATTTACGGTTAGAAAATTGCTATTTGCGGTTTATAAAAAAAAATACTTTTATCTCAAAAAAATCCAAAAACCCCCCAAACTGTAAATAGCAAAAAAAAAAAAAAAAATTCGAAAATTCGAAATCATGCTTGAAGAAGGGTTGGGCTTCGATTTTTTGATGTAATTTCGACTCTTTTATGTGTAATATGCATTGGGTAGGTCGATTACGGAACCAATTTCATGTTAAAAAGCCCTACAAATCGATTTGTAGGGTTTTTTTTTTTTTTTTTCGCAAAAACATGTTGGAACGCCCAAGATGGGCGCCCAAATGCAAATAAGTACACGCCTTGGGCGTCCATCTTGGGCGTTCAATTAAAAAAGAAAAATTTGCACTGGACGCCCAACTCGGGCGCCCAAATGCAGCTTGCACACCCAACTTGGGCGTGCACTGCATGAATGGGCGCCCAAGTTGGGCTTTTATGCCTTTTGGGGGGTTTTTGGATTTTTTTGGGAAGTTTTGGGGTTTTAGAGAGATAAAGTGTTTTTTGTTATAAATCGCAAATAGCAATTTTCAAACCGTAAATAGCAAGTCCCTTATCAATTGATACTGCTTTCCGATATCAATTTTATTTAGAAACTGTTACCGGCCCGGCCCGGTCTGATTTTTTTATTGTTTGATGCTCATAATTTTGATTTTGAGTTTTAAAAGTTGTATTTGAGCTTGATTTAATTGTAATTTTAAACCGAGAGTGAATGAACTTTAAAGGGGTTGAATCAAGAATTAATCTCAAGTAACTCGATTTTTTCAACATATATTCTTTTTTTTTAATCGAAGTAAAAATCTGTTTTCATAACGAACCGAATACGTCTTACCTAGGGGTGGAAATCGAACAATCGGATCGGAATTTGGAACGGAAATCGGAAATTGTAACGAAAAAAACTTACTGTAAAATCGATTTTTTTTGGATTGGAATCGGTGGAATTCTGAAATTTCAAATTTTGGTCACCTATAATACAACACACATAATAATACTGATTTTATGACAGTAATTTTCGGAAAAGATCGGAATTTTCGGAAAGTAAAACTGGATCGGAAATTGTATTCCAGTTCGGTTCCCAAAAAAATCGGAATTCAGAATTTCCGTTCCAATTTTCACTCCTAGTCTTACCGAACCGAATATTGCCTTAGCTTCTTAGCTGACACAAAAAAAGCCCGTTTCTCGATTTTTCAGGAGCAACATCATTCCTCTACACCGAATACCAATACGTGGGAATCTTCATGATAGCTTTCGCGATCCTCATCTTCCTCTTCCTCGGTTCAGTCGAGGGTTTCAGCACAAAGAACCAGCCATGCACGTACAACAAAGAAACCCTCTGCAAACCAGCCCTCGCCACCGCCATTTTCAGCACCGCCTCCTTCTTGCTCGGTGCAGTCACCTCAGTCATATCCGGTTTCCTAGGCATGAAAATCGCCACCTATGCGAACGCACGAACGACCCTCGAAGCCCGAAAAGGTGTCGGAAAGGCCTTCATAGTTGCGTTCCGATCCGGCGCTGTAATGGGTTTTCTCCTAGCGGCAAACGGGCTTTTGGTTCTCTACATCACCATAAATTTATTCAAGATTTACTACGGTGACGACTGGGAAGGGCTTTTCGAAGCTATTACCGGATACGGTCTCGGCGGGTCCTCCATGGCTTTGTTTGGAAGAGTCGGTGGTGGGATTTACACGAAGGCCGCCGATGTTGGTGCTGACCTCGTCGGTAAGGTCGAGCGGAACATTCCGGAAGATGACCCCAGAAACCCTGCCGTAAGCTACCGTTTTCTTGAATTTTTTATTTATTTATTTATAATTTTATAAAAGTTCGCCTTATAATATAGCCTTATAATTTTGCAGGTGATTGCGGATAATGTTGGTGACAATGTGGGAGATATTGCTGGAATGGGGTCCGATCTTTTCGGTTCGTACGCCGAGTCATCGTGCGCGGCTCTTGTTGTGGCCTCGATTTCGTCTTTTGGGTTGACTCACGATTTCACCGCAATGTGCTACCCGTTGCTTATCAGCTCAATGGGAATCTTGGTTTGTTTGATAACCACTCTTTTCGCTACCGACTTTTTTGAGATCAAGGCTGTAAAAGAAATCGAACCGGCATTGAAGAAGCAGCTAATCATCTCCACTGTTCTTATGACTGTCGGAGTTGCAATCGTCACGTGGACTTGCCTGCCTTCTTCCTTCACAATCTTTAATTTCGGCGCTCAAAAAGTCGTCAAGAATTGGTAAGTACAACTCGTATATACGCCACCGCTCAAAAATCGAAATTGTTTTCATAACGTAATATTGCCGTTACAGGGAACTATTCCTATGCGTTTGCGTCGGTCTTTGGGCTGGACTCATTATCGGGTTCGTCACTGAATATTACACAAGCAATGCTTACAGGTACGAATAATTCTTTTATTTTACTTACCCCATCGAAGTTTTTGTCATTTAAAAAATAAAATAAAAAATAAAAATCCAATCTTTTTTTTATGCAGCCCCGTGCAGGATGTTGCTGATTCATGCAGAACCGGTGCTGCGACCAATGTTATATTCGGTCTTGCGTTGGGTTACAAATCAGTCATAATTCCGATTTTCGCAATCGCAGTTAGCATATTCGTTAGTTTCACGTTTGCCGCCATGTACGGTATTGCTGTAGCTGCTCTGGGTATGCTGAGCACAATTGCTACCGGCTTAGCTATCGATGCTTATGGTCCGATCAGCGATAACGCTGGCGGTATAGCTGAGATGGCCGGTATGAGCCACCGCATTCGCGAGAGAACCGACGCTCTTGATGCTGCCGGAAACACCACTGCCGCCATCGGAAAGGTGTTTCATTCATCGATTGTGCAGCTACTTCAACACACACACACACACACACACACACACACACACACACACACACACACACACGCACGCACATATTACCATATAATTAATGCTGATTCCGTTTTTTATTTTTAGGGTTTTGCAATTGGATCAGCTGCACTCGTTTCATTGGCACTGTTCGGAGCGTTTGTTAGCAGAGCGGAAATCAAGACAGTTGACGTGTTGACTCCGAAAGTCTTCATCGGATTAATTGTCGGAGCGATGCTGCCGTACTGGTTCTCAGCCATGACGATGAAGAGTGTGGGCAGTGCCGCCTTGAAGATGGTGGAGGAAGTGAGGAGGCAGTTCAACACTATTCCTGGTATTATGGAAGGTACCGCCAAACCGGATTACGCCAGGTGTGTGAAGATATCGACCGATGCTTCGATTAAGGAGATGATTCCACCTGGCTGCCTAGTCATGCTTACGCCTTTGATTGTCGGAACCTTCTTTGGGGTTGAGACACTCGCTGGGGTTCTCGCCGGTGCCCTCGTTTCTGGCGTTCAGGTATATTTTAATTTAATTTAATCTAATCATGACTTATCTTCTGAACCGAACGAGGCTTTAGGATATATTTAGGGGTGGAAATCAGACGGATTGGATCGGAATTGGCACTTTTGGAAAATTCCATTTTTTTCGGAAGTTAAAAACTAATTCCAATTTCCCCGGAAGTGAAAAACTAATTCGAATCCCGTTAAAAATAATTTGGAATTTCGGGAATTGGAATGAGAAACTTGTTCCAAAATCTGAAATTGTCAATCGAAATCGGCAAAATTCAGAACTTCCATTTTTCAGGTCACCTATAGGCTATAAAATACATAATAAAATTGATATATTAAGTGTAATTTTCGGACATTAATTGGAGTTTTCGGAAAGAAAATTGGAATCTAATATGTACTCCAATTTCACTAAAAATTAATTCGAAAAAATCGGAACATTCGGAAGTTGGAATAAAAAGATAAGTTCCAAAATCGGAAATTGTCAGATTAGAAACGTCGGAATTCGGAAATTCCGTTCCAATTTCCACACACTATATTAGTATTTGAATTCGATTTAATGGACTTTGTTCTTGGTGCGCTAATTACAGGTTGCGATATCTGCATCGAACACTGGTGGTGCATGGGACAACGCCAAGAAATACATCGAGGTAAACATCTCGTATAAAAACCAATTATTATTTATTTTTATTTATTCATGGAAGTTTTTAAATATTATATTATATTATATAGGCGGGTGCATCGGAGCATGCAAGAACACTCGGGCCAAAAGGATCGGAACCGCACAAGGCTGCTGTCATAGGTGACACGATAGGGGACCCACTAAAGGACACTTCAGGCCCTTCACTAAACATCCTCATCAAGCTAATGGCAGTCGAGTCCCTCGTTTTTGCTCCTTTCTTTGCCACTCACGGTGGTCTTCTCTTTAAACTCTTCTGATCAATCATCAAACATGCTCTTCGTCTCTCATTTTCTCTCCTACTTTTCCCAATGTAAGAAGCATCTTTCGCTCTGTTTTTTCGTGTCCAATTTTCTCAAGTACGGGAATTTTCTCTGTTTTTTTTTTTTTTAAGTTAGGTCGTAGCTAGCGAGATTTTAAATTTTGTTGAATTGATGATGATGATAATTCTGCTGGTTAAATTGAATGATGATAAAAAAAATCTGCATCCATCACAAGTATTAGTTTTTTGTCTTAAAAAGTCCCATTTTTCTTACTTTTCTTTGTAATGGTTTTGTTATAAGAACACTTTTTTAATTGGCAATTACATTAGCCAATGCTGAAGCAAAAACACCTGCATGAAATTAAATAGCACTTAACCCCCTGTGGTTTGAGGTTTGTGCACATGACCCCCTTGTACTTTCAATATTAGCACATGACTCCCTGTAGTTTGAATTTTGTGCACATGACCTCCTTGTACTTTTAATATAAGCACATAATCCCCTACGGTATTCCACTTGATAAATAATCTTGCTCATTAGGAAAAGTAAATTTTTTGAAAGTACAAGGAAGTTATCTGATTATATTAAAATGTAAGGGGGTCATGTGCTATATTGAAAGTAAGAGGGGCTCATGTGCACAAAGTTCAAATCACGAGGGTTTAAGTGCTATTTACCCAAATTATAATACATCTGACAGAGAACAAAGAAACCAATAGACAGCATATTCTAAGTTATTACAACTTAGAATGAGCAACACACTTTTTATTTTAAGGATAGGATAACATGTCAGATACTAAACTTGCAGTTGAATAGTGTGGAGTGATCTCATTCCCCTCTGATAATATCCATAGTGAATATCGGCATAATCTTTCACCATCTTAAAAAGTCTCGGCTTCTCCGAATCGATTAACCCTTCTTCCGGCCCGATCTCTTTTCCCACTTCCGGCGTGTAAAACACCGCCACGGAAATCCTATCCCTTCTCGAGTCGCTAACGACCCTGTGCACCGGACTTGTGAAAATCCCGTTGCTCATAATCTACACATTTTTTTCCAAATTAAAGAAAATAGGTATCAAGAATCGGACGAGCAAACACCCGAGGCTTATTTTAGCTGCCACGATAAGATCAGCCAAGATAAGGTTTATGCAATCTTATTAGGCCTTGTTTGGTTCTCGAGATAGATTAAACAATCTTATGAAAACTTGATTATATTGTTGAATCATGGGAAGTGCAAAAAATAATCTCTCAATTAGCCAAGATTAGAGCCGTTTCTTTTGTTCAAAGTTGCGGGCCGGCCTGAAAAGTTACTGTACGGACCCAAACATTCAGTAAGATCCGATTATTTATTAATCATGGCTTATCTACTAACCAACCAAGGCTTTGGAACTCAATTATTTAACGATTCTAGAATATGCCAAAGATAAGAGCAAATTTGTTTGAAGTAGAAACTTACCTCCATCTGATCACCCATGATTACAAGAAGGGCATTAGCGTCATTAGGAACCGTATACCATTTGCCTTGCTTGAGTATCTGTAGGCCCGTTTCATCTTGGAGCAAAACGGTGTAACCCGATCCATCGGAATGAGCTTTCATGCCGAGGACTAAATCGGGCCTCTTGCATGGGGAGTAGTAGTTGAATCTACCGTGGAGCTGCGATCTTTCGCCAAACTGTTTTAAAAAACAGCCTTCTTCGAGATTAACCGATTTCGCCATCGATTTCGACACTATTTCTGTAAACCTCTTCATATTCTCCGTGTACTCTTCTAGAACTTCTCTGCAACAACAAACAAGTTTACGAAGAAAAACGAACATTGATTAAAATCAAGAGTTGAATATAATATATATGGATGGTGCATTCTTGAATTTTTTTTCATACTTGAAAGAGATGGGATTTTGAGGCCAAAATGTGTAGTTTCTTTGATCTTTGGGGGCTAAAGCGAGGAAGATACGGTCCGACCAATCGAGCGATTGGCCGTCTTCTGGAACCGGATCGGCTCCATAGCCTTGGAATTCCGCCACTTTTTTTGCACACTTGTTCTTCTCTTCCATCGATTGTCCGAAGAATTCTCTTCCAACTCCTCGTACTTTGTCTAGGAAAGAATTTGGTATTCCATGATCTATTGCCTAAAACAAGCAAAAAAATCGGTTATGTTGGAAAAATCGAACATATGTATATTAAATGTGTACGGCTATCTAAAAGAATAGTCCAAATTAATTCTGATCTAATAAAGAACCTGAAAACAACCCCATGTGGAGAGAGCTAACTTGAGTTTCTTCAATTCTTGATCATTTTCTTTAGCACACAATTTTCCGATATCGATAAATGGAATCGGGGAATTGTTCTCGGTTGATTCTTCTTCTTCATCTTCACCGTAGTCGCGGTCTTTTTTGCAAATGTACGGTCCCGACGGATCATCATTGCCGGATAGGACCATTTCTTGAACTCTTTTTGACAGCAAAACCTCAACAGATGTATTAATGGAAACTCCAGCCATGTTTTTAATTTTCTGTGTGTGTGAGAGAGAGAGAGAGGGAGAGAGAGAGAGGAGAGAGAGAATCAAGATTGTAACAGCTATAAGATTGGGGTAGGAAGAGACAATCAGCACCAAGATATTCTATTTTGTATTAGAATATATTGGAATGGGGTCCAAATTATTATTTATTTTTAATTCCGAGAAAATAGATATTTTCTAGAAAAATATAAATCATATCGGAGTTGTACATTGTTGAGTGTAGATATTACACTCAATACGTTAACTTTACGTGGATTTTTTGTTTAGATTTAATTATATTTGTGCTTTAATTGATTGATTTTGTGTTTTATAGGTGAAAAACGAGAATTAGGTGTCCATGAAGGAAAAAAGATCAAAAAGAAAGGAAAAAGTTGCAAATAAGGAAACAAATCAAATTGGAAGAAGGAATCTCGCCACAGCTTTGACAGTGTCCACGATTTCGAGGATATCTCTCTCATACGAACTCCGAATTAGGTGATTTTGGCGGCATTGGAAAGCTAATTTCAAGGGCTACAATTCTTATTTACACAATATTCCAAAATTCGGACTCCAACATGGCGAAAATCGAAGAACAAGTCCTGATGGGGGAAAGTGGCGGAAATTGATTCCTATTAGGTTTCTACTACTTCCTTATCAAGAAAAGCCTATAAAAGCAACATGTCTCTACACCATAAGGAGGAAATTTTACACCACAAAACGCGAAGAACAAAGATCAACGAAAACTCAAGCATAGTTTTTCTTATTTATTTTATTTATTCTATTTTGCTTATCATAAGAATTACGAGTAGCTAAGTTTTTAATCTAGGATTTTGTCGGAACCCTATGTGGGGATGGTGAACCCGTTTTCTTGAGATTATGCAATTATGATTTTATGATTATTTCTTCTCCCTGTTATGATTGTTAGTGCATGAGCCTGATCAATTTATGTGCTTTATCTGTGATTATTGGGATTGACTCGACAGAGCTATTTTGATAATTAGACGGTAGGTAGAAGAGCCTTCGAGTAGTTTTCACCGGATGAGTGTGTCAATTGCATGTGGTGTCGTAGACATACAGATATCACCTTAGGTAGCCATTTACGAGACTTGTTAGTTAATGCTTTATTTATAATTGGTTTGCATAGACATATAGTGAATCGTTTATGAATAATAGACTCATAATACACGCGACAGCGGGTTATGAGTAAATTAGTGTCTCGGGTTAATAATCATGAATCATGTATTTCATAATTGAGGGGTTTTGGGTGAGCAATTCTTGCATAGGGGGAAGATAAAATCCTAGGTCCGTTTTTATTGATATTTTCCCGTGTTTATTTGCTTTCATAATTAGTTTAATTGTTTTATTGATTTATTTAACAACTTTGCGTAGGCTGAATAAAAATCATAATTGTTAGAATTTGGTACTTAGGATTAGATAATTTGAGTATTCCCTGTGGGATCGACATCCGACTCTCACGAGTCCACTTTTACTACTTGTTTGCGATACGTGCACTTGCGTGTTAGGTATTTAGCACCCAACAAGTTTTTGGCGCCGTTGCCGGGGAATATATTCTATTTTGTATTAGAATATATTGGAATGGGGTCCAAATTATTATTTATTTTTAATTCCGAGAAAATAGATATTTTCTAGAAAAATATAAATCATATCGGAGTTGTACATAAACTTTAAGGCGAACATCAATTCAAGGCGGGAGTGATCGGAATTCGGAACTCAGGCGCGCCGCTTAATCGTATAGTTGAACCGTTGTAATGAATAAAAGTCGAATATTTTTTTCATTGTCGTCGAACTTAACAGCAATGGTGAGATGTTGCTTGATGATCAAATAATTGAGAATATCATTTGTATCTCCTGAAATTGAACATGATACTATGCATTTAAAAGTTATGAACTTTATATATATTTTATGGTAAATTACAAAAAAACATTTGAACTTAGGTCAAATTACGAAAAACACCCCCACATATCCCTAATTATTAAAATCCCCTTGATGTTTGTTTTCGTCTAATATCGACCCCCTTATGGTATGATTTTTCATGTAATCTTTTTTATTTCAGAGAATATTTTCTAAAAAATGCCAATTCTACCCCTATAAACGTAGAACATATTGAAGGTAGCCATGCACAAATGTTAAAAAAAATTGTCTATGTATATGCTATGATGGTTCGTACTATCAACAAGAAGTGTAGTGACGTTGCAATGAGATGTTTTGATGAAAATAAAGTTGTTGTAGAAGGTATACCGTAGAATTGGTATTTTCGGGAAATATTCCATGGAATCAAAAATATTTTATGAAAATGACACTATAAGCGAGTCGATATAAGATGGAAACAAATGTCGAAGATGTTGATAATTACGAATATGTGAGATGTGTTTTTCATAACTTAGCCTAAATTCAAGTGATTTTTCGTAATTTACCCGGTATATAAATGTGGTTACGTAATCATTTGTAAAATGAATTATCTTATAAATTTGCAGAATTAAATCTATCATAGTGCTCTTGAGTCGGACCAATCAAAAATATTATTTAAACGAGATTTTTAATTAATCTATTGTTAAATTAACAATAGGTTCAGTCTAGATAAAAAATGCCTTAATAGTTAATATTTGTTTTAATCTAAATTTACTTTATACATCTACCCCTCAACTATGATTTTTTCTTACACCTCTACCCTTATAGTGTCAAATTCAACATAATCATCTAGATTTCGTGGAATGTGCTCTAGTTTGTACTCGTTTTGTGTAAAAACACAGTTTCTGATGCACCACAATCTGATATATACAAGCCAAAAAACACATATTATGATCATTTTGCTTCAAAATGTGGAGTTTGAATGGGATAAAATGGGTACAAAAGTGATAATATTCCATATAATCTTGAAAATTCCACTAAATTTGAAACTGCAAGGATAAACGTGTAAAAAGATTTATAGTTAAAGTGGTGGATGTAATTACCCAAACAAGAGAGTTTTGTTTTATAATTTAAGCATACATCAGAGGTGGTTGTACCCTAAAATATTTAAATTACCCCACAAAATAAATTGAGGTTTAAAATTTGTTAACCAACCCTGCAATCACCCCAAATTTTGATTGCAAACACTTTTCTAATCTTTGTATGATCCAAACAAGCCCTTAACGATAATCATAAAAATCCTCGCCACCCCCAATTTAAACAAGAACGAACAAATTTGCTCATCTCCGCTGCGATTATGACTAAGCATTCTCAATTATAAATTCTCACACGCCTTACACCATTTTTATCGCATGATCGAGTCTTATCCTGTATCAGCATATCTTCTTCATTCAGAATTGGAAAATTAGGTCATTTTTTCCCCTCCTTTTTTTTTTTTTTTTTTTTTTTTCTTGAGTCCCAATTTCGAATTTTCACTTTCCGCACATAAAAAAAATGATTTTTTGGCGCTAAATATTCGATTTTGATAAGTGGGTTCTTGCAGGTTGATACTCAACAATGGGTAGTGCTTCATCAATGTTGACTCAGTATGATATTGAGTTAGTTCAAGAACACTGTAATTATCTATGTAAGTCTCTCTTTTTTTTTTTTTTTTTTTTTTTTGTGGGACCCACTTTTTATTTTCAAGAATTAATTTATTTTTGGGTATTTGATGATGGATTGATGCCAGTTGGTCAGCAAGAAATAGTGTGCCTGTACAACAGATTTTGCCAATTAGATAGAAATGCAAAGGGTTTCATATCTGCAGATGAGTTCTTATCTGTACCAGAGTTTGCAATGAATCCAATTTCTCAGGTTGATTATTTATTCTTTAGAGATAATTCGGTTGCCATTTTCGTTGGTTTCGAATTACCACATTCGATCATTTTTTTTCTGCTGATATGGTATTTGCAGAGATTGATAAAGATGGTAGACGGGTTGAATTTCAAGGACTTCGTTGCGTTTTTGTCCGCGTTCAGTACTAAAGCAACTTTACCGCAGAAAATCGAGAGTATACATTCTTTAAATCCTCACACTTCGGCTAAATTTTATATTTTGTTAGTTGATTTCTAATCAGTGTTGATTTTCCTAACAATCGACAATTTATATTCAATGTTCGAAAAAATTTCACTTCGTGTCGGTGAAAACAGAGCTTTCTCAATTAAAATGATTTTAGCCTAATGGTCGAATATCCCGATAATGTTTAATTGGAGAATATGTCTAGTAGCTTCTTCCACTTGCTCGTTTTCAACAAATGTGAGTTTATCATCAATTTTGATGGTGCGAAATTTGAAAATATCAGACTGAAATTCATCGAATTTGTTGCGTTGTTATTATTATTATTATTTTGAACTATTTTAGTTTTTTTTTTAATTGTTTTCGTGAATTTCAGTCATCTTCAAAGTATACGACTCTGATTGCAAAGGAAAGGTGACTTTCAATGACCTAATACAAGTGCTTCATGATCTGACTGGCTCGTTTATGTCAGATAAGCAACGAGAGGTATATATATATATATATATATATATATATATATATATATATATATATATATATATATATATATATATATATATATATATATATATATATATTTATTTGTAATGATCCGAGTGAACATATATGAAGTTATACGACTTGTAACCTGCTTTTTTCTCTTGTGTTATGCAGGTAGTTCTAAGTGAGCTCTTGCATGAAGCTGGTTACACGAAAAAATCTTCGCTTCTACTGGACGATTTCTTTAAGGTTCGTCTGTCTTAAATCTATTTCAAAGTTAATTACAGATTCATATTACAAAACAAATTTTGACTTTGATTTGTAACTTTTTTGCTGTGAAAAAAATAAAATAAAGTGTAATCTTGCTTTTATTAATACAGATATTGGAAAATCGAGGTCTGAGAATGGAGGTGGAAATCCCGGTTGATTAGCTAAAGCTTGCTCATTTTCGCTTCCGGTCGATGGCTCGGAGGATATAAATATCATCTGTATAATATGCACAGTTGTAGTAATATTATAGTAGTAATAAAAATAAATAAATAAAATAAAAAATGGAGGAGATAAATACTTGTGCTGAGATGCAGCCAAAGTTTGTCTGCCCTTCTGAAAGAGGAAACTAATGCTAATTTTAGAGCCGAAATTGTTGTCTGCTGAATGTAATGGGACAATTCTTGCAGCACCAACATCCTATTATAATCTCTCTCTCTCTCTCTCTCTCTCTCTCTCTCTCTCTCTCACACACACACACACACACACACACACACAACAAAACCCTAGAAAGTTGATGAAAATTAGACGTAGAATACTTGCTCACTTAAAAACAATGTCTCGTGATCAATCGTATGTTCTTGAAACGGCGGGTTCATCGACTTCAACTCACGTAACCGTAAAAGCTTCTTCAAATCTATTTACGGAGGAACTGAAACGACTGGAGAGAAGATTGAGGGTTCTTGAAGAAGAATCCGAAATGTTAAAAGAAGCTCTCTCGGAGAGTGTGGAGGAAAGAGCTAAGCTAATGAGCGAGATATACGAGTATTTCAACTCTATACAAAAGCGTGACGTAAAGGTATGTATGTATGTATGTGCCCTAGCAGTTTATGCATCTTTTTTTTGTTTTTTTGGCTAAAGTGTTTTTCGATTAAATGTTATGCAGAAGAGAAGAGCTGGTTTATTGCAGGTTCTATTTCAGGATTCAAATCCATCCATTGTTAGTAAGAGTTTAAGAACTAAAGCAGTACTATGATAAGAGGTGCATGCACCTTTTCCACCACCTCAACTTGGAATTCAAGAAATCGTGGTGGTTCGTTAGGCGGCGGCATGGTGGTGCATGGTGGCCCTCCTGGACTCACCAACACCACCAGTAAAGCCATCTTCGCCACCACCAACAAAATTACGACTGCAATTTCCACACAGAGCCGGAGTGACGTCATCAACAGTACTTTTACCACGGTCGATCGGAAAGCTATTAAAAACTTTCGCTTATTTATATGCAGCAATGAAATACGAGTTTTTCGATTTCATGCTTTGTGAATGACATAACCCATGATTCTTGCCTGTGTATTTTTTTTTCCATTGTGAGAAAACAGCTCATAATTAGCCAACTAATTAGGTGAAAAAGAAAAGTCACAAGGGTTCGTCAACAGTCAACACCCAA
This sequence comes from Erythranthe guttata, assembly GCF_056151865.1. Lineage (NCBI taxonomy): Eukaryota > Viridiplantae > Streptophyta > Magnoliopsida > Lamiales > Phrymaceae > Erythranthe > Erythranthe guttata. The sequence continues at coordinate 14,477,381 of NC_142541.1, read as the reverse complement.
AGATTCGGAAAATTACACTTTTTATCCCTCAATTTTGCACCAATTTCATATTTGGCCCCCCTGTTCACGAGAAAACACATCTCATGTTTCAATAATTTAACATTTTTTTATCTTTTCCGTCAATTTACTGTTAGTCTGTTAGTCCGTCAGTTAAGATAAAATGCACATGATTAATTCCGAATTAAATGTGAAATCAGTGCGAACTTAATAGATGAAAACTATATTCCCCCAAGATCTATGCCCACCTAAAGAAAAAAATAGATCTTAGAAGCTTCTAGAAACAAGTACAAATTTGGAAGGATCCATGCATGCAATAATCTCAAATTAATCTCTATAACATACCTCTTAATAGTATTAAGCAAAAACAACTTTCATGTACAAAACACATTATAGAGAATAAAGAACAAGAAACTTTTTTTATTTTTATTTTATTAATACTAATTAAAATCTATATTAGTTTGCTGACATACCTCCAACATTATTTATCGATTACAAAATAGTTTACGGACACAGATAATTTAACGTTGACCAAAATCAAGATTTAAGAATGTTTTACTAACAATTATTTTCTCAATGAGGGAGGGAGAGGGGGCATCGCCCCCCTCGATGTTGAATTATTGTATGAAAAATTGTGAGAAACTATAACAAACATGCCTTAAAGCCCTTCTCTATTTCCTCTCGGTCGAGGTTCTTTCCGATGAATACAATCTTGTTTACTCTCGGTTCTTCTGGACCCCACAATCTATCGGGTGAACCTTGAAATATATCGTGCACTCCCTGTAAAGTGTGAAAATGAATTGGATATTATAGCTCAAAAAATAATTTCAAGAACCATATTTTTAATTTGGTGGAAACATTTCTAGGTCTATAATACATTTTCCCCTTTAATATTAATAACAACAACGTCTCGTTTGATTGGTTAGATAATCCATCATTAACAATTATATCATTATTTGAGGTCTGGTTAGTCCAATAATTTTTCGAGTCAACCTACATGAATGAAAAGAATTGAGCCCTTTTGTTTGTATATTGGGACATTGTGTATTAGACGAGAAAAAATTAATATTTCCACTCAGAGAAACGAGAAAAATGTGGAATTACATATAATGTAGATATTTGTCACTCAGCAGAGAATCAACTGACCTGAAAAACAAATCGTTCGTTCATGCCATCAACAGATAGAAGGCCTTTCATTCGATATATATCCTCGCTTCTTTCTATCAAAAGGGTACCTAGCCACATGTTTGCCTGAAGAAAACAAAAAATCAAAAGTTAAAAAATAAAAATATAAAAAAATAAAAATATAAAAAAATAAAAAAACTCGAGAATAAGAAGACTGTGCAACTAACTTTTTCAAGATCCAAAGTCCCGTCACAGACTATGCTGACTGAAGAAACACCAGGGTCATGAGTATGGTCATGGGTATGGTGATCGTGATTTTCTGCATCAGTGTCCAATAAATTAGTATTCTCGTATATTGGATTAGTAATTTTATGTGTGTGTGTGTGCATATATATATATATATAGAATATGTTACGGTTAAGGATTAAAATTGAAGTTACCATGTTTATGGTCATCATGCTTGTGGTCATGATGGTGATGGTCATGCTCGGGATTATGACAATTATGGTCATGACAGTTATGGTCATGATCATGACTGTGACTGTCATGAACTTCCTTCGAGTGGTCAGCTTCGATAGCACTATCAATTCTGCACATATCTAATTAAGTTGAGACAAGTGTAAAAAACGGAATTGTATTATATCTAAACGTAGTTGCAAATCCACGTGCAAAAAGAAACAAATTTGGGGTATAGTATCATGCAAAACCGAAGGCATCGTGAAATTCAAAAATGGTGGTGCACCTTTCCAAGTCAAAGCCTCCAATACCAAGAACGTAATCCAAATCAACTTTTCCGTATTGAGTTCTCTTTAGTTGAGCCATACCATTTATGCTCTACGTCAAAGGGAAAAAAAGTTCTTTAGTAGCGATCTCCCGTAAAAAAAAAAAGAAAGGGAGAAGGGAGGAGGATGATAGTTAAATGGCAATGATGAGCTAACCTACCCTTATCCTTTCGATAAGAGGACCGACTGCCGGTTCGGGAACAAGATCAGTCTGTTATCAAAATTTCATGTAATTAGTCATTCCGAAGCAACACGAATGCAGTGATACAAAAATTTGCTCGAGAGAAATTTACCTTGTTAATTATGATGCGATCGGCATATGCAATTTGTTCAATCGCCTCATTGACGACACCTTCGGGTTTAATTTCATCAAGGTGAAAACGAACATGCTTAGCATCAACAAGTGTGACCACTCCATCGAGTTTCACATCGTTAAAAATCTGATCCTCGGCGTAAAATGTCTGAATAATCGGGGCTGGATTTGCTAATCCTGAAACGACGAGGTAGAATAAATACATCAAATTCGATATCACAATTATACAATCAAAACGAGTGGGAAAAGATACTCGTAGCAAAACTGATCAATTTTTAATAATTAAATCAATATTAATTACCTGTTGTCTCGATAACAATATGATCGAATTTTCCTTTCTTTCGACTAACTAATTCTCCAATCATTCTGACAAGATCGCCCCTCACGGTGCAACAGAGACACCCGTTGTTGAGCATAATAATGTCCTCAGTTCCAGCAGCTTTTGCGGCAACTAGTGAGCCATCAATGTCAACTTCACCAAACTGAAAGGAAAAAAAAACGAACAAGGCAATAGAAAGTTATTACAACCACACTCTAAATCGACTCCAAATAAGTTTTTTTTTTTTAATCTTTTAATCCCATCAAGAATCTAGACATTTCCAATTAGTCGAGCAGATTACACAGACGGCATTATACCTCGTTCTCGATGACAGCAATACGTTTCCCATGATCGGCGGTCAATATGTGGTTTAACAAAGTTGTCTGTCAAGCAATTAAAACACAAGTGAGAGGGTATATTAGTCAAGAATCAAAATTCAGTGCTGTAAGACACAAATTTAACAGAAATCAACATAAAGAACAAGATTAGATTTTTATTTTTATTTTCCCAACAATTAACATCTGGGAAAATCTTAAATTCAATATCACCATTATTTATCATATATTCAGTTTATCATATACTGCAAAATTGAACAAAATCCATAAATCCCATCTTCTAATTTGCAATTAAACAGAAAAAAAAAAAAAAAAAAAAAAAAAAAAAAAAAGAGAGGATAAAATTAGAGGAAAAAAAACCTTTCCAGAGCCCAAAAAACCAGTTATAATGGTGGCCGGGATTCTATTATCCGGAGGAATTTTAGTCACAGAATCAGAACTCTCAGCCTCCGGTGCTGACGTGGCCGCAGCTGAGACAGCGAACCGGCGGGAGAAACGCTTACTCGGCCGCTCCGAATATACAATCCTCGAACCACCATAGCTGGTACTGGTAAAAAACTTGCGGCTTTGAGCAAAAAAATTAGGTCTAGTTCTGTATAAGAAAAGGGAGGAATGAATAGATGAAATCGGTGAAGATTGGATTTTGGCGAAACCGAGAAATGAAGCGGCCATTTCCACGGAGAGTGAGGTTATGGACGCCATTTTAGGGCTCTGTTGAGGGTTTTGAGATTTTTTAGTGCGTGTACTGTGTGTGTAAATGAAGAAGACGGGGGATTGGGTTTTAATTAGAAATGTTTATTTTATTTTATTTTTATTTTATTTTTCCCGAAGGAGAAAACAATGTAGATAGTCAGATTATACGGTCTGATGAGTGTCAGACAGACATCCAAATGTAGCTACGTGCACAAAATGCACATTTATTATTTTAATTTTTTCTTAGAAAAAAAAATGTGATAATTTGGTAGATTTTAAAATTAGGGGTGCAAATCTGAGGGAATAGATCAAAAATGACTTTTTTGGAAGAAAAAAATCATATTAGTATGGAAGTAAAAGTAGGGTTCAAAAAAAATTGAAATGCAAAAGTTTACATTAGATTATAATCTATTGTTTAAAATTCGGTTATAATAAAAAATTTCACAATATTTTTCAAAATTTTGCAGGGAAAATAAAAAAAAGCTAAAAAAAGAGAGAATTTTATGTTATATTTTTCGTATAAAATATAACATAAAATTATTTGATTGAATTACAAAATCTATCATAAAATTATATTGTATATTTATAAAAACAATCAAATATTCGGAACCAAAATAGGATCGCAAATTGGAATTTTCAGTAATTTTATATACAATTCCGATTTCATTTCAAATAAATTTGAATATTCGGATATTTTCGGATCAGAACTGGCGGAATTTAAAAATTCCACTTCGATCCCCAAGTAGCACCATTTAATATTTTCAAAATTATAATCATACAATTGAAACATAAAACTTCCACATAAAATCTGATATTCATGAATGGTTTAATTCACTAATTATAAAAAAAAAAAAAAAAAAAAAAAGAAAAAGAGGATATTGTTGGTGTCTGGCTGCCACCTTTCGATAAAAACCTCTATCACTGGGTTATTATGATGAGGGAGCCGTCGGGGCCCGACCAAGTAGACTTCGCGTGCGACCGCAACTTCAGCATATGTCGGCCATATTGAAGATATATTCATATTTAAGAATAGCACAATCAAGTATAAACATCTTAAACAAAATTTATTAAAATTAATAAGCCTTTTCCTCCCAGATGTGGTAGGCGATATGTGCTCAAAAAATGCGGAATCAAATGAGGGTATTTTGGTCCAAGATGTCGTAGGCAATATGTGCTCTAAAACTCGGAATCAAATGAGGGTATTTTGGTCCACCGGGTGTCTCACCAGTCAACTTCCACGGTCGAGAATGAAGCTTTTTTTCGGAGCGGGGCGGGACCTCGGGTTTGGGATAGGAGTAGAACCACCCGAAGTACCAGCCATTGTAAAAACAGGAGGCGGAGGCGAAGTCGGACCGTCATCGTCATCGTCATCGGATGGAAAATCAGGCACCAGGAACTGATACTTCCGCTGAAAACATAGTCCTAGATCTACTCGTCCTCCTGCGAATCCATATGTGCATCTATATCCTGCTCGGGCTCAGCCAGATAAAAAATGAATCAAACTCTGTCACGGAGTTCTCACTAAAGGATATTTAAAAAAAAAAAAAAAAAAAAAAAAAAAAAAAAAAAAAGAAAGGATATGTTTGAAAAAGTACCGACAAATAGATAAACGGTGACCAAGGCACTAAGTAGTTTATCTGTGACAGTATGAAAGATATATATCATTAGTCAGTTTATCTAATAAAAAGAAATTCAGGCAAGAAACTTTGTAATCGCCATCACTGTAGAGTTTATGTGTGAACGTGCGAGGGGGTATAATAGTAATTACTTTATTCTACTAGTGGATTTCACTGTAGCTACTACTTATATTTTAACCCATATAGGGGTTATGTGCTCAAAATTGTAACTATAAGGGAGCTATGTGCAAAACAATTAAAACAACACTAGACGGGGTTATATGCTATTCACCTTGATTTTAAACTCGTGCAATTGAGGAGATGCCTTGATCAATGACGACAAAAAGAGAAGGCTTCGGCCAACTTGCGACACGATGCTCAATTCCAGCCGCTTGAGAGCGTGTAACTGAGGCAAAATCACAAGGAAAATTTTGTCTACCAACACTCTGAACAAAAAGAAAAGAACGGGGAGATGAAAACGACGGTAATTGCTAAGATTAGTTATTCGTTATACGACAGAAAATTAATGCACACCCTACCGCAGTATGAAGATTCAACACAAGCTTCACAAGTTGAGCTAAATAGCTCGAGTGTTTGTTGGGTTCGTAAACGAATGACTCAGAAAACACCCCACCAAGAGTTAGCTCGGAGAGATTAGGAACATTCTTGAATGGAAAACTACCGAGCTCGTTTCCTTCATACGTACATGACACAAGATTCTTAACAGATATAACCAGACTCTGAATGTTGCAACACTCGGATATTTCCAATACTTTGAGATACGGCAAAGGGTCAACAAATTTGACATCTTTTGTAGCAGCGGAGCCCCTTATGCATAGCTTCTCAATGTAAGGGCAAGAGTCTAGAAAATAACGAACCACCTCGTCCTCGATATCAACACTAACCAATCTAACGGATCTTAGAGAGAGAAAAACATTAAGGGATCTTAAGCACCAAACAAAAGACATGGACTTCTCATAAAGTGGCAAGAACTCGTTTAAGGGAAATTTTGTTAGCAGCTCAACAAGGTCGGGAAATTTATAGTTGCAAGGAGAGGCACCGGGAACCGACAAATCCAAATCAAACCTCTTTACTTTCTTATGCACAGCAAAAAGAACCCATTCACTAATGAAAGATGGATATCCAGCTTTAATTTTATTACAAAAACGAACTATCAGACTATCAACACTCGTACCCTGATGCAGATCGAGAACATGATTCACCAAGCTATTAAACTTGTACGTTTTCATTTTAGTTTTATTATAACTAATATAACTATCATCGAATCCCAGTACCGTTTTATTAGAACTAATATCCCTATCATCAAATTCCAGTACCTTTTTATTAGAACTAATATCCCTATCATCGAATTCCAGTACCCCATGTGTAAACATCCACAAATACCTCCATCTACGAGACAGAACGCTTTGTCCTACCAGCATCCTTAATGCTCATACAAGAGACAATCGCAATAAGTAAATCCTCAGGCAATTTATCAATCGCATTAGTATCCATACCGAGAGTATCGATTCCCTGTGCATAATCGTAAATATTAGTACTCGATCCAAGTATATATCACCACACACAAAAAAGCAAAATTAAAAAAAAAAAAAAAATTAAAAATTTAAATTATTTACCGCCTGTTTCCTCTTTCGTTTTCCATGGCTTTGTGTATCTGGGTCGGTTTTATGCTTGTTCATCTCCATCTACACAGGCTTCGTGAATCAATGCGGCAACAGATTATCCGGTTCCTAAATTGGGGTATTCTGAACAGAATTGAAATCGGATTCAAATTTTTAGGTCACCCGATTGAAAAAATTAGGTCACGGAGAATCTGAAATTTTCGTATTTATGTTTATTTATATGGTAAATTAACCGCCCCTGAGGTAAGGTATATTTACGAAACAACCCCCTTATGTTTTCATAATTACGTCTATCCCTTGAAATTTGTAAATTTATTACATTAACACCCTTTTGTATGGGGTGGATGTAAGAAATTTCCAAACTTTAGGGGTATTTATGTAATTTATAACAAATAAGGATTTTATTCGTAAATTAACTTTACCTCAAGGAGGTGGTTGTAATTTACCCTTATTTATATTAACTTAATTCTCAAAATTTAGGAAATAAACCATAAGCTCGAGAGAATAATTTGTTAATATAAATATGCAGTTTTTATTATTATTCATAAATCATTATCATAATTAATCATAAAGATAACTAATTTTAAGCCTTTATTTTTCTTTTTTTTTTCTTTTGAGAAATAATTTAAGCCTTTTACTAGTAGTTAACTATTGTGGAGTATCCACTATAGAGCACTTTTTTAGAATTAAAAAGAATAATAATAATATGAAAGAAAAGAAAAAACAATTGACTCATGGAGCCAGAATGCTTAATTAGTTGGTTCAACCATAACCACCAATATGCTAAAATTACTAAATCAACCTTCTTTAGGGCTAATAAGATTTGAATATTTATATAACAAAAAAATTTACATGCTAAAAGTTGTATTTCAATTATATTGACCATAAATCGACAATATAATGGAAAATCAAGTCACGTGTTACAATGCCTTTTTCGAATCCCTTGACAACGGTCGCTAGGTCGAGCTTGTCGTACATGGTTAACCTAATGTAGTTTACGTCTTTCGTATAATTTGTAAGCTATTATACGAGAGTGTAGATATAGACACGGCCATGAGCCGGTTTTGGGCCCGGAACCGGCTCGTTGACAAACCGGCCCGAACCGTTGACCGGTGAACCGGCCTATCGTTCCCGGGACGGGCCCGGTTCTATGAATTGGTGAACCGTGAAAAGCCGGGCCGGCCCGGCGATTCACCCGGATTTAAAAAAAACATAAAAAAAAACAAATAACGGCCGGTGAACCGGCCGTTATTTGCTATTTTTTTGAATTTTTTCCACCATTTTTTCTTATAAATACCCTCACACCCCATTTTTTCCTATAAAATTAAGTTAAAGTCCTTTTATTTATTTCCTTTTGTTTTCTTCCTATTTAAAAGTATTTATTTTAATTTATTTATCCATTAAGTAATTTTTTTTTTAAATATATATATAAATATAATTTTCTGGGCCGACTCGGAACCGGATTGAACCGGCGGGCCGACCCGGCCCGCCGAACCGTGCATATTATGGGCCGGTTCCGGTTCTGAAAAATGTGAACCGTGAACCGGTATGAAACGGCCCGGAACTGGCCCGAACCGGCCCATGGCCGTGTTTATATAGGTATACCCAATGCATCTACATGGTTGACTGCGAGTTATGTTTTTACAAAAAAAGAAAAAAAAAAAAAAAAAGAAAAGAAACATATGGTATTTCTTTGATTTCATTTTCCATTATATTGTCAATTTTCATTCCTATTTTTTCATTCCTAACAAAATTAAATTGTAATTAAAAAAAAAGTAGGTGCTGAAAATTGTCGTAGATAATCACTTGTAATAGCATACCAGTCGATAAGTTGTAGTAGTATATCAATGGATAATGCTAAGGCCTAAGCTTCGAAGTATTTGACAATTTTTAAGAAATATCTTAACTTTAGTAAAAATAAGTTATTGGAGAACTTTTAAAATCTTTATATATATTTTTTTTTTTTCTCTTAAACCCCACTTTTTAATTTAAATTTTTTATAATGATTAAAATTAAGTTATAAGTTCATTATTCGAACACTTTAAAAATTCTAAAAATATGACATAACAACTTATCAACTCTTGAAATAATTATCATAAGAATTTATGAGCTGTTTAAAGTAAGTTTAACCAATGAGATGAAATCAGTGTTAACCAATGAATGAAATCAATGTTAGTATTAAATGTAATGATGATTAGTACCGAGAATAAGCCCACTTAAGCCCCGAATAATTAACAATTTAAGAAATGTGCAGTCGTCGTGGATAATGAATGGCATTGCGTACGAAATCTTCCAACTGAAGTGGGCCCCACCCTGCCCCCCAATACGCATAAAAGCAAGCCCAATTATACCAATTATTTAAAATTAGCAATATCCCTTTTTTTAATAAAAATAATTACAATATCTAAAAAGGTGGGACCCACAGTAATATTTAACCCACCCGCTTTCGTCTTTTCTTATCGTATCATATAGGCTTAATTCCACTTTGCACCCTTGAAATATGCCATTTTGGCACTTTGCACCCTCGAAACAAATTAATAGCACTTTGCACCCTCGAAACACAATAAATCATTCACAATGCACCCTGAATTGAATAGTAAAGGCAATTTTATTTTTCATTGGTGTTTTTTTTTTCGGGGTGCAAAATAAAAAAAATAAATTGTTATTTTCTTGAACCCCCAACCTAATTTCGAGCGGACAAAGTGCGAAAAAATAAAAACTACACGGATTATTTAAAAAGCCTACATTTTCTTACAAAATAAAAAATAAAAAATAAGCTTTTATCACTAAATTATTCGATTGATGGAGCTTTTATGTAACTGTTTGAAAATATTAGGTGAAAATACTTGGAAGAAAATATGATTTTCAGATAACTTGATAACGAAATAGTTGAATGATTTTTTTTTCGTAAAATATTTGATTTTTGTTATAAAAAAAATTAATATATATATAAAATTTATTTTTATTTTTGAACTTTATAGTTTCAAAATGATTGATGAATAAAAAAAATATTTGAGATTTGGCATCCTAAAAAAAATACCACTAAAAATATTAAATTACATTTTTTAGCTTTAAAAATTCATTTGGGGTGCATTATGCATGATTTATTGTATTTCGAGGGTGCAAAGTGCTATTAATTTGTTTCGAGGGTGCAAAGTGCCAAAATGGTATATTTCAAGAGTGCAAAGTGGAATTAAGCCTATCATATATTAGCTATTTGTTTTCATCCGAAGCAGAAATCTCAACATGTCTCACCACCACGTGGCGGCCATCGCTAGGTTCGGAGTCAGGCTGGGGAGTCAGCTTCGTTCCCCCACTCCCGTGTACGCCTTGTATTTCATCTCGAGTTTCAGTTTTGGAGAGTTTATCATTTCTACTTGCTCCTTCTGCAACCCTTCCACTTTCCACTCTCTCTCTCTCTCTCTCTCTCTCTCTCTCTTCTTTCTCTCTCTAAACCACGCACACGCTTGTGTAAGTGTATAATCGCAATTATGGGAAAAACAAGGTTTGTTTTTTTTTTTTCTCTTAATTTCCCGTACTCTGCTTTTCGAAAAGCTGAAAACTTGTTCTCTTTTGGGTTTTTTTTTTTTTTTTTTAATTATTTTTGATGGATTTTTTCTTCAAGGAAAAATGTTTATATCGGGAAAATCGATGGTGATTTTAATATTTAGGAGTAGAATCATGAGTTTTACTCGATGAAAATGATCAATCGTTCGTGGATTAGAGTTTATACTGTAGTGGGTGATCTTACAACCCGTGATCAGAAAAGTTTAGGGTTTTGTTATTTGTCGATCAGAAATTTTTCTGTTGCAGTGAAGTTTTTAGTCCTAATCTTTCACTTCTGTGTTTATTTATTTATTTTTTCACTGTGAAATATGATTCAATTTTGCGCAGAGTGTAATTATTTTGTTACTGATCATGTGGGTTTTTAATATTCAATTTATGCACTGGGTGAGTTGACTCTGTTGCTACAATTAATATCTCTATATGGTTTGATGAATTAAATCGAAGGGCTTCACCGAAATCGGTTCGAGAAAAATTGGTCTACTTGTTGTACTCTAAACGAAACCTCGAATTGATATTCGTTACGTTCTCTAATTTTTTACAGGGTGATGCTGCATTTGTACCCTTGAACAACTGCACCTTCCTTGTGTGTGATTAAATTATGATATAGCAGAACAAAATGGGGGGAGCTTGTTCCAGAAAGCGGGACCCACTGGCCAACGAGGACACTTCGAACAGAGGAGGACCTTCCGGAAGATACACTAAAAGCAGTAGCTCGAAATGGCTCGGAACCTCGTTTTCTAGAGCTTATATGGACGCTATGCAGGGCAAGAGAAATCGCCCGTCTCTTATCAATTTGTGCATATACAAAATTCGCGAAGTATGTTTCGTTTTTTTTAATAGAAAAAAAGGCAAAAATAATTTAAAAGTTTAGTGACGAATGATTTAATTTTGTTTTTTGAAGGACATTAACAAATATAGCACATTCTCGATGCTGCCGAGGGATATAAGTCAGCAAATTTTCGACGATTTGGTCTATTCCCATTGCTTAACTGATTCTGTACTCGAAGCTTTTAGGGATTGTGCTCTTCAGGTACCGTAAATTGCTTCGTTTTTATTTATTTATTTTTATTTAATGGGAAAATAGTGTCATGAGGCAGTGGGTTGTCTTTCTTGCAGGATCTCAATTTGGGGGAGTATCCGGGATTCGACGACAGCTGGATGGATATTGTTTCTTCACAGGGCTCGTCTTTACTTTCTGTAGATCTTTCGGGTTCCGAAGTTACGGATTCTGGGCTAATTTATCTCAAAGAATGCAAAAATATTCAATCTTTGAATTTTAATTATTGCGACCTGATTTCGGACAAAGGGCTGGAACAGATCAGTGGTAAGAAAATCTTTTTCCTTTAATAATTTCAAGAATCAAGAATACATGTTCTTGAAAGTTAAAAAGGTTAACTTTATTTTGTAGGTCTGTCGAATCTGAATACGCTGAGTTTTAAACGAAATAATGCGATCACCGCACAAGGATTGAGTTTCCTATCTGGTTTAATTAACTTGATAAAGTTGGATTTGGAGAGATGTCCGAAGATTCAAGGAGGGCTCGTTCATCTTAAAGGTTCGTGTTAGTTCTCTCTCGTGATTAGTGACGTAATTTTCCGAAATATTTCTGAATTATTTCTTTCGCAGGACTTGAGAAGCTCGAGTCGCTGAATTTGAACTGTTGTAATTGCATAACTGATGCTGATATGAAAGCTCTCTCAGGTTAGCTTACCTCGTTTTCCGTTCACTAATTTCTTCACATGTTTAAAATGTTTGTCGTGTTCTTATTTCGGTCTAACCATTTATTTCGTGTTGCAGGGCTTACAAATTTGAAGTCGTTACAGATTGCATCAAGTAAGGTTACCGATAACGGTGTCACCTTTCTAAGAGGTATTTCCTCAATCTCTGTGAATTATTTTTCCCAAATAAAATTTCTAATTTCCCGATAATTTAATATTGCAGGTTTGAGCAAGCTTGCTCTTTTAAATATGGAGGGTTGCCCTGTCACTGCTGCATGTCTCGAGTCACTTTCAGGTTCGTTTTTTTCTTTTAATAATCATTTTCTTTTTCTATATTTTGTCTCGGCTTTCTGATATTCAGAAGTTATGTGTTTATTGCAGCTCTCGATGCACTGTTGTACTTGAATCTGAGCAGATGTAATTTGACGGACGATAAATGTGAAAATTTTTCAAGTAAGATATATTTGACGTTGGAATCTCGGTCGATAGAAGATATACGTATTTGCATTTTGTTCTTAATAAATGTTGGCATTTATTCTAATTTTTTTCACAGAGCTGCTGTCTTTGAAAGTACTGAATTTGGGATTCAACGAGATATCAAGTGCTATACTAGTTCACCTTAAAGGTAAAATTTTGTCCGGTAATTATGAATTAATTACCCCATTAATCCCAAATTGTGTACGAAATTTTAATTTCGTACTAAATTTGATATTATTTTTTCGTGTCACAGGTCTCACCAAATTGGAGAGCTTGAACCTCGATTCTTGCAAGATCAACGATGAAGGGATGGTTCATCTTGCAGGTTTCATTTTCGTCTTTTTTCTTTTTCTTGGTATTATATAAAACGTGTTTTCACAATTTTGTATTACAGGTCTATCTTGTCTGAAATACTTGGAGTTGTCTGATACAGAAGTTGGAAGCAGTGGTTTACGTCATCTATCTGGTTAGACAACGAACCCTTTTGCAACTATTCCGATTTTTACAAGAATAATATAAATATTTATTCAATTTCTCAAAAGAATAACTGTTTTTTTTAATATTAAATTGCAGGTTTATTGAATCTTGAAAGTTTGAATCTTTCGTTCACCATAGTTACTGACGGTGGATTGAAGAAGTTGTCTGGATTATCATCTCTAAAATCCCTCAATTTGGATGCTCGTCAAATTACAGACGCTGGACTTGCTGCTCTTACGAGTAAACTTCTTCGATTTATTTAATTTGATCTTTTATAATTCAATCACACAAGCATTTAATTATCTATATTTATTTAATTTTGCAGACTTGACTGGATTGATGCATCTTGATCTCTTCGGAGCACGAATTACCGATTCTGGAACCAACTGTTTGCGATGTACGCTAACAACTTCAATTAATCTTTCTTTTTTTTAATTATTATTAATTATTAATTTTAATTCATCATCCTCATTTTGTTTTATTAGCTTTCAAGAAACTGCTTTCCTTGGAAATCTGCGGCGGCGGATTAACCGATGAAGGTGTAAAGAACATTAAAGATCTCACATCATTAACACTGCTGAATCTATCCCAGAACAACCACTTGACCGACAAGAGTTTGGAATTAATTTCCGGTACTTAATTTGTTAATTTAATATTTTATAGTATAGATTTCATTGTTTATCGGTTAAATCAGACACATGATTTTTTTTTGCAGGACTCACGCAATTGGTATCTCTAAACGTGTCGAACTCTCGTGTCACGAATAATGGTTTGCAGCATCTGAAATCACTCAAGAATCTGAAATCGCTCACATTGGAATCTTGTAAGTTGAATGCTGATGATATGAAGAAGTTTCAATCGACTCATCTCCCTAATCTTGTCAGTTTTAGGCCCGAATAGAAATTACTAGGGTGGGGCCCGAGTCGGGGGGTCAATGCATGCATGCATGTATATATATATCGTCTATCTACCAAAGTGTACATATTGGGAACAAGAAAGTTTGCTACTCGTCTTTTATTTACGTGCCACATGCGAAGTCTTTCTTTCCTATCTCTTATAGGAGAGAAAATGTATATAACGACTTCCTTTGGCGTTGGTTTCGAATTAAGTTTCTTTTCTTGTGGAGTTTGAGAGAAACATGGTCGAGTCAAGAACATATATGTATATTAATAAATGTTGGATTGGCGGTGATTGCTATGTGTATAAAGTATAAACGAGTCCTGCGTTGGATTTTTTATCGTCTTGTTTATATGTATATGGTCTTGTACTCTTTGTTTGATTGTGCATCGTTATTTGCTGGGCAAATTACGACCACTCCCTGAGGTAATGTCAAATTACAGAAAAATGCAAATTACAGAAAAACCCCGTTTGTTTTGGTAATTACATGCTCCCCTTCAATTATGTGTTGTTTTATACGACCATCTTTACGGTGTCAAATTTACCTACTGAGGAATTACATTTTTTAGGGTAAATTACATGGTCAATTTACGAAAAAATCTCTCTTCTTTGTATAATTATATATACCCACTCAATTATGAATTTTTCTTACACATCTACCCTTATGGTGTCAAATCCAACATAATCATTTAGATTTCGTGGAATGTGCTCTAGTTTCTACTCGTTTTGTGTAAAAATATAGTTTCTGATGCACTACAATTTGATATATATATATAAGCCAAAAAACACATCTTATGATCATCTTGCTTCAAGTTGTGGAACTCAAATGGGATAAAACGGGTACAAAAGTGATAATATCCCATATAATCTCGAAGATTTCACTAAATTTAAAACCTTAAGGGTGGACGTGCAAGAAGATTTATAGTTGATGGGTGATTGTAACAGGAGGGGGATTTTCGTAATTTGATCATACCCCAGGGGTGGTTGTAATTTACCCTTTTTTTTAAGACAACACATAGTTAATTTAAGTGTAGTGTTTATAATTACCCAAACAATAGGGGTCTTTCTGTAATTTGATAATTATTCTAAGGGGTGAAAATTGCCCTTGTTACCATGCAACAGTAATCATCATGACAAATATTACCATGTAACAATAATCACTAAATATTTAATTTACGAGTACTTGCAATAAGCCCAAAGTAAAATGAATTAATCGTCTAATAAATAAATAAATAAAAACTCCTACAAGCATTTCATCTTACATCACCCAAACTGCCAGTGAACTTAGCCTGAGTTAATTACATATCCAAAGACAGATACAAATAAGAATATGTGGGGAACAAAATGCCAGTCATAATAATTTACACGTGTTTTCGACACAAGTTTTCCTTTCATAAATTCGGGGAGGAAGAGAGACTCTAATATATTTTCCTCGAGAGCAGCTATTTCGTTTCGTCTTTTATATCGAACCAGCATAGAATTAAATTAATGAAAACGTTAGATATTATCAAATGGTTGAGATCATCTTTGAGGCTGATCCGAACCCGACCCGCCACCAGCTGGAGCGGATGACGGAGCATTGCTCGACGACCCGTTTTCTACAGGTGGCGTTAGGCCCCATTTGCCTTCGGATTCCAGCGGTTCGAAAACATGAACCGAACCGTCTGATAAACCCAATGCAAATTGATTTGGTTCTTGCGGGTGTGCAGCAATTACGAGCGGGTGCACATTTGAACTGTTTCACAATAAATAAATAATTACAATCACACCCGAGACTAATATTCTTGGGAAATAAAGATTTATGTTATTTGATGGTGCCGTAAAGTGGGGAAATGTTTAGACGGTGACATATCTTTCTTAGGGGTAAAAATGTAATTATCCAAAGAAAACTATTTATCTGGTATTTTACCTCCCAACCAAATAGGAAAATCTATTTTACCTATTTCTTTCATCATTTCACTTATTTAGCATTTTCCTTGATCCAAACAGAGCCCAAACGGCATTACGGAGGGATTCAAAAACATAAAAAAGAATCGCAACTTTATTATTATCATTATTATATTATGAGAGAGACTTGCCTGATATTCGGTGAGAGATAAGCTGAAGGATTGATACGGCACCGCAAACGAAGCTGCGCAGCTGTGAATACACACACAGTCGAATCTAAGAAACTAGCATAAACCAGCTGGCTATCACACGAGAATGTCGCGTGGGATATCGGAGCAGTAGATTCTCGTGGGGCCCACTGGAAAAACAAAAACAATAATATATAAGATATCGACATTCAACATATATATCAAGTCTAAAAAGGCTTTGCTGCGACAAAATTACCTGCTTTACACATTCTAACTTTGTTGTTTCGTATATAGCAAGTTGTGTCTCGTGTACGACCAAAAAGTGAAGCTGGTCCTGATGGAACTGTACTCGAGTTTCCGATTGTGCCCCTGGCGACCTTCCGGAAGGTAGTTGCAAGAATCTCGATTTCTGCTTCTCCCACCCATCCGAATTCCATACACAAAGCTGGCGAGAGAGAGAAAAAATAAATTCAAATAAATGGAAATCAGAAGATTTTTCATTTTACATTGTCTTGGATAAAAAAATGCTGAAATAAGTTTAATACCTGAGCATCAGCTCCCGACGAAACGAGCACATTCAACACATGTGAGAAAGCAAGGCCCGTTATTCTTTTAGAGTGCCCTTTAAGCTTGCTTTTTACCTGCACGATAAAGAATCGAGTAGAATGAATAATGTGCCTTGAACTATATTTTGAATGATAATTAAGTAATTTAGAGTTACCTCATCTACTCGAACGTTATATATTTGAATAGTGGAATCATCCATTCCGATTGCGATTATATTATTATCTTGAGGGTGGAAGGCTAAGAACGTTGCCGCCGGTGGAGGAGGCATGAAAGTCGTCATTGTCTGCACATATTCATCGGGATTAAATTATTAAATTAAATGCGTGAGAAGAAATAAGAGCTATAAAGGGAATGAATTTTTTATTAATTTATTTATTCCTCCCATCGATTCATTATTATACCTTGAATGTCATCATATTGAAGAGAGAGATCTTTCCTCCGGATGCTGACATCACGTACGAGTCGTTTTTGGACAAAGCAAAGCAAGGGACAGCTTCCTCGGGACTTGTGTCGGCTACGTCATTTGTCATCAAAATGCCGCTCGACGGTTGCCACAGTTGAGGCGAAACAGTAGCGGTTGCCTACAGAAATGATAATTTTTTTTAAATTCCATTGGTTTTATAATGTGTGTATATATATATATATATATATTCATTTCTTTATTTGTAATTAAATTAATATTTTATTTCTTACCTTCCCGTTTGAGTTACGGTCGCTTCGTTGCCATTTCCAGAGTAAATGGACTGCGTTTGAAGCTAATGCGAGTATAGCATTGCCTGAGTTTGTATATATCAGTCTCGATATCTGATAGAATAAACGTAAGAAAGAAACTTGTTAGAAAAATGCAAGCATATAGGCAAATTGGCACAGACAAGAAGTACATCTTCCGGATGAATGAAATGAAGAGAATAAAAAGAGAATATACCTTTGTTACTCTTAGATTCTCCGGGAGCTTCAAGGACCGGCACTGAGATGGTTCGTTAATTTCACTGAGCTTCCAAATCTTCGATTTATCATTAGTTTCTTCTATTATTCTTGGTTTTACATCTCCAAGATTTCTTGTATCTCCGTTCTGCAAAAATCAAACACATTACTCACTCAATTGATGAATGACAAAAAAAAAAATAATAATAATAATAATAACAAGTAACACAAACCATAGCAGAGATTCCAACAGAAGACGGCACCCTGTCTGTAAGTCCTGCACTACTTGCTACACTGGCAGATATTGGGTTTACAGTAGGCTGCAAGGTGATTGGTCACAAAAATTAAAACCCGAAAAAAAAAAAAAAAAAAAAAAAAAAAAAAAAAAAGGAATTTTTATTTTTTCGCTGTAAAGATGCTACCTTTGCAGCCTCAGATGTTCTCGAAGCATCGAAAGCAATATTCTCAAACGTGCGAAGTAACCTAAGACCATCGTTGTTCGCCAAAACTTTGATTCCATTCTCATTAGCGGAAATAGCCAATAGGCTTCCATCTTTATTGAACCGAATACGTGGGCTCGCCTTCAATTCACACAAATAAAAAAAAAAAAAAAAAAAAAAAAAAACGAACACTTTAGACATACAATTTTTCCAACGCATGTTTAAAACACGTGTAGTTTTTAAAATCTAAAAATAAAATATAATAATACTCACAGGAAGACCACCATCAGCCTCACTACTGGTCAAAAGCTGAGTGTTGTCCATATCCCAGAATTTAATCGAAAAATCATCGCCAGCTGCCAAAAACCTATTCTTAGTCGTATCGAATTGGACAACACCTAAAGATCTTTTTCTAAACCCTTGATAAGTTCTCTTCACCGCTCCTTCACTTTCGTTCCACTCAACAATGTGCGACTCTCCGTCTTTACTTGTCCCACAAGAGAAAAGCCTGCACCAAGAAAAAAATATTATTACATGGTCAAGAAAAAAAAAATCAAATAAAAATTTGGATATTTTTATTACCGTGTTCCATCGGCACTGTAGGCCATGGTAGTGCACCATCGACCAGGGGCATCATAGTCAACTCGAGACCCTAAATTGTCGTACAGCCATGCCTTAATCTTTCCGTCTAATGCTGTTGAAAATATAAACTGAAAAAAAAAAAAAAAAAAAAAAAAAAAAAAACCAATGTCAATATTTTGGTCCATCTTATAATTATAATTTCCGGAAATGCAATTAATCCTCACCTGAATATTCTCTTTGTGATGAGGGCAGACTGAGTAAACAGGGGCCTCGTGACCTTCGAAAGTGTATTGTTTGGTACCGGTTGTGGCATCCCAAACCTAGAAAATTGCACAGATAAGCGTAAGTAAAATTTGTACTTTTCACCTACATATAAAAGCTCGGTGCAAAAATAAAATAATAATAATAATAATTAAAAAAAAAAAAAGAAAAGAAAAGAATTATGTATTTAAAAAATTTACCTTGATAAGCTTGTCATCTCCACAGGTAATCACAGAGAGCTGCTTATTGGGGTGGGAGAATGCAAGATCGTTTACTCCTCCAACATGAGCATCAATCTAAAATAAATATTAATCATTAGCAAATTATGAAATATATTCCGACCAAAAACCGGTGAAGCTAAGATATATAATAATTGAAATATACCTCCAAGTGCTGACGAACATCGTCGTTACCATGATATGAATAAATCTGTATGAGGTGTCTTGAATATGCAACACCTGTTCAGAAGGAAAAAAACGAGTGGTATTAGAAAAGTTCTTTAGTAATTTTTGCATTTAATTAATTGTCGAGATATTTAATTAAGGCCTAATTACCAAACAAAGATCCATCGGGGCTCCAAATGACGCGATTAACAGAAACACCAGGATCTTTCACCAGACCAGCCTGTATTCAGTAGATAAAAAACTTTTCAAGATATAGTCTGAATATCAGATTGAAAATGTATTTCATTTTAAACAGAATCGAGTAACAAAAAATAAATGTGGGCGCACCTGTAAAGGCATAGTACACGCGCTCAAATCCCAGACTTTGAAGTTCCTCTGAACAAGTCTTTCTCTCGAACCGACTTCCCACAGTCCAATATCTCCAACATTCGTGCCAACTGAGTTATTTTTAACAAAATTTATATCATTCAAGAAAACGTCAATGAACAATTTTTTTTTATAGAAGTTATATCATTTATTCGTAAAACAATAACCAACCGAGAAGAAGAGTCTGTTGAATAGGATGAAAATCCATGCTCATGGGCGAAGACCCTTGGTTCAAAACCCTTCCAACTGTCTTAGGCAAATCATCCGGTGCATTAAAACTCTGGCTATGTGCATGCGCGGGAAAAGATACCGGCATAATATTCACAGGTAGATTCACCTTCATATAATAGATTAAAGATCAGAATAAAAAAAGCAATCTTTTAAACATTATTATCTTCCATATATATATATGTATATTTATACCTCGTCGGTAAGCCCCAAAGGCCTAGTTCTTTTACTCGCATGTTCAGAATCACCGGACGGAAAATCAACAGAAGCATTGGTCGGTGGAGTCCTCGGATGCTTAAGAGCAGCTACAAAAATCCCAACAAGAAAAAGAAATAAGTATTTCAATTGACAGCACTAATTTTATTTCCAAAAATAAAATGCGGTAGATCTCCACATACATATATTGAATTCTCGACCAGGCATTGCAGGTCCACCAAGACCTAACGGTGCACCGGAAACCGCCGGATGAGTGGCGGTCGGTGGATTGGACATCCAACCAGCTAGCGGTGCTGGTACAGGTGCTGGAGCAGGCTGAAATGGCTGTCGGTGTAACAAAAACGTCACATTAAGTTAGTGCTAAAAGACAACTCACAAGAGAAGCTAAATAACTAGAAAAAGACACATACATGTGCACCCAATGGAGGGAAGCCACCTGGCTTTTGCACTGGACCTCCAAGCAAGGGATTATTCGCCGGAGAGGGTGCACGTGCACCGTTTTGTTGGCCGCACGAATGATCCACGAAAAGGGTTTTAATATCTGGATTTGGCCTCGGATTTTTACATAGTTGGTGCTGCCAGTTTAAGCTGCATATGCATAAAATAGACCCAATATAAAGTCTTATTAAAAGCCAATTCAAGAAAATAGTTTCCCTTTTTACATCAACATTGAAGAGTGTCTACCTTTGATTGATGAGTGTACGCAGCCTCGAATTCTTGAGATTTGGGAACTGTAACTTGTCCCGAAATAAAGGGTTTGCCTCAATTAGCTTCTTTAGTTCCACAAGCATAATGGCTCGTGCGGATTTCGTATCTCCGTATTTCGATAGCTGCTCGTTTTCCCTAATCAAGAAAATAACTCAGCTTAGAAAAACAGTATACTACTCCCCCACCAATTAATAGCAATTTGCCATTAAAATACCTGAAATTCTCTAATGTCAAGAGCTGAGTTATCTCCTTAAAAAGGTCTTCGTTAAAAGACGCAAACACTTTAAGATCCTTTACTAGGATGTCGACCGCTTTCGACCGGTCGTGCCTATACATAACAAGATACTTCTAATGTAAGAAACGAAAATTGAAAATTAAATTTTTGTTTTCAAGAACCAATTTATAATCTAATCTCACTTGTCCAATGCTTCGAGGTACTTTTGCTTCCGAATTTCAAAAAAGATCTTCATCGAGTAGCGATTGTCGTCCACTTTAGTGAAACCCGAGAGGTACTTTTCTACCTCCTCCCAGTTCCCATTGTGCACTTCATCTTCGAAATACTTCATATTGAAGAAGAATCCAGATTCTTGCTCGAGCCTATCATTAGCAACGATACATTAATTACATTAAATTCAAAGCAAAGCGCCCATCATTACTGCATAGTCACCACCACAACAAGACAAAAAAAAAAATTAAGTTCGGACATAATACAGAGACATGAATTAAAACCTACTTGTGAACGGTCTCTTTGAACTTCTCTTCATCGAGGAACTGTAAGATCAAGAACACGAGTTCTCTACTGAGAGAAGACATTCCGAAGAACTCCTCTCCTTTCAAACCCACAAAGGGAATAATTCAAAAGCAAATATAGCAGCAGATCTGTGAAGAAACCCACAAAGAAAATAATTAAATAAAAATCCCAAGAGCAAAAAAAAAAAAAAAAACAATAAATGAAAAAGGGTCAGCTACCACTAGCCTTATTTAATTGTCGAACTAAAGCCTCAATTTAATTATTGCTTGACACAAGCTTCAAAACTCATTTTATATATATAAATAAATAAATAAAAAACATAATACTGAAATTGAACAATGAATTATTATTACCTAAAATTAAAGCAAAAAAAAAAAAAAACCTGAACGATTATACTGATCTTGAATCAACAGAAATGGGAGGAAATTAACACAAGGGTTTGAGCATGCACCGACAAAATAAGGGCTAATTAGAGAGATCAAATAAATCAAAGCAGCTTTAAATGGAATCCTAGATGCAAATAAAAGGGGAAGCAGAAAAGAAAAATAGAAAAAGCAAAGTGGAGATTATTATGTGTGTGTTGAATACTCAGTGAAGAAAAGTAGAGCTAAAAAGAAAGCAGAAAAATAAAATAAAAAAAATTAAATTAAATTAAAAAACAGTTCTTCGAAAGTAAATATTCCAGAATATATGTAAACACATCCGCTATTTCTATATATATATATATATATATATATCGACAGAGAGAGAGAGAGAAGGGTTTACTTGAGAGAGAGAGAGATCGATCGCTGGAGAGAGAGAGAGACGAGGGAGGTCGGAGTAGAGAGAGAAAATGAGGTTTTGGTTTCTCTCTCTTCACTTTGATACCTATCTATCTATGAAGGTGGGAGATTGTGAGTACATGTATATATACTAGCGACATGTGGGGGGTGGTTTCTCTCTCTAGACTTTCTCTCTCTACTCTATCGTTGGAGAAAGGGAAAAAAAATAAAAATAAAAAAGGAAATATATATAAAATATATAAACTACGACATTACTTGCAGGAAATTTAAGTGATTTTTTTAGGAAGGGGCAACTCAGAGATGGAGATAAGCGGAACTGCTTATCATTTCGAAAGTTATGATAGGTAGCTGAGGTGATCAGAGGTTAGTGATAGGTTATCGTTTATGTACAGTCAACGTGGGCCCCGAAAAGCCGGCTACGTTCTTGTCCTGGGATGATCGGCTCGGAATCTTCAGCCGACAGCTGGTCTTCGGCTCGGTTTCCTTGCTTCGTCAGCCGAGGGTGTAATTAGGGTTTGGCGAGGTGGGTCCCGCACTAGACCAAGTGTGATCTGACGGCTGTGGATGGATGGAGGTGATCGCACGGCTGGATTGTGGGGTTTTTAAATCGGTTGTACATAAGAGACTTTTACATCAGATGTACTCGAGTAGAGCCCCCATATTTAAAACGACAAGCTTTTTTCTCGGAGTTGCCTCTCAAACTTTCGGGACTGTTTTTAGACAGAAATTACGAGTGACTGCCACTGGCGTTTTCAATTTATCGCGATATGATAAAAAAAAGTTTCTTTTCGTGGTATGTTTGCGAGAAAATGAGGTGGATCGGAGGAATTATTGGAGTTGCGCGTTGCACACACTTTTGTGAAACCTGATTGAAAGGCTATTATTTATGTATTTTATTTTATTATTATTATTTTTAATTTTTTTTGGGTGGGTGGGGGGTTGGGGGGGTGTGGGGTGGGGGTGGGTCAGAAGGGAAAATAGTCGTTGTCAAATGTAGTACGTACTTGGTGGCCGAGTTATTATTGTTTGGAGTGGATCTCGAGGTGGACGATCTAACGGTTGTTAAAGCTTCAATAAAATTCTCTTGATTAGGGTACTACATATTTGGTCCAGTCAGCTTAGGGTTTCTAAAATAGATATATATATATATATATATATTTTTCAAAACTGAGTTCAAGCTTAATTTAAATTGTAATTAAAAAAAGGTTCACAAACTATTCAAATTTAATATTTTATTACTATAAATGTTTATATATAAATATACAAGTAATAAGTACTTATCGATAAAAAAAATACTTATTGACAACTCTATCCGTAAGGGTGAAAATCGGAACGAAATATTTATTGATTTTTGAACAATATTTTTCATTTTTTATTCCAAAAAATTCAGAATTCTAAAGTTTGATTTTTCATTTTTTCTAAACAGAATTAGAATACATGCATATTGTAATACAATTTACAATCCAATTTTAATTTTCGAGAAAATATGATTTTTGTCTCCTCGAAAAGATGTCGTTCTAATAGGGTTGTTATACTTATCGATACCCATTGTATAAACCAAAAAGTAAGAGAAGACCATATTAAGTATATAATTTTGGCATAAATAGAACGGTACATCAAAACGATTTGAGTGAGTTTTACCGAATCAACAACCCTACTACTAGAAATAGAGATTGCAAAAGTTAAGGGAATATTTTAAATAATATAATTAATTAAAAATGAATTTTTCAAGCTCAAGTGTTAGAACAATTGTTAGAACAATCTAATATACTCTTAAGACTTTGTTTAACACGTTTCAAACTCGCTTTTAATCAACTTGATTATAAGTATTTAAAAAAAAAAAAGATATTAACCCACTCGAAGTTTAAGGAGCGGTTGACTTTACAAATTATGTCTATTTTGACTTTTTAATCTTTTTAGATGAACGTACAATTATATTCTTAAATATGCTAACAAAATATTCTGTTCAACTCAACTCAATTTTTTTATACTCTTTTAGAGAGTTAGTCTTCTCATTTTTCCATAACTGTTGAATTTGAATGCCTATCAAAGTCCACTCATCCGTTGAGACAGACTACATGTTACGACATTAGGTGACGTAACAGAATTGTTGTGTTGTCACAGTAATAAATCTACGAAAAGCAGAATAAAGAACACAACAATTTAATATGGTTCGGATACAAATGTACCCTACATCCACGAGGACATGCAAAACTAGTTCAGATTTATGCGTACATTAATAGGACTTAATAAAACACTAAAGACTCCCTCTTTATGTGATACGCCGTTCTTGCACACGACTCGAACTTGTTGATAATCAAAGCAATTCCTCCTCCGCACTCTTGGACTTCCTCCAATGTTGAACTTCCTTCAAACGGCGGATCGACCTCTCCCGAGATCTTTTAAGCACTTCTCCCGAAACGCCGATCTTCTTTATGGCCTGGTAGAAGAAACCTGTTCTGTTGCCACACCTGTCGTGCAGACAGGGCTGCAGCACGGGCTGCACCCTTCAAAGCCTTTATGCTGGGATTTTTCTTTGTAAAGCTCCATCGGACTCATATAAGGTTGAGGGCCTTATATAGGCACGAAATCCACCACCCTAAACCTAACTTGAGCCCTAAGAAATCGATTAACTAGGTAATAGAATCCTAGTCGATTTCTACTTCTATTCTAGATAAATACAAAAGATACCTAACTAGAATACAATACATGGAAATAAATCTAAGTCCTAATAAAAATATTACAAGAATAGGACTCTAATTAATTCCAAAATAAACATGGAAAACAAATCTTTGCCAATCTTTAATTTCCACATATGGCGAATTTCACTAACGGAAATTTGGTGCCAACAATAACTATTTGATTAGCATGATTATCTTTTATTGTACTTTATACTCACTGTTATAAGGTGATGAAATTTAAATGGCTCAATCACGAAATAATATAATGAAATAAGAATGGTATAGGCCTAGAATTAGCAAAAGCTCAAATGAGAGGAGGCCCACGCTTTACAAGAAACCTGCAAAAAAAAGTGTAGGGGAAGGACTTTCTCGGACTTAGCACTACGACGTTCAAATGAATCGGAATCGTGGAGATCGAGTGTGCATGTGGAATACCATAGAGAGGATTGACGCAGGGATAGGATGGTGGGTACCACGTTATGTCTTTGATTAGATCACACGTGGAGGTGATGTGATCAGTTCGTGATGTACTCGTCTATTGAGGGCGAAGTAATCTTGTTTCTTACGGTCTAGAACAGTTCAATGGGACGAGTTTGTTGACGTGGTCGCTTTTGGTAGTGGGCAGCTTCCCGGTCAATGTCATTTTGTCGGCTTTTCGACTTTCTCTGACACAGCCGGATGTAGTCACATCAATCGTTTATTTACCCACGTGGGACTAGTGACCGGTTTTATGGAGTGTTAGTGAGCAAATTTAAACTAGGCCTTAAATGCCTTTGAACTTTATTTTAGGATCCTTATTATTTGGGCTTCTAAGACAATTAAGCCCGTATCAATTGAAATTCACAAGTTAATTCAATTTCAACAAAAAAATGAACCAATAGTCAGCAACTTCGAAATTTCTTTTTCATTTTCTAAAATTAAATATTGTATAAATGTCTTTTTCCTTTTTTCTGAAATTAGATATATATATATATATATATATATATATATATATATATATTATAGACAGTTGGAAAGTTATTTATTTGGTGACCCACACATGGCAAGTATTTTGTGGCTCAAATTGACATGTCTATATATGAGATTCATTACATCACACACTCAAATTTGTCTATGCATATTTATTACCGTCCATACTGCTATTGATTTTCCAATTATACCCCTTCATCATAACTTGATCGATGATGTAAATATTAATTTAATTAACACTCTCAATAATAAATAAATAAGTAATTTGAAACTAATCAAGAAAAAACCACCACCCCACACTAGATTCGAATCCCCTTGCCCACGATCGTCAGATCGAGTTTGTCACATACAGTTAGCCTAATATTGACTAACTAAATAGAGATCTCTAACATAAATTAAACTTGTAATAAACCTAAAATATGAAATAAAGTGCTATTTAGAATACATAATGATAAGGCATTTTTATAGAAAATTGTATGATTTAAGTAACACGTTATCTTAGTGTCGTTTTCATGTTTGTTTAGGTTTGTCTTAATTGCATATAGTGAAGATTCGAGGAGTGGACCAAATCATAATTAAATATGTTACCATTATAAATTAATATCTGCTTATTTCTTCTATATTACAATTTACACCCAGTGAAGATTGTGTGTAGATTTTTACTCTTAGATCTACATACACCAATGTGTGTGTATATGTGTATGAATGGTTTATGATACAAACCAGCTTGATGCGATATAAAAACGGCATAACACTTTTTTCCCCCGTATTTTTGCAAAGATAGTTGAATATGGAAACTTTGAGAAAATAAAATAAAATTGAAAATTTATAGAATTATATCATCACTTTCATTCTATGAAAAGTTATTCGTGATAGACATTTCTTTTTCTAAGTCAAATTCCTATTTTTCCTTTATTGAGAGCTCTTTTTTGTAGAAATTGTTGCTCCATTATTGATGGTGACATTCTTTTTATTTTTTAATAATAATTATTTATAATTTTTTTTATGTTATATAAATTTGGCATAACAAATATATATATATATATATATATATATATATATATATATATTAGGGGTGAGCAAAAAAACCGAAAAACCGAAAAACCGAACCGAAAACCGAAAAAACCGAGCCGATATGTACCGTCCCGACTTAAAACCGCATATACGGTAATTTTTTTTTGAAAAACCGAAAATATCGGTTTGTGTACGGAGAATTTAAAAATTACCGAACCGATTTCCCGAACCGAACCGATTTATACAAAATGATGTATTTTTGATATATATTATAAATACTTATCCTAGCGTGCCTCTATCTTTCGAGCGCCTCCATGTGACGTCTTTTTCTATTAATTAATTTTGGTTGTGACGTGTTTTTTATTAGTTAATTTTCGGTTGTTATTTGTTAATTTTCTCAAATAAATATAATGAAAGTCCAAATATATGAGTTTTATGCCGAACCGGTTCGAACAAATAGACGAAATCGAAACCGAAAATAAACCGAATTGATACCGAAACCGTTTACCGAAAATCGAAAAACCGATTCACACCGAACCGAAAAAAACCGACATATTCGGTTTTTAAAATATGAGAAACCGATATTATCGGTACGTATTTGGTTTATTGGAAAAACCGAGCCGTACCGACCCGTGCACACCCCTAATATATATATATATATATATATATATATATATATATATATATATATATATATATATATATATATATATATATATATATATATATATATATATATATATATATATATATATATATATATATATATATATATATATATATATATATGTGTGTTTTTCTATCATATTAATTACCCCGTAAAATATAAAAAAAAAATGGTGAGATTTTTAAAAAAATATTGTGCAAATTCAAATAATAGTTATACATCAATTTATTTGGTAGAAATAGTTGTGAAGAAGAAAATGCAGTATATGCCAAACAAAACTATATATACTGTTGCAGAGTCAATATTTCACAACTTCTATTTTACTTTTTAAATTTATTCAATTTAAAATGAAAAGAATCGGAACAATTATCGCATAATAACTCGACTTCAACATCGAGTGGGAGGCTAAACGATACGAATTGAGTGTACCAAATAAATGACTATGGGTTTACACTAGCACGAGAATATAACATGGATCCATTTATGTTTTTTTTTTTTTATTATATATTTTGAACAAATGTAATAATAAATAAATAAATAAATATTAATTATAGGATCAATGAATGGTTGAAGACTAATCATCGGAAAGTATATATAATTAAACTTTATTTAGATGAAAATTATCTTTTTGAAAGTTTCAACCAAGTGCGTTGATTCTGGCACAAGTATAGAAAAAGGAAAAGGACAGCAAAAAACCGCGAGATATATCGGGAGACGAGTTTTTGGGCTTCATTTTCTCAGGAGACAAGCAATAAGTTGTCAGTGTCAGGTTTAGCGTTTTCAATTAGGAAAGAAGAGAAAGAGAAAATGGAAATGGAGTATTTAGGGGAAAGTGCAATTACGCCATTAATATGTGACTATTGTGTGGTCCCCGCCCTAATCCCATGTTACCCCTTGACTCTATCAAAGAAGCAAACTGCAGGTCACGCGCCAAATTTAAACTATTTTATTATTAATATTTTATTAACAAAATGAACTCACGACCAGTATAGGTGTATTGCGTAAATATTCGATAGTGTACAAACCATACTATACGTAAAACGTAGGTACTTGGTGATAAAATTGACCTGGAAAACGAATTTTGAACTCGGGCCAAATAACTATTTGCTATCTAGTTTCATCAATTAGTCCACCCATACATTTTTTTCCCTAATATAATGGAGTCGTATATATGAAAGGAATTAACGATAGGTAACAAATATACCTATTTGGGCCAACTCAATGAGCTTATGATTTCTTTAACTACTGGGCCGCGAGCCCAATATTGAAGATAATTACCACCGAGGCCCAATCACCTTCAAATAAGGTTTGGGCCCGACAATCTCAACTAATTGAACTTTAGCCCAATCAATGAGGTATAAATAAAGTTTTTAACTCATTTCTTAAGGTACGTTCAATATTCAAATAATACAACGACTCGTATTCTATCTACGACTTTTATTATCCACACACCTGACTTGAGCGTCAAATGAGTTTCCGCCGGATCACCCCCAACTTAGTTTACGCGTTCCTCTGATCGCATGTATCTCGAAGGTCATCAAGCTCGTGAGCCAGTGATCCACTTTGCTCTTCCATCTCACCATACTTCAATTATTTAAGGTGATCTAATTCTAGCATAATTAGTAACCCTAAAACATCCCTAATGATATACATGTAATTATTATTTTTTCTTTCACCTCTTACTTCTTTTTTTTTTTTTTATGGAAGTTTCACCTCTTACTTCAATGGAACTCTTTTTGACTTTCTTTGTTATTTCTTTTAATTTTTCGTTAATGACATTTTCTGTAGTTATTTGTTTTTCTCTACGAAAACGTTAAGCAATTCTAAGGAAATCTTTTTAATTATTATAGATAACTTTTTCTCTTCACATATGCCCATTTTTAATGGCATATTTTTAAATTATTATTTTCCTCACTTTTGAATTGTCAATAGCAAAGGCTCGTGTCTCAATTGGTTGAATTCTTTTAACGGAAACTCAAGACTCGACTCGACTCATAAAAAATACTAAAAAAATATTGTATTGGACATAAATTACTTTGAGTTTCCACTTTTCCTTAAAATTATTGCAGCACTCCAAATTTATTGATGTGATAGGATTTTCAAAAAGACGAGAAACCCTAAAATTCCGAAGCCTTCTGAATTTGGAACATATTTTTAGATTCGGATTTTTTATGAATTGGAATAAGAATTCATTTTTTATTTTAGTTCTGTACCGTTCAATTTCCACCCTAGACATAAAAGATCAAATTATTCAAGCCTTACTTTGAAGACCAGAAATAATGGGGTCCTACTTTTTCAATCTAAATGTGTATATATGAAATTAAGATGTGGTGGACAATACCACTATATCTAATAAATATGGGATGGTAATTTCAATCCAACATGCAAGATAAATGTGTCGAATAATACTAGGCCATTCGTTATCAAACGGGTATATATTAAATCTTATGCTCGTATTGGGTACATAACATATACGAGCAGTGACGAGTCCAGTAATTTGTTACACGATAAACGTAGCTGTTTGGAGATGACACCCCAAAAAAATATTAACACCTTTTATCTTTTTTTTTCCTTTTTGTATAATGTAGGACATAATTAGAAATTAGGTACATATAATAGGCTAAAATAATAAATTCAACTAGAATAAATAAATAAATGCATGAGATAAATAAATATGCATTTATATATTTATCTCACATGCATGTGTCCTCTTAAATAATTCACATCACTCCAAAGCGGTCTCTGTCCTTTTTTTTATTGTATTTCATCACTCTATTCTATAATAAAAATTAACAAAATTCGACTCATGAGATTTCAAATAGTGAAAATTGAGCTCAAATTCAATTCATCAAAATAATCGAGCTCAAACTCGGATTTATTGATCTAAACTTTGAAACTCATATCCAGAGCTCAACTCGTTTACACTCTTAATCAGATATGAAATCGTTTAGACTCTCATTGATCGAGTCTCAATCCTTCACCAAATAATTGCTACTATTTACAATCTGTCAAATTTGAAATTGTACAATAGTTATTACAATAATGCACGTTTAATAGGTAGATGAATCGTTGGCATTGAAACCTACGTTTTAAGAGTGTTGTATTTTTCTTATTAACCTTGTCTAGTTTGTCTTATTCCATAGTGTAGCAAAAAAAAGAAAAACTATTGTACTAAATTAAACCATTTTTTTTGTCGGTTTTTTCTCTTCCATGGAATAGTTTATTCTACCAGTAAAATTTATTGGATGTAATTTATAGGGTGTTTGGCTCAGCTTATAAGCTCTTAAATGCAGCTTATAAGATACTCCCTCTGTTCCACAATAACTGTCTCTTTTTAAAAATATTTTTGTTCCATATTATCTGTCACTTTAGATTTCCAATACTGCATTAAATGCATTTTTTCTTGTTTTAACCTTATTAATTCAACTATAAGTATTAACTCTCTCTTATCACACATCATTAAATAATCAAGGTTATTTTAGTCTTTCTAATATATTTTACCTAAAATCAAAAAATATTTATTGAGCTTCTTAATCCTTCTGCAAAGCCAAAAACGTCACTTAATAGGGAACGGATGGAGTATTTAAAAACTTCTACGCTCCTTTAGAATGTTTGGTTATTTTTCTAAGAAAGATCTTAAAACTCCAAAATTAAAACTTCTAAGCTCATTTAGAATGTTTGGTTATTTTTCCAAGAAAGATCTTAAAACTCCAAAATTATATTACTGGAGAGCTTTTAAAATATTTTAAAAATATACATAAAATACCCGAAATTTGTATTTATATCGGGTGATTGTTAACCGTAGATCAACACATAATCATACACATAGTCACATATATACCCATGTCTATATGTTCTTAGTGATTAGTTATTTAACTCATCTACAATTAATAATCACCCAATATAGCGCATAACTCCCCAATTATAGTTTGATGTACGTTCCAATATTTGAAAATATCATTTCATAAATATTTTGGATTTAAAAAAAAAAAAATCATATATATTTCACTTCAGAAAAGAAAGAAATATATCTAACTATTAAGACTACCAATTGAGTCGGGTCTACCCATAACTCGACGACTTTACCTATATTTGTTTGAGTCTTGTCTAGTTAATATGGACAAAAATTATAAAGATATTTTAAATCTGAGTTAAGAAACTTTATTGTAATTTGTGTGACGAGTGTCGACGCTTGTGTTATTCATTAAAATATATTAATAAAAATTATATATGTATATAAAAAAATAGAAACGAAATATCATTGTATAATAATTAGAAGTGGACAGCATTGAGAATTGAACAAGTAGCTAAATTTGCTCCCTTCCACATCAATTGATCCCTATCTTCCAGAATAGAAATACTTAATTTATTTTCTGCATAAATATAAATAAAATAAAGTAAAAAAATAAAATAAATAAATAAAGAATTTAAATAAATAAATAAAAGAGAAAAGAAAGAAGAAATCTTCTCTCTATAAGTGGGGCCCTGGCTTTGTTCTGTTCAAAATCACATGTATGCAACCAACCACTTGCTCCCACGTCTACTTTTTCTGTCTCATGATATCGTCACTATTTCGAAACTCGAATAATTACTTTTATCGTACGAGATACGATAATATTGGCGATAAATAAGTACGAGATGCTCGAGACATTTCCCGAGTAATTGAACAAAAAGGAAAAAAATAGATAAAATAATGATAATAATTCATTTAATACGAAAAGACACTGAACAAGAAAAGTAGATATAATTTCATCAGTGAATGTGACAGTGGCCCCCACACCTTCAAGAAAGAGTATTAAGTAAAAGACTGGGAGCGGCTGCCGACTCACAACCTACCTTGGCTCGGCTCGGCTCGGCTCGGGCTTTGTCCCTTTCTTGCGCCGAGGCTTGTTATTTTTCGTACTTATCGTAGATTATTCAGAATATTACAAATATATAAAATAATAAAATATCAGGAGTTTATTGGACTTTGCGTGGTCAATTTTTTTTTCAATAATCCAGATTTTTTATTTTTTAATACATAATAATCCGTAGAAGTAGCACAAATCAAGTAATCAATTGATCCATATTCGAATCCGCTCGCTAGCTAAGTCGAGTTTTGTCATATATTGTTAGCCTATTGTGATTTAGTCTTTTGTATGTTTGTAAACTATAATAGGAGAATATAGATTTACTCAGTGCACATATAGGTTGACTGTGGATTCATTCGTTACGAAAACAAATCAAGCAACCAGAAAAAAAGAATATAAAATAATTGTTTATACGGTATTTTATACTGCTCGTGTCCCATATTTGTCTCTTTAAAGAGTTTTTCCCCCAAATTATCTGTCAATTTACAATATCAATAAAACATTAATTGAGCTATTTTCAATTTTCTCATTTATCCCTCTTAATTAATTAATTGAAAATTAATCAATTATCAGGATATTTTAATAATTTCCTATATCTATGAACATTTATTAATTTTTTTAATTTGTACGCAACAATAAAAAAACGATATACAAATTTGAATTATTGGGACGAAAAACTATATATCGTATCTTAAAATTGCTTCAATTCCTCTTGTCCACCAACCAAAATTGATCGACAAATAAATGCATGAGTCCATCCACATCCACTCAAATTATTGAAATAACTTTCAAATAAGGAATCATAATAATCTCACAAATTAAATACCTAAAACAATATTCCAATCTCCATCATAAAATATTGAATAATACGACAATGTAAAATATCACGAGATATTGTAAATAAATGAGATAATTTGAAATACCCATATATCGTTTCTTCCCATCAATATCATGATAATATAGAGGAAAAATTGGGAGTGCCCTTTGATTTAATGTGAAAGCGATACTCGGGCTAACTTTTTCCTCAAAGGGTCCAACAATGAACAATTCATCCCACATGACTAAAGGTCATGTGTTACACGTAAATGGTATATTGTTTTAAAGAATTTTGATATTTTTTTTTATATTACCTGTCATTTTAAAATTTTAATAATACGCTAAATGTATTTTTTTTTTAATTTTAGAGTTATTAATTATTGTACGTTCTTGAGTGGCAGATGTTTCAGGTCCGAGGTAATGTTTTACCTGCCATGTCCTCGAAATATTCGAACATCTTGTATGGTTCTTCCCAATTGACATCTCGTTTGCCAATACCTTTGAGAGCATCCGCTTGTCTTAGTAAGATCCCGACTTGGAAATGTCTTGTCCTCACTCCTCTGTCATACTTTGTTTTAGTGTGGTGTTTGCTTATTTTCATCCTTACGTAAGCTCGTTCTCGACGGTCGTAGAGCTCGTCTAGAGCTTGCCTTAAGGATGCTTCGATTGTTCCCTCATTAAAGTTTTGGATGCGAAGTATCTCCATTCCTATTTCGGTAGGTATGACTGTTTCGGTTCCATATGTCAGGTACATAGGTGTTTTTTCCGTGAATTTTGTGGGCGAGGTCCGGAAGGGCCACATGACTAAAGGTAGTTCGTCCACCCACCTTCCACCTATTTCATTCAGCATCCTTTCTAGACCCAACGTGATAATTCGGTTCGTCACTTCGACCTGATCGTTGGCCAGCGCGACAATTGCAAATCGTTGAGTGATCTTCATTTTCTTGCACCGTTGTCAGACACAATGTTTCGGGGTACGTATGCCGCAGTGGCAACTCATATTCTACTAGATAAATTAAAGTGCATTACTTTGTCTTCCGTGATATGAGATAGGGCCTCAACTTCCATCCATATTGTGAAATAGTCTACAACAACTATTAGATTTTTTTTCGTCCCGTCATAGGAGAGAAAAATGACCTATAGGTCGATGTCCCATTGCGAAAAAGGGCATGGAGCACTCCAAATTATCATTTCTTCACCCGGTTGGTGGATCAGTGATGCAAACTTCTCTTTATTAAAGTTTCATATATTTTTTAACTGGGCTTCTAGTTTCAGGTCGCCCTTCTTGTGCTCTTATCATGTAATTCATTGCTTTACACTTTAGTTGTCGTTAAATTGAAATATTTTATATTAGTTAACCTTTAATAAGATTACGTGTCAGTAAGTTGATTTGTAAGCAAATACATCAGACAATTAATTAAATCTCATAATTAATCAATAAAAAAAAACCTACACTATGATAATAATAATGTATCAATAATTATTGGTTCTTTTAAAGAGGCATGGATTTGATTTGTTAATCATGGGATTAACAAATTCCATAACATTTATTTATTGCTAATCATGGGACTTTGACGAGGGCTTGTCATTTTGCACTAAATTTCAACTATTTTATTTTATTAATATAAAACAATTTATTAATTAATTATATTTATAAAAAGAAAAAAAAGATTTTAGTAGTGGTGGTTTGATGAAAAAAACAAAGTTAAAAGCAAAAGCCATGCTTGAAAAGGCAAAGGTAGCCACACACTAGGGGTGTAAACGAGCCGAGCTCGAGCCGAGCTCGCCTCTTTTGGCTGGCTCGAGCTCGAGCTCGAGTTTATTTTGTCGAGCTCGAGCTCGAGCTCGAGCTCGCGAGCTCCTCTGTTTTTGGCTCGAGCTCGAGCTCGTGTCAATTTTGTCGAGCTCGAGCTCGAGCTCGAGCCCTTTTTTTTTTTTTTTTTTTTTTTTAAATATTTTTTTAATTATTATTTTATTATTAAAAATTATTTAAAAAAATAAAAACAAAATTGTAATTATATATATTTTTAATATTTGTATTTATTTGTATAATATTTTACATTATTATACATTATTTAAATAAAAATAACATATAAAAAATAAAAATAAAAATAAAAAAATAATAATAAATCCGGCTCGCGAGCTCATGAACAACTGAAAACCGGCTCGAGCTCGGCTCGTCAGAAAGCTCGAGCTCGCGAGCTCGAGCTCGAGCTCGAAAATCTCGAGTCCGAGTTCGAGCTTTTTACGAGCCGGCTCTTCGAGCTCACGAGTCGGCTCGGCTCGTTTACACCCCTACCACACACACAGTAAGGACTAGGTGAGGCAAATAGTGATAATTCAGGGGTAGATTTGATATTAACTCAAAATGAGGACCAAGTTGGGGTAAAAAAGACAAATAGAGGTGGGTGACAGTCACGTCAGTCGGCTCTGGGCCCCACAAACAGCTACAATTTCTCTTATTCCCCAACATGAGATATCGGCAATTGCAATTAATCGTTGCTTAGCAAAGAGAAGAGACGTTTCTGTGTGTGAAGCGAAATATCACACTGTTCAGTAGGTAACGATACGAGCTTATATTTAGTTGCGGGACAGTTTGTTTATTGGCCACACGCGATTTGCAGGAGTCTACTTCCACGCGCTTTATGGACCAGAGCCTCTACTCGAGCTCATAAACGTGAACTCCACTCGCTTGCTGTCACTTTAGATATTATTTTAGTTTATTTTCACAATTTGCTATACAAATAAATCCAAAGTAAACACGTACACAATTTCGAGGTCGATGTCAATGCGTCCCCAATC
Source organism: Erythranthe guttata (assembly GCF_056151865.1). Lineage (NCBI taxonomy): Eukaryota > Viridiplantae > Streptophyta > Magnoliopsida > Lamiales > Phrymaceae > Erythranthe > Erythranthe guttata. The sequence continues at coordinate 14,441,319 of NC_142541.1, read as the reverse complement.
CAAAACCCGAAACTTATTTAAAGGACCAATTAAGGGTCCTTATATATTACACACCTGTAATCAACTGCGGGTAACCGAAGGTAATTGCCGATTTGCTATATTTTTTCCGTAAAAAGAAATCTACAGTTGTGATTGTTTAACCGGTGGAGATCAACGATCGAGATTAAAATTCACTAGTCAACGATCAAAATATAACGAAACTAGTGGGTAGAATAGTATAACCCAAATGACTAACAATAATTGGCGGAGTAAGAAGAGCGAGACATCTAAAGTTCCGAGTTCGATTCCTCTAGACAACACTTTTTATGTTCTAGCCTGACGACAGGGACAGGGATGGCAACGGGTCGGTTCTGGGCCGGGTTTGTCTAAACCCAATACCCGACCCACGAAAAATATATAAATCCAAGACTCGCCCCTACCCGCTTAAGCTTAGACCCAGACTCGCCCCAAACCAAACCCAAACTAAACGGTTCCGACCCGCCAGACCCGTTAGACCCATTAACATACAAAAAGTTTAATATTTTTTAACTTTCATAATATTTTGCTTGTATATTTTTACGAAATAATCTCAATACTAAAATACAATATTTTAAAAAATCTCTTCAAGTGTCATAACATGAACAATAAAATTACAATTAATTATATTTAACTTCGATAATAAGTAAAATTCAAAATGGAAGACAATTAGCGGTGGTCGACAAGTCATAAATATTACTCACGAGAAATGAGAATCGAAAAATAAAACAGTGAAAATAGGTAAATGAGAATAGACAAGATGGAAATTGATAGTTTGATAAATGAAACTCGAAATTATATATATATATATATATACGGGTCGGTTCCAGGTCGGTTCCAATAAGACCCGTAACCCGAACCAGAACCATCCGGTTCTAGAAACTTAAACTCATTACCCGCCCCAGAACCATTTAGCTGACCCAAACCCGCCCCAAACGGGTCGATTTCGGGTCCAAGACCCGCCAAACCCGTACCCATTGCCATCCCTAGATGGGGTTTGGTTTGGCATCTCGGGCTGAGCATCATGGGCCGAGCTGCTTTTTACCATGGGCCTAGACCCAATTCAATTTGATAACCCTAGATATGGTTTATTTATTCATCGAATGCCAAATCTTGAAAATCCCTAAAATACATTTTGTAAATATGGAATTAGAGTCCTACACAAAGAATAAGATTTAAAAAAAAGAAAAAAAAAACCCTAGATGTCTATATAGGAAGAGTTTACATTCAAAACGAATGGTCAGATTTTTTAATGTAATCGGATTCAATTTATTTCATGTCATGTGGACGACAGGAAATTATACGCTACACCTTAATACACGGTAACATTTCCATTGAGCTTGCGGGGACTAAACGTTGAGTGTTTTAAGAAATTAAAATCATGTTATAACATACTCCAAGGGCTCCTTTGGTACGCGTTATTACGCTTGATGGGACGAAAAGTCCCTCCGTATACGGTGTTTGGTTCGGCTGTCACAATGGCTCGGGATATGTAGTCCCACTTGATTTATCACGCATATGATTTATTATTTGTCAAGCCGAATTTGCCTTGACTAATTAACACGTGATAATCCATACATCTGGGTGGCGTGTGTAATGTCTAAGTTGCCCTCAAGAAATGAAAAAATTACAAATATACTACATATATAAACGAACTTTTTTGTCAAATTCCCCGTGACTTTGCTGCCCTAATTTTACCCAGCCACACCTGAAGAGCAGACTGAAATTGAAGCTTCCTGTTCAGCCACACCCAACATTTGTGGAAAGGTAATATCAAATTGCAGGGTCGTTGCATTTTTTAAAATTCTCGTTGAAATCATTCAGTATATATGAAATTGCAGATTGTTTTCATTTAGGTAATTTTCCGTTGCCATTATACTGATTTAGGGTTTTGTTCTTCAAGAAAGTCCATCAAGGTTTCGCTTTATTGTACATCCCGCCATTCTCGTAAACGGATTTCGAGAGGAGGATACAGGTACTAAATCGACTGCTATATATGTATCATTTGGGCCATCCGTATATTAATTATCTGCTAGTGCTCTGTGTTAATTTACATTTACAAATGTGTATCGTACGATTGCGAAATTTGTTTCAATTTGTTTGCGTTCATTTATCTGTTATTTTCACATTGTATTTGAGAGTTCGATGTTCTCTGTACTGCGCACGTCCCAATTCTGTAAACGTGTGGCAGGAATCACGATTGGGCTTTTTTGGTTAAACAGATTTGTGAATATATTTTGTAGGAACTTCTTGGCTTAGGATGGCTTTGTCAAACCGAGAAGAAGAAATAATAGTTGTCTTGCATCAACTAATTTTTAGCTTGAGGATTTTCTTCTTAGTGTCGATGCATATTATTCCCACATTTAAGCGTCGTTGTTTGAGGTCTACGGATAGCTATAATCAAACTTATAGTATGATAGGAAGAACACCTTCACAACTCGAATATTTGCGTTCTATAGTTGGGTTGAACGATGTTGCCTGTCGTGATAATCTTAGAATGAATATTCAAACATTCTATCGTTTATGTTATGTTTTAGAAAATGTTGGTGGTCTTAAACCGAATAGAAATGTCACCGTACCCGAGCAAGTTGCAATGTTTCTTCAAATTTTGGCTCATCACACCAAAAATGTTGTTGTTAAAAGCCATTTCAATAGATCAGGGTACACTGTTAGCAAGCATTTTAATCAGGTACTTGTAGCCTTGTTGAAGTTACACGAAATGCTTTTAATAACCCCTAAGCCGGTTGGCGAAAATTCAGAAAACGAGCGGTTTTCATACTTTAAGGTACTAAATGTATATTGACTGCAATTACTTTCATATTACAACTACTTGTAAAAATTGTTCTAAATCACTATCCTCGTCATGAATAAACTATTTAGGGTTGTCTTGGTGCCCTAGATGGAACGTATATAGATTGTCGTGTACCTTGTCTTGATAAACCAAGATATAGGAATCGCAAGGGCAATGTGTCTGTTAATGTGTTAGCCGTTTGCGATGACAATATGAATTTTATTTACTTACTAACCGGGTGGGAAGGATCGGCAGCCGATAGTAGAATTCTGCGGGATGCAGTCACTAGAGACAATGGTCTACGGGTCCCCACGGGTATGTTTGTATATGTATAGGGTACTCAACGACAATATTTAATTACAATTCGCTTCATTCTTCACCCAATTAGCCACTTTTAGTTGTAGTAAACTTGTGCACTATTCCACAGGTAATTACTATTTGGTTGATAACGGTTACACGAATGGTGAAGGGTTTTTAGCACCTTACAGAGGTACTAGGTACCATCTTGATGCTTACGGCCAAGGTCCAAATGCCCCGAGAAATTTTAGAGAATTTTTTAACATGAAACATGCAAAGGCAAGAAACATCATCGAGAGGGCATTTGGTCTTTTGAAGTCACGTTGGGCCATTCTACGAAGTTCCTCTTATTATCCCATTAAAGTTCAAAATAGGATCATAATGGCTTGTTGCCTGTTACATAATTTCATACGAACAACCAATGACTTTGACCCCGAAGAAGAAACATTAGATGATTTTTTCCGTAAAAATCCAGGAATAATTAGTGGAGAAGACTATATTAATACAGTAGAAAGTTCAGAAGAATGGACCAATTGGCGGGATACAATTGCAATGAACATGTACAATGAGTGGCTTGCTTCGCGTTAAACAATATTTCGGATGTGTTGGTTGTTGCTTAGTTTTCTTGTTTACTTTACTTTATTTCATTTCATTGATTACAAAATGTATTTGTGTTGTAAGAGACGTTACATTTGGAAAATCAGATTGTTTAATTGCATGTTTGTTTGTAAGACTTCGTTTTTGTTAATACATTGACGTCAAAAAATTCAGGCATCATGGAATCTAATGCTGGTTCGAAAAAAGGTACAAACAATAAGAATGGTGTCATCAATAACAGACGTAGTTGGACAGTTGTTGAAGAGCAGACTTTAGTATTAGGGTTGAAAGATATTGTCTCGAGGGGATGGAAATGTGAAAATGGATTTAAAACTGGGTTTCTAGGAACTCTTGAACAATATATGGTACAAAAATTCCCCGGTACCGACCTCAAAGCAACCCCACATATCCATTCTAAGATACACGTGTGAAAAAAACATTATGCATCGCTAAGCACAATGTTATCGAGGTCGGGATTCGGCTGGAATGAAACAAACAATACCATTGAAGTCATTGACGAACAAGTTTGGCAAGAGTACGTAAAGGTAGATCAAACTACTAAATCCTTTTTCATAATTCATGGGGTTCAATGCACTGATTTTATAATACGCATTTTTAAGTATTAATTTGTTTGCCATGTTTACCTAGACGGATGCTAATGCCCGTTCCATGAGGTACAAGTCATGGCCATTTTACAAAGACTGGACTACGGTCTTTGGAAAGGACCGTGCCACAGGTGAACATGCTGAAACGTTTGTCGAAGCCATCAACGATTTGGTCACCAACTCGAAAGGTAAAGAACCTTGTTCCAACGACGACGAATACGTCCCACAAGTGGATCCTTCACGATCCGATAACTACTCACAATACCAAACATTCAGCCGAGCTGATGAAGCAACTTCTGCAAAATCTAAATCCAAATCGAAGAAGCGGCCACGCGTTGACGCGATTGAAAGTGGGTATATTGAGATGACGTCTAAGTTTTTTGAGAAAATGGAGTCCCAAATGAACGAACTTGTAAGCCGTATGGGCTTCGAGAAAGATGTGTCTACTGCACGGAAACAAGTGTTTGATGCCCTCGAAAACTTGCAACATCTCACTTTCGAGGAAAGGCTCAAAGTCACTTCCAGAATCTGTGACAATAGCAAAGACCTAGACATCTTTTTCTGTTTGAGTGAGGACCACAAAGCAAATATGGTGGATTTGATCTTAGAAGGGCGGTATTAAATGGTTATTTGGATTTTAATATGAACATTAATGTAATGATACATTTGCATTTTGCTGCTTCTTGTGAACTTTATCTATGTACGACTTTATGTTTGACCCGACTCTTGATTATATGGTATTATAATTACCCCAATACCTTGCTATATTTTGGTATCATTGTATACGGTAATGTGTTTTTAATTGACAAAACAAAGCTTATAAAGATCGAATTGAAAAACATAGCACTAATACCAATTAGGATATCAGTTTGCCTACCTACTATCAAAAGGCAAACAAATACTTCATGCAAATATGTTACGTACTATTCTAGAACACAAACACGTAACCTATGGCACATGCACAAAACAAACATATCATTTAAAGCCCAATCACGCAAACATTCACATTCCATTGTTTTCGGGGGTATAAAATGCACCCAACGGTGGTTTGTTTGAAGCGGTCGAGCTCTTTGGAGTTCCGATAGGCATGAATTTGTTTGCACAATCAGCCCTCGATCTCAACATAGAACTACCCTTGGCGGAAGGTTGATCCACAAAACGTGAGTTAGCCGTGCTTACTTCGGTGTCCCTTGAACCCTCGGAATCGGATACGTAGTTTTGGTGAGGCATCATATCTAAATCACCATCGCCCCATACACCCGAAGAAATGTTGATGACCCTCTTGGCATCATTAGGGACAACATTGGCAAACTCTTGTTGGGCCATTAGGTCAAATGCATGGGCATTGACTCCAAATCGGTCCGCTCCAATTGGATTTGCTACACCACCTACATTCAGTTCCTCATTCTTTTTTGGCTCATCCTCATCGGAAGACAGAATGATAATCTCCTCACCGTCATTTGGGTTATCCACGGGGTCACTTCCAAAGATACACTTCAACTCGTCATACCGTATTTCGCCAACGGGGTTATAAGCTCCGGCATAATGACTTGTCTGAAAAATAAAAATAATTTATATTTAAGTACTTAACGTTTGTTAGGAAAATAATACTAATTAAACTTTGCTTACGTACAAACCTTTAATATATGATTCCACACATCTTTGGATACAGAGATGATGTTAGTGGTTGCATTATATGCTACCCCTTCCTGTGACAATATCCAATGAAACGTAACAAACCTCTTTTTTAATAACATCATCTTCTTATTCAAATGCTTGTATGAGAACCACTTGTCGAATTTGTGCTGAATCAACTCTTGACAACTCAATAGGGCAAGAGTATTTGCCCCATTACGGTCGAAATTGCGCAGACTAGATTCCCACGTCAGTAACTCCACAAAATAGTCATCGATTGCTTAAGTCCACTCTAACTCGTATAGAAAATCTTCTTGCCTACAAATTGGTTTCTTTTTTGGAGCCATGCTAACCATGCATATGGGATTAAGTACTTACATTTGTTTGAACTTGTTATACAAACACTCCGCATATATAAGTAAATCAAATAGGTCTTTAAGGAGTTAGATAAGCATCTTAATGTATACAATTTATTTCGGTAGCAGTAATATGAATTTAAAGTATTAACACAAAATTTTGTAGAGGTCAAGTGCAGATTTGGTATTATTTACCATGTCATTCTATCCCATCATTGTCTTTCAATTGTCATTTTTTGACGTTTTTAATTGAAAAAAAGGGGTGGTTTAATGGAATTTGCAGGATTACAACTACTTATTGCAGATGACAAGTCGGAAGAACTTTAATTGTTCTTGAAGAAAATGGAGAAGAATTCGAATAGACAATGGTTAGGTGTGCATTAAGAGCTCTCGTGAACAGTGATTAATCATTTCTTTGCAGCCTAAATTTATTATCATGCATTAAACACACAATACAAATACATTGTATTGACGTGTACATCAACCGGCGAATATGACCGATTGGTGCAACCAATCAATGCCTCTACTTTTTTACATTAAATTCCTTTAGGGCTCCATTTATTTCGGGTACAACTTGTGGAGTTTGCGTTCACATTTGCTAAATCCGAAATTGCACTTGTTGCGTTCATCAACTTTGTAAGGTTTGCATAATTTTGGCAGTTTTATTTTGACGTCCGTTTAATCATATATTTGTTAATCTTGTTTCGGTGTGGTATGTTCATCAGATTAATTCATCTTCCATTGTTTAGGCGTAATGTCGAGACCAAGAACCCGCAATCAGGTTCACTTGGCAAGGATGAACAATGAATCGTGGCCCGTTGCGTACGATGAGTCCCTAATGAATGCCGCTGCCAGATTTTCACGCTCCGTGGATACGTTGCAAAACGAAGAGGCGTACGAAGACCTCCTATTCGAAGTTATCATGACAATGAACTATCATTTCTCAAGAAACTTTGCGGAGGTTGACATCAAATGGAGATTGGAATGGTTTCGAAAACGTTACTTAGCATTCAAGGGATACATCGCGCAGGATGGTGTGACGTTCATCCGCTCGAAGAGGAAGGTGACATTGGATAGAAGTTTTTGGCATTTGGACCGTCGTGTAAGATTTGTATTTTTTTTCTTTTTTTGTGCTTCGTTTAATATATTGTTAATCAGTGATAATAACGAAACAATATGCATTCCATTTGTAGGAGACGGAAGAGGAGAGGGCGTTTAGGGTGAATGGATTTCAGTTCTACGAACAATGCAAATACGTGTTCGAAGACAAAGAAGCTCCCGTAGCCAACTTTCGAGGTTTCACCGGATACCATCGCGATAATCCAATCATCATTCACGGAGGGGATGATGGCGAGATTGTTGATCCTCAACAGGTTCCTCCGGAAAATCATGCACTCGTTCCATTCGGAGGTGACGTGGATCAGGTTGAAGTACCCGAATTTCGCTCCCCGTAACGATAACGTTTTATATTTAAGGCTATGTATAATCTGAATTTGGATATTTCTGTTTCGTTGTTAAGAACACTTATTTTAATTTGTTGTTTTTTTTTTATCTGGTAGTCTGATCGAAGTATGTTTGTTTATTTTATTGTTTTAAGTATGTGTTAAAAGCGCGGAAGTAAGATTCCGAATTTTGGGGTAGTACGTCACCTTGTTGGAAGAACTATTTTGCGTATATTAAGTCGGATGGTTATATTTATTATCCATATGGTTGTGTGTTCGTATTATTCTCCCTTTTGCAAAAGTCATTTAAAACACAATGAAATAAATATAACGACGTAGTCCTAATATTTGAAAGCTGAAATGTGAGTATCATATATATTACGTAATACAAATGTTGATACTGTCATTGGTTTTGCCAATACAAAAAGTACTCTATTCAATTTTATGCATGAGTACATTCAAATCCGATATGTACAGCAGAACATATTACAACACAACCACATAATAAAAGAGTACACAAGCAACTGATACCGAAGCCGCCCACAAAACTAAACGGGCCGACAAAAACCAAGATCCCCGTTTCCCCCCATTCCCATCACTCTGCTGCTGCAATTGGGATTCCAAATCCGATATCTTCTTAACCAACGCGGAGACTTCCAATGGAACTTGCGCCTCCAAATAGTTGATTCTTTTGAGCAAGCCTGGTATAATTTGCTTCGATCTATCACACATTTCAGGATCACACCAATTGAAAAAACGACAACCACTAACCTGAAATTGTATGTTCAATTCGGTAGCATCAAACATATTGTACGAATATGAACTAGAAATTAAAATAAGTCAGTACATTACGAACTAATGTTAAAATTATTCATTACATTACGACACCAGATTAGCAGCGTTGAAATTTTCAGTTGTCATAATTAAGAACAAGGCATTTAATACGACACAAGATAATTCATTGCATAAACCAAAATCTTAAAATAAGTGTTCCAATATTGAAGAACCACTGAATAACACTAACAAACAATTGCAATAGCCGTTCTCTGGTTTTAACTTATAACCGAACAGTTGCCCAACATCAAAATCGCGGCCATTAAGGTTCAGTAATACATAAACCTAATTAGTTAAAATAAATCCATCAATTTTGATTTAGTGGGGAAACAACTTACCCCCCGTTCAGGGCAAGCTACGAACCGTCGTCCTGGGTTTGTAGCCGTCCATGAAGTTTGTACGGCGACCATGTACCCGCAATCGCAATATCTTGGCATTTCCCGATTTATCTTCACTCCGCTAAAATTGTTGCTGCCCGTTCTCCGATGGGAGCTACTACTACCAGAACTCATGGTGATGTAACGAATTCAACGATTTAACTCGATTGAATGGCAGATTTTATTTTTCACCGATTTCCAATTTAGGGTTCGAAATTGTGGTTAAAAATTGCAGTTGATTGGGGCTTTATGAAAACATGATATATTATTATATGTGAAGGGCTTTTACGGAAATTACCAATTATGTCTACAAGAATCAAGTACACAAAACGGCGTATTGTTAGTCTGGGAATATTAGTACCGAGACAATATCACGAACCAAATGTCGTAGTAAGTATAACTTGTCAACACTTCTATCTCAATATTAACCATCCCATCCCTCTCTATATTTCGAAGCCCTCCAACCAAAGAGGCCCAAGTATAAAGTATGACTGTATGACTTTTAAATGCATCAAAATTAATCAATCTTTTTAATATAAATATAATATTAAATTGCAATACATTAGTATATATAATTATGAAAAGAAATAAATTTCTACACAATTGGGCATATGGCCGCATGGGCTTGTATGAATCTCCATAGAAACATGCAAAAGATAAGTATACATGTAGAATTGCAAAAAAGAACAAAAATATTTTGTTTGTACCAAAAACTCCAAATGATAGACTACTCATAACAATATCCTTTTCACATGGGAGACAACAATGATAGACTAATGCACCTAGTGTTGGTCAAAGTATAATTCAACTTATGTTAGACCAATTTCCTAATAATCTGATTATCTCATACAATTTCATAATCTAATATTAGTTAGACGAGAATTACCTAATTCAAATTTAAAACACGATTGTTAGCTACTACTTATATTAATTAATTATGTATTTTATTATGGACTCCCCACTTTCATTGCTTATGAAAAAGTAGATTTCCTAGTCAATATTTCGAGCAACTTTTCCGATTAAGTCACAAATATTGGCGTGAATGTAACGATGTCTGTCGGGTCATGTTAGTCGAGCTTGGGTTGGCTCAAAGTCAATAACAACGGACTTCGTTAGTATATGTTCAAGCTGATACACCATGGTCTTCATAGTTATAGTTTAAACTCGGCTCATGTATTTATTCAGGATTTTGGTTCATATCGGGCTTTTGCTGGGCCTGTGAGTCATTTGTAAATTACATACTTTATAACGTTGGCTCAAATATAATCGGACTGAACCATCGGGTTTCGGTTAGACTCGACCTAATTACCGACACCCAATGTAGAAGCAACAAGTTGTAATCTATGATACTATAGTTTAATATTTTAATTTTCTTAATACTTGTGGCGAAACCTCAAACGACGGTTATTTTGAACCGGCAGAGGTGCATTACCTAATTGCCGAAGCATAACTTTGCTGCGATTAGAAGAAAATGTTGATAATTTAACGAGATATATATATATATATATATATATATATATATATATATATATATATATATATATATATATATATATATATATATATATAAAAAGATGAAAAGGAAAAAGAAAAGAAGTGTAAAGGTGGCACCTAGGCCCCTCTTGGGGGTGGGGGTTTTGACCCCCATGGGAGTGGCCTTTATTGAGGGCGTGATTGATGGCAATACACCTCCAAGATTTCTTAATTCTCACTCTTGCATTAAAGTTGTGAATTGTGATTCACATTATACCTGATTTTTTAGCACTCCTATACTTTATTTATTTCTTTTTTTCCAATCGACGCGGTTTGAATTTCAAATTATATAGATTTACATGAACGCCAGAGGCCCAGAAGAATATATATTTAATAAAATAAATGTATTTAATGATGCAACATACTATGAAATTAAATATTATATATAAACTATTAAATAAGGCCATTATAATTAACAATAATTTATGTTTTAGAATATTTATTTAACAAAACATTTATGAATTGTGATGCAAAATGCATAAAATCCCACACATCAATTTTACAGAACTACCCTCATCAAAAAGAAAAAAATGGGTAAATTTTACTTCCCCTCTTGTACTTTGGTTTAATATCACTTTACCCCATTCTTCTCTCGATTGCATCGATTTATCCCTGCACTTGAAAATTGTCTCGGCCATCGACGTTAGTTTTCAGACCTTTGACCTTAACACCGTTTGGTCTAAGGTCTGAAAATTACGAAAAACCACTCCCAATTTAAATGATTATAAAAAAAATAAAATTGTGGTTGTCGTTGTGGATTCTACTTTCTCGTTGTATTGAAATTTTTTATTTTATTTTTTATTTTATTTTTTATTTTTTAATAATTATTTAAATTGGGAAGTGTGGCGTTTTTGTAATTTCAGAGATTAGACAAAACTGTATTGCAGTAAAATGTCTGACAACTAAACAGCAAGGGCCACATTGAGACAAATTTTCAAATATATGGGGGACAAATCGATGCAATCGAGAATAAAATGAGGTAAAGTGATACCGAACCAAAGTATAATGGGAAAAAGTGACATTTGCCCGAAAAAAAATATATATTCATATATAATCCTGCTCTCGTTCAATAGTCCACAAATTATACAGGAAGTTTAAACTTTAAACTGCTCTATGCAAATCCTTTGCAACGATCTTAACCTAAAAATGTTGGCAAAAAGAATAAAACTCGAATAGTTAAATAATGCGCTTCTCTTATTCCACCAAATAGTCGGGGGAAGTTAGGTGATACACCTAGTTATTTATAGTGAATGAATTTGATCCGTACATTAAATCAAATAACCATCCACTAAACATACATAAACATGAGTGAGAGATTACTTAGAGCATCCAATTTCCCCTAATTAGTCCATCCTGAAATTATAAATAATAATAAAGTAAATAAATAAAAGTAGCCCCTCCATTCCCAAATTCTTTCTATTTTAGTCATTCTCAAGTTTCAACCACCCCCACCCCCACCCCCACCCCCACCCCATTAAAGAGAAAATCTAAATAAGATCATCAAAATAAATTAAAAATAATCAAAATCAAAATAAAGAATAAAAAGCAAGTCAATTTTCACTTTAGTGATACATACATATATATATATATATATATACACACCTTCATATATGTGTCGTCTACAAGCACTTCCACACACCATTGTTTCCAACACACTCATTTCACACTCTCTCTCTCACACACACACACACACACACAATTACACGCACAAAATTACACACATGGACTGGTTCTCATGGCTATCAAAAACAGAGCTAGACCCAACCCTAGTCTACGAGTACGGCCTCACATTCGCACAGAACGAGCTCGAACGAGACGACGTCGTTTACTTCAACCACGAGTTCCTCCAGAGCATGGGCATCTTCATAGCCAAGCACCGCCTAGAAATCCTCAAACTCGCCGCAAAAGAAAAGAAGGGCGCCGCCGCCATCCCGCCCCACCACCACATGTCCAGAATCTTGATCGCCGCCGTCGCCCGAACCAAGAGGTGCTTCTCCAAGTACGTCCAGCCCTTGCTCCGCCGCCGCCGCCGCGAGGAACCGTCGTCTGCTCTCGCCGTCGTCGTCCCCCACCGGAATTCTATTGTGAAGAGGAGCAAGAGGTTCGCGGTGGCGAACGAGAAGCAGCGGCGGCGGCAGCCGCCTCTTCTGCTCACGAATGGGAGCCCGCGGATGCTGTTCCACGGCGGCTCGAGAATCAACAGTTTCTCGAGCCCTCTGAGCCGTGATCAGCTCGAAGATAGAGACGGCGGCGACGGTGATCGGAAAATGGACGACGGCGGAGATGCCGATGAGTACTGGTCCTCCGCCGTGGAGGAGATCAGATGGGATACCATGTTTCAGAACTTGAAACCCACTTGAAAAAAAAAATACATTTCTAATTTTAATTAATGTTTTTTTTTTCTTTTTTTTTTAATTAATTGATTAATTAGTGAATTTGAATGGCGTGGGAGATTGTTTTTTAGGCTCTTCCACCATGGCTTGGAGATTTTATTTTTTTTTTCTTTAATATTTTTAAAATTTTATTTAATATTTTTTGTTTTCTTTTTAATTTCTCCACTAATTAGTGGGCCCCACAAAAGGGTTTGTGGTGAATAGTGAAAATCCAGTTGAGGATCTTTACTATGTAGGAGTAATGAATTTGTCTCCCTTGCTTTCTTGCAAGAGTGATGACTTCTTTTGTGTCATAATTAAAGTTGTTTGATTAATTTGGGCCTTATTTCTTTTATAGAATTTCGTGTACTTCTCGATAAATTAATAATCTCGATTAAATATCTATTTTCAGGTCTCGGCTCCAAGACAACAAGCTAAAAAATCAATTAATTAATTGTTACAGAGAAGAAAAAAAACAACACTTGCAATAGAAAACAAAGGTCTCTGCCGAATTATATTTGATAATTTATTCGAATTCTCGCTCGATCGGATCATACAGTCGAACGATCTTTTAAGTTGCATACCATTACACAACGATTTAAACAGTAAAATCAATTATTAGATTATCTAAAACACATTTATTTCTCATACAACAATCGGCATTAGGCATATTAGAAAAAATTAAGCCTTTTACCTCAATAATAATTATAAAAAACCGCGACCCACAAAAGAAACTTCCGGAATAATCAATGACCGGAAGAGCTTTGAGGCAAACGAAAAGATCCACCTGCATAAAGCATCTGATAAACTGGCCTTATCCTTATCGTAAGAACCACGCTCAACAAACTTCCCAGCCCACAAACACCCGCCAAGACAAGAAACGTGGCCCGGAAGCAATTCGGGCCCATGCAGTTGGGGCCCGTCTGCTTGGCAGCCTCGGAGTCGTACACCTGGCCTGCCAGCAGGGCGGAGAAGAGAAGGGCGCCGACGGGGTTTCCTAATTGCATGAAGTTGAAGATTATGCCAAAGTGTCTTAACCCGAAGAGCTCGGAGGCCGTTGGAATCATTACGGCGAACTGTACGCCGTAGCAAACTCCGAGCAACCCCGTTGCGGCGTAGAGCGTGACGCTGCTTAGGGCGGAGGCGTATAGGAGAAATATTAGGATCATTATTAGCTGTGTTACGGACATTAAAAATGTTCGAGGGATGGTTTTTGTCGACCTGCAAATGAAAATAAATTAGAGACACGTTAGCCGGTGGTAAGAACCGAAAGACGTAAAAGACATTTTCTCGTACAAGTTTTATTTATACGAGGCTTCATCGATGGAAATTTAAAAAAAAAAATGAATCTTTTTGACCTCACTAAGTGTTCGGAAACAGCTCCGGCGCCGAGCCTGCCCAAGAAATTGCAAAAGCTGAACAAGCTCAACAAAATCGTGGTGTCGTCCACACCGAGCGAAACACCAATCTGAGCCAAATTATTAAGCACCGTCACACCCGAACCAACTCCAAGAAAATAAACGAACCACAAAAGCCAAAAATCGGCTTTCACAACCGCCTCACGAAACTTAAAATCCTCCCCTCTCCTCGGTTTCCTCTTCTTCTTCACCTCCCCTACCGCCCCTTCTCCGACAGCAAGCAGCAAATCCACCTCCGAAACATCCTCGGATTCGTAGTAGCTCCCGAGATTAGTCAACGACGAAGACGGTGTCATAAGTGGCTCCATTTCATCCGAACCTTCCGGAAGCTTCTTGATATTCGCGGGGAACAAAGTCATCTTCAACGGGATAACTAACGGAGCCATCAAGAGAACAACCATAACCGCAATAAACACGTACGAGATATTGTCTCCGAGGGCAAAATAGTCTTTTAATATAGTCGTCACGAGGAGATAGACCGCGAGCGTGAGGCTGGCGATTTGGATGAAGAGAAAGTGGCCGTTTTCCGTCGAGTCTTCACCGGAAGCTGGCGTACACGGGCGGACAAAGTACATCATTACAAGGCCTATAATCGGGATTCCTAGGGTTAGGAGGAGGAGGTGCTTCGAGGCTGAGCCGCTAAGGACCATCGTGTAGACCTCCGTGAAAACGGCGGCGCTCAAGCCGACGTAGCCTTTGAGTATTCCGGCGACTGTCCCTCGGCTGACCGGAAAGTTCTTCATGTTTGTGACGAGGACAGCTGTACCGAGCCATGCGCTGCTGTTTGTGCCGATGCATAGTGCTAACCATAACTGCGGTGCACATATTAAGAAAACTAATAAATATACGTGGTTTAGGGAGAAATATATGGTGTGACGAAAAGACCAAAATACCCCTATCGCTAATTTTATTTTCATTAATTCTACGTCAACTTAATTAAGAGTGATACGGGGCGGAATTGGAAAAAATAGTAATTAATGCATCGTCGAAATTCTAAAAGTTAAACGGAGATAAAATCGGGTTTTAGTAACATAATTCTTTAATAACAATGAAGAATTAGAGACAGATTAATCTTAGGGTTTCCAAATTTGGGCAAAATTCAAACTTCACCACACACACACAAATCAAACAACAGCTTCATGAAAATGAAGTCAAAAGACAAGTACGAGGTTTCTCAATTACTATGTTTTTTTTTACTGTACGATGTTAACAGATCCATGCTAGAAACGGAATTGATGTTAATTCCAATAAAGTACAAAAACCCAAAATTAAGATCCAAATACAAAAAAGGGCTAAATTAGAACTTAGATTTAATTAAGAAGAAAAAATAAAAAAATTGAACAGTAAATTACTTACGAGCCAATATGGAATTGATTGAACGGACTGGCTAACGGCGAGCCAAAGAACGCCGTAACCGAAGAAAGAAGCACAAACGCCGACGAGGAGAACAGCCCAAGGAGGGAACTTATTACAGGCGATTCCGGGAAGAATTCCGACATTCTCTCCGATATCATTGGCCACTCCGAGGATGGTGAGCTGCTGCTGATTGAAGCCGAGAACTGATTTCAGCGACGGAGAGTATAGAGGGAAAGTGTAGGCGTTTCCGGCGGCGATTTGCACCCAAACGGCGGCACCTAACCCCACCCACGGCGGCCTGCTCCCTGCTTTCAGGACTACCATTAGATTAGATTCTCTTTCTCCGGATTTTTTTTGTCTGGAGAATCAATTGGACTGTGTATGGAGTGGAGATTTTCTAGAGAGAGAAAGGAGAGAGAGAGACGTGTTGAAATTGGGTTTTAGGACATGAAATTCTTCTTGACATTGGAGGATCCTAAATATGCGCATTTTTATTGCACGGATGTTTCCTTTTGGCTCGTGTTTGTATTTCTTAATTCGTTTATGCTTACTTTATTAACAATAATAACAAAAAAAAAAAGAAAAAAAAAAAAAAGGATATTTTTTTCAAATAATATTTGTATCTGCGTCATCATCAGCTTAATTTAGTTTATAATCGTAATTTGCTGATGTCACCACTAAAGTTAGGTAATGTGTGACCCATATTAGATGTTGCACCCTCGTGTAATATATAGCGTAGTTTTCAAGTATAGATTTATATAAATAATTACACACTAAGGTGATGTTTTGCAAATTGCTTTTAGGCGGTGTTTGCAAATGATTATTTAAAAGCAGAAGTTAGTGATTGTGATTTAAGTTAGTTTTAAGTGCTTATTTCTAAAAGTTGGGGGTGTTTGCAAATATTTCGGAAAATGAACTAAAATTGAAAAAGCAGGGTTATGGGTGCTTTTAAAAAGAGTTAAATGCAAAAACACCCCCTGTGTTAATCCTAAAGACCAAAAAACCCCCTGGGATAAAAAAAGTGGCACAAACCCCCCTGTAATCAATAGTCAAAGCCATACACCCCCCTATCCTTTGTGCGTGTCATTCACTCGCTGTGTGTGCGATTACTTGTGTGATTTTTGTATATTTTGTGCGTGAAAGGACAAAATTGCCCTTCTGAATCAACACTCATTAAACAATTAAACTACTCATGATTTTTTTAATAATATTTAAATTTAAAAAAATAAAATGAAAAAATATAAATTATATTTAAACAAATTAAAAAAGAAAAGAAAAAAGAAATGGCATAAAAAACCACCTCATCATCTTCTTCCTCCAAAATGCCCCACTCCCACGGATCCTCATCATCTTCTTCCTCCAATATGCCCCACCCCCACCACCTCCTGCCAAGGCCGCCGGTTCGCTGGAAACCTCAAAAAATTTAGTACCACAACAACGAAAATGGCAAAATTGGAATGCATATATACTTCATTTTTGGGAAAATCGAAGAAATGGGTGGCCCCGAGAAAATGGGTTGAAAAATCTGGAATGTAGTAATTGTTTTGTTGAGGAGAGAAGAAGGTTTATTGTTGCCGGTCGACATGTAATGGTGTCGAAATTGTGGATCATGACTTTGGATTTTTTTTTTCTTGGAATAATTTTGTAAGAAATTTTGATTTGAGAGGAAATTCGTTGTTGATAGGGGTTGAGAAGCAATTGCCAGAGAGGGGTTTCAGTCCACGAACGGAGCCGGCGACGGCACTGGTGGGGAGGGGTGGGGTGAGGTGATGTGCCCAGAGAATTAAAATCACAGTGTGTGTAATGTGTGTCTGTGTGTTTTTTTGTTTTGGGAAGAGGGCTTAATTGAAAGTATTAGGGACTGAATTGAAAATTTTAAAAACTTCATTTGGGTCATAAAATTTTAGAGGTTGGACAGATTTATCCGAGGGTTTACTCGTCTTTTCACGATCGGTCAACAAATAAAATAAAAATGGGTCGAGTATGCTTGTTTGAACACTTATCGGGGGGGTTTTTGTCACTTTTTTTATCCCAGGGGGGTTTTCGGTCTTTAGGATTAACACAGGGGGGGTTTTTGCATTTAACTCCTTTTAAAAATATAGCTTAAAGCAGATTATTTTAAGAGAAGCAAAAGCAAAAGTTGATTTTGCAAACACCTAAAAACAGATTATGAGCAAAAAAAATCGCATAATCACTTTCAAAAAGCATTTGCAAACACCACCTTAGAAATAGATTATGATTTTTTTCTAAACATAATCTATTTTTAGGCTTTTGCAAAACAAACCTTTGCTTTTACTTCTCTTAAAATAAATTGTTTTAAACTATAATTTTAAAAGCACATATGTATCTGTTTTTTCTTTTGTAGTTGATTTTCCAGCTAATTTGCAAACACCCCCAACTTTTAGTTATAAGCATTTAATTCCAACCTTACTAACTTTTGCTTAAGTTTTTGCAAACACCACCTAAGCACACATACATGTATGTGCGTTATTACATATAGATCAATGTTCAAGAATCAAGATTACTCGATGTATTATTTTATCAGATGTAGCATCTACAAAATCGTAATAAAATGTCGGCCAATTTTATGTTGCACTGCATCGACTGAGTGTGGAGCCAAAGTCACAGTCCACATAACCCTTTACCAATTTTCGATAGTATAGTTTGCAATTAAATTCTATTATTTTATTAAATAAGTTGTATCATCATTGGTTTTAAATAGGTGACTACATTAAGAATATATTATTTTATCATTGAGATTTAATATTAATTTTGTTAAATAAAATGTTTTATATGCGAATCGTATAAAATATTATAGTTAACAGATTTAAATAATTATAATCTAAATAATCCAATATTTATTTATTAATTAAACAATTATTAGTCAATTAAAAATTAATCCAATCTCATCTAATGCAAATTAATTCGATATAGATATCAATTGGGCTTCTGTCACATTTAGCCCATCCAATTTAACCCATTGGGTTGTCTAAACATAGGTCCATTAGTATCAATTACAAAAAAAAAAAAAAAAAAAACACATGCATTGTAAATGCCACTTATTATTGTTTACGTCTATTTTAAGACTTATTATTTTAATTTTGATTTTTTTTTTTTTTTGGAATCTATCAGTTTGTACACATAATGGTGAATACATACGTTAAAATATTTGATTTGTAACAAAAAGCCATTTATGGCAATAATTGATTTCAATATTCGCGTGACACGATGTTCCAAGTTGTTGTTAGATTCTGCTCACAATTAAAATACTATTTTGTATAAACTTCGACTAAACAATACCCTATTTTCACTCATCAATTTCATTTTGATTTGCTATTCAATCATTTAACCCATCTTTGATTAGGCCACCAATAAATTATTGCCCAAATTTTAATTCGCTAGTATATTACAGATCTATGGTTTATTGTCGCACCGCAACATAATCGAGCAATGTGTAGGAGTGCTCATTCAGTGATATCGCATCGAACCTTAGCGGGATTTCGGTAAATCGAAATTTAGATACTTCAAAAATTTGTATCATTTACCGTACCGAACTATTCAGTTCGTAAGTTTCCTTGTTAGTACCGGGCAAGCTGAAATTAATTTTAATAGTTTAAAAATGTAAAGATTTATCTTTAAATAAATTAATTCTATCGGCCCTGATAACGAAAAGTGATCATCAATAGAGGTTACTTTGTAAATAATTAAAAAAATTTATCGATCTAAAAGTATTTTACAATTTGTTATAACCTTCAAGAATTTAAAATAGAAAGAACAAAATATAAATATTGATTAAATATTTCGGTATTCGATATGGTTCGGTATAGCGGACCTCAATACCGTATACCGTACCAATTATCGAACTGGATTTTTGATTCGATATTTCACACATACCAAATTTGCGATTTTGATTCGAATCAATCGGTTTGTCGACCAAGTGAACACCCGTAAAAATTTGTTTGATAATGGGTCGTCTGATGACTGCGCCACATCAATTATTTTACCCTCCCATGATGATAAATTAATAAGTATATATATATATATATATATATATATATATATATATATATATATATATATATGTTTATCTATTTATTTATTTATTTAAAAATATTGTACCCTTCCCATCAAACATGGGCCTCCACCTCACATGCTCCCACCCAATTCTTGATTCAAATTCTCTCATTCATTACCTGCAGCTGTTGCCACCTCAACTCGATTCAATTATTTTCATATTATGGTTACTATTTTAATTGCATTTTTTTTCAAATTGCTATAAAATAAAATAAAATAAAAGCATAACTGATGAGTCACACAGTATTATTATTTACTAATTTAGTTACATTTGTTCTGTATGTAAAATTGTAAATAACGTTAGACCACTCTCATTTTAGCTTTCTATATTTTTATCCCATTTGTTTCCAGTTTTCGGAACATATTTTGCCCAAACACGGTCTTATATTCTGCTGATTATTACAGTTAAATTTCTATGACTTAGTATTATAAAAATTAACGAAATTTAACAAATTTTGCGAAATATTAAAATTATTTTTACCGAGTCGATGCAGGAAACATTGCTATTTGATTCGAATTATTTTTTTTAATACTTAATACGGTTTACATAGCGTTTACGAGTTATTGTACAGTTTATTCATTACATTTCGAGTTGATGTGGTTATTGTATTAAATTTTTGCAATTTTTCTATGAATACTTTAATGCCTAATATTTTTTAAAATTTTAAACCATGCTTTTAAAGCATGTGGTAAAAGAGGAGAAATTAACCAGAAATGATATGTAATTAAATTTATATTTAATTCAAATAATTTCCAAATTTAACACAACAGTGTATTATCATCATATAGTAAATAAAAAATAAAAAATAAAAAATAAAAAATAAAAAATAAAAAATAAAAAAGGAAAAAGAAGAATCATTCGAGTTCTTGTACTACGATAGAACTCATAAATGAGGGGATTTCCACAGCCACAAAAATCGGCTAAACCACCCGAGTCCAACTCAGTGTATCAACTCAGCGAGTCGACTCTGTACACGAACACAAAGGGTCAAAAAGTGTTTTTTACGCTATAAACCGTCGGCTTTCGACATCACTGAGAGCCGGCTCGGCCGCGGCTGGAAATCGAATCGGCGGCGCAAGTTGTGTGACGACGGCCGAATCAACGCCGCCAGAGCTCTCCTCACCAAATCCCCCTCCACCGTTCCGATTCGGACCAAGGAATTCGTCATCGCCGATCGCCTCATATTCAATTGATGACTCGACCGATACGACGACGGATGATTGCCGCTCCCGGCGGCGGCGGCGGCGCTGCTCTTGTGGAGGCTGCACCGGAAGGACCCTGGGTGCGTCGTAGGGGAACACATGCACGTCCTCTTCGGTCCTGACTTCAACGAGCGGTGGCTCTGCTTCTGGTGGTGGTGGTGGTGCGCGGCGGCGGCGGCGATCGGGTGGCTCCTGTAGGCGGAGAATCGAATCGACGATGAAGGGGAAACGGATCTGCCGAGGGTGACGCGGGTAGGGCTGGTGGAGCGGGTGAGAATCGGGTCGGGTCTGGAATCGGATCGGGCGGCGAAGGCGGTGGTGGTGGTAGATGAGGTGGAGATGGAGGAGGAGCAGAATCTACCCGACGGAGAGAGGGAGCGTTGCAAGTGGCTGTGGAATGTTGTACCTTGTGACGATCTGTTTCTCGAAGACGCTTCCATTGGTTGTACCTTCATTTTTTTTAAATTAAAATAAAAAAAAAAATTTGAAAAAGGAAAAAAGTGGATTTTCAGGAGTTGCGTTTGGCTATTGATTTCGGCAAACCTATTCACAACTGAAGAAACGCTTATATAGGTGGAGGTGGCGGTGGCAGTTACGTAAATAACAGGGACTGTTTAGGGTGTAACCCGGAAAAGTGGTGAACCGGCCGTTGGTTGAGATAAGGAGGAGGTGGGTTAGGGTTTTTATTATTCTATGGGTAAAACTCGTGAAAGCAATGGGCTCTAGAGAGCGTACTTATCACGCGATTTTTGTGCCGCGTCGCTGTTACGCTCCTAATTTATTATCAATATACAAGGCCTTATTTGGTTTTTATATTAAGATTATTCCGTATAAGATTATATATTTTTTTAATAAGTTAATTGTATGATTGAATTAACGAATGTCTAATAAAAAAATATAAATTTTCTAAAAAATAAATAAATACTCCATTTGTTCCACAATAACTATCTATTTTTAAAATTATTTTTATTTCATATTATCTGTCACTTTACATTTCCAACACTGCATTAATTGTGTAATTATCAATTTTACCCTTATTAACTATCTCCAACACTCTCTCACATTAATTATTGGTAAGGGCATTTTAGTATAAGAACATACATTTTTCTAAAATTAAGCAACATTTATTGAGATTCTTAATCCTTGTACACAAGCTAAAAACGATAATTATAAAGGAATTGGGGAGTATTGTTTAACAACCTAAATATCGTATAAAGTTTACCTATTTAATCAATTTATGATTTATTTTACCAATTTAGTGATACCTAATTACTACGTCCGAGTAGGTGACAAAAGAATATTATTTTCGAAAGTTAAAACTTATTCTAAATTTGAAAATCTAAAAAAATCAATACAATACATTGAAGTATTTTGTGAGAAAAAATCACTGCAGAAAAGGAATTTTCATGATTGAAATCATTAGAAATCAAAATCCAATTTCGTATTTACATGTAATGTAAATATAAATCAAATTGATATTGTAAGCGAAATTTTTTGAAACAAAATTGATTTTTTTGAAAACTAAAATTGGATTAAAAATCAAATCTTGTATGCATTTCAATATGGAAAGGGATTTTTAGAATTCAAAATGAAAATTATTGTTCAATCAAACAAAAAAAAAAAAATACAATTAAATCGATGAAATTCAAAAAGTTCGTTCCAATAGTGATGTGTCAGTTAAAAAGTTTGGTGGCTTATCAAAAGTAAGATGAAGTTAATATTTAGGGTAAGTTACAATAGCACCCTTGAGGTAAGGTCTATTAATGAAAAAACCCCTTACTTTTCCATAATTACATCCACCTCCTTGTAATTTGTAGATTTATTACACTAACACCCTTTTGTAAGGGGTGGAAGTAAGAAATTTACAAACTATAGGAGGTTGAATGTAATTTATCAAAATATAAGGAGTTTATTCGTAATTACACTTTACCTCAGGGAGGTGGATGTAATTTACCCAAATATTTTTTTTTCAGATATTCCGCGTGAGGTTCACGTACAGGACAGAGGGTGGGTTTATGTGTGAGGTGAAATTCCTTGGGCGCCGAATTTGGCGCCATATGTCACTATACTAGATTTTGGGTTTTTGGCGTCCAACTTTAATAATCTGACACGTACTATGATGTTCGGTTGCCCTAATTATCTGCAAAAAAAGAAAAAAAAAAAAACAAGAAAAGAAAATAATTAATTTATTTTTATTTTAAGAAAGTAATTTACTGCACAGTCACGCTCACATCTGTTGCAAATAATTTAATTTTTTTCCTTTTAATTATTTAAAATTAAATAATATTATAAAAATATTCCCTAAAGAAGGTCAAACATGGTTCAAATATTACATTAACAATATTGAACATTTTCAAACCGACAAGAATTAATGTATTATATATTTATATCAAATTGACTTCCTCATTAATTTTGTGATTTATTCAATGTTTTAATGTGTCATTGTTTCTTGTAGGGTTGTGTGGGGGTTGCAACTTGTAATGGACCACCATGTAACACTATCATACATCATTGGGTAAATTAAAATCACCCCCTTAGTTAGGGTCTATCTACTAAAAAAACCCTCATTTTTATATATTTAAACTCACCCCTTTAATCTGTAGATTTTTTATATTAACACCCTTTTAAAGGGGGTTGGAGGTAAAAAAAATTCAAATTGCAGGAGGCTGGATGTAATTTTTTTTTTTAAATAAGAGGTTTCTTTAATTATATTTTACCCCAGGGAGGTGATTGTAATTTACCCTAACATTATTCACAATGCACGTGGTATCATTTTCACGAGATTTTATATACAAAAAACCCTTCATTTTTATATATTTAAATCTACTTCCTGCAATTTGTTGATATCTTATATTAACACCCTTTTGTAGAGGGTGGTTGTAAGAAATTTTCAAACTACAGGGGGCTGGTATATTTTTTACAAAATAAGGGGTTTCGTTAATTACACTTTACCTGGGGAGGGTGGTTGTAATTTACTCTAACATTATGTTCGGTGCATGTGGTACCATTTTTTCGCGAGATTTCCACTCCAACTCGAAAATCTAAATATTAGCTATGTATATATATTTAGTTAAATATTTTTAAAATATAAAATCATAGAACTATAATAAATATATATCCAATAAATTATATTAGCTAAATTTATATTCACCTTTTGGGACCTATCTTTTGATTCTTGAATTTCAATCTATTTTAGTGTATTGTTGCATCACGATAATTGGTGAGTATTTGGCAAGTCATCATCATCATGACATGACATCCACTATGATTTCCTATACATTATTACGAAAATGACATTTAAGTACCAAAAAAAATAAGGTAGATCTAATTATTTTACATAATTGCGATTTTCAAATTTCAAGAAATTATATAAGAACGATTTCTATGTATTTATTTTTATTATTTTTTTAATTATTTGAAAATGAAGAATTATAACGAAATATTTGTAGAATGAAAACAATGTTCGTGTAGCGGTAAAATAAACTGATTTAACAATATGAGAGTATCTTACATCTAAAAGTAATAAACACTAGGAAAACCCGATTTAAGAAATTCTAATGGCGTTTTTGTAATTTTTTAATATTCTTTTTTTATCTTCCATTTTTCGGTTGCCTATTATTCATAGTAAATCTAGCATATAATTTGATCCACTACTAAACCAACAAATGAATTATATCCTCCTAGCACATCTAGCTATGAATTTTCGACCTTTATCTCCTCTTTTTACAATTTGTTTAATTTTTTTTAATTTATTTTTTTAATTAATAACCCAAAAGAAAATAAAAGTAATAAAATTTGTTAATCCACAAAATATGGCAACATACGTACGTGGCACCAAAAACATTGATGCTAAATTGGGCCGTGAGCCCACATGACATGTTCTTTTGAAAGAAATTCACATGTACTACGTAGGATGAGTCATCACTCAATAAGATATAATAACACTTTTTTTTTTAATTATTATTTTGTTAAATATATTTTGGACTCTTTTTAAAAAAAAATATTGATTTATCGAGCACAATAAATAATTGGGAATTTGCATTAATCAATAAATTAATTTGTATCAATACAATTTACATCTGCTCTATAAATTCAAAAGTACTATTGATTTTCAAATAATAAAATTACACACACACACACACACACATATATATATATATATATATATATATATATATATATATATATATATATATATATATATATATATATATATATATATATATATATATATATATATAATACGATTTTAGTCTAAGAGTTGATATATATAAATAAATGTATGATAAACTCGAATTCATTTATACAAATAAAACATGTTCGATGGCTAGCCACCTATGTAGCACGAAAACTTCAACTTCTTAACATTTCCGCGTTTCGGACACTTGAGGACACGACCAGTCGGATAGGTCATTTTGCAATTTCTAACGATTTAGAAACATGTTTGAATAGCAAATTTTTAAATATTTTTATTGCTTCACTAATTATTTACACGATATACTGATTAATTGTAAATTGATAGTTGATAATAAAAAAAAAAAAATTCGAATATTTTTTTTAAGAAAATATATAAAAATAATTCGTATGAAAAACTTATATGTATATATTTATATAGCATATTTATAAATATACCCCTATAATTTTCGTATTTACACATTTCCCCAAGCTCTTGTATCCATATGTTTGAGATATACCGTTTTCCTGTGCTCGTTTCCCCGTATCACATAAGGGAACGATAAACGGGTCAACCACGGGCATGGAATTTCTACGTTTGGTTGAGAATGGTTCAAATGTTCATCCCATTAAGGGCCAATGAGCCCTATAAAACACAACATTGGGGTGCAAATGCCAATTTGTTTAACATAGAGTCTTTTCCAACAATTACACAATTCAAAGGGGGGTCTGAGCAATTATTTTAACTCATAACAGTATATTCATCTCCCACACCCACTTTCGTTAAACCCTGACACAAAATCCCACTGCGCACTCTGCGATCAAAGAATTATCAAGTAAGCAGAACCCTTTCTTCATTTCAAATTCAATTTCTCTTCAAGATATTTTAATTACTTGTTTAATCTAATTAATACACACAATTCTCTGTTTCAGATTTCATTAATACAATCAATTATCTGTTTCAGATTCCCTAATTCCAATTTTCATTTCGATTTCTAATTATAAATTTAACCTAATTCAAAAAATTCTGTGTTGCAGGTTTCTTCAAGATCACGCAACTCCAGAAACTGCAAAGTGAGAACATATTCTTCCCCTTGCATTGTTGATTTTAAAATTCCAGATTATTCATTTATTTATTTTAGATCTTGGATTATATGAATTTCAGATTTACAGATACAAATTCGTAAATAAGTACATTCATCAAATAAATTAGGGAAAAAGAAGAAGAAGATAAATCTGTAAATTTTAGATTTCCAGGTATGCGTACAGAATATGTTAAGATAAAAATGATATGCTGAACTGAATTAAAGAATATACTTTAAAACCCAAAAAGATGAATAATATTTAAATTGGTATAATCAAAATTGGGATTCTGGTCTTTTGCTTTGTTTCCTGGGGTAATTTGGTCTTTTCAACTAAGAGAGGACCAAATTCCAGATTTTTTAATATTTATTTTAGATATTAGATTATATGGATTTTAGATTTACAGGTATAAATCTGTATAAAAAAAAAAAGAAAAAGAAAAAAAATCTGATAACTCAAATTAATATGAATTTCAGGATGGTGAAGAGGGAGAAACAACCTATTTACCAAAGCCTGTACCACCTAGGCAAGATGGTGCCTTCGCAGTGCGTCTTCTGCGAGAGGAGTATTTACGGAGACGAAAGCTTCATCGATTGTCATTCTAAAAAGTGCGGTGGAATCGACAACAATGCAGCGGCGGTTCGAGTGGTAAACGAGAACATTGAGGAAGTGGACTCGAACCGTATCCAGTGGCTAACCAAATCACGGAGAGACGCAGGTGCCAAGAAAGCAGCTGCCTGTCACGGACTTGTTTCCTTAACAATGAACCGTGCGGCCTTAGCTCCTTCTCGCCCCTCGCGATAGCTAAGTCAGCCTCTCGCTTAACAATGAACCGTGCGGCCTTAGCTCCTTCTCGCCCCTCGCGATAGCTAAGTCAGCCTCTCCCGAAAGTGTTGCGAAAGTCAGTCTCTCCCTTAACAATGAACCGTGCGGCCTTAGCTCCTTCTCGCCCCTCGCGATAGCTAAGTCAGCCTCTCCCGAAAGTGTTGCGAATGTTAAGTGATGGAAAACGAAAGAAGAACTTAAGAAGATAAAAGAGTTTGTAGGAAAGTACTTTTATTGCTTAAGTGCTTGTTGGATTTCTTGGATTCTTGTTGATGGTTACAAATGAGGACCCTACCTCTATTTATACTAGACCACCTCCTTAATGGACGGTCGAGATCTATTTGATCTAACGGTTGGGAGTGGTTCACTAGAACGCTCCAAAGAATTCATACAAAAATATCTACAAGAGAGGGTTCTAGAATCCTCCAAGAATCTCTACTTCTCTATACATTTGGGCCACTCTTGGGCCTAACCCTATTTGGGCTAAATCTTGGGCTTCCTAACCTCCCAACCCAAGGGAAACTGGCAAGAGGTTGGGCCAAAACTAGCGGGTCGTGACATCTTCCCCCGCCTAATCCGGCGACGTCCTCGTTGCCTCGAACAAGTGGAGACGATCTTGAAATTGCCACAAGTCTTCCTTAGTCTCCCACGTTGCCTCGGACTCGGGTAGTCCCTTCCATTTGATGAGATATTGGATACTCGGTAGAACACCCCTACGTCGCTTTAGTTGTCGGCCGAGCACTTCCTCGATCTCCTTATCATATGACTTAGTCATGATTGGTGATGCTCGGTGTGACTCTCCTCGGCTCGGATCTTCCTTGTCCTCGTAATATGGCTTCAACATACTCACATGGAAGACTGGGTGGATTTTCAAAGAACTTGGAAGTTCTAGGCGATACGAAACTTTGCCGACTTTGGCGATCACCGGGAATGGTCATTCGTACCTCCACACAAGTTCCTTGTGCATGCTCCGCAATGCCTTGAATTGTTGGGGCAATAGTTTCACCATCACTTGGGCCCCAATGTCGAATTCCCGTGGTCGCCGTTTGTCGTCCGCCCATTTCTTCATTCGTCGCCTAGCCTTCTCAAGGCACGCCCGGGCTAAGTCGGCTTGTTCCTCCCACGACTTAGCCATCTTCAATGCTCCGGGACTTCTTCCATCGGTTGTCGTAGCCAAAGTGTGCGGCGTATGCGGTTGTTGTCCCGTTGCAAGCTCGAATGGACTCCTCCCCGTGGCTTCACTCCGTTGCAAGTTGTAAGAAAATTGAGCCACGTCGAGGAGCTTCGCCCAATCCTTTTGATTGGCTCCAATGAAGTGTCGTAAGTAGCACTCAAGTAGGGCGTTCACCTCTCCATTTGCCCGTCGGTTTGGGGATGGAAACTCGTCGAGAAGCAAAGTTCGGACCCCAAAAGTTTGAAAAGCTCCGTCCATAGTCGTCCCGTGAAGCGGGGGTCTCGATCACTTATAATGCTCCTCGGTAATCCCCAATACTTGACGACGTTCTTGAAAAAGAACCGGGCTGCCTCCTCCGCAGTGCAATCCCTCGGGTAAGCTATGAACGTCCCGTATTTTGAAAAGCGATCTATCACCACCATGATAGATCCGGATCCCTCGGATGTCGGCAAGGCACTAATGAAGTCCATTGAGATCGACTCCTATGGTCGCTCGGGGATTGGGAGTGGCTCAAGTTATAACCCTGCCACCCACCGAACTTGATTGCCACGTCTTGTTCAATTCCGCTTCTACGTTGGAGCAATCCTTTTGTCGAGTTGGAGACGAAGAGTATTCCCACGAATATAAAGTAGAAGACAATGGCAAAGTGAGCAAACTGAGGGTGGTAGGGTCATTTCAAGGTAAGATTTACGGATTTGTTGATCCCTTGTAATCTGTTTGTAACTATACATTTTGTGGGCAAAACTCTCGAGTTCAGGCCAATAATGACGGTGGATGAGCCTTGGCGCATTCCAGAGTTAGCGGTTGACTTTTCAACACCATATTATAACATCATATGGATGATTGAGTCACCAAAATTATGCGGAGGCGACAGTGGCAGTAATGTCGAACTCCTTCTAGTTCAAAAATTATACTCGTGCAAATATACCGACGATAGGTTGGACTTTAGAGTTTTCCAAATAGATTTGCGTCAGATGAAGTGCGTGGAACTGGATTCTATAGACGAACGAGCAATTTTTCTAAGTCACGACGGTGGTGGGTTTTGTTGTCTCTCTTCGGACAAAGTAAAGGCTAATTCGATATATTATACGGACTTATATAAGAGATCTCTCTATATGTTTGACTTGGAAGATAAGGGCACAACTTCGTTGTTGCCGCCTTGTGTCGCCGGTTACACATCGGTGACCGCTTGGGTCGAAAACCGTGTTCTTACACCACATCTTCGTCATCTACAATGCAAGAATTAATCTTACTTGTTTAGGATTAAAGTTATGCTTTAAATCATTTCACTTCTTTAATTCTATATTTATATAATTCCTTTTTTTCATTTTTTTTCTTCTTATTCATAAGTTCCCAATATCGATGTTGCTAGTTTAATAACTATATATAGTCTTGAACATATTTAGATTGGATTTATTTTATCACAAGATTCAAGATTTTATTATAAACTTCTTCGTATAATTCTATTTGACATGTACTGGATCTCGAACCGGTAATTCGGTTTTTACCGAATACCAAATGCAGTTAAATTCCTATAAATTAATAAATTCGGGACTAACAACGTCCTATTAATTTAACAAAATATTAAATTATCGAACTAATAATTCAGTATGTTTACACCGAATCGGATCCAGAAAAAATTATTATTTAAGCAAGATTATTAATTTATGGAGGTTGTAATATATATATATATAGAGAGAGAGAGAAAATAATTAGGTCATTTTTTCTTCAATCTTTTTCGGCATTCATTTCGCAGTAACAAATCAAAAGAAAAAAAAATCCAATATCAGACTATCAGAGCATCACAAATCACAATGATTTTATTTCGTTCCCAATATTTTATTGTTCGAAATTTCCAAATAGAAAAAAAAAAATATTTACAGAATAAACCTTGAAAAAAAATGGAATTAAAATTGAAAATCAAGAAACAACAACGGAATTATTACAAAATCTGGTGGGTTTTGGCTGAAAATTCCTCCTCCTCTGAAGATGATGCTTCGAAGGCTTTATCAACTGCATGAGAAACGCTTTCACAATCCCCACTTTCCTTAACGGATCCAAGACCCGCTTCTTCTGGGTTTTCGGGTCGGGTACACGGGCCGGGCTGCCGGAGCTCCGGTGGAGGCTGCACCGGAACGAACCCGGGTGGGACGTCGGCGAGCATAGACATGCACGCGGAGTAGTCGGAGATTCACAATTTCTTGAACCCATTAATTAGTGTGTGTGTGTGTGTGTGTGTGTGTGTGATTGTGTGTGTGTATATATATAATATGTGTGTGTTTTGTTTGGTGAATAAAGTGGGAAGACTTAACGGTGGGGATTATATAGTAGTACCGATTCGGATTCTTTTTCAATCTGATTTTTTTTTTCTTTAAATGTAATTAAATATTTATGAACATAACAAATTTAGTGTCACAAATTTTTATTATTATTTTTTTATATAATTTGAATTTTGGGTAATTAATTAGTGCACCCGATATTGAGTTTAATGAATTGGATTGTAATTGTATATCTAGAATTAAATTGAGCTAATTAAAATTTAATAAGGATACAATTGAATTAAGAGATAATTAGTAAATTGCTCCTTATTAAATAATAATAATAATAATATTTGAAGCGGTTGGGAGTCAAAGAAAAGAGACAAAATATGGGTCACAAAATCGAGGGGATAAGGAGTGGGGGGGGGGGGGGGGGCGGGGGGGTGGTGCGGGGTGGGGGGTATGTGGGTGGGGGTGGAGTAACGTGTGAGAAAGCAACACATAGTGAGGTTTTTTTACTTTTGGCAGATTTGGGTGTTGTCAAGCATGCATTCGTTGCTAATCCAGCAATGCTTTCTTTTGGCTATTTCTATTTTTTTTTTTTTAACTCTATTAGTTTTTATTTTTATTTTTTTAGGTATAAGTGACGTTTGGACTTTATTTGAATATTGTTATATGAAAAGATGAGAAAATTAGGTAAAATTAATATTAAGTAGAATGATCTGGGAAGAAAAAAAATGTGATTAAAACAAGAAAAATACATTTTTACTGTAATAGTTAACTTTTTATTTTTTGTATTGTACCAGTCAAATCATATTTGGAAAAGAAATAAACTTAGGAACTGAATATACCAGAAATTTATTAATTCTTCGATTTCATTTTTACTAATTTCGAAATCCATAAACCAAACATGGTTTTAACGTAGATGGCGCGTAATTTAATGAAATTGATTGGAGTGTAATATCTTCTATCATTTAAGGGAATTCTTACTTGAGTAATATGTCTTTACAAATTTCTCCTACATTAAATTTATAGAAATAACACTAAATATAAAATGATTTTTTCTTGATAAAGGTCACCTAAAAAAAAAAGATGAAGTAAATTACAATCAATTCAAACCATCCAATTTGAACAAATGATAAAATTGTAACCAAATTAATTTCACGAAAATAGTTTGAAGTATATGAGGGCTTGATCTTTGTTCTTGATTTTGAATCCATCCACTTTTACCAATTATTGCAATTGGCAAATTGCAATAAATGTTTGAATCCTATTTACTTTTATAATTATAAATATAATAGTAATTTTTAAATATAAATCGGTGATTGTAAATCTCTAATTACAATCAAACTACTTAAAAAAACAAAATAAAATAAAATAAGCATCAAGCTAAAAAGAATCTCAAAAGAAACCTAAACAACCGTGTAAACAAATTATATACACAATCATATTCCAAAAACCACCAACCAACTGTCTCCAAGACTAGACAAACATCACTTCATTAAAAAAAAAAATCAAGAATTGCTCATGGTGCTGACGTGGCATCGACGAGCTTCGTATATTTCCGGTGCCTTCTCTCCCTCGCATAAAGCACCCAAAGAATGAGAGAGAGCATAACGGCAGACGAAACCATAGCAAGACCGATGTAAACCCAACGGCTATAAAGCCTTAGATTGGGGCAATTGTCTTTGTGTATTGTACTGAAAGCCTCTCGAAGAAACGAGCAGTCAACTAGGTTTGTCAGAAACGGGCCGTATTGATCAAGCCCGTAACTCACATTGACGGCCCCACTCATTTGATCGTACAGGCCAGGTGTCAAACGCCCCACTGTCGTGCAGATGTTCTGGTCTGAAACTCGGCACTCGTAATTCCTCCAGACCTACAATCACCACAACATAATTGCACGTATCATTAGGCTTTGTTTGGGAACTAGGATCGGACTTTATAGACAATATAATCAATGTCTGTCAAACATTTGTGGTTTATGTTTTGAGCCCATGATTAAAAAAAAAAGAAAAAAAGAGGATCCCGGATTTTGATTAGGCAATTTAACCCTTAGGCCTCGTTTGGTTGGTAAGGTTAGCTATGATTAATTAAATAATTGGATAGTATAGGATGTTCGGTTAGCTCAATAAATATTTCGGGCTGATCCGCAATTGTTGAAAAAATGGCTCTAATCTTAGCTAATAGTAATATTATATTTAACACAGTAGTGTTTTCATAAGATTATTTAATCTTATCTTAGGAACCAAACAAGGCCTTAGTCGTTGTCTGAATACTATATAGTGTTTTATAAATAGAGCAGTTTAAAGGATTTAATTGCATTAAGCACCCCGGTTTTTACTCTAATTAGAAAAAAGAACCCCAACTATTCAATTTTATTAGCAAACTACACCTAAAAACGCATCATTTAGGGAGTCGTCGGCTAAAACAACGCAACTTAGGGTTCTTTTTGCAAATATTTATAACACGTAGATGTTTTTTAACAGTTCGATATAACAGAGATGCACTGAATGCAATAAACTCGTAATTTAAAAGCCATTTTACTTACCTGTGTTGCGTTGTTTAAGCCAACTTCACCAGTTGCGCATATTCCCCGATTTGACCTGTCCGAATTGTAGGGATTGCATAGGAGAGGAACCAACGGACCAGATTGATTGTAGTACAACGCACCAGCGCCAGGTGGGATATTATCACGGTTAGATACATTCGCAATTATCCCGTTCACAAGCAGAACCATTTGAGAGGTGACCTCTTTGCTCGACGACAGTACTTCTTGAGCAGTGTTTGGGTCAACGCAGGGGATAATATCGTCCAGTGCTGTATGAGCTGTCGGATTATTTACCCAGTCGCCCATCGCCACGCACGTATCTCCCATCACACTTCAAAATTAAAAATAAAAATAAATATAAATATGGCTGAAGAGAATTATTTTCAAGAGAAATAGAGAAAAAAAAATATAAAAAAAATTACGCAAGAAGTGTTTCTTCACATAGTAGAAACTTACTTGTGCAGAACAAGAAAAACGCCGCATAAGATGAAAGTGATTGCAACGAGAATCCAACCAAGGACGACCAATCTGCAAACAATTCACGTAAGAATTTACAATAATAAATAAATAAATAAAATACCCACAAAAGATAATGTCCTACTCACATGTACACGAGACACTGCAGGCCCGTAATAGATAACACTGCAATAAATTAAGAAGAAAAAAACAATTGATAAATTTATCAAAATGTAATTTTGATTTTTAAGTATCACGGGTGAAAGAATCGGCATAGACTTACAGAAACCGAGTAAAGCCAGCCCAAGCATTACAGCCGCTACTATAATGAGAATTAACCCCCTGCGTAAGTATTTTAAAGAACGCTCGTTAAATTCATTTTTGCATATTCATATGCAATGATAATTGCTTGAGTTTTTAAAAATACTTACACAGCATCCAAATAGCGGAATATATCATCTTTATTATTCTTCGTCGCACTATCGAGCGTGTTTGCAGAGGAGGTAATCAAGGTGTTGACTTTGTCGATATTGTTCTGCACGTCTTGAGGGAGAAAAACTTGGTCAACTCCAACTTTCTTAGCAGCACTAAGATAATTCGACACGTTTTTCAGACCACCCACAGTGGAATCGGCTTGTCCAAGAACGTAGTCCAATGTAGTTTTTACACTGTCGTGGAACTTGGCTTGTCCGGTAAATAGAACAGCAGAACCAATCCTAATGCACGAAAAAGGAAAAAATCAGAGATGGGATTTGAAATAACCGGAAAATAAAAACGAAAAAAAAGGCAAGGCTTACATGGCAGAAATCGTAAATAACATGAGCAATATTAGAGACAGTGCATAGGCGAATCGAGAATATCCGTAAGGGCGACTTCTGCAGCAGCAAACGTACATACTAACGACCAGCAAGAAAATCCCGAATCCAACGAACCAGATTGCAGCGATAAAGAAGAGAGTGGATCCAGTATAAACCACAGACTGCAATTTTTTAAATATACAAAATGAAAATTCTTATTATTTGATTTTCAATTGGTTTTAAATTATTACACAAAGTTCCCATGAAACAACTGTGAAAAAAACTTCAATTAATCGAGCATTTTCTGCACAAGTATATTCTCGAAAGTCGCAACAATTCGAAAAATTCCATTGTATTTTAATAATAAAATTCGATCCGTAAAATCATTTAACACGTTTGTCGAAGGCATCAAACAGCAGAAAACAGAAGAGCATATTCTCGAAAGTCTCAAGAAATCGAAAAAAAGAAAAACAGTTGAAGGAGATGACAGAGTGGCACGAAGTCAACTCCGACTAATTCTACCAACATACCTCATTTTTTGAAAGGACCACACAACCATCAATTATAGATAATTTCATTTGATTCAAAAAAGAATTTAAAAAAAAAATTACCAATTTAATATATTTTATCACAGCTCTTAAAAATTCTTGTTCTGTAAATATTAATTCAAGTCAAAGCTAAGAGGAAAGCCAAGAAATTAAATCAAAATTTAAGGCAACATTTAAGAAACATCCCCAAATTATGCAGGAAACCATTAAAGGGGCAAAATCGGAACAAATTAAAAAAGAAAAACTTACAGCAAAATAATTCTCACTGCTAATATTCCACCCGCCGGTGTAGTAACGGTTATCGTTAAGTGGGTCTTTTCGACGCGTTCTCTCCTTAGCCAATACTAACGACGTCGTATTTCCGCCGTCCAAAACAGACCTCCGAGCTGGCCACGATACGACGCCGTTTTGTTCAACCCCATCCGCCGCTCCTGCGAATTAAAACAAAATCAAATTAAAATTCGAAAAAAAGTAAACCCTATTGAAATTATCGGCGAAATTGATTTTTACCGGGCGCCGGAAAATATGAGAGAAGCACGACAATTAAGATTGCCAGAATCAACGAAGAAGAAAATGAGGGTTTGGTCTTCACGCGAAACATCATCTTCTTCTCTTCTCAAACTCGTCGC
Source organism: Erythranthe guttata (assembly GCF_056151865.1). NCBI lineage: Eukaryota > Viridiplantae > Streptophyta > Magnoliopsida > Lamiales > Phrymaceae > Erythranthe > Erythranthe guttata. Next base: position 14,405,920 of record NC_142541.1, on the reverse strand, counting down.
CCCTGAAATGCGTACTAATTCAATTTACAGAGGCTGAAATACATATATAAATATATATAGATAGATATAAATATATGTATCTATAGGTGTGTGTGTATATTCGACCTGTTGGAAGCTCTCTTTCGGGTTGGGTAGACGACGGAGGGTGGTTTTAACTTTTAAGCGTCAATGGAGGATGATATAGATACAAACATTTCTGTATGTATATATATATATACACATATAGAGAGATATTTTTTAATTATATATATATATGTGTAAAATGTGTGTGTAGTGCAAAAGAGTGAAAAAGACGTGGGGGTGGTGGGGGTGAAAACCTCGGTGTCGATGCCGCGTTTTGGATTCTATGGCCCCACTTAACTTTTGTGTTAAGCGTCAAACAAATTAGGGTAAATTACAAAAACCACCCCAATCACCCTTCAACTATAAATCTTTTTACACGTCCACCTTTGCGGTTTCAAATTTCGTCGAATTTTAATTCGAGATTATATGGATTATTATCACTTTTGTACCCGTTTTATCCGATTCGAACTACACATTTTGAAGCAAGATGATCATTATAAGTGTTTTTAAGCTTGTATATATCAGATTGTGGTGCATCAGAAACTCTGTATTTTCACACAAAACGAGTACAAACAAGAGCACATTTCACGAAATCTAGATGATTATGTTGGATTTGACACCATAACGGTGGGGTGTAAGGAAAAAAATCATAGCTGAGGGGAAGTAGATGTAATTATCCAAACAATAGGGTTTTTTTGTAAATTGACAATACCTTGGGGGTGGTTGTAATTTACCCAATAAATTAAAGGGTTAAATACAAAAACACCCCTGTACTATGGAGTTTGTATCAAATACCCCCCCTGTACTACACATAAATACAAAAAACCCCCCCACATTACATTTTTTTCAAAATATGACGAAAATACCCCTACTCAAGCATTTATATATATATAAGGGTATGTTTGAGCCATTTTCAGTCAATTTTACGTGGAAAATTTTGGTATTTATATTTTTTTCTCCAAAACATCTAATTGCTTATATTTTTTTAATTTTATGATAAAAACCTTTTATTTTTGTCATTTTGAGTTTCTTCATTTTTTTTCTTAAATGTCTTCCGGTGGTTCAAACATCATAAGATTACAAACATCTTTACAATCCTATGATTGTTGAGAATTTGAACTGCCGGAAGAAAATAAAAGGTTTTATTGAGAAAAAAAAACTAAGTAATTTAATGTTTTGTAGAAAAAAAAATACAAATATCAAAATTTCCCAAGTAAAATTGACCGAAAATATTAAAAATATAGTGGAAAATGACTCAAACAAACCATTTAATTTATAGGCTAAGCAGGGGTATTTTCATCATATTTTGAAAAAAATGTAATGTGAGGGGGGTTTTGTATTTATGTGTAGTACATGGGGGTATTTGATACAAACTCCATAGTACAGGGGTGTTTTTGTATTTCACCCTAAATTAAATAAGGAAACAATTAAAAAAGGAAATCTATTTTTATTATTTAAATCAAATTTTATTATTCCAATTTGCGGGATTTGAAGTTAATAATAGAAAAAATAGTTTTTTAATTTTTATATATATTTTTTTTGAAATGTTTGCTATGAATTATTTTTGATTAAATTATTAGAGTTGTATTTCATTTAATTATTACTTATAGCATTATTTAAATGAATTAAATTGAATATTTCACGTCATGAGCTTTGAATTGGTGTTACAAGTAACGGCTAGCTAGCTGTCTATACAATAGAATATGTACTAATGGCAGAACGGCGTTAAATTTGCCTTCGGACGTTTTCCTTCACATTATCAAACTCCAAATTGCCATTTGACTAAAATTAGTGTTAAGTATGTTTTATGAAAATAAATTGGCATCACTCTATCATAATCAATCCATAGATTAATTACATTTATATATATAACATGGGACTCAAAATTCGCAACGCTCAAAATCGAGAAATTTATCTGAAATGCGATGGATCACTGCACTCGAGCTCCAAAGTCGACTATAAGTTTGTGATTGATTAAGCTTATAAGATGCTAAAAAGAGATTATGCATATTTTAGAGCTCATAAGCTCTTTGAAAGTGTTTCGTGATTTTTGTATAAAGATCTTAAAATTTCAAAAAAAAAAAAAAGCTGATTGAAAGTATTTAAGACCACGTTAACAATAGTTTATGGGTTTATTATCCAAACACTTTAAAAATTAATTAAAAAAATAAAACGTAACAGTTCATCAGCTCTTAAAACAACTTATAAAAAACATAAGAGTGTATCAACTATTTAGAATAAGCTTAGTCAAATAGACAATACATAATCGTCCAACCTCAATCTACAACATATAATTTAGTACTTGAAAATAACTAAATATGTAACCATATGCATTGATTTGAGTTTGACCATGTCAATTATGTATATATAGCAAAGGAAAGAAACCTATAGCAAATCATGATTAGGGGGGGCCCGAATTCAATAAAACATGGCAAAAGGTGACTAGGAGTCCCTTAATTAAGATTTAAGTTTTTTTTAGGGCTAATAAGTTGTTAGTTGTTACTATTTGAACAAATTTTGACTATTGAGTTGTTCGAGTTATTGTCATTAATGCAATGGTGAAGTATTCATGTAGACAAAATAATGTTCAATTTCTAATAATGTTTGCTAATGTTTTTTATATTCTTCCAATTATTCCTTAAAATGAAACTATATTTGTTGAACTTTTCAAAAGGATTTCCAAAACACTAATGAAACTTATAAGTTTTTTTCAAATATAGTTTGACCGTTATAGTATAAAAGAAAACATCCCCAATTAAAGTTGCTTTTCGAATTATGCATAAAAAAACACTTTAAACATGATTTGACTTCGACAATAAAATATTTATATTTTCAAAATAAAAATTAACATTACATTCTTACTGGACAAAAAAATTGCAAAATATATCTTTGCCAAAATAAAATGAAAATTATGGCCACCCCACGAGGCAAGGTCAAATATCGAAAAAATTCTTCTTGTTTTGGTAGTTACAATCACCCCTCAACTATGAATCTTTTTACACGTCCACCTTTATAATGACAAATTCAACAAAATCTTTTAGATTATGTGGAATGTTCTCTAATTTGTACTTGTTTTGGCAAAAATACAGTTTCTGATGCATCACAGTATGATATTCACAAGCCAATAGACACATCTTATCTTACGATCATCTTGTTTCAAAATGTGGAGCTCGAATGGGTAAAACGTGTACAAAATGGAGAGTATTCCACACAATTTAAAAGATTCCACAAAATTTGACACCACAAACTATAGACGTGTAAGAAAATTTATTGTTGAGTACATAATTGTAATTAACCAAACATAATTTTTTTTCTTCATAATTGAACCTTACTTCAAGAATGGACATAATTTAACCTTAAAATTCGGCCTAATGTGATACCAATTTCGAGGCCACAAATAAGGCTCGGAATAAAATAAAGGCCACAATTGTAAATTGCAAATAGCTGCGGCCCATAAAAAGTCATTGAATCCAAAAAGTATGGCCCGGTATTGATTTGGGTCCGGTTTTTTCTTCTTTCAACACAACATGATCTAATATACTACAGACAATATCATCATAGTATTATTGAATTTTATTTTAATATTTAAATACGTACAACAATAAAGAGAGAGAGATATATGAATATAAATTTACATCCCCAATTACAATCATAAATTACACATCTCCTCACTCACAAAAGAAAATAAGAAAATATTTCCCACAAATCCACATAATAACATGAAAACGCTATAAATCACGAACTATATAATAAAATAAAGGGTAAATTACAAAACCCCCCTTAACTTGGGTTAAATAACAACAAATACCCCCACCTAATCGTAATAACCAAAAAACCCCTAAGGTTTATTTCCGTCTCAAGCCAACCCTTCCGGTGTGACTTTTTACGGACTTTTTTATTTATTTAAGGGACTAGATTTTACACAATTTCAGATATTTTCTTTTATTTCTCACCTATTTACCGGAATGTATAGTAGACTGTACACATCTTCCGTTAACAAACTCGATCAACAGTTAATCCGATGGAAATTTTGGTTATTACGGATATGCCCAAAATAAGATAAAAACAGGGGAAACACACACACACACATACATACATATATATATATATATATATATATATATATATATATATATATATATATATATATATATATATATATTATTGTTGGGGCTCAAGAGCTTTGATGGGCAGAATTCTCCGGCAGCTATAAACCTGGCAAAATGCCTGCAAACTCATGAGAGCCAACAACATAATCGCTGCAAGAAAAGTTAGTATTCTCCAAGAATCAAACACATAATCTTTCATAAACTTCCCAAACTTAACCTTCCACCTCCCATTGTAATACTTGTTCACATCTCCAATCACCTTATCCAACGAGGGCACTTTCGTCAATTTCACTGACTTGCTCATCCCGTTCCACATCTCCGCCACCTCCTTCTCGCTCTTCAAGTGGTTCACTATGATCCCCTTCTCGCACAGAAACCTCGCGTCCGCGTCCGTGTCGATGATCCCATTCATTAGCTCCGTGTACCGCGTTAGTATCAACGGGCCCCGCGCACTGCAGGCCTCGTACGCGACTAGGTTCCTCAGGACAACCTCGGAGTTCACGTCTAGTTCGACGACGGGGAAGTAGAAAGTTAGCGTCTTCTCGTCGAAGCTGATGCTTGTGATGCCCTCGTCGGTCGGTTGGAATTGGACGCCGACTCCCGATAGTTGAGTGACGGACGGGATCGTGATCTCCTCCAGCAACGGTGGCTGCTGGAGTGCTCTGGTGCTGGAGCTCGATTCGCGTTCGTCGTCTTTTTTCTTGTCGTTTTCGTCGTCGTCCTTGTGGAAAACGGCAAACATGTGTTCGATCGGCTCTTTCATCATCTTGATGATTGGGATTTTGGTGAGAATTGTCCATGGCAATTTCACTACAAATTTGAGCGGTTTCGAGAAGATGACGCCCTTCACCCATCTTACGGGACCATCCGCTAAGGTCGAAAGAATCCGCCATAGCTCGTCAAGTAGCTGTCTCAAATGGCTCGGCTTCGAAAACGAGCTACTCTTCTCCACACCATCGATTTGATCACCATCTTCTTCTTCGCCATCTTCGATTACAATTATTTCTTCAGACGGCGAATCTTCCTCAAATGGTACGATGAAATGGTACAGGAAGTCCAGTAAGTGAGCATAGTCCTTCACTGGAACTTTCCGCGGGCCGGCGGGGGCGGCGGCGGCCCGCGCAGCCGTTCTGAATGGGGACATCTCTATGCTGAGCCCGTTCAGCATGGCGAGCAGAGCTTCGTCAGCCGAATCGAGAGACGAGTACTGCATCTCCAGCAACGCCCTCAGCACGAACAGCGGGATCTGATTCTCGAGCATGATTACGTCCCGGAGGATCGCGCTGTGGGCGGTTTTATTCGCCGACAGGGCGGTGAGGCGGGCGAGCCGCGACGGAGTTTTCATTAAGACATTTTTACAAACACCTTGCCGGACACCGCAGACCTGGAAAAACTCGAACAGGAAAGACACGTCGACGGCCATGATCCAAGCCAGAGCTTCGCAGCCGAAGGCCAACGGCCGGTGGTAGGCGGCGCGAATTCTGAGCTCGATTTTCATGAGATGGTCGACGAAATCTTGGAACTTGGCCTTCTGGAGATCGAGTTGGTTTCTTTTGGCGGCGGCGATTTTGTACCGCTCCATATCGTAAACCTCGGGGCGGAGGTGGTGGTAGGGGCCGACGGCGACTTGCTGTGGGATGTAAGAATTAGGGTCGGTCGCCATTAGAGCTTTGGGAACACCGAAGATTGTGACGGGGGTTTCGGTTTCTTGTTCGAGCTCTTCGTCTAGGGTTTTGCGGATCTGGTTGATCCATTCTTTTTCGTCGAAGTTTGAGCTTAAGCTTGTCAGCATGTTCTGTTCGAACAAGGACATGTTTTTTGTGTGTGTGTGTGTGTTAGTGTGTGTATGAAAGTGTGTAAGTAATTGTTTCCTGGTTTTTTGGGGAGATTTAAATAATATGGAAGTAAAGTGTGAAATGTTATTCTTGTTCACACAATAAAATATCTGAATTAGTAATGAAAAACATGTGTTTCAACATATGTTATTATTTTTTGATAATTGACATATGTTATTATTGAGTGATTGACAATGATGTCAAAGTATGATAGTGTTTGCCTCTTTTCTTTGTTAATGGCGTTGGTCCATTGTTGTCTTTGGGTCCAAATGTGAATCTTATGTCTATAAGATATTTCCTCTTTAGACGCCCGCTCTTTTTATGTACGAACAAATTACGAAAAAACCCATCTTATTTGAATAATTATAACCACCTCTCAACTATGGATTTTCGTACACGTTCATCATTGCGATGTCAAATTTAGTGGAATTTTCTAGATTGTATGGTAATGTTATCAATTTTGTACCCGTTTTACCTCATTCGAGTTCCACATTTTGAAGCAAGATGATCATAAGATGTAATTTTTGGCTTGTAAATATTAGATTGTAGTGCATCAAAACTGTATTTTTGCACAAAATGAGTACAAACTAGATAACATTCGCCAGAAACTAGAAGATTATGTTGAATACGACACCATAAGAGTGCACATGTAAGAAAATGTTGTAATTACCCAAACATGAGAGGGTTTTCCGTAATTTGACCATACCTCAAGAGGTGGTTGTAATTTAAATCATTTCAAATGAAAAATGTTATTTCGAAATTGAAAATTATGCAATCGGGATCGATAGAATTCGAAATTTGGGATCCAATTTCCACCCCTAGGCGAGCCATGGCTACTTACATGGTTTGGAAACCAGAATTAATCGATTGAGTCTTTAAAATATTCTTACCTATTTCAAGACCCTCAATTAAAAATCCTCCTTTTCTTTGTGAAAATGTTTTGTGGCAATAATTATGATAAACTCCTAAATATCTTACTTACTTGCAAAAGGAAATTATATGTTGGTGTATACACATTGAAATTAAATGTTACACTTAGTTATATACGATTCAAATTCACTAAGTGTAAATAACCAGGTATAGTATTTAACTCCCTATATACACACATGTGTATGATTGTATATAATCATTGCGTTCGAGATATAAAAATTAATGAAGCTAATAATTATATTTTTTTTCCCTTCAAATATATGATGTATGAATGGTCACGAGTTTTGACAATAATTCCAAGATACAAATAGCTCTTTCAAATTCAAGAGAGTCGCACAAAAACACTACAAATCTCGATCTAGACGGGGGAAAACATATTTCAACAAATTTTGACATATCGATCTTATTTAAATAACTGAAATCGGATACAAACACACAAAAATCATAACTTTATTACAAATTAAGGCTAGCTAGCACACATGAACACCCAAAAAACAGGACACAAAAAAAAAGGGGGAAAAACATAAAAAATCAAATGTCCCGCAAAGAGTGGCCTAGCAGTCGGAGCCAGATGGTAACACGAATACAACTTATATATCGCTTATACTCGTTTCATTGTTGGGGTTCGAGAGCTTTGATCGCCAGAATTCTCCGACAGCTATAAACTTGGCAAAACGCTTGCAAACTCATGAGAGCCAACAACATAATCGCGGCAAGAAACGTTAGAATCCTCCAAGAAGCAAACACGTAATCCTTCATGAACTTCCCGAACTTCACCTTCCACCTCCCGTTGTAATACTTGTTCACATCCCTAATTACCTTATCCAACGAGGGCACTTTCGTCAATCTAACCGACTTGCTCATCCCGTTCCACAGATCCGCCACCTCCTTTTCGCTCTTCAAGTGGTTCACAATGATCCCTCTCTCGCAGAGAAATCTCGCGTCCAGGTCCGTGTCGATGATCCCGTTCATTAGCTCCGTGTACCGCGTCAGTATCAACGGGCCCCGCACACTGGAAGCCTCGTACGCGACCAGGTTCCTCAGGACAACCTCGGAGTTCACGTCTAGTTTGATGACGGGGAAGTAGAAAGTAAGCGTCTTCTCGTCGAAGCTGATGCTTGCGATGCCTTCGTTCGTGGGCAAGAATTGGACTCCGACTTTGGATAGTTGCGTCACCGATGGGATAGTGATCTCCTCCAACAACGGGGGTTTGTGCAGTATGCTGCTGGTCAAGCTCGATTCAAGTTTGTCCTCGTTTTTCTTATCGTCGTCCTTGTTGAAAATCGCAAACATGTGCTCAATAGGCTCTTTCATCATCTTTATGATAGGGATTTTGGTGAGAATTGTCCATGGCAATTTCACAACGAATTTGAGAGGTTTCGAGAAGATGATGCGTTTGATCCATTGAACCGGCCCTTGTTTTAAGGTCGAAAGAATCCTCCATAGCTCATTGAGAAGTTGCCTCATGTGACTCGGCTTCGAAAACGAACCGCCTTTGATTGTATCCCCCTTCTCGTCTTCTTCTACCTCTTCTTCTTCGCCGTGGATTTCAATTATTTCGGACGACAAATTTTCTTTAAAGGGCACAATGAAATGGTACATAAAGTCCAGTAAATGAGCATACTCATTTACTGCGACTTTTTGCGGGCCCTCACCCGCCATTTTGAATGGGGACAACTCTCTGCCGACCCCGTTCAACATGGCGAGGAGGGTCTCGTCTGCTAAATCCAGAGACGAAAACTGAAACTCCAACAACATCCTCATCACGAACAACGGGATTTGATTCTCCATCATAACAATATCCCGCAGAATAGCACCATGGGCGGTTTTGTTCCCCGACAGGTCCACCAGGCGCGCCAGTCTCGAGGGCGTTTTCGTCAACACCTTATTGTAAACTCCCTCCTTAACACCACAAACCTGAAAAAACTCGAACAAGAAAGATACGTCGACGGCCATCATCCAGGCCAGGGCCTCGCAACCGAAGCCCAATGGCCTGTGATAGCTGGCCCGAATTCGGAGCTCGAATTTCATGAGATGGTCGATGAAATCTTGGAACCTGGATTTTTGGAGATCTCTTTGGTTCCTTTTCGCAGCCGCAACTTTGTACCTCTCCATGTCGTAGACTTCGGGCTTTAGATGGTGGTACGGGCCGATGGCCACTTGTTGCGGGATGTAGGAATTTGGATCGTACGCCATTAGAGCTTTCGGAACCCCGAAGATTGTGACGGGGGTTTCGGTCTCTTCTTCGAGCTCTTCGTCTAGCGTTTTGCGAATGTGGTTGATCCATTCTTTTTCGTCGAAGTTCGAGCTTAATCTCGTTAGCATGTTGAGTTCGAAGAAGGACATTTTTATTTTTTCTTTTCTTTTTGGGTGTAAAAAAATAAAACTATGTAAGAATGCTAGAAGAAGTGTAATTAATATACAAATGAAAGAGCCAACTTATTGAATAGAAAATACCATGTGTTTGGCATAATGTTATTATTGAAGAGTTAACAATGGCAGCAAAGTGTAATCAATGATGGGTTTTTTTCCCCTGCTTTAATTTATTCGGTGGTTCTTCGTTGTCATTGGGTCCAAATATCCTGAATTTTTTTTTTTAATATAAATATATATACGAATAGTTCACAAAATTCCATTTTTATTATAATTCTTCAAACAGCTGAGCTCACATGGGTAAGTATAAATTAATACAGTCCAGCATCATTTAGCTTGCTCACTTGTAACAGAAACATGATTGCAATAACATATTGGGTAAATTACACCTACACCCCTGCGGCACGCTAAAATAACTTGAAGGTCCATGTAGTATTGGTAATTACAGCCACACCCCTAAAAAAATTACCGGAGCCAAGATTTCGTGTCAGGGGACCGATATGCACTATATATTGTTTCCCCGCGGGGCTGTTAATGCTATCATAGACATAAAATTTTAAATTTTATATAAAATAATAAGGATTAAAAAAATGTTAGAAGAGTCGTGTCACACCCTAGTTCTCTATGTTGTCTCCAACACTGACTGAAACTAATAATCCGTTAGAACCCTAACGGAATAACTTATCCAATGCATTATTCCATTACTAGCGTTTCTAACAATGTTTCAGGGAGTGATTGTAATTACCGATACTAGAGAAACCTCAAAGTTATTTTAACATACTTTAGGGGTGTAAGTGTAATTTACCCTAACATATTTTATAACACTAATTTATCGACAGAAGGATAGGATCAAACTTTTAAAATTGGCTAACATAATCATTAATGACACACACATATTAAAAATTTAAAATACATAAACTAACAAAAAATTCAAAATTTAAAATTATAAATTCTACAGCTATTTGTACAGTCACAATCTTTCAGTAAGACAAAATAATCCATTACAATAAGATGGGATAGCCAGTCAAGACCTTTGTTATGGTGATGATGATATAACATTAGCAGGAGATGACCATTTTGCCCTTTTCGTTTAACGAGTAACGGCACACAGCTGAATCGGCGAGCCATTTTTCCCATTCTGTTCTGCTGAAATAAAATTTACAGAGGATCAAGATATATACATATACACATATACATATATAGAAATAATTTGCAAACACTTGACAAGTCGAAGATTTGAGTCATTAGTGTAGACGAATCCCGATAAACAAAATAATAACAAATAAAAAAAATCCCACAAATATAGCAACTTACTTTGTCACACCGACATTACCAATCTGCGTATGGTTGTGGATAAAATAATGCTCAAAGTAATGAGTCATTAAATTTCGTCTCATCGTCATCGACTGCGTGCGCCTGTATAACTGTGCCTGGTAATTCAAACAACAACAAACTGTAAATTAAAAAATTATATAAAAAAAAAGGTGTTAATAAACAAACGAAAAACAGCCAAGATTTGAATGAATGACAATAAGATGTTAGTCGTAGAACAAGATTTAGAAAACTTAATGCATAGTAGTTACTTTTCGAGGATGGCATTTGCACGGTAATTCGTGTAATAAAATTTACCTTGATTTTTTTTTTTTAATTTATAGAATGATACGATAATCTAAATTTGTCATTGTCGTCATCAGTGTGGCTAATGATAATAATAGGGAAAAATACAGTTTTCGTCCCTCATGATTGCACCGATTTCACATTTGGTCCCCCATGTTAAAAAAAAAAACACATTTGGTCCCTTATGTTTCAAAAATTCAACACTTTTAATCCTTTCCGTCAATTGTCAATTTTCCGTTAAAACTAACGGAATCAAGCATGTTCCATGACTACCTTAACCAACGGACTAACGGTAAATTGACGGAAATGACCAAAAGTGTTAAATTATTGGAAGATGAGGGACCAAATGTGTTTTTTGTGAACATGGAGGACCAAATGTGAAATTGATGCAAACTTGAGGGATGAAAACTGTAATTTCCCCGATAATAATACTATTAGATATATCTTGATTGATCAATCGAAAATTGGCATGCTTAGCTATACAAAAACCCGAGATACGAAAAACTTACACATTTTGCGATACTTCATCATCCGTTTTTTTCTGCAACTCAGCTCTCGGCTTAGCAGAAAGTCCTTTCGATAACATCTCTTCATCGTATCTTCTCGCAATATCGACCAAACCCTTTTGCAACAAAGCATCAATCAAAGCATTATACGCAGACTCGTCGGGGCTCAATCCGTGTTCTTCCATCTTTTTCCACACATCAATAACCGGCCGAAGAAAACCCCATCTCCCGAACTTCCTCATAAGCATTACATACGTGTCCATTCTCGGTTGGACCCCACTTTCCACCATCCTATCGAACATCTTCAGAATCTCTTTCGGCTTCTCTAAGCAAGTGAAGAAGCTGTGGTAAGTTATTACATCGGGCTCGCAGCCTTTCTTAGGCATTAGATCGAGCAGTTGGTGTGCCTCTCGATACCTCCCGTTCTGGCACAGCAGCTTCAAGATCGTGTTGAACGTGACCACGTTCGGCTCGCACCCCAGCTCGATCATCTCTTTGTAGAGGCTGACCGCCACGTCAGCGCCCTCGGAGATCCCGATCGCGCGGATAACCGTGTTGTACGCCACGACATCCAACCGAACGCCTTTCGTCTTCATCTCCTTGTAGAGCTTCACCGCCTTCCACGGCTTCCCGCTCTTGCATTGGATGTCCATGTATATCGAGTACGAGAACAGGTCCTTGGTCACGCCCCGTTTGTCCATCGCCTCCCAAAACTCCCTGCACTTGCTCCACCACTTCATCTTGAACCAACCGCGCAGAATCATGTTGTGAATCTTCGTACTCTCGACACTAAAACCGAACACATTGCCACAATCTACACCATCCCCATTCTTGCTCTTGAAGCAGAGCTCTTCGGCTTCGACGACGTGTTTGTACTCGCACAGAGCGTCGATTAGGTTCGATAAAGACGTTTCGTCACGCAAATTGTACTCGTCTAATCTATCGAAAATTTCGATTGCTTCTTCAACAAGATGAGCTGATACATAACGCTTGAATAAAATCCGAAATGTTGTGTGATCGGGTGAAGAACAAGGGTTCCTACTCATCCTCTCAATTAATTTCCAGGCAGCATCGAATTCGAAAAATTTACCGAGAATGTCGATTATCCGGTTCAGTGTTTGAGTTGTGTGTTGATAACCGGTCTGGGTTTCTGCCCAATTGAAAAACTCCAGCGCAAGCTTCCAGTCGTTGGCGTAACAATTTAGGGTTTCGAGAACTGTGTCGGGCTGAAAATCCGAACAGCTGAAATGGGTCGGAGCCGGAGCCGGAGCCGGAGCGGTGAAAAGGTCGGGTTTTGACTGGGTTTGAATGGGAGGTGACGTGGATTTTGGAGGGTTTCTGCGAGGGGCAGTGTGGTAATAAAGGAGAAATTGGAGGTGCGAGAGAAGAAGAGAGTGACGTAAGCGGAAATGGTGGATTTTGGAGTTGATTGAAGAAAGCATGATTTAGGGATTTCACTTTCGAAAAAATGTCTGCAACTCGTCTTCAAAAGCGAGGTTTTTGTTATTTACACTTTTCACCTTAATAAATGAGAAATTAATATTTTCCCCCTCATGGTTGGCCCAATTACACTTTTGGTCCCCGTTGTTCCAAAGTGAACAAAGTTCACCTCTAGGGTTCAATTGTAAATATTTTCGGTCCTTGTCGTTACATGACCGTTAGCAAGTACACTATTTTGGGAACAAAATTGAAATTTCAAATTCTTTTGGGATAGTAAAATAATCAGAATTTTAAAATATATTACTCATAATTAATTTTTTAATAATAAAAAAATAAATTAACTAAATATTATGTTTAATTATATTTGGGGTGTTTGGAAACGCTTTTGCAAACAGCATATGAACTTTTCTTGCCACATAATCTATTTTTTTTAGGGGCAATGGCAGGCCCACGACAAGGGCACTTAATTAAAAGAGGGACATCCAACTTTTTTATCTTTCAAATAAATCCAACACATTCAAATTTATTTGCAAATAAGGAAAATCTTTTTATATATACCAAAATTACCCCCAATTCATTGAAACCCAATTCAACTCCAATTTCATGATTTACACCCCAATTTAGCTCAATTTCATCAATTAACCAATTTTAACCTTAATTTCAATTTTAACCCCAATTTTGACCCGCCACCACTGGAGACCGCCGGTCGCCGGCGTTGACTTTTTTTTTTTTTTTACTTTTTTTTTCCTGAAATTTTTTTCCGGCCGGTCAACTGCCGTTGACCGCCGGGTCTCCGGCGTTGACTTTTTTTTTTATTATAATTTTGTTTTTTCTTAAAAAAATATTTTAATTAATATTACTGTCTTGGCTGCTAAATTACTGTCTCCGGCAGTTATTTAACTGTCGGAGACAGTAGTTTAACTGTTAATTGACTTTTTTTTTTCTTCAAAAATATTTTAATTAATATTACTGTATTCGTTGCTAAATTACTGTCTCCAACGGTTATTTACCTGTTAATTGACTTTTTTATTCTTAAAAAAAATATTTTTAATTAATATTACTGTATTCGTTGCTAAATTACTGTCTCCAGCAGTTATTTAACTGTCGGAGACAGTAATTTAACTGTTAACTGACTTCTTTTTTTTTTTGTTAAAAAAAATATTTTAAATAATATTACTGCCTTGAATGCTAAATTACTGTCTCCAACAGTAATTTAACTGTCTTAGACAATAATATTAATAATATTACTGTTCGGGAAAATAGTATTCATAATATTACTGTCACAAACAGTAATATTACTGTCTGAGACAGTAATTTAGTAGCAAAAACAGTAATATTAATTAAAATATTTTTTTTCTAAAAAAAAAAAAAAAAAAAAAAAGGTCAACGCCGGAAACTGGCCGGAAAAAAATATTTCAGAAAAAAATTTATTTTCTGAAAAAAAAAGTTTTGGGGGTTAATGTGATATATTTGTTTAAATCCGGGGTCAATGTGTAATATTAAGGAAATTAGAGCATAATGGGTGGAATTGATAAGAATTATATTATTGAGGCTATTTTAGACTAAAAACATGGGGATGGGTTTAATTGAGAGACTGTTTTTTTTGTAGACCAAAATGCATTTAAGTCCCATGTGATGGGCCTTTTTGCCATTCGCCCATTTTTTTAATGGTTGTTACTACAACTTATATTTTTGCTACTCTAAAAATAAATTATTTTAAGCTATAATCTCAAAAGTATGTTTGACCCAACTTTTTCGATGATGGCATTTCTGTAGATAAAAATAAGTTGTATTAAATATTTTAATTCATTTTTACCCTTATAATTAATTTAATGGTTAAATACAAACACCCCTTTTATTATGAATTTTGTATCATATACACCCATGTATTACACATAAATATAAAAACCCCCTCATATTACATTTTTTTTTTCATAATATGATGAAAATACCCCTATATATAAAAGGGTTTGTTTGAGTCATTTTCCGTTATATATTTTATCATTTTCAGTCAATTTTGCGTGGGAAATTTTGGTATTTATATTTTTTTTCTCCAAAATATCTAATTGCTTAGATTTTTTTTAATTTTCAGAATAAAACCTTTTATTTTTGTCATTTTGAGTTTCTTCATTTTTTTTTCTTAAATGTCTTCCGGTAGTTCAAACATCCTAAGATTACAAACATTTTTATAATCCTAAGACATTCAAGAAAAAAATGAAGAAATTCAAAATGAAAAAAAATAAAAAGTTTTATTCATAAAATTAGCAAAAAAATCTAAGTAATTAAATATTTTGGACAAAAAAATAAAAATATCAAAATTTCCTAAGTAAAATTGACCAAAAATATTAAAAAATATAGTGAAAAAGACTTAAACAAACTCTTATATTTATAGACTTAGCATGGATATTTTCGTCAAATTATAAAAAAAATATAATAGTAGGGAGTTTTTGTATTTATGCATACTACAAATAATATATGATACAAAATCTAATAGTACATGGTTGTTTTTTTATCTAACACTTAATTTAATTCATCATGAACTTTAGCATTACCCAATATTCACATCAAAACTATGTCACATCAAACACTTCCACACTCTTTCAAAAAGACTATTATATTTGAATATAAAAATTAAAGTATTCTCCAATAATTATAAACTATTTGTAAGTAATCCATGGCCGTATAGAAAGTCTAAAATAAGAACTTGTTGAATGCATGATGTATACTATATATTCTTCCGTTGAAAAAGTAACAAAACATTGATTATAAATTAAATAAATAATTTATATATTTCTTTGTGTATTTATAAATTAAATAATTTATGTATTTATAGGCAATTAGGACATTTTATAAATATAATAAGTTGAAATTCTAAATATGTTTGTAAACGCTGCGACTTTTAAATTGACTGTTTAAAGTTGATTTTATAGATCTTTTGCAAACACCCACAATTTTTACAAATAAGTGATGTTTTAGAGCTTATAACTCAAAATTACAACTTATGATTTTATAAAAGCATTTGCAAACACCCCTTAATATTATTAGAATTATACTACTTATAATTAAATTTTAAATTTCAATTTTAGCCCCAAAAATAGTGTTTTTGGTTACGGGTACCGAGAATGTTTAAAACTGAACCTCAGAACAATGGAGACCAAAAATAGCATCTGACCAAATATGAGGGACCATAAATGTAATTCTTTCGAAAAAATGTCTGCAACTCGTCTTCAAAAGTGAGGTTTTTGTTATTTACACTTTCCACCCCAAATAAATGATAAATTACATTTTGCCCCACAATATATATGCAAATTACATTTTAGCACATTAATTAATTAGAAAATACCATTTTGCTGCTTGGGGAGTGTTAATTGTTTTCGTAGAGCAGTCTCACTCTCACTCTCAATCCAGTCACTAACCATGGCGGCTTCTCTGCAACTAAACTTCAAACCCTTTAAACCCCAATTACTCAACCCTAATTCTCCATCGAAACCCTCCCCCAAATTCTCCACCATCCGCTGCGCCGCCGCAACGCCGTCGAAAAGCTACACCCTCACTCTCCTCCCCGGCGATGGAATCGGCCCCGAAGTCATCTCCGTCGCTAAGAACGCCCTACAGCAAGTCGGTTCCATCGAAGGTAATTAATCAACGAAAATCGAATTTATTAAGAAATAATTACAGGGATTTGAATTTAAGTAAGTGGGTGTGTAATTACAGGGATTGAATTTGAGTTCAAGGAAATGCCGATGGGCGGCGCCGCCTTGGATTTGACCGGAGTGCCCTTGCCGGAAGAAACCCTTTCCGCCGCCAAGGATTCTCATGCTGTTCTCCTTGGAGCTATTGGAGGGTTAGTGTTTGAACAACATTTTCAAGTTTCGATTTTTCTTGTTTTAAAAAACTTTTTTTTTTTATTAATCTAATTTAAAAAAATAAAAAATTGATATGAAGGTATAAATGGGATAACAATGAGAAACATTTGAAGCCCGAAACGGGGCTCCTTCAACTTCGGGCCGGTCTTAAGGTGTTCGCAAACTTGAGACCTGCTACCGTTTTACCCCAGGTAAAAAAAGAAAAGATTTTTATCTGATGCTGATTGGTTTTATTTATTGTGCTTACAAATTCGATTACGTTTATATTTTATTTCTTGATGTATTGTCTGTTAGTTGTACTAGATTGGCGATGTTACGTGAAATGTAATTAGTATAGTTTATCCTTGTTTCGGTTTTACTTTGCGTACCCTAAGTAATGGATTATGAAAAAAAAAAACGGGGTAGTTCGTCTGTCAATAGGCGTGTATCAATCGAGTCTATTTACTAGTGCAGTTACAAGCGGCTATACGAGTATTTTTAATTAGGGATGGCAATTTGGATCCGGTTCCATGGATTTGATTAGATCCGGATCGGTCCACATGGATCCAGTTTAGATTAAATCTGGTTGGAACAAACCGGATCGGATCAAGTTGAATTTTTTTTTAAACTGAATCCATGTGGATCCACTTTAGATCCATTGAAAGTTCAACTAAAAATGAAGTGGGCCATGTTGGACCCAATCATAACCCAATTAAATACTAAAACAATTTTCTCAAAAAAATAAAGTCAAATATTATTTTAATTGTAATTTTAACCGCTCAAAAATTCTCAAGACGTTCTTAGAGTTGAGTGTGTGTAAAAAGTGTGTATGTGGATGTGAGTGTGTGTGTGTGTAAAACAGTGTGTGTGTGTGTGTAGAAACTGTGTGTGTATGTGAGTGTGTGTGTAGAAACTGTTTGTGTATGTGAGTGTGTGTGTGAGAGTGTATGAAAAGTGTGTGTGGATGTTAGTGCGTGTGCGTGCATGTGTGTAAAACTGTGTGTGGATGTGTGTGTGTGTGTGTGTGGTACTGACATACATTAGATATATTTGTGTATGTGAGTGTGTGCGTGTGTGTGTGTGTGAGAGTGTATGAAAAGTGTGTGTAAAAAGTGTGTATGTGGATGTGAGTGTGTGTGCGTGTGTTAAAACAGTGTGTGTGTGTGTGTGTAAAAACTGTGTGTGTATGTGAGTGTGTGCGTGTGTGTGTGTCTGTGAATATGTGTAAGTTTGAAACTTGAGATATTAAACCACATAAATTGAGATATTAAATCCTAAAAGTTGAGATATTCAACCTCATAAGTTGAATTAAAAATGGAATGAGTCCATGTGGATCCAATCCGGATCGGTCTAAGTTCGATCCACATTAATCCATTCATATAGGTTGGTTTTGGATCCGGTTCCATTTGTATCCGATCCACATGGATCCGGATCGGATCCGGTCCAAGTTGCGAAATTGCCACCCCTATTTTTAATCGACTCTATTACTTAATCGAAAGAATTGTTTATGATAGAACATGTATCCTTAAATTTGACGGTTCTGCTATTGTGTTATCAGTTAGTGGACGCTTCGACTTTGAAGAAAGAAGTAGCCGAGGGTGTCGACTTGATGGTGGTTAGGGAACTCACCGGAGGTTAGCATTGCACTCCATTTAAAAAAAATGACATCTTTACCCTCAATTTAGTAATATTTTCTTCGATACATTAAAAATCGTATGGTTTTTTTTTTTTCGTGCAAACTCGATTACGTTAGGCATTTATTTTGGCAAGCCAAGGGGTTTTGGCACAAATGAAAATGGTGAAGAAATCGGATTCAACACTGAAGTTTATGCAGCTCATGAGGTAAAGACTCACTTTTAATTTTATTTTTATTTTTGTGAAATTTTCTTTCGCGTTGGTCTTCTTGGTAATAATTAGTTCTGAAATTATTTGTTACTGATTAAATTTGTTCGTCCTTAGATCGATCGCATTGCTAGGGTTGCATTTGAAACGGCTCGAAAACGCCGTGGAAAGCTTTGCTCAGTCGACAAAGCTAATGTCTTGGAGGTAATTTATAGACACTTATAAAATATTCATGCTCTTTAAGAAGAAACAGTTTATTTTCGACATTGTTCTTTGGTTTTTGCTTTAGTAATTAATACAATATATTTACTTTTTTTTTTGGCTATGATTTGACAATCGGCAGGCTTCGATGCTATGGAGGAAAATAGTTACAAGTATAGCCTCGGAATACCCTGACGTTGAACTTTCACACATGTACGTCGATAATGCCGCCATGCAACTTGTTCGAAACCCAAAGCAGGTTTAATTTATTTATTATTTATTATTATTTTTTTTTTCAAGAAACGTGAATGAATCTTAAAAAAATATGCGTTAATTGTGAATGCAGTTTGATACGATTGTTACGAATAATATATTCGGTGATATTCTATCCGATGAAGCGTCGATGATTACCGGAAGTATAGGGATGCTTCCATCTGCAAGTCTTGGTGAATCGGTACGAGCATCTTGTTCATAGTAATGAATTTTTTTTTATTAAAAAAATAAATAAAAATTCTAGATAATATACTTCTGATGTTTCGGAAACCGGTTATGTAGGGACCTGGATTATTCGAACCAATACATGGTTCTGCTCCTGATATTGCTGGACAGGTTGGTATATATATTTATAAAAAATAATAAATAAATAAATTTAAAAAAAAAAATTCTTATTTTTTGAAAGATAAGAGAGTTTAGAGTTTATTGCATTTAGTACCCTAAATTCCTCGCATTATAAATAATAGCAAAAAGCCCCCTACGATGCCTTTTATTTAGCACATAGCCCCCTAAATAGGCGTTTTTAGGGGTTGTTTGCTAATAAAATTGAATCGTAGGGGGGTATTTTGCTATTATTTATAACACGAGGAGTGTTTCGACAATTTATAATAAAATGTGGTTGAAATGCAAAAAAAAAAATCAGGACAAAGCAAATCCATTGGCGACGGTGCTTAGTGCAGCAATGCTTTTGAAGTATGGGCTGGGAGAGGAGAAGGCAGCCCGAAGAATTGAGGCTGCAGTGTTGGATACTCTCGACAGAGGTTATCGAACCGGTGATATTTATTCGTCTGGACTTGTAAGACTATTTCCTATACAACGCCTCGTTGATTGAATTTTTTTTTTTTAATCATTTTGTAATTCAAATCGTTGTTTTTTTTTCTTGTGCAGAAACTAGTGGGGTGCAAGGAGATGGGCGAAGAGGTGTTGAAGTCGATTAATTGCAAAGTCTTCGCCTCTGCGTGACCACAAAAATCGCCAATCTCAAGAACTCGAGTACTGTAAGAGAATGAGTGATAGTACAAAGGGAAATCACTTGTTCCTCTTTTTTTTTTCATCTTTTTTTTTTAGGCGGATCATCATGACTAGAACACCCTCGTTTACAATGTCGACTTCTATTTATATTATATCGAAACCGGACATGTTTTTGCTTATTGATTCTTGACTCGTCATTAGTTTTTCACAAGTTCGGGGGTGAGATTTGTCGGGTACTCACTTTAATAGTAGAAATACAAAAAGACGGGACGAGTTCAGAGGAAGAAGATACAAGAGAGTTAACTGCAACACGTGGAGTTGTTAATATCTTTTAATGGTTTGGTCCGTTCACACAGTCGAGTCCGTTTGTTGAGAATATCCAAATGGAAACAACATCAACAAGTTTCAAGCACGAAGTACTCACTCAAACTCAAAAAATTCTAGATCTACCTTCACTGATCACTGAATTGACTCGCCAATACATGCACTTATCTCTCTTTAAAGCAAAGGTATGTAGTATTGAATGTGCTCCAGAGTCAACGACTCTCGTTGTACATCAAAGACCGTAAAGTGTCACCGGGAAAAAGACCAATGGGTGTCAAAGGTACTACTGAAAGTGCGACAAAGATTATGATTGAGATAACATTTTAAATAACTGGATAAACGGTCAAGATTAATTAAGAAAGAATGGGGGATCGAAATCAAACATTTTCTTTTTGTTTTCTAGTCAGCAAAAAATCAAAAACATTTATTTCCGAAAAACAGACCACATGATTATCTATATTACAAAAAGGACCTATATAAATATCTGAAATTTCCTCAATTGTTTCTGCCTGGGTTCTCTCTCCTTCATTTAGCGATCATCCCTCAAAATTCTCTCCTATAAAATATAATCCATTTCAGGTAATTTTTCTCGCTTTAAATTTCTCATTGTCAATACATTTTTAGTAGATTGAAATTCTACTTCCGAATTACATGATTTTTTTGCGAGCGTAATTTTTTTCCTTGATTTGTTATTGTTGATAATGATGATGTTTGGTGGGTTTTCAAGAATTAATCGGTTGAATTACGATATGTTTTTTTCTTATATTATTGAAAAACAAATTCGGATTTTCCCGCTTAAATACGCAAATATGGGTTTTGATGAGAACAAATTGAGTACTTTTGGTTTCGTTCTGTGCTAGTTTGATTATCTTCTACTGGTGTCACAAAGGTGTTTGTGAAAAGGTCGCAGTGAAGTGATTATTTGCTTATTTTATCTAATTACATGTATGTATATTCTCTTGAAATCAGCTCGATTCTGAAGTATTTAATTATTCTCCTTTTTTACGATAACCTAGCCAGTTCGACACCCGATGGACGATTTGCCGGAGCAAGTAGCTTGGGAAATATTGAACAGAGTCAAGACAACATCCGATAAAAACTGGAGTTTCTCTGTCCTGTAAGCGTCTCCACAAATTAGACAACGAGCAGAGAAAATCCATCCGAATAGGATGCGGCTTAAACCCCGCAAACGAAGCCCTAATTTCCCTCTGCACCAGATTCCGGAACCTCGAGAAAATCGAGATCTCCTACTCCGGTTGGATGTCCAAATTGGGTCAGCAATTAAACGACAAAGGCCTCCACAATCTCTCCGCCACCTGTCCCCTTCTAACACATCTCACCCTAAGCTACTGCACATTTATAACCGATTCCGGTTTAACTCACTTAGCCTCGTGCTCCCGCCTCTCTTCTTTAAAGCTGATCTTCACTCCAAGAATCAGCGGTTTTGGGGTATTATCAGTTGTAGTGGGGTGCAAGAATCTTAGCACGCTCCACCTTATTCGATGTCTGAATATTGCCACCACAGAGTGGCTCGAATATCTAGGCAAGCTCGAAACCCTTGAAGATCTCTGCATCAAGAACTGCCGCGCGATCGGAGAAGGCGATTTAATCAAACTCGGGCCCACTTGGAATAAATTAAACAAACTCCAATTCGAGGTGGATGCTAATTACCGATATATGAAAATGTACGACCGTTTATCAGTAGACCAATGGCAAAAGCAGTGGGTCCCGTGCGATAGCATGATCGAACTTAAGTTGGTCAACAGCATCATTAGCCCTGCTAGAGGGCTTGCTTGTGTGTTAGTGCAGTGCAAGAACTTGGAGAAGATTCACCTAGACATGTGTGTGGGGTTGAAAGATTCGGACATTGTAGGATTGGCTCGAAAATCGAGCAATCTTAAATCGATTTCATTACGAGTGCCGTCGGATTTCTCGCTCCCTCTTCTGACGAACAACCCGATTCGTCTAACCGATGAATGTTTAGAGGCATTGGCTCGAAACTGCTCGAAACTCGAATCGGTTCGATTGTCCTTTTCCGATGGTGAGTTTCCGTCGTTTTCTTCATTCACGGTAAACGGGATTGTTAATTTAGTACTAAAGTGTCCGATTAAGGAACTCGCACTCGATCATGTTTATTCGTTTAATGATTTGGGAATGGAAGCGCTTTGTTCGGCGGAGTTTCTTGAAGTGCTGGAGCTGAGTAGATGCCAAGAGATTAGTGATGGAGGGTTGGGGATTTTAGGACTGTATCCTAGGATTCGTGTGTTGAAGCTTAGTAAGTGTTTGGGAGTGAGCAACGACGGATTGAGGCCGTTTGTCGGGTCACACAAGTTGAAGGTTTTAACGGTCGATGATTGTCCACAGATATCCGAGAGGGGGGTTCAAGGAGCTGCTGATTCTGTCACTTTCAGACAGGACTTATCTTGGATGTATTAGTGTTTTATTGTAAGGATTTGTGATTGTGTTTCATTAGGATATTTAGTGTTTTTTTTTTTTTTTTTTTTTTTTTTTTTATAATTTGGTAGTGAATTTGGTGTAGTGTTTATCTGTATTATGTGTTAATGTGTATCTGCAGAAATTTGTATATGCGTGTGTAATATAAATAAGCTATTCCTGGAAGTTCTTGCAAAAACTTGCAAGAAACGATAACACTAAATTGGAAAAATTACAGTTTTCATCATTTAAGTTTGCATCGATTTCACATTTGGTCCCCAAATATTCATGAAAATTGCATTTAGTCGATCTCTAATGTTTCAATAATTTAACATTTTTTGTCATTTTTGTCAATTTACCTAAAGTCCGTCGGCTAAGCCAGTGATGGGCAAAAATTTGATTCCGTTAGTACTAACGAAAAATCGACGAAAATGACTACAACTGTTGAATATTTGAAACACGGTGGACCCAAAAGTGTTTTCTGTAAAAATAAGGAACCAAATATGAAATCAGTGCAAAACTTGAGGGGTGAAAATTGTATTTTTCCCCCCACTAAATTTCAATCTAATAGTAACACACTTTCTCTGTGTATTTATCCAAAATCCAAGATTCACATAAACCCCCCATTTTCACCATATGGTCCCTCAGTAGAAAGCATGTTTTCTTGGTAAACTGATTTTTTATTATTATTATTATTATTTTTTGGAATTATTATTACTTTAGTTTATTTTATTTTTATTTTTATTTTTCTGTCTGTTTTTTAGGAGAGGCCCTTTACTACAATTCTCAAAGACTAGTATGGATAGTGAAAGTAGACAGACATTCCATTTTGTTCCTTGCTAATTATTCTCAATTTATTCAAACTTAGGAACATTCATTTTTTATTACCATATTTGGAATATAATATGCTCCAAAAACAACCCAACATTTAATAACAATTGAGCTAACTTGTAATTCTGGTTTTAAAAAAAAAAGTTCACTTGGCAACTGGAAAATTGGAGATTTAAGAAAAAACAAAAAACTATTCAAGTTGATTAAGATTTTGCTTGTGGATTTGCAAATTTGATTCGATAATAAAAAATAAGTGATAAACAAAATTAAAAAAATTACGAACATGCCATTAGGGTTTTTAGGTTGGCCTCGTATTAATTACTTTTTAAAAATTTTGACTAATTATTAGAAAAAATATATGTTGAGCAAGTGATTTGAATATTTGGTGAATAAATAAGTTATTAGTTGAATTTGAGCAGCATATATATATATATATATATATATATATATATATATATATATATATATATATATATATATATATATATATATATATATATATATATATATATATATATATATATTAAATGACCCACTTAATTAGTAATAATATATAAATTAAAGAGGCACTAAACAATTTAATTATATATGTACTAAAACAATGGAGTGATTTGATTGAATAATATAAATCAATCAAAATAATATATATATGAGTAAAAAAAAATTAAAATTTGTGTTCCCAATAACTACAACTACAAGCAAAGGTGACAATCAAAAGGTCCCTTTCACTACACCCCAAAAGATTTACAGTCTTGATCAACACTGTTAAACCCCTGATTTTTTTTTTTTTTTACCCCCCTTTCCCACAGTAGAATAACACTAATCTGCTATTAAACCATTAACGTAGAAAATGTATTAATCAGAGCCGTTCATTTTTAATCACAGGATACATATCCGCCTTTTACATTGCGGATTTCGAGTGGCGGCACACGGTTACAACGGTGCACCTGACACTACCCTATTGAAATCTCTCTCTCTTGGTAATTATGGTCTCATACGTGCATTAGTGATGTAACGGTGACGATTGCAATATTACAGTTCACGTAATCCAACGGCTAAGATCTAAGTATCTAACAGATATACTATTATATATTTTAGGGCTAAATACACTTTGCACCCCTGAAGTATAGCTCATGTAACACTTACCCCCTTAAACTATCATTTGTAACACTTACCCCCCTCAACATCAATTATTTTATATTTTAAAATTTTAAAAATAATAAACATAACAATCTAATAATTAACGGTTCATAGAAAATTGAAAAGTAACTAAAATTAATTATTGAATTTTTTTTAAAAAGTATTCTATATTGGGTAACAATGAATGAAAATATATCTAAAAAAATTAATGAACTAAAATAAATTTAAATACTTAAGATTTCTATTAGTTATTTATTGATTTCTTAAAATTTATCGATAGAGTATCTTTGATTAATTGGTCCAACAACAATTAGATGTTATTTATTGAATAAATATCCAACGCAAGATAATATTTTTAAATTTTAAAATATTGTATTTTTCAACAGATATTTTTAGTTGTATAATTTAATTATCTTTTTAATTATTCCTTTCAATAAAATATTTTTTTAAGGTATTAAAATTTAAAATACAAATTAAAGTGTGATTGAAGGGGGTAAGTGTTACAAATGATACTTTAAGGAGGTAAGTGTTACAGAAGGTATACTTTAGGGGTGCAAACTGTATTTAACCCTATATTTTATTATACAGTAAATTTCTTTTTGAAAATACTTTTATTAGTTATTTAGAAATTGATTTTACTAAATAAAATATAATATCAAGGTACAGAAAATAATCGAAGCCTAAAAATTAAGTAAAGTTGAACTTCTAAAAATAAATACAGTCGGGACAGGTTAATTTATATTACTTTACCGAACATTAATTTGATGATATAGGTTTTAACATGCTGTCCTCAAGTTATAATCGAAAAAATATTAATTAAACGGTGTTAAAAAATTTATCGATTATCCAATTTATCGAAGTTCTACTCTATATGAGAAAATGTATTTTTGAACACCAGTTGTTAAAAACCAAAAAAAAAAAAAAAAAAAAAAAAAAAAAAAAAAAAAAAAAACAGTTACTGTAAGTTCTTTTAATTATGATTTTTTTAATTAAATTTTTGCAATTTTTATTTTTAAATTCCTTCACCGAAAATATGATAGAGAATAATAATGTATTGGTTGCAATTTGCAAATGGGTGATGCTGTAATAAATGCGTATCTGCCATCTGTCAAGCAAATGGAAGAATTATGTGTAAGGTAAAATGCCAAAAAGGGGTTATGGTCTTGTCAACAATTGACAGGAATCTGCATATTGGATTTTTTGTTTTAAAACTATCTTTTTTATTTTTTAAAATTATTATATAGATCCCAAATAATAATTAATTGGTCCAATTGAATCCACCCAAATGAATAAATTAAATCATTATATGGAAATCTGTTGGAATTGATAGTGATCAACTAGTCAAGATGAATGGTTGTCATGTAATATGAATTTTTTAGGAGTGCCACGTAAGCAACTAATTGCTGAGCAATGGAAGATTGATCACGCGAGAGTAATTAGATTGATCACGCGAGAATAATAAATTAATTACGTTGATGAGGTGAAGCTCGTGGATTGGCTGAAAGACATCGATGCGCGCGATCGAGCTGAAGGCTTGGAAGAGAAGCTAGCTTGTGGGAAGGGTATAAAGAGGGGGAGGATTTGTATTCTTAGACTAAGAGACAGAAACAACACGCTGTAATTGAGACGGAGAGAGAGAAGTTATCAGAGAATGAACAAATCGAGTCTTACAATAGAAAAAACTCTGAAGTTTTGATCTTCTAATTGTTTCGATTGAAAGTTGTAAACTTTTCCTGATTAGTAGTGAAATAAAGATTTTGTTCCCTCCATTAATTGTGTTTGATTAATTACAGCTGAATCATTCTATTTTCAGATTCAGTTTTCTCATGCTATAGTCCATGTATAGTTAAAGAGTTTTTTGTTTATCTTATTCTATGTGAGTACATTCTTCGATTGAGGCCAAATTTATAATTAGTGCTGAATTGAGCTTGATTCTCAACATAATTAACTTAAAGAAGGTAGGTAGCTTAAGACAAATAATTCGATCAAATTAAATGTAAATAAATTAGTTGACTAAGCATCACTCAATTAACACTAATCAAATCATTTATTGACTTGAAAAACAATAGTTATCTCAAGGAAGAAAAAAATTATTTTACTGGTCGTTTGGTTGTCAAGATCATTACATTAAATAATTTAATAAAACCCAATTAATTTATCGGATCTTGCAACGTCGAACTAAAAAACTCATTAAAAGGCAATATAAGACAAGATAAATCATGATTATAAGATTTTGGTGGGTCGACCCAACAATTTATTGAGGATATCAAACATCAAATTAAGTCCAACTATTTAGTTAATCATGAGTTATATTGGAATTATTTCAATTATGTGAATGAATTAGAGGACAAGGGGCATTTTCGTCTAAAATTATATATTTTTGTAAAATAAACTATTCCAACGTTAAATTAATTAACAATATAATAAACAAATCATTTCCCCCACTGACTATAAATAGTGGGAACTTGGAGTGTAGTTTAATTTGTTTTTTTTTTCTTTCATAAAAGATTTTGTCTTTCTCTTACATCATTAAAAAAATCACTACCAAGTGTTCTGCAAAAATCAGCTTAAAAAGATTTTCCAAAATGTTAGCAAATTTATTTCCCAAACTGGAACTTCACGAACAAGCTGATCAGATGCTTAATCAATGGCCTCATGATAACAATCACTTCTTCTTTTTCCAAAGTGATTTTCTGGCCCAAACTCGTCGTGTTCTTCCATCCACCGCTTTTTCAGGCGGCGGCGACGAAAGCGCAGCCGCCTCCGCCGCCGCCCATGATCATCATCATCACCACCAACAAAACCCTCGTGTAGTTCTTGAAGGGATCGCCGCCGTTGTCGGAGAGCACGTCCTCTTCGGAGGCGCCGCCGCCGCCGCGGCCAAAAATAACAACGTTGTTGTTGGTGGTGGTGGTGGTGGTGATGCTGTCGTCGGGGTGAAGAAAAGCTACCGGGGGGTGCGGAAGAGGCCGTGGGGGAGGTGGTCGGCGGAGATACGCGACCGCATAGGTCGGTGCCGCCACTGGCTAGGCACGTTCGACACGGCTGAGGAGGCGGCGCGTGCCTATGACGCGGCGGCGAGGCGGCTGAGGGGGTCCAAGGCGAGGACCAACTTTCATATTCCGTCTGTTTTGCCGGCGGTGGTCCCCTCGTCTTCAAACTCGTCTAATAATAATAATAATAATAATTCATCAAAGAAGAGAAGGGGTAATAATGGAAAAGGAAAAATGGTGAACGTTAGCAAGAAGTGTTCGGTAGTAACTTCAGCAGCGCATCTATTTGGCCCAATTCCCGACAGCGAAAGTGAAAGGCCGCCGCCGCCGGGTGTTAGTTTGGAGCTTCGTCTGAATCTTGGTCGGAGTTTTACCGACAGAATTGCAAAACCCTAATTTCATCACTGTAATACTTAATTAATTATTAATATTAAGTATGTTTTATGTTTCTTTAATTAGGGTTTCTTAATGCTGTAATGAATTTTTGATGCATGTAAAAAACTTTTGACTTGGCTTGTATGTTTAATATAATCTGAATGTTTTTTTTTTCTAGCCATAATATAGAATTAATGTGAACTAAATTAATTGTTTATTATATAATATTTTAATTTTTAATAATTCCTTTTTTTATGGATAAAAAAAATTGTGCCACCGGTGAGTAGGGGCCCCCGGCCACCGTACATCTTCTTACAGCATTTTCAGGCGAGAGGTGACGGCGCGTCAAGATTAATCAAATCCCACGTGCGTAGGCAATCGTCAGTCACAGTTTTATTAGATTCAAATCGAATTAATTAATTAATTAATTAATTAAATCTTCATCCAGAATATAAATTAAAGATTTCAAGATTTTTTTTGTTATTTTTAAAATGTTATTTAGATTAAAAAATTAATTTTTTCTTCGAATTTAAAAATATTCAAAAATAGAAAAGGAAAAACAAAACTGACGTGGCAGCTTTTGAGTATGGGAAAAAAAGAATCCCCCGGATTTATTGGTACTGATATTTTTTCTGACTAAATATGTAAACAGTACAGTACTATATTTACTGATCATTACAGTCATAATAAGTAACTGGAAACTAATTCATAAATAAATAAAATAAATAATAAATAAAAAAGCTGATTAATTACAACTACTCTTTAACTTATTTTCACGTAATCACTTATATTTTCACTTACAGCTTTGTGTGCAATAAATGCAGCAGCTAAGCTGAATCTAAGATAATTTTCATTGTGTCAGTCTTTTAGTTAATACTCCTGCATTGCTCATCTTAGCTCTTTGACCTCACAATCACAGCTTCTTAATTAATTAATTAATTTTATTTTCTCCAAATTTTTTAATTAATTTAATGCATATTAAATTTTATTTAAAAAAGTAATACATCACCTTAAATATGCGTGTGTGTATATATATATATATATATATATATATATATATATATATATATATATATATATATATATAAACACTTATACACCTATTTCATTTTTTGGGTAACAAAAGAATTATGCAGCCAACCGTATAGGTGCGCTCATAATTAACTACACTCTCGTATGATAGCTTGATACCATACAAGAGATGTTTCCACCTGATACCCGTTGACAAGAGAATTCGAACTTGAATCAATTGACACATGTTCAGTTGCAACATATGATATTTGAAATAATTCCAAATGGGTGAAGATTTTAGCTCTTCTTCATTCCAAATCAATTTAAATCCATAGATTTCATATCAATCAATCCAAACACGATTTCTATCAAGTATAACATTTTTTTCAAAAAAACAAATAAATAAATAATTACCTTAGGTAAATCTAAATTAAAGTTTGGATTTGCAGAAAAAATCAGACTCGTTATGCTCATTCACAAATGGGAATTAAACCCAAATTTCTACAGATTGTGAAGCATTATTACTAGGCCCAACACCGAGTGAGCCCAATCAATTAAATTACTACTGTTGAAATTAAATTGGGAAATTTACAGTTTCCACCCCTTAAGTTTGAAATGATTACACATTTGGTCCCCTATGTTCACAAAAAATACATTTTTGTTCCTCATGTTTTAATAATTTGACATTTTTTTTTTGTCATTTTCATCAATTTACTGTCAGTCTGTCAGCTATGGTAGTGATGAACACACGTTTTATTCCGTTAAAATTTGAATTAAATGACTAAGAGTGTTGAAATTTTAAAATATGGGGACCAAATGTGTTTTTTGTGAACGTGGGGGACCAAATGTGAAATTAACGCAAACTTGAGTGGCAAAAACTGTATTTCCCCCAAATTAAGTTACATTGTCTATTGTATTTTTCGCATTTCCCAACAACCGTGTATTTCACTGGTCATTGAGATAATACTCCCCGTGAAATGCACCGTGTGATTTTCAACTATTGATCTGGTGAAGTAAGTTCCCATTAACCACACAGACACACGGTGTGTGTGTGAGATTATCTGCAGATCAACGATCAATAATCACCAGTATATTCCACCGGGTGTTGCATCAAATAAATCGTGTTTCACATGCGCTTTAGTTTTGTCGAATCGATCCCAAAATAAAATAAATAAATAAAACATTAAATATAAAATCTACCAACATATGAATATGATGACTATATATCCATCTCTTAAATAAGAGAGTTTACATCTTACCTATCAAAAGTACTGAACAAAAAAAATGTGGCTGCATCTAAACTAACTCTCTGAAACTAGAATATTAATAAGTACTAAACAAAAAAAAAATATTACATCCTTAAAACAAATCTTGGAGGTAATTTGGCTATGTAATATAGTTAAAAAAATAATTTGTCCTACAAAAAAGGGTTAGCCCCTTATTTAGTATAATCGTCGTTCGTTATGCTTGTTTCCGTCTTTTTTAGCCGAGTAAATATAAAAAAGATTCAATCGTTCGATTAGGCCCTACCTGATCCCGCAAACGATGACGTCACCGCTCGGCTCGTCGAACGGAATATTTAAATCAGGTAACACAAATTTGGAACCGGACGCATCTGATGTACAAGATTGTAGAGTAAGATTGTTTTCCGAGACGATTTGAATCGGTTGACCGGCTGTTGACTCGTGCTGAATTTGACCGGAAGTTGATGCCTCGGCTGTATGTGTCGACTCTCTATCGAAATGGGGTTGCAATTCGATCTGTGCGCAGAATCACAATTGATTGTCGTAATTCAAGAAAGTCTATCTTTTAAACACAATACTAATTGGTCGAATTAATTAATCGTTACCTTCATCTTCTTCAAGTTGTTGTTCGTAACTTTTTCCCTGTCCAAACACACGCGCAACGCGGCCATTTCCTAAGAAATTAAAGAATCTAATTTAGCAATTTAATAATATAAGCAAATATAACTATTACGTAACCATCACATTCTCGTATAGGTGACGTAAAATGGAAATATCGAAATTACCCTTTTCAGCTCTCTTCTCTCCTTCAACAGCGAGTTCTCTTCGTCTTTGAGTTCTGTTAACGTCTGCAAATAACCAAAAACAGAGCAAATTATCATTTTACTCATTTCTCCATAATATGCAAAAACAAAAAAAATCATAATTACGAAATACTTATTTCTACTTACCTTCTTCTTTCTCGACTTCTTCGAGGCTGTCTTTTCACTATCGTCGAAAACCTGCAAACGGAAAATCAGAATCAACAGACGATCGATCAGTCAGCATATTCAATTAAAAAAAATGTAATTCGAAAATCAAAATAAAATACAGTTGATTCGGTTATATATATCTATGCATACTTTTGTACATTATCTAACAAAGCTGTCACATTCTTTAGCCCTTAACTATTTTTTTGTCCTACTATATATATATATATATATATATATATATATATATATATATATATATATATATATATATATATATATATATATATATATATATATGTAAATAAATACAAGAAAAGATGAAAAAAGAAAATTAATAATAAGAAAAGACAGCCCAACTACATAGTAAAGTTAAGTGCGCCTTGGAATTTGCAGGCTTTGATTATTGACAGGTGGCATGCGATGGTTGGAAGATAGAGACAAGAAGATGCGGATAAATGAGGTTGCATGTTAAGCTTAACCTGCTCCCCCACCACACTAGATTGCGCCCCACTGTCAATTAATTATTCTTTTCAACAAACCACTAACAACGCTCCACCAAACCCAAACGCAGACCTATTTATTTGCCACGAAAACACGCCACCGCTTAAGCAGGGGGGGGCTGTGCCTTAATTTACCAAATTACCCCTCCACTAAAAAAAATTGACTCGTAATAATAAATTAATAATAACTAGGTCAAAATTAGTAACAATAAAATTAAAACCGAAAAATTAATTTTAACTCAACAGAAAGTTGGAAGAAATTAGTGGGGAGAAAAATGACGATATTGCCCTTCAAGAATAGGGCAAATTTGACTATATGCGTTGAAACAAAGTCAGATTTATTTTCAATTTAAGAAAAAAAAAAAAGGGAAAAATCATAATAATTTAAAAAGTCTAAAAGATGGAAGGGGAGAAGGGTATATCGGTCAAGTCAACCAACGGTGCCGGATTCAGATCCGTGAAAAGACGGGAATGCCCTCGGATTGGATTTTCAGGTATGCGGAGGAGGGAGGGTATTATCGTCAGTTTGGAAATTGATTAAAATAATAAATAAAAAAAGTGGTGAGCAGAAGATGCGGACAAAGGGGCCTCCAATGGCTGAATCTGATTCCTGGCGGAAGCGTGGCAGTAAATATCAAAATTCACGAGGGATATTCTCGTAAATTCGGAGATTTCAGTTCATCGAATGACAGCTGACACGGGACTCTAGAAAGGATAAAAGGAAACGCTGGACACATGGTATAAATTTAACATAACGCCGCCGCCCAACCACCGCCGGCCTCCGGGAAAATTCAGAAATAAAATATACGTACGTATGAGGTGAGAAATTTCACGTGCTCAGGGAACAAACCTTAGATCTCGACGCGTCGGAGATTTGGAGGGGTAATAGCCGACTGGACTCTTCAGAGCCGCCTCCCACGGCGCCGGCGGAGCCGCCGCTGAATGAGGTGGCGCCGCTCCACGAGAGCGGCGTGGTGGGGCTACCCCTGTGGGCGAGTTTCTTCGCGTTGTGGTTGACCGAAATCGATTTTGACCTGCGTTGACGGACGCTCCAGTGCAGCGGCAACAACGCGGCCGGCTTCGGCCGTGGCGGTGGCGGCGGAGGCGGTGCGTGACGGAGCCGCACCAGGAACTCCGCGACCACCGCGTCATCATTCATGGCGGCCTCAATCCACTTATCGTCGGCGCCACTCATGGCTGGCTGTTCGCTTCCAGAGAGAGAGAGAGAGAAAGAGGAAGAGAGAGAAAGGAGGGTTTTGTGGCGGAGATAGGAAAAGGGTAAATGTAATGGTGGTGGCAAAGGAAATTTTGAGGGGAGAGTTATGAGTTTTATGTATTATTTATAGTAATAATAATAATAAATAGAGGTTTTTTATTTTATTTTTTAATTAATTAATAGGAGAGGTTTGACATGGCTGTCTATTTTTTTTTTTTTTTTTTTTTGTAAATACATATATAGAGAGAGAGAGAGATACATATACATGTGTGTGTGTATATGCGTGCTTTTGTGGTGAAGATGCTTGTTGACAACTCTTTGTGTTGTGCGGGGTAGGGGGTGGGGGTTGGGGGGTGAAAATGGGCCCACTCTTTCCCTTTTCTTAAATTACATTGAAATTTGATTTTTTAAAATATTAAATAATAATTTAATTTGTTTCCTATAAAAAGAAAATTTGTATATTATACTTTCACCCCTGAAGTATCCTAAAATAAATTTAAGATCTATGTGGTATAGATAATTCTAGCAACACCTTTGAAAAAACTACCGAAGTCAAAATTTCATGTCCTGGGGTCTGAATTGATCAAATACTATTTAACTCTGAATAATAAAAAACGAAAGTTTCACTTAATATTTTCTCAATTAGTTTCTTTAAAACTTTGAAGGAAATTTACGAGTGGAAAAAGGCGAGTGTGAGATTAATGAAAAAACTACCGTAATCAAAATTTCATGTCCTGGGGTCTGAATTGATCAAATACTATTTAAATCTGAATAATAAAAAACGAAAATTTCACTTAATATTTTCTCGATTAGTTTCATTAAAACTTTGAAGGAAATTCACGAGTGGAAAAAGGGCGAGTGTGAGATTAATGGGCTTAATTTCATAGGCGAAAATTTATGAATCTTATATAAAATAATATGGATGTAAGAAATGTTAGGAGAACCACTGTCACCCTTTAGGGCATCTCCGACCGGACGCCATAACGGCATTTTTTCATCTAATTTAGGTGTTTTTAGCCTCCCACCCGAAATTCCTATATCACCATTACACCTAAAATTATGAAGATTTGGTTTTAGCCTCCTAGGTCAACCCCCATATCACCAAATACTCAAATCCTATTTTTCCACCAAATTTTTTGGTGAATGAATTTTCATCTCCACCGATCCACCATTTTCCTATTTTTTCCACCAAGTCCTATTTTTCCTACCAAATATAGAGGTGAAAATAGGATTTGCCGTAATTAACACCATTTTATTAAGTACCATATAAAATGACGATTTTAACTAATTGCACCCGAATACCAACTTATTATGATATTTATCGTAAATACATTGGTATTAATTATTTTTTAAAATATAAATACATTTGTTATTATTAACAAAACATTAATTCTAATAATATAAATATGCTTATTTTTAATTAATTTGTATACTTTGTTGGTATCAATGTTTATTAGTTCATTTCTTTACTTAACTAATACGCTAATTGCTATTAATAAAATATAATAAGCAACAATAAAATGATTAACAAAACACACTTTAATTGATGAAATACAGGACGGGACATTTATAGACATTTAATAGAATGATAACATAATTTTTAAATTACATGGTTAAGAAAATTTATTACTTAGCATTGAATCTATAATTAATATGTAGAAAATAAAATATTATAAAATTACGATTAACATTAGATTTACATTTTTGGGGCATATATTGTGAAATGCCATGGGAGACCAAACCAAATCTCATTTCCTATAAGTGGTGAAATGGTGAAATATTATTATTTTAATATTTGGTCTAAATTTTGATGAAACCCATTGGAGACCAAAATTACCATTTTTCCACTAAAAATGGTGGAAGAGTAAAATGGCGTGTTACCGGTGGGAGATGAACCCATTTTTTCACCACCATAAATGGGATTTGGTGAAAAAATGGTGAGACCGGTCGGAGATGCTCTTAGTTCTATGTCGTCACTACCAGTGCTTAGAACTTGATAGTCAGTTATAACCCTAATCGAATAACTAGTCCAGTGCATTATTCTGTTAGGGTTTCTAATAATGTTTCAGGGGGTGATTGTAATTATCGATACTATATGGACGTTAAAATTAATTTAGTATACATTAGGGGTGTGGGTGTAATTTAACCAAAGAAAAAAATAAATGGGAGATGGGGCCCACATGAAGATGGCGCATGACCGCCTGTTTTTATTACTACTATGGTCTATGCCACTAAACTACACTTGTACCTTGGTATTTTACATTTGAGCTTATCGTGAGAAATTTAAATTAGATCTTAGGTTAATCCCGATATTGATTAATTCACAATCATAAAATAGAAAACATTAATTATTCAATAAGTTTGTCTAAATAGAACGAGGATTTAATTTAATTTAATTTAATTTTAGTTATTTTACAAATAAAAAAAAGATATTGGCAGATTCTAGCAATTGAATTAGGATGAACGCTTTTTGACTTTTTCAAAGGAGAATTTTTTTTTTATTGCATTTATAAATTACTATATTAGTAAAAATGGGACCATTAATATAAATCTATTAAAGTTTATTTTTTGAATGATATTGTTTATTTTAAGTATGTTTTATTTTTTGTAATATGTTAGAAACATGTAATTGAATAATGTTTCTTGAATGTAAAAGCTCGATCTTTACCTTTGGCATGATTGTAATTAATGCAACAATTTTTACAAGAATCATTATGTACAATTTCAAAAGTAGCATGTGATTGATGATGAAGAAGATTCCTTTTTATTACTACCTTTGTTTAAAGTAAAAATTTGTAAATAATAAGCGTGACTTCTCCGCTCCTAAGTTTGTGTGTGTGTGTGTGTTTTTTTTAATTTATTTATTTCAAATTCAAATCATGTTATATATTGAGGAATATATTTATACTCCATGGAAATAAACCCGTTAAAGTTGTTTGAATTAAGGGCTCGTTTGGCTAAATTTATTCTAAATAGTTGATAATTTCTTACATTTTATATTATTTTAAGAGTTAATGATATGTTACGTCTTATTTTTATAAATAATTTCTAAAGTGTTTGAATAATGATCATATAAGCTAGTTTTACTCATTATCAGATTTTTTAAAACAACAGCATAGAGGTAGTCTTTAAAAAAATCTTATATTCTCTCTACCAGCTTATTTTTTGAATTGTAAAGATCCTTTTTAAACAAAACTACCAAAACACTTTTGGAAGAGCTTATAAGCTCTTAAGTATATCATAAGCTCTTTTTAACAATTAATAAGCTTAGCCAAACACTTTATAACTCAATTTGAGAGTGTGGTTTATGTCTCTCGTATAGTTTACAAACTATTATAACGAAAGTGTAGGTTTACCCAGTGTACCAATATAGTTGATTGCAGGTTCATTCATTACTGAAAAACCAATAAAAAATTAATAGTGACAATGAAGAGATGGATTTCTAAAAGGGTTAACAACACTTTATTCCCTTATGGTTTGAACTTTTTGCACATGACCCCCTTGTATTTTTAATATAAGCACACTACCCTCTTTTATTTTTCCTATAGTACATAAACCCCCCAAGTATACCACTTGGTAAATAATAACACCCATTTGAAAGAGGAATTTTAAAAAATACAAGGGAGTTGCTAATATTAAAGTACAATGGAGTTATGTGCTTATATTAAATTACAAAGGGGTCATTTGCACAAAGTTAAAACCACAGGAGTTAAATGCAATTTTCCCTTTCTAAAACATGGATCGGGCCTTGAATGATTAATTGTAAAATGGGCCTTAGGAAATGGCAAATTATACTTTATATCGGCTATTTTTGTAAAATGGATAAAATCGAATTGGGTCCCTAAATCCCTAAATCCCAACCACGATTCCCTAAAACCTTCACCACCGCCACCATCCACCACCGTCCACCACCACCACCGCCGCTACTCATGACGGCGATCACTCAACGCCTCCTCCATCACCGCCCTACGCCGCGGACACACACATTCTCCCTCCACCGCTTCTCCACGTCCTCCGACGCTCCGCCGCCAAAATCCGGACCGGAATCCGAATCCGAATCGCAGCCAAAACCCTCGGTCTCCTCTTACCTGCAGTCCGTCAGAGCCTCTCTCCAGAGAGAACCGCTGCCGCACAACCGCCTCCAGCCCCCCCGCAAACCCCTCTTCACACCCCCTCCCCAAACCCCTCCTCCGTCCGGAGCGGCGCCCAAACTGGATGAAATCCGCCGCAAGCTCACCGGATTCCGCAGCCAATACGCCTCTTCTCCTCATCCCTCCTCCGCCGCATCCGGCCCTTCCGTCTCACTCCAAGACCTCTACCAGAGAAACCTTCCCCCCAAAAAC
This sequence comes from Erythranthe guttata, assembly GCF_056151865.1. NCBI lineage: Eukaryota > Viridiplantae > Streptophyta > Magnoliopsida > Lamiales > Phrymaceae > Erythranthe > Erythranthe guttata. Next base: position 14,368,533 of record NC_142541.1, on the reverse strand, counting down.
GACGACTCCGCCGCCCCGTCCAATTCCACCGGAAAGCCAAACATGAGCCCTTCCCTAGACGCCATACGGAACAGTATAAACCAGCTGCGCACCGATTCCCCTTCCGGCAAGGCCAGCGATCCACTGTCGCTCTCGCGGTGGAAGGAGACCTTAAATCTGAAGCAACCAAACAACGCCTCCGTTGACGGTGGCAATCGGATGCGAACGGGTCTGGGTTTACCGTCTTATATAAACAACGGGAAGAATACGATTGGGGGTGGAGGAGGAATACTCAGGACTGGGTCTCTGAAGATGTACGATTATTCGGAATTGGGTTCGAAGCTGAAGGAATTGAGGCCGGAAGGGAAGAAGGGGAAATGGTTTTCGCTGCTTGAACTGAATGAGAGGCTCGCAAAGCTGAGGCAGATTGAGGAGGAGAAGAAGCAGCAGAGTCAGTTGGGTATGGGTGGCCAGCTGTTGGATGATTTGAGGGACAGTATATATAATCTCAGTGTATCCACAGATGAGAAAGAGAAGAAGCGATTGAGTAAGTTTATTGTTTCCGGTTCACAATTGTGGTTCTCTAACGTTGTAGTCGAACTTACTCGTTGATTTCAACAAATAACCGTAATTTTAGTGTGTCCTTGTAGAAACGTATTATTTCGCAACGAAAAAAAAAAGTTAACCACAAGAGACTAGGGAAATCGTAAAATAAGCATTGGATAGAGACATCTAATAATCAATGATAAGTTACAATTTCGTTAGGTGATGCCTCTGTGTTTTTAAATTTGCATCAAGCATAGTAAGTTTTGGCACTATACAGTTTTGTTTAGCATCTTAAACTAGCAAAATATATGTTCTTTTACATTGATATATTTTTATAGTGGCAGTGTCAATTATCAATTTTGAGATGCTCGTGCAGTTAAATTCACTTGCATTGCCATTTCTGGACTTACAAAAGAATGAATAAAAACATGCTGCAATGAAGCAAGAATGAACATTGAATTTCGGTAATGAAACATAGCAGTTCGTCCAATGAGAACATGAAAAATTGTGAAAGATTTATTAATGTGAGGAACTTAACTCTAGAAGCGTAAATGGAGCCAACTGTAAGAAGGCCTGCTTAGATTTATTAATCTCTTTTTGTGGTTTATTGAGTCACTACTTTGTCTCGATTTTTGTCTTGTCTTATTCCATCTCAATACCGATGAAGACTCCCAGTTTTCTCAAATATATACATCTGATTCATTTTTTCCTATCTGGATTTCTGGCAAGCGATAGTGGAAATTTATATGTAACCTGCGTATATATTTAATATATTGCTGACCGATAATATGTTACAGAGCAGAAATATAATATTTTGAGCCAGCTCGGCGGAACCCCAACCTTCATGATGTCACCTCCAAAGGATCACTTAGTTGAGAAGGCAAGTGTTGACTTTTTTTCACCATTCCAGCTGTATGTATTCGTTGTTTGAGTGATCCACTATGCACGCATTCAATAATGATTGATGAGCAGGAAAAACGAAATGCATGCAATTCAAATGATTCATTTCACTAATAGCTTGAGCTTTTAGATGAGGTGGTCATTCAACATGTCTTAATATTCCAGTTCTACTTAGTATGTCGATTTAGGACACTTTTTAATCTGATGCTGTTTTTGTAAAATGACATTCTCTATTTTCTGCAGTATTTTCATCCTGACAACCTTTCGTCTGCTGATAAACTAAAGTTGGAGCTTAAAAAAGTGAGGGATGAATTTAAAATGTCGGAATCAGATTGTGGCTCTGCTCGCGTTCAAGGTAAAGCGTCTTCAGCCCTTGCTAATGTTGACTTGATGCTGCAAAGCATTTTAATTTCATGAACCGATAACCACAACTGAAGTACATATTTAGTAATTGAGCTTCTCCGGTTCCTATTGGTGTTCGATGTGGTCTTCCTAGTTCTATTCTTGAACCGCTAGTTTTAACTTCACATGCATCAATAAGACTTAAAGATTGCCTGAATTGAATTGTTGTGCACGATTGCCTGACTGAATCCCCTTTAAGATACTGTAAAAATAGAAGATTCGGTTTATATCTATTTAGCGTAACTGAAAAACTGACCTGCTAAATTGGCACAGTTCTTGAAAATATTAACCGTGTTCTTGTTTATTTGGTGAAAATATATTCTTGCTTTTAGTTTCGTTGATTATGGGGAACTTGCGTTTTGGTATATTATACTAAGTTCTGTACCCTTGTCATATTAAGCTGATTTTACGGTTTCAAATAAAGATCCCTGCTAGTTAATGAGTCAGTGTGTGTGTGTGTGTGTGTGTGTGTGTGTGTCTACAAACTAACAATATTTGCTCTAATATATTATAGACGAATAATTAAATCAATCTTGGTTCGTTTTTTCAGTAGCACAGCTGACGACAAAGATCAAGCATTTGTCAACTGTTCTACAGAAAAAGGTTAGCAAATCGTTTTCACGTGAAATCTGAAACGAAGTATTTACTTCGAATTTCTGATTAGATGTTTACTTCTTGCCCTAGTATTCACACAATTTTCTCAATGCAATTATAATTGTAGGATAAACATTCTCGGAGGGGCCTTCAGCTAATGGTTCAGAGAAGGAAGAAGCTGTTAAAATATCTACGAAGAACCGATTGGGATTCTTACAGCCTTGTTCTTTCTAAGCTTGGTCTGCGTGACAATCCAGATATCAAGGCTTAGTTAATTACCGTAATTTTTATTTTCGTAATAGAATATTTGTTGGTGTTTAATCCTTGTAGTAAGTTTAATTTTTGCTGTGGTTTCTATCGACTTGTTTAACGGGCATTCTACGCTTAGGGAAAAAGGGGGCAGTTTTGTTTCGTGCGTTTTTCTCGTAGCATATGGGAGTATGTTTAGCTCCAAAACTATTTGTATTTTTTTCTGTGATCCAAATTGTTATGTATATTAGTTTTGAGCTTCGGCACTTGCTATTAATCTAATAAATTGATTATTTCGATTTACGATTGCTTCATGAAATAATGAGGTGATGTTGGTTTTCGTTTTAATAAATTATTTCTGTACGATTCAATACGGTTTTATCGACTGACCATTGTATTCATATACATTTTTCATCACTATACATGGTCTGCTAATCTTTCAGTGACAATTTATTTTTTTAAGATTTTATTAGGGCTAGGAATTGGAATGAAATTTTCGAATTCTGCCAATTCCAATAAAAAGATATCCAAAGATGGAACCGTATTTTTCATTCCAATTTTCCAGAATTTATTTGGAAGAAATTGGAAATGATTTATAAAATCATCGAAAATTCCAATTTCAAATCTGATTTTGGTTCCAAATATTTTTATGATTTTACGAAATATATAAGATAAATTCATGATAAACTTTGTAATTTCATAATATAACAAATGTTATATTTTATATGAAAAATATAAATATAAGAGGGTTAGTAAATTAAAATCTTGGAAAATATTAATTGGGATCATAAATTTTATGTTGCATTTTTTCTTATAATAAAATTCATATTTTAATTTGTTGTTCCAACATGTGTTTTTATTTATTATATTTTGTCGAACTCTCTTGTAGATTTTCTTACATTTTCCTGCAAAATTTTGAAAAAAAATAATATAAAAATTAATTCGGAACATGAGATTAAAAACTAATGTAATTTTCGAAGTTTCCGAAATTCATCATTTTTTTGGGAGGGAAATTGAACCCCATTTTCTACTTTCGAAAAATCATTTCCGATCCATTCGGTCCGACTTTTACTCCTAAATTTTATCAATGTACAGTCAAGGCAACTAATTAATTCCAAGATAAAAATATGAGTTTAATAAAATGGCATACATTTTTTGTTTGTGAGATTCGGGCTGTGTAATGATAAAATATAATTATAATTTTAATATTATTCATAATAATTAGAAATTATATAAAAATAACTAGAAATTACTGTAGGATTAATATCCACAGAGAAGATTCAACACGTACATGTGCATGCATGGAGCAACGATAAAATCATAAAGGAAAAAAAAAAAAAAAAAAGACAAATTAAATATTATTACAATTTAATTTTAATTGTTAACCGGAGGCATGAAAGGAAGCGGCGGCGGTAGTGGTAGTTGCTCTTCATCTGTCGGCGGTGCAGTAATGAACGGTATCGGCTGCACCACCGGATTCTCCGGTGTATTAGTGAACGACGGCGGTGCGAAGAAGTCAATCTCCGGAGGGTTTGATATGGGCGGGGGTAAAAATGTAAATGGAATTTCAGGTGTGAAAGGCGGGTTTTCCGGCGGAGTGAACACCGGAAAAATCGGGGTTGCTGGTTGAGCATCGTCGTCTGCCGGTGGTGTGAGGAAAAAATCTGGTGGCGGGGAAAAGATGGCCGGCGGGAAAGGTGGTGGGAGCATAAAGTCCGGCGAATACGGCGGTGGGAAAATCACTAGTGGTGGAGTTTCTGTGTTCATGTCGGGTGGGGTTAGCCATGGAAAGACTGGTGCTGCATCTGACGGCGGCGGTGAGGCAACCAGCGGTGGCGGGTATACTATGGGAATCACTTCAGGTGGCGGAGATGACGGCGGCGTGGGAGGTGGTGGAGACGGGACTAACGGCGGTGGAGGCGATGGAGATGGCGGCGAAGGTGATGGGATTTGAGGAGGAGGGGAGGCCGGCGGTGGTGAAGATACTAGAGGCGGCGGAGACGACGGAGCAACTGGCGGCGGCGGGAGGGTTACTATTGGAGGAGGTGAAGAAGGTATTAAAGGTGGTGGGAAGACAATCTGTGGAGGAGGCGTCGCGACGAGCGGTGGAGGCAAAGGAACCCTCGGCGGCGGCCTACGGCGGGGCGACGGCGGCGATCTTGGCAGAAAAGGGTTTGTAGGAGAAGTGCGTTGAAACGGCCACTGACCACAACTTCCAAATATGAATGAGTACAAAGGGTCACAACTCGACGGCGATGAACCTCCGGATGATCTCCTTCCGCCGCCGCCGCCGCCTCTTCGACCTGCTCTTCCGCCGCCACTTCTGCCACTTCTTTTCTCCTCCTCCGCCCTTGATCTTTTATGCCGGTGGCTTGAAAGAGTAGTACTTCTTGATTCAGAAGTAATTACAAGTAAGATTGCAAAGAGAAGCACCACTAAAACTCCACTTGCTTTCATTTTTCTTTTTTATTTTATTTTATTTTTTTCTAATTTATTTGTAATATTTAATTAATTTTGAGTTGAAATAATTTGGATGAATTCACAGCCCCTAGTTTATATATAAAAGAAGTTGAATTGATAAACATTGGAATGCAATAAATCAGTAAATTAAAAAGAAAATAAATTAAAAAACATAAATGCAAGGGTGCGAATTTCAATAGTAAAGAGTTGTGAATTGAAGGTGCAGTTGGGAGATGATCTGATCAAGCAATTGAATTGCCTTGTACAATGTGCCATTCATTTCTTCACATCTATCCAAACAACTCCTTAACTCCACTTTAAATTTCGAGTAGTTACTAGACACGGCCACAGGTCGGCCCGGTTCGGCTCGTTGACTATACTCAGCCCGGAATTGGACACGAAAATTTGGACCGGTTCCAGTTTACGATATCCAAAGTCGACGGGTGCAAGAGTCCATACATTGGGCCATAGCAAGTTATAAATCGTGTTAGAATAAATTATATTAGTTATCTTATTCAGTATTCACTATTATTGTTAGCCTGAGTTTGACAGCAATTGTCCATGTGGGGAGACCCAGGTATGGGTGACCTATAATCGAATGTCGTGGGTGCGTGTGTGTGACGAATGCACTATAAGGCTAGTGTTTGCGCTTTTGCTGATACTAATTGATTTTAGAACAACTGATAGCGCCTGAGGTTCTATAAGTGATATCAAAGCAAATGTTATGGTTCGGCTCCCAGCCAGAGCAATTGCGAGGGGGACTAATTAAAATGATTAATTGTAATTTGTAAATATTACAATTTAACCCCCCTAAGTTTTGACTGTTTTGCCCATGACACCTTTATAGTTAGAATTTCACCACATTAACCCCTAAATGGTTTTTATGTGGGTATGCTACTCTCAATTTCTCCGTTAAAGTCAACTGTGTGCGTGTACCTCACACACCCACATTTCAAGTTGACCGAAGTATAAATACCTAAAATACCTGATGACGTAAAAAATAAATCACCTAGTGTGTTGAAGCTGGGAGAGCAAAGTAGGTCACGTGCTCACGAGCTAGATAGTCCTGAGAACTTTAATTTACTCTAGGATCCTGCGAACAGAAAACACGTAATCTAAGCCGGGGGTTGATCCGGCGGAAACCCCTCCGACGCTCAAGTCAGACGTGAAGATAGTTGGTAATTGTAGAGAGAATTCCTCAAGAAGAATTGATTGAATAATAATAACGTACCTTTATTAAATGAATTTAAGTTGTATTTATACTTTATTGATTGGGCCGAGATCAATTTGTCAGGCCCAACTTTCTTTGGGTGTGATTTGGCCTTCGTATAAATAGCTATTAAGTTGGGCCTGTGGCCCAGTAAATATGGGTCTATTGGGCTGGGCCAATAGGCATATCATTAAGCCCCCCACTCTCGAGTCGATGTCGGAGAGAAATGGTGTGAAGTGCCGGATCGTGTCGAGAGTAGAATTGTATTTCGTTCTTCGTGTTTGTGTCGTCGACGGGGGGAGAATAATAATAATTTATTATTATTATTGTGTGTGCCGGAGTGGTGGGCGGATTTATATTTAAAGTGCATAAATATAAAAATTTGCTTAGTAGTAGGTAAGTCCTTGTGAAATCAGTAGAGGAGAGTATCAAGAACCACGCCGAATAAATATGGGTGAGTAATCAAATTTATTCTTTTATATATCTATCTCTTTTATGTTGCTCCATATACTTCGTTGTAGAAAAGAATATATTCTCTGGCTGAGGAGATCAACCGATAAAATAATTATATGTCCCAAGTGGGGAAGGCGAAACAGTTGAAAATAATCCTGCGAAAGTCGATTGTAGAGACCGAGATGACATTTGGAACCATAGGGAAGGTGATTGGGTCGAGTTCCGGTAAAAAACTTGCACCGGAGAAAGAGATCGCGCGTTCCGATTGCACGCGATTAGGGTTATCCGGAGAAATTGCTGTGGAACCAGTAGAAGAAGCCGCGCGGCTCGAGGTTGTGAGAGGAGCCGCGCGGCTCGGTTCCGCGCGAAGTGGAGCCGCGCGATCGGTGTTTGTGGGTGAAGCCGGGCACGGAGCCCGGAGTGGGATGGAGAGAGAAGAGAGAGAGAAGGAGGGTGAAGGAGGGGTAGGTGGGGCTGGAGGGGTGGTGCACGTGGGGGGTGGTGATAGGCAGGAGAGAGAAGGAAGTGGTAGGGGGGTAGGTAGGCAGGAGAGAGAGAGAGAGGAGGGAAGGGGTAGGGGGTAGGGTGGGGCGCGTCGCGCGGGGGGGGGGGTACCCGCGCGACGCGCGGGATGGGGGGGGGTCTGGCGCGCGTGGACGCGCGTCCGGCGCGTCCGCCGCGCGTGGGGGCGCGCGTGGGGGCGCGTGCGGGCGCGTGGAGGGCCCGTTTTCGGCCGTTTTTGAGGCGCGTCAACTTGTTTCTTCTCCGGGTGATTTTTTGGCATCAAATGTTGGTATTCCTAATGTTGGTGATGATGTTGGTACTAGCAGGAGACGTATTCGGTCTCAATTTGTGGACTTTGGGAGTGATAGTGAAGAATCTCTTAAGTCGAATTCTGCGAACGAGTCCGAGGGATCCGAGGGATCCGAGAGTGATGTAAATCCGGATGGAGATGTGGGAGATGGTGATGATATTCCCCGAGAAGATGTCATCATAGATAAAAATAGAGGGAAGAAAATAAAACCACTTAATTTGAGTTTGGTGGATTATGATACTTCGTTAACCGAATCTCAATTCGGTATTCTTCGTCAGCTAGTTGGGGCTCCGAGGAATATTGAGATGCTCTTACCTAAAAAAGGTGAACGATTGTATGCACCCCCCGTAGGGTTCCACACCCAATACGTCGCATATTTGACATGTTCCTCGCAGATTGTGCCTCACTCCACTCTTTTGAAGGTATGTGAGGAATTTCGGGCAGGATATAGTCAATTAACTCCGAACGTGATTCTCACTTTTGAAGCTTTTCGACAAAGAATGATCGAAGTAGGATTACCGATTAGTGTGGAGATGTTCAAGGCCTTGTTTACTCTACACCGTTCAAGTGATTTACCCTTCTTCTGCACACATCCTCGGGTTCCTTTAAAAATTTTGAAGAGCATTAACTTGAAGTGGGATAAATGGAGTACTTTATTTTTTTATGTAAGGGCTCCGACGTCCGATGTTCCCCTTGTTTGGAATCCGGTATGCGAATCTTTTAAGATAATGAAGAATATGAAGAAACGTATTAAGGAGTCGGGGTTGTGTGCTTTGGAGTTCGATCCGAGTTGTCTTATTCCAAAGGGTCAGGTGCCTACACCGTTGCGTGTAGTCTACATGTTTTATGCATATGTGCCTTATTTTGTGTTGTCTCTGCTATTCTATTTTATCCGTGAGTAAATGTTTTTTTTTTTTTTTTTTTTAGATGGGTGTATTGATTTCGCGGCTCTTCGGAAGAAGGCTACTGGAGGTGCAAAAAAGCAAGCGAAGAGGGATCCTTTGAAGCAAGCGAAATCGAGTAGTAGCAAATCGCGCGAAGTGACCCGCGTGGAGGCTTCGCATGTGAGCGGAGATGATCGTAATCATATGGTTGAGGGGGATGAGCTGGATCGAACGGTTAATAATGGGAAGGATGAGATGGTTGAGATCGAGTATGTGCCTGCACCGAAACGGCCTCGAGTGGATCCTGAGGTTTCTCATGTGCCTCCAGGGGGTGCAGGCAAATGCTTGTTCACGTATGGGGTGAACCGAGAGGGGAAGGATTCTTTTTGGGATACGACCGATCATACTATCGCGCTGAAGAAGACTGAGGGTTTCGTTGGGGAGTATGACCGAAGTCGGATGTCGGGTAAATGTCGTGCTCATATGCTTTCGTTGGCTGGCGGAGACATGTGTCGGGTAAATATTTGTTTAATTTAATATGTTTTCGTTTTAGATTATAAGTCTCCATAATCTAATATTTTCTGTTTGAATTTTGATATAGCTTATAGCTACGTGGAGGTATCTAGTGGAGCAGGAGGAGCAAGTCGAGAAGACCCATGATGAGGAGCGTGCTGGTTGGGAGGCAAGGGAGAAAGAGCTAAAGGCTCAATTGGAGGCTGCGGAAACCAAACTAGAGGTGGCCGAGACTCTGCTCATTCAGAGGACCGATGAATTGGAGATTAGTAGGAGCGAGACCGAGGCGAGTAAAATTGAACTGATGAAATTAGATCGGTGCTATGACGAGCTGAAGGAGAAGTATGATGCCGAGAAGTTTACGGGGAAGAGGTTTTTGGCTTCTTCGGCTGGAGCAGCTTATAAGGAATCGGTTATGTTAGAAGGGGAACGTCGCTTTCAGAAGAGTGATATCTGTCGAGCTATGATCGAAGATCGAGCAATAGCTGGGGTTTATGCTCCTTTGGTTAGGACGTGTCGTCAGTACTTACGCAAGGTTGGAGGAATTGACGAGAAGATTATTCGATGTATGGAGGAGGACATTCCTGATGATGGGGAGGATATTGATGTCGAGTGTACTGAAATTGCCTCGGATGCGGAAGCAGATGATCGAACTACCGAAGCTACTTCTGCTCGTAAAGTGTAGTTTGGTGTGATGTTGTTTTTATTTTCCTTAGAAAAAGACTTGGTTTTTTATTTTTATTTTTATTAAGTGGGTATGTCCACTAGTATTTTTGCATGCTTCATGACTTGGTATTTGTTTGCACCTTGAGACGTTGATTTTGCTATCAAAGTTATTGCTTCTTTTTATTCATTGATTTCGCACTAATGTTTTGCATATAGCATTGTTCGAGATATTCTTGATGAGGGGATCAGTCTCTCAAGATTTTTTTATAATTTTTTGGGATCATGCCCTTTATTTTGGACCTCGTAGGTCGGAGTATTATTTAGTCCATGGCCACGTTTTAAGCATGAGGACCCTGAAAATCAAAATAGAGAGACGCAGATAATCCAGCTGGCCAGGCTATATGGACTATCTTAATTTCTCTAAGTGTTTTTAGGGTTGAAGTGAGATGAACCCGTCGTAACGGTTAAGTAGTATATGAACAATAACTTTGAGAGTAAAGTAAAAACTTGATTTAATCATTAATAAGAAATGCGAATTGTCATAAGCTTCCGTGAGGCGAAGGGAAATAACTTGTAAAAAAAACAAATAAATTGAACTATTGAAAAGTAATCTATGTGACTATAAGAGATTTTATTCTTCTTCCACGTCTTCCTTGTGCTCATCCGTGCTTGGTGTAGGGTAGTATGTCTACTGTCTTTGGGTGTCTCTTTGCCTGAAAAGTATCGGGGTAAAAAAAATTCAAGTACTTGTATTGAAGACTTAATAGTTTCATAAGTTGGAGTGGTGCGTATTTGGGATCACGTACTCAATATTGGGACTTTTTCTGTTCCTCGCATTCCGAGATATGAGAACAACTCATGAGTTGCGGTGGATTGCTGCGCGACCCTGCCTGTCAAAGGAGATGGCGTTATTGTTTAGTATAGAGACCCACTAATGTGCTTGTGATATGACTTAGTAAAAGTGGTGTTACCCTTAGTGAGATAGTACAGAGTATCTTCTCTCTTTGGGTGAATGGTGGTCGGTAAGCATCCTCTCGTAATTGGCTCTTAATCTGTAAGAAGATGATGAGACGTGTTATGGAAGGTTGATGTAGATAATATCACTAGCCCCCCAGTTTGGGAGGGATGTTTACACACCTCGTTATGGAGTCCCTTCTCGAGCCTTTAGAGACATTTTTGCATGAAGAGAGACGTGGAAGGTTGTGAAGCCTGCAAGGCGACTTTCGTATGAGGAAGATGTAGACGTAAACTTAAACAAATTTGATTTAAGATGGATGTATACCTCAAGCGTAGAACCTTTTGAGATTCCCTATATTCCAGGTTCTGGGTATAGGGTGTCCGTCGAGGTTCTCGAGACGATATGCTCCATTGTTAATCACTTGTGTGATTTTATATGGTCCTTCCCACTTCAGGTCGAGTTTACCGATTGGGCGTGAGGCTTCGGCTTTGCGGAGAACTAAATCTCCTACTTGGAAAGAGCGAGGGCGGACTTTGGAGTTATAAACTTTCGCCATGCGACTCTTGTACATTTGCTGTCTGATGGATGCAATCTCTCTTAGCTCGTCGACGAGATCGAGGTTAGCCCTCATTGCTTCTTCATTCTCCTCTGGTGAATAATTGATGACTCTCCAAGAGGGTTCGCCAATCTCTACGGGTGCTACAGCCTCTGTTCCAAAAGCTAGGTTAAATGGAGATTCTCCTGTTGCTGTTCGTGGGGTTGTTCGATATGCCCACAGAGCATTGGGTAATTCTTCAACCCACTTTCCCTTGGCACTTCCAAGCCTTGTCTTGAGATGTTGAAGTATCGTGCGATTGGTTACTTCAGTTTGACCATTTGCTTGGGGGTTTGCCACCGAAGTGAAGAATTGCTTAATAGATAAGCCAAGGCACCAACTCTTGACTTTGTCTCCACAAAATTGTGTTCCATTGTCCGAAATAATGGAACGGGGAATGCCGAAGCGGCACACAATGTTTTTCCAAAGGAATTGGATGACGTCTTCTTCTCGAATGCGAGCTAAAGGTTCTGCTTCTACCCACTTGGTGAAGTAATCTACAGCTACAATGAGGAACTTGCGTCCTCCTGTTGCTGGTGGAAAAGGACCGACCAAGTCGACTCCCCATTGAGCGAAAGGTATGGGACTGTCAATCGGTTGCATCAATGCTGCGGGGAGATGAAGGATGTTAGCGTGTTCTTGGCAAGGCTTGCATCTCTGCACTAGTTTTTTCGCATCTTCATGCATGGTGGGCCAATAGTAACCTTGTCTCAATATTTTGAGAGCTAAGTTTCTTCCACTTAAATGATTACCACAAATGCCTTCATGTACTTCCCGAAGCACATAGTCTGCTGCTGATGGGTTAAGGCATTTAAGATAGGGGGAGGAGAACCCTCGCTTGTAGAGATCTTCACCTATCATTAGGAAACGGGCCGCCCTTACCTTTATTTTCTTCGCTTGGGCGATATCAGTCGGAAGTTCCCCGCTTTTGAGATAGTTTGTAATGGGGGTGATCCAACAGGGTTCGCTCTCTTCAGCGCAATTCACTCCGTCGGTGGAGACTATTTCTGGTTGGGAAGCCGTGAGAAGGGTGATTTTCCGGCTTCCAATGCTTGCCATGGAACTACCAAGTCTAGCCAACTTGTCTGCATCAATATTGTTGGCTCGTGGTACTTGCTTTATCTCGTAGCTATCCAATTTTGAGAGGAGGGTAAGTGCAAGAGCAATGTACTTTGCCATGGATTCTTCTTTGGCTTCATAGTTCCCAAGGACTTGGTTGACCACCAACTGGGAGTCGCTGTGTACTATGAGTTTGCGAGCTCCAGCTGCTAAAGCGAGGCGGATACCAGCGATCAAAGCTTCATATTCGGCTTCGTTATTGGAGGCTTTGAAATCAAACCGTTTAGCATACTCGAATTCATCGCCATCTGGGCTTGTTAGTACAATACCCGCGCCTCCTCCTGTAGTGGTAGATGATCCATCAACATTGATGGCCCAAGTGGGTATGGATGTGCTCTCTTCCGATGTAGTCATCTCTACTACAAAGTCTGCTAGGATTTGAGCTTTGATGGCTGGGCGTGGTTTGAACTCAACCCCATATTCACTTAGCTCTATAGCCCATTTAGCTAATCGTCCGGAAGTCTCGGGACTTCTCAATATTTGTTTAAGGGGATAGTTGGTGAGAACTATCACCTGGTGCGACTGAAAGTACGGACGTAACTTTCTGGCTGCATTGATGAGCGCGAGAGCAAGTTTCTCCATATTGGTGTAACGGTGCTCTGGGCCTTGGAGAGCTCGGCTTATGTAATATATCGGTTGGTGACCTTTTTCACCATCCCGAATGAGCACTGCGCTAATGGCATCAGCCGAAATGGCCAAGTATAGGAAAAGAGTATCTCCCGGTTGGGGCTTCGTTAGTAGAGGTGGGGAAGTGAGATATGCTTTCAATTCTGTGAAAGCTCTTTGACAGTCTTCATTCCACTCAAACTTTTTCCCACCTCTTAGTATCTTGAAGAAATGAAGACCCTTATCAGCCGATCGGGATATAAATCGGTTTAAGGCTACCAAACAACCATTAAGTTGTTGGACCTTCTTAATCGATGTGGGAGGGGCCATGGAGGTGATAGCTTCAATCTTTGCTGGGTTGGCTTCAATTCCCCGTTGTGATATCATATACCCTAAGAATTTTCCGCCTCGAACTCCAAAAGAACATTTTAGGGGATTAAGCTTCATCTTGTATTTACGTAAGATGGAGAAGCATTGACTTAAATCGGTTAGGTGATCCGCGACTTTAATACTCTTGACAAGCATGTCATCAATGTACACTTCCATGTTCTTACCAATCAAGTCCGCGAACATCGTGTTCACCAGGCGTTGGTAAGTAGCTCCTGCATTCTTGAGACCGAACGGCATAACTCGATAGCAATAGATGCCTTGGTCAGTAATGACACTAGCTCTCTCTTGATCTTCTGGGGCGAGCAATATTTGGTTGTATCCTTGATATGCATCAAGGAAGCTGAGAAGTTCGCACCCAGAGGTTGAGTCTATGAGCTGGTCGATCCTTGGTAAGGGAAATGGATCCTTCGGGCATGCCTTGTTGAGGTCGGTGAAGTCTACACATAGCCTCCACTTGCCTCCGGGTTTAGGTACTAATACCACATTGGATAACCACTCGGGATACTGAACCGATCTAATGTGGCCTGCATCTAAGAGTTTTGCCACTTCCTCTTTGATATGTTTGTTGCGCTCAGGACCGAAAGTCCTTTTACGTTGCTTGACCGGTTTCAATCTTTTGTCAACGTTTAGTCGATGCAATGCTACTTTCGGAGGAATTCCAGTTAGATCTTGAGCTTTCCAAGCAAATACGTCTCCATTTTGCCTAAGGAAGTTAACTAGCTGATTCTCCACTTCTTGATCTAGATCAGAGCCAATGCGGAGAAGCTTAGAATTATCTCCGGGTATGAGTTCTACTGATTTGAGCTCTTCAACCGCGGCTAGCTTGGCGGTGTCGTCGGGTACGCTGATTAGGATTTCTTTATCAGCTTCGATGACTGCGTTTACCCATTTTCGCTTATCTTGTCTCGGGGTGTCGTCTCCTTTCCCTAGAGGAATAGGTCTCTTAGATGGTTCACGTAGAGCTCTTGCATAACATTCTCGAGCGAGACGCCTATCTCCAAGTACCTCTCCCATCCCGTAAGGAGTGGGGAATTTCCACTTTTGGTGGTAAGATGAAGGCACAGACTTGAATGTATGGATCGCGGGCCTTCCCACGATGATGTTATAAGGGGATGGTTTGTCGACGATAAGGAATTTTATCATTTTCGTCACTCGACAAGGATCTTCTCCTAAGGAGATGGGTAACTCTACTTCCCCCATGGATAAAACACCTTCTCCCGTGAATCCTTTCAGTGGTGTAGTGATGGGACTGAACCGTGCGTTGTCTATGCCTAGCTGCTTGAATGTGTGGAGATACATAATGTCGGCTGAGCTCCCACCGTCCACTAATATCTTTTTAACTATGAAGTTGGCCACCGTTGCTGTTATCACTAACGCATCGACGTGATCTTCATCTGGACGTTCAAGGTCCGAGGAGTTGAAGACTATGCCATGATCAGGTCTTCGTATTTGATAGACGGATGCGGATGGAGAAGCATGTTCTTGATTCATACGTGCTGATCGAGCGAGGGTGCGTCTCGCATTTTGTGAGTCGCCACCTGCCGGTCCTCCGGAGATAAAAGAGATGATTCCTCGGGTGGGTTGGTTATCATTGTTATCTGGGTCGCGCCGATGACCCCCCTCCTCTCGTCGTTGCTGTTGATCTCTATTGTTATCTCGGCGTGGAAGATCATCGCGACGCTTATTTCGAGGCTTATCAATGTATTCGCTTAAGTGGCCTTGCTTGATCAACCTCTCAATCGCCAATTTGGGTTGCGCACATTCCTCGGTAGTATGCCCTTTATCTTTGTGGAATCGACAATAGCGATCTGATTTTTCTCGTTTTGCATTAGGTTGCATTGGGCGTGGAGGCTCTGCCAGACCTTTTTGTTCAATCACATGAAGTATTTCAGTGAGACGAGTATTGAGTGGAGTGAATCGATTATAAGTTGAAGATGATTGGCCTTGAGGCGGGGGTGGAGGACGTCGATCATCTCGTCTCCTAATATCCGGGCGTTCATCTTCTCTCTTCCTCTTGGGAGGAGCATTGGCAGAAGCTTCCTCTATGCGTATGTATTTTTCAGCTCGATTCAACAGCTCATCTAAGTTGCCAGGAGGTCTTCCTGCGATAGATTCTTTGAACCTACCCGACTTCAGGTTTTGCTGCATAATCCCTGAGAGCATATCTTGTCCTACACTGGGAACTTCATGAACAGCCTCCACAAAACGCCTGATGTAGTTGCGGAGTGTTTCATTGTCTCTCTGTACGATAGAGAAGAGATGTGCTGGAGTTTTAGCATATTGCTTATTGATGGCGAATTGGTTGGTGAAACGCAATGACAACTGAGCGAAAGTGTCAATTGATCCTGTGGGCAGAGCGTTGAACCAATTCATGGCTCTCTTGGATAGAGTGGTGCGAAACATCTTGCACATTGCTGCATCTGTCGGGCCATATAGGTCTGCCATAGCGTGGAACTTCTCTATGTGTTCCTGCGGGTCGGTAGTTCCTTCGAACTGAGGTAAGCCCGAGACTTTCACTCCTTGAGGCAATACCTCGTTGAGGATGTTTAGGGTGAAAGGACTGCGCCTTGTTGGGACTGGCGCTCTTCCGTCAATTGGATTGTTCAATCTGGGGAACTGGTTTTGGCGAGATACTCTACTATTTATCTCGTCTTCCCCTTCATTAAAGAGATGAGCTCTTCGTAGAGACGCATCACCCCGTTGGAGCGAATGGTGGCGTTGTTGTCTAGGTTGTGGCTCCCTGTGATTGGTAGATAACTGCATCCGGGATCTTGGATCTGAGGTGGATGAGGATACACTTATCCGATCGTCATTGTTCTGGGCCGGTTGCTGTACCCTGGGTGGCATTGCGGGTGGAGCATTAGCTGGGATCACGGGGGGAGCATTTGCTGCCATCGTGGCGATATATTGCGCCACCGCATCAGTGGCGGCGCGAGTAGAAACTTCTGTTATCATTCGTTGGAGTGCCTCCTCGGTTATTTGAACCGTTCGAGAAGCAGGTAGAGGTGGAGCCTGTAGTGGAGGATCGGCGAGTGGTGGATCCCGAGGGGGAATCACCTGAACCTCACGTGGTGGATCCGGAGCACGTGGAGGAGGTGGCAAGCCAGAGCCTCCTCGAACTGGGAGGTTGTTAGCTGTGTCATTCTCTCTCCGAGTGGACTCAGGAGGATCTTGCTGGCTACGTGATCTGGTCTGCATTCTCACAGACGGCGCCAAAATGATGACGTAAAAAATAAATCACCTAGTGTGTTGAAGCTGGGAGAGCAAAGTAGGTCACGTGCTCACGAGCTAGATAGTCCTGAGAACTTTAATTTACTCTAGGATCCTGCGAACAGAAAACACGTAATCTAAGCCGGGGGTTGATCCGGCGGAAACCCCTCCGACGCTCAAGTCAGACGTGAAGATAGTTGGTAATTGTAGAGAGAATTCCTCAAGAAGAATTGATTGAATAATAATAACGTACCTTTATTAAATGAATTTAAGTTGTATTTATACTTTATTGATTGGGCCGAGATCAATTTGTCAGGCCCAACTTTCTTTGGGTGTGATTTGGCCTTCGTATAAATAGCTATTAAGTTGGGCCTGTGGCCCAGTAAATATGGGTCTATTGGGCTGGGCCAATAGGCATATCAATACCCTTTAATTTTAATTAAATAAAATTTGCATCCATTTCCTTTATTTACACACATTTATATATTTTGTATCTAAATATTGCGAATATTCATCTTGGGCCATGAAAATTAGGCCCAATAGATTAATTATGAAATGGGCCGTCTTCAGATAAGTACACCTGTGTTCATTTCATTTGTAAAATAATTTATTTATAAAAAAATAAAAATAAAAAGTCACTTGTTTGTCTTTGTTTTAATCATTTATAAATTATATAAATTGGTAAAGCCATGTTTGGAGGACTTGTCTTATTGACAACTTGGGGGAACACAAATCTTTTTCGCACACATCTTTACAAGAAGAAGATCTCTGTTTTGGCTTTTTTTTTTTTTTTTTTTTTCATATTAACTAATTATTAATTTTATTTTTCATGAATTTTGGTGCCTTTGACTAATTGTGATAAAAATATTGACAATATATAATTCCTCTCTTTTTTCTCTTGCAATCTTTTATCTGAAATTATTAGCAAATAATTTGTCTCAAATTATTCGAAACTCTAGATTTCAATGTTCCACTAATTTGATTTTTTTTTTTCATTTTTACCCTTATAATCTTATAATTTGATATCAATGTTCCACAAAAGTTAATAAATATTATAGGAAAATTGAAATGATGAAATCAAATTATACGAATAATTTTTAAAAAAGATGATTAATGGTGGAAAAATTAATTGGGGGTGTATTTACTCAATTATACAATTTTCCTATAGTATTTATTAACTTTTGTGTTCGTATGCATTATTAGCCCAAAAAGACAAATATTTATGCAGTTATGGAGTAAAATTATGTATTTTATGGAGTACTACTAAACATATTTAATTAGACATAAATGCATATATTCTTTTAATAAAACTTTTGCAGTAAAGTAATTATAATTAATTTGTTTGCATTCTTCTTTTCATCGAACTTTTCACCTTTGGGTATTTTTATTTTAATTAGCTACTGTTACATACTGTCACATATATACTTCAATTTTAAAATTGAATATTCTGGACTTGCTTGAAAAAAAAAATAGAATAATCAAAATGATTAAACAAAATTTTTTTAATGCTTTAATTTGGAAAACATTTTTGTGGTCTAGTGCAAAAACCCAGTTGGACAATAATGCATGCATATATTAAAGAAATAAAATTAAATGGACCATTAAATAATGTGACAATTTTGTCTCTCAAATTATTGACCTAATTATGTGGATCGTATAAATAATTATTTTTTGGTCTTTCAATAACATTAGATTTTATTTAAGGGGCAATTTGCTATAGGTCCTCCTATAAGAGATTATATGTGTTAAAATCCATCTAATAAACTCTAATTTCCAGCAATTTTTTGTATTTATAATTTGTCAAAAGTACCCCTATCAATATCTCTAGTAATATACGGTAAAATATATCTTCAAAATCAAATCCCCCATTTCTCTCCCTATTATACTGCAAATCCGAAATTCCAATTGCAAAAATCTTGAATTCGATTTCTCCCCTTATTCTTCAAATCGAAAATCTCACCACGAATTTTGAATCCTTCAAGAGGTTTTGGGTGTTTGGTCGTTTGCAGTTTTATCAGGTCGTTTGCATTTTGTCTTCGTTTTCGATTTGCTGTTCAATTTTTGGGTTCTTGGTCGTTTGCAGTTTTGGGTGTTTTGGTTGTTTGCAGTTTTCGATTTGCTGTAGTTTGCAGTTTTCGATTTTTGGGTTCTTGATCGTTTGCAGTTTTCGATTTGCTGCATTTTGCAGTTTTCGATTTTTGGGTTCTTGATCGTTTGCAGTTTTCGATTTGGTCGTTTGGGTTCTTGATCGTTTGCAGTTTTCGATTTGGTCGTTTGCAGTTTTCGATTTGCTGTTCAATTTGCTGTTCAATTTTTCAATTTGGTCGTTTGCAGTTTTCGATTTGCTGCAGTTTGCAGTTTTCGATTTTTGGGTTCTTGATCGTTTGCAGTTTTCGATTTGGTCGTTTGCAGTTTTCGATTTGCTGTTCAATTTGCTGTTCAATTTTTCAATTTGGTCGTTTGCAGTTTTCGATTTGCTGCAGTTTGCAGTTTTCGATTTTTGGGTTCTTGATCGTTTGCAGTTTTCGATTTGGTCGTTTGCAGTTTTCGATTTGGTCGTTTGCAGTTTTCGATTTGCTGTTCAATTTGCTGTTCAATTTTTGGGTTCTTGGTCGTTTTACCAGGTCGTTTTGGGTACCAGGTCGTTTTGGGTACCAGGTCGTTTTGGGTGTTTGTCGTTTGCAGTTTTACTTCGTTTTGTTTGCAGTTTACAAATTGTTGTTGCCCACTTTGACTTCGTTTTGTTTGCAGTTTACAAATTGTATGTAATAAAATCATACTAAAAAATATAACGAGTGAATACGATATTACAATAATTTTGTAACATTAAATATGTGTTTGAAATTATTTTTGTTATTTTACATTTATGTTTATTGATCCAAGTCAATTAGAAAAATGCATAAAAATATTAAAAAGTAGAATAAAAAATAAGAAATGTAAATGTTTATTGATCCAAGTCAATTAGAAAAATGCAGGAAAATAAAAAAGTAGAATAAAAAATAAGATAAATGAAAAAGTTGGGAAAGAGAGAGAAAGAAATAGACGTGAGAGATGAGAGAGAGGAGAGTGAAAGAGGGGGAGAGGAGAGAATGAGGAGAGTGATATGTGGGATTTGCTCCATAATTTTCAAAAATAGTATTTCATATAAATATTAATTAAGGGTATTTGTGTCTATATAATAATATTTTAATTTAATTAATATTAATTATATTGGCCAAAGGACCTACACCTATATTCATCTAACAATTTGGATTTCCACCTATATAAGTCCAAAATTAGGGGTGTCTAGCCAATTTCCCCTTTATTTAATTATTTTGTTGGTTTGTGACAATTTTCTTAACTTTCACACATGCACTTAGGTTTGGTCTTCAACGTGGGGTTTCATTGAACACCTTCAACGTGGTGGTTGTTAATATTTTATTAATTTTTATTAATATATATATTTATATATAGTGTGCAAGTCCAACATTTTAGTCAAATCTATATAGAGTTTGACTTATTAAATTCTATTTAATTAATAGAAGACACTAGCTTCTTACTTATTTTGGTTAATGATCCAAAATATTTTTGTTCCACTTCATTTAAAATTTGGGTAAATTACAAACACCCCCCTGAGGTATGGTCAAATTACAAAAACCCCCCTCTTGTTTGGATAATTACATCTACCTCCCTCAACTATCATTTTTTCTTACACCTCCACCCTTATTGTGCCAAATTCAACATAATCATCTAGATTCCGTGGAATGTGCTCTAGTTTGTACTCGTTTTGTGTAAAAATACAGTTTCCGTTGCACCACAAACTGATATACACAAGCTAAAAATCACATATTATGATCATCTTGCTTCATAATGTAGAGTTTGAATGGTATAAAACGGGTACATAAGTGATAATATTTCATATAATCTCGAAGATTCCACTAAATTTGAGGAGCTGAGGGGGTGGTTGTAATTATCCAAACAAGAGGGGTGTTTTTGTAATTTGACCATACCTCAGGGGGTTGTTTGTAATTTACCCTTTAAAATTTTTAATATTATATTAATGTATTTTTTTTCCTGTTTTAATCTTATTAATTTATCTCTAACCATTAACACTCTCTTATTACATTATTAAATAATCAAAGTTATTTTAGTTCTTTTAATGTATTTTCTCTAACATCAAGACATGTTTATTCACATTCTTAATACTTGTGCATAGCTGAAAAACGACAATTATTTAGTAACGCAACGAGTATAAAAAACACACCAAACGTTGAAACCGCGGTTAATTTTAAAAACACTTAAAAAAAACTTACAAACAGATTGTGAAAAAAAAAAAAAAAGGTCAGAAGTTGTTTCTAAAAACTGACATACATTTAATACAAATTTTGAAGGAAATTGGACAATGAAAATATGAAATCTTAATTGGAAAAATAAAATAAATAATGTATGAATGAATTCATCAGAAAATTAAACAACCGACTGATAATGATTGATCATGTGCAATGCCAATCTAGAAAATTAAAATTGTTGAACTGTCTTAATTCTTATAATATGAGTCAATAGTTTCAACTACTTGACTTTATTGATTAAGAAACCTACCTTGTATACATACATATAAATATAATGAACAAATTCATCGTACCTTATTGCTTTTCTTGTAGATTGGAAGTATCTGTAATAAAATGACACATCAAAGATTTGTAAGATTTGTTTGTAATAATTATTGGGGTCGCGTTTATTTACGTTCGTGTTTTTATCTATTATTATTATTGCATTTAGAGGGTGTTTGGCTAAGCTTATAAGCTGTTAAAAAAGTTTATCAAATGTTTCAAAGAGCACATAAGAATTCATCAACTATTTAAAATAAATTTAGCCAAACGGGCCCTTAATCTCTTCCCCTATATTCATTTGGTATCAAAATTTCTGAAAATCGTCATGATTATTATTTCATCATATATTAATAAATAAATATTATTTAATGCCTAAAATATTTGATATGTTTTATGTAAAACGTGTTAGATGTAAAAGAAGCAATTAAATTCTATTAAGGTATAATAGTGTTTTTGACATTTTGTCAATTTCCTACATTATTTTAGTGTTAAAAAAAATTCAAATCATGTTATAAATTGAGGAAGGGCAAGATAAGAACATCATATCTCTACTCTAATAGTAGAACCTAGTGTGTGTGTGTGTGTGTGTGTGTGTGTATATATATGTATGTATATATATATAAGTGGATTACATTAATGTGTTTTAGCTATCTTAAAAGATGGTGCTTGAATTGTGTGATTTTTATTTATTTTTTATTTTTTCTTATTGAAGCATTGAATTTAAAAAAATTGCAGAAATAAGCAGACTTCTTTAATGGGAGCATGCTTATTGCCAAGCCAAAGTTATGACATTATTAAAAACAGCAAAAAATTCATGGGTGAAACTGGTTAAATATAATTATTCTAGTATGTTCAAAAAATAATAATTCTGCAGAATTAAATAAATGCTGTCGGTGCAGTTAATTGACAATTTTGTGACACTGCTACACAAATTGTACACCTGACTGTCACAAATCAATGATCTTATCTTTGTAATAAAATAATTTCGATTGATTAATTAGTGACCAAAGATTTCAAATTTGGCAATAGGGATGGAAATCATAATTATATAGAAAGCAAATGATTGCACTTTACTGAAAAATAATAAATAAATAAATAAATAAAAGCCACTTTATGCTACTAATTATTGCCACTTATTGAGAAAGTAATAGGAATTTTTTTTTTGGCCAATTAAAATAATTGAGGAATTAGGATAATGCATAACTATATACTTTTAGAATCAACTAGTAATTGTACCCGTGCGATGCACGGGACAACAAATTGCATTGTTTTGATGTTGTAAGAATATAAACAAACGTTTGATGTATCGTATGATCAAAATTCTTTTATAATCATTCATTAATAATTCATCAGCGGAACATTATTAAGTATACTACACACACAAAAAAAAATAATAACTTTGCTGTTGAATAATTTTCCAAATGAATTGAATCAACTAATGCCAGTAGATTGAAAATTTGAACCAGGAAAAAAATCATCAACTATGTCTTTCATGTTGAACTTAAAAGTAATTAGATTCAATAACTTAGTTAACATAATCAAAACTAAACTATCGACAACATACCATCGTAAAAGTCCATCTATACATCTTGCATCGGAACTAAGCCCTTCTCCACTGCCTCATTTTAAGGCTGTTTTGCCACTGGAATTAACAATTGGAAATTTAAGAAACAAAAATAAATATAAACTGTAAATTAAATATCGCATACAAACAATAAGTCTTGAATGTCGACTTCCAATAGCTTGTGGCTCCGCCCATTTTGGTTAATTCTCTCAAATCATCTCTTTCAATAACATGTCCAATAACATATAAAATGAAATAATTGTTATACATAAAATTTGAAATCTTTGGTATAAATTAATGAAACACATAATTTAACAAAATGAAATTACCTATAAGCCATGATGGAAAAAGATGTAAACTAATTATCACACAGTCAATAGGATGAAGAAGAAGATAAGAAACAAAATCTTAAGTTGGGTTACCAAAAAAAGAAGCCTTATATAGGGAAGAAATAAAATTCAAATGTTGCAGACATTCTGTAAAACGATGTCACAAAATCCGCTAGGTATGAAAATCAGATTTATTTACCCTTTTCTGTAAAAATCGAAAATCAGATTATTATAAATAATATCTAGGAGATAAAAATTTGATGAAAATCGATAATAGTATTTAAAATAATATTTAGGAGATAAAAATTTGATAAACAATCAAAAAATAATATTTTGGTGATAAAAATATGATAAAAATCGAAAATAAAATTTAAAATGATAGTTAGGAGATAAAAATTTGATAAAAATCGAAAATAATATTTCAAATAATGTTAATGAGATAAAAGTTGATAAAATACGAAAATAATAATTAGAATAATATTTAGGAGATAAAATATGATTAAAATCAAAAATATTATTTAAATAAATATTTAGGAGATAAAAATTTGATAAAAATCGAAAAATAATATTTTGTAGATAAAAATTTGATAAAAATCGAAAATAAAATTTAAAATGATAGTTAGGAGATAAAAATTTGATAAAAATCAAAAATATATTTAAAATAGTGTTAATGAGATTAAAGTTGATAAAATACGAAAATAATAATTAGAATAATATTTAGGAGATAATTCATGATTAAAATCAAAATTATTATTTAAAATAATATTTAGGAGATAAAAATCGAAATTAATATTTAGGAGACAAAAATCAGATAAAAATTGAAAATAATATTGAGGAGATAAAAAACTAATAAAAACATGATAAAACTCGAAAAAATATTTATAATATTATTTAGGAGATATAAATTTGATAAAATTCGAAAATAATATGTAGGAGATAAAAATCTGCTAAAAGTTGAAAATTATATTTAAAATTATATTTAGGAGATATAAATTTGATAGAATTAAAAAATATTACTTATAATAATAAGTAGGAGATAAAAATTTGATAAAAATAAAAAAATAATATTTAGGAAACAAAAATCTGATAAAACTAAAAAATAATATTTAAAATAATATTTAGGGGATACAAATATGATAAGATTCGAAAATAATATTTAAAATAATATTAAGGAGATAAAAGTTTGATAAAAATTGAAACAAAAAATTACAAATATGACATTAGGGTTTCTTAGGGTTGCCCTAGCGTTTCTTTCTTTTATATATAAGATGAAATTTTGTCCCATATAAATAAGCAAATATTGCTATACTTATTATCTATAATTAATAATATAATAAACTGATATTATATATTAAACACTCAAAATAACCCTAAACTTAACGATACTAGCATTTTTGCCCGTGCGATGCACGGGCGTTTGCTTAATTGAATTTGAAATATTATTATACTTTTATTTAATTTTAATCTATCATTTTAGAAAATAGTTTCAATTAAATATTGTGGATTAGTAGTAAGAAGAATATTTATTTAAAATGCTAATGAATTTCGTCCATTGTAGTTTGATTCTCCTATAAACTCATCACAAGCAAGCATATTCCAGATTCCCTAATTTAATTTAATTTATAAAAAAGGGATTATTAGTGAAAACCCCCCAACTAATTAGGTTATATTAAGGTGGATCTATACCCTTTTACAATATTAGTGAGAACCCCCTTAATTATTTAATTAAATTAATATTATTACAATTATTAAATATTATACCTATATTATCCCTAATTACCAAATCTTATATTTACAAACCCTAGCCACATCGTTTATCACAAACCGCCGTTCTCTAATCCCCTCATCTTTTCTCTCCCCTCATCTTTTCTCTTCTTTTCTGGAATCGATCGGTAGTATCAGCGGCGGCGGTGAAGGTGACGAAGGCGACATCACATCGCAACAACGACGAGGAAGATCCCAGCCCCTTCTCTTCTTTCTCGAATTGGATTCCGATGGCACGGCGGAAGCGAGGGCGAAGGAGAGGACAAAGGCGGCACCATATCTCGACAACGACAAGGCGCCGCCGTTAAAACGAGGACGGGTCAGATGCCTTTTTCGGTCCCTCCCCTTTCCCTTCCGAAGGATGAACATATCTGGTATTTATTTTTTTCTTCAATTTTTGGAAGCATTCTTGCAATCCTCGTCGGAAGACCATTCCACCACCGTTGTAATGGAATCGATCAAACTCGAGGAGGACGACGAAAACTTGGGCTGCATTTTCATGTGAGAATCGCAACCGCCGACGCTCAACCGTAACCTCGAATGCCGTTAACATAAGCGGATCTGCTTCGTCCGTTATGTTTGGTATTGTTTGGGAGGCTGATTATCGTTCAATTAATTGTAGAATGTATGTTACTTTGTTGAAACTGTTTTCATGTTAGTCAAGAAGATATAGTTGTTTTCGTTACGGTTGTAGTTGGTATCGATAATAGTCGTTTTTGTTGGAGTTCTAGTGTGTTTTTTTTGCTTTTGTTTTAGTTGATTTTAATAATTTCTAGTTGATTCAATATAGTTGTTTTCGTATAGTAATATAGTTGTTTTCGCAAAACAATATTGTTGTTTTCATTACTTTTTAGTTGTTTTGAATAAATAGTTACTTTAACAAATAGTTGTTGGAATGTATAGTTGTTTTAATTATTTCTAGTTGATTCAATATAGTTGTTTTCGTATAGTAATATAGTTGTTTTCGCAAAACAATATTGTTGTTTTTCATTACCTTTTAGTTGTTTTGAATAAATAGTTACTTTAACAAATAGTTGTTGGAATGTATAGTTGTTTTAATACCAATTGTTTTAATAACAGTTGTTTTTAATAATAGTTGTTTTATTGAAATATAGTTGGTTAACTGAAAAACAAAAAAAAATATATAGTAAAAGAATATTTAAATAAAAATATTAAAAAAATAAAAAAGAAAATTTAATTTTTATTATTATTTTTTAAAGAAGAAATAAATAAAAAAATCGAAAATTAAAATTAAAATAAAATTATAAAAAAAATACATCAGACTAGCGGATAATGGGTAGAGAATAGTTGGAGGGTAAATTTGAGAATAAAAAAATGATGGGTCTCTCACTAATAAAGGAAAATGAGCTAGATCCATCCTTATTAAAATAATGTTAGAGGGAGTCCCTATAAAAAAACTATGTATTTGAATTATTTTAAAATTATAGAAAAATACTTTTAAAATTGATTTTCTTGATCTGAAAAAAAGATTAAAAATTAATTTGCACAGAGTGAGGGGGAAAAAATACTTCAAAATTTCAGTAAATTACCATTAAACCCCTCTCTCTTTCTCTCTCCTCTCTTTCTACTCCATTACCCAGAACGTGACCTTCTTTAACTCAGGAGAGAGAGAGAGAGAGAGAGAGAGAGAGAGAGGAGAGAGATTGAGGATTAATAACTGCCACATGATTGTGGTGCAATTGCCAGTCCTTTTACTTTTTCTGGATAGCAAAAAAAGGCAACCTCTTTGCTTTTTTGCCTGTTTCAGTCCTTTGTCTCTATTCTCTCTCATTAAAAAAAAAAAAAAAAAACAATTTCACCCACAACAAAATCAAATAACTCAGATACACAATACACATTCAGTCAGTCCCACCTTAAAACCCATTTTCAAATTTGAATTCCCTTAAATATCACAGAGAGTTAGAGAGAGAGAGAGAGAGAGAGAGAGAGAGAACCCTATTTTCCTGTTTTCTTGAAAGAAAGAAAGAAAAGAATGAAACCCATTTGGTTTCTGATTCTAATACCCATTTGGGTATTATTCAGTCTCCCTTCGTTTTCGTCTTCCGCCCCACTTGATGTTAAACCCGACCCGCCCGCCGCCGACCCGGTTCTTCCCACTGAAGAAGATCCGTTTTTTAAGAACTCAACCGATCTTATAGCTCACTCTCCAGGTAAATTTAAATCATGGGTTCTCATATTTTTTAAGGTTTTGTTGTTTTTTCCTTGCTTCAGAGAAAAAAAATCATATGCGCATCTGTAATTATCATTGTTGATAAATTAATAAATGATTAGAAATAAAAATCGATACTTTATTATTTTTTGCTTTTTCACCTGCATTGCTCAGATTTTCAAGAAAGGTGTTTACAATGATGGGTTTACTTTGAATTTTATTTATTCTTATCTATTTAATCAATTTTATTTTCATCTCTTTTTTTTTTTAAATTTTTTTATTTAATGGGATCAGAAGTAGCAGAGGTTAAGGTAGTTCACCACCAGGATTTAAACAAGAAGATCCTAGTTGCACTTGTTGTCTCTTCATCTCTTCTCGGAGGGATTTTGCTGCTGCTATCGTGTTTTTCGATCTACAGACTTAAACGATTGAAGAAATGCAAGGCCGAAAACGAAGGAAATCCGGGTATTTTATTTTCCATTTCAGTTTGATCAAGTACTATTTGAATTTTACGATTTGAATCTACCCTTCTTATACATTCTTGAATTTGTTCGATTACGCGTGAACAGATGCTGCAAAGGCTGTTATCTCGTTCGGTCCGATTTTGGATAAATTCCCATCTTTGAAAACCAGTGGCAAAAAGGGATCAATTGCTTCGATTGAATACCAATTGTTGGTGGCCGCGACAAATAATTTCGACGAAGCCAAAATTATCGGGGAAGGTGGATTAGGGCGCGTGTATAAGGCTCATTTCAACGATCACTTTCATGCGGCTGTTAAGAAAATATACGCTGGTGGGCAAGAAGCTCAAAGGCAATTCGAGGTTATTTATTTATTTATTTTTATTTCATTATGATTGGATCGTTCGTTGTTGCTTATTCGTAGTCTTGAAAAAAAAATTGCAGAATGAGGTCGACTCGTTGAGTAAAATTCAGCATCAAAATGTAGTGTCTCTATTAGGGTACTGTATACACGGTGAATCGCGGTTCTTGATTTACGAAATGATGGAGAATGGATCCCTCGAATTTCACTTGCACGGTAAATGTTTATTTATTTATTTATTTTGCCGAGTATTTCGACTTTAAAATATCTATCTTTTAAATTAAAAAAGGAATCTTGATTTATCTCAGGAAATTCTCATCGCTCGACGCTGACTTGGCATTTGAGAATGAAAATTGCTCTGGATGTTGCAAGGTAGTATAACAAATATTCATGATTAATGTTTGCAAAATAAATTCGGTATTTCGATTATTTATTTTGCTAAAAATAAATTCGATTGTGAAACAGAGGATTGGAGTATCTCCACGAGCGCTGCAACCCTGCCGTAATCCATAGAGATCTCAAATGCTCTAATATTCTTCTCGATTCCAATTTCAATGCCAAGGTAAGACGAAAAAAACAATCTTTAAATTCTTGCAGTCAATTTGCTTGAACGAATGCACCGACAAATTTTACGTTTTTTTTTTTTTTTTTTTAATTTCAGCTTTCGGATTTCGGCCTTGCGATTACTGGAGGAAACTCGAACAAAACGAGCATCAAACTTTCGGGAACTTTAGGCTATGTAGCTCCAGAGTATCTATTAGATGGTAAGGACTATTGAGTAATTTAATCAAGATTGCATTTTGATTTTTTGAAAAAAAAAAACGAATATATAATATCAGGCAAGCTTACGGATAAAAGCGACGTGTATGCGTTCGGTGTGGTTCTTTTGGAGCTTTTGATGGGAAGAAGGCCCGTCGAGAGAGTAGCCGAAACTCAATGCCAATCTATAGTTACATGGGTAATTAAATTAAATTTAAATATTTCTTAAAGCTCGTAACTTTGTAATTCCGAAAACGCCCTCTTACCTTGCTTCGAAACGAGCAGGCAATGCCTCAGCTTACAGACAGATCGAAGCTACCGAATATTGTGGACCCCGCCATCAGAAATACTATGGACTTGAAGCATTTGTATCAAGTAAGTTTCTTACAAAACACCAATCAATTTTATTTGTTTTAGGGCAAATTACGGCCACCCCCTGAGTTATGGTCAAATTACGAAAACCCCCCTCCTGTTTGGGTAATTACAGCCACCCTCAACTATGTATTATCTTACAGAGGTAAATTTAGGGATGTTAAATCAGTAAAACCGAACCGAAATTTTGGTACGCCAACATTTCATACCGTTTACCGAACTGAATGTACATAAATTTTATGTAAAAATATTTAAAAGGAGGGGGTGGTTGTAATTACCCAAACAAGAGGGGTTTTTTCGTAATTTGGCCATACGGTACCTAGTGGGTGGCCGTAATTTGCCCCTTCTTTTTTAAAATAATCTTTTAGGACATTTTACGATTTTTTTTTTTGTTTGACAGGTGGCGGCTATAGCTGTGCTGTGTGTACAACCGGAGCCGAGTTATCGACCACTTATAACAGATGTTTTGCACTCCTTTATCCCACTCGTGCCCGTGGATCTTGGAGGATCGTTAAGAGTATAACCGATTATGCTCTTTGAACGTTGTGCATAGGCTTCGATTTTTCGGAAAGTTCGTTAATTAACTGGTTTTTGAGGTGGGGCTCGTTTTTTTAATCGATTTGCTTAATCAAATCCCTTTTGGTAGGAAACACGGATTAAGGATTTGTGTCGGGAGGAAAGTTCGTTTTTTTTTTCTCCGAAAGGATAACTTGTCCGTATAAGAAATCGGTAGTCGGTGGCGTTTTGATATGTGTGTGTGTATATATATATGTATAAGAGTTTGTTTTGTAGTAAAATATTTGAAGTTTTTTGGAGATGCAATCATATGAATGTTGGCAAAAATTTGAAGGTTCTGTCAAGATTTGTTTTGTCTGAATTAGAGTAAGTAAAATCTCAGTTGCCATGTGGGATTATATATCTATGTGTGTGTGTGTGTGTGTGT
Organism: Erythranthe guttata; assembly: GCF_056151865.1. Classification (NCBI taxonomy): domain Eukaryota; kingdom Viridiplantae; phylum Streptophyta; class Magnoliopsida; order Lamiales; family Phrymaceae; genus Erythranthe; species Erythranthe guttata. The sequence goes on along the minus strand of NC_142541.1, from coordinate 14,338,673 downwards.
GTACCATGTGAGATCATGTGGAATATGTTAAGGTAGTCTAAAATGTTAACACAAACATGCAAGAATGACAACATTTAAGAAACTATGGTTGAAAATTGGTACGAAATAATTTATTGGGCAAATTACAGCCATCCCCTTGAGTTATGGTCAAATTACGAAATTTCCCCTCTTGTTTGGGTAATTATAGCCACCCCTCAATTATGTATTATCTTATGAAAATATCCCTTCAGAGGTAAACTTAGGGATGTTAAATCTGTAAAACCAAAACGAAAATTCGGTACGCCAACATTTTATACCGTTTACTGAACTGAATCTACGATTTGGTTCGGTAAATAACCGAATTACATAAATTTTATGTAAAAATATTTAAAAGAAGGGGGTGGCTGTAATTACCCAAATAAGAGGGGGTTTTCGTAATTTGCTCATACCTCATGGGATGACCGTAATTTGCCCGAATTTTTTCACTGATTCTGGTCCGAAAACAATGCCTTTATTCATGTTACACCGAGAGATAATTAAGTATACACGTAACACCTGCTGAATTTCGCCCAAATCATATCTTGTCGATTCATATATATTTTACACGCATGCCCGTATAAATGTCTGAATGAATATTGAAAAACGAAATACTTTTTACCAGGTATAGCATCTAAAAATATTCAATCTTGCAAGCCAAGTGGACTCTTAAATCTTAATTAAGATTATGGTCACCGAATAAGGGGGCAAAAGCCAAAACGACGTCGTATCTCTCTTCAAATGTTTAACCCCCACTCCAAATATAAGAAACAAATGTTGTTGTCTCGGAATTACCAAAGTCCCATAAAACAAAACGAGAATCTTTAAACGGTACTAAATTATAACCACCAAATCCACAGCAGGCCATTTAGGTTTTCAATAAAAAAAATATAGGGTAAATTACAAACACCCCCCTGAGGTATGACCAAATTACAAAAACACCCCTCTTGTTTGGATAATTACAACCACCCCCTCAACTCATCAAATTTAGTGGAATCTTCGAGATTATATGGAATATTATCACTTTTGTACCCGTTTTATCCAATTCAAACTATACATTATGAAGCAAGATGACCATAATATGTGATTTTTAGCTTGTATATATCAGTTTGTGGTGCATCGGAAACTGTATTTTTTACACAAAGAGTACAAACTAGAGCACATTTCACGGAATCTAGATGACTATGTTGAATTTGGCACCATAAAGGTAAGAAAAAATTATAGTTGAGGGGGGTAGATGTAATTATCCAAACAAGAGGGGGTTTTTTGTAATTTAACCATACCTCAGGGGGGTGTTTGTAATTTACCCAAAAAATATATAATAATATTTTTTATTTTTTTTTAAATGTGGTGCTATTTAAATTCACCAAAATTAGTCCATCATATTTCATTTATTTAAAAAAATAAAAATGAAGAGCATTTCAAGCTGGATTTGCACAAACAACGCCAAAAACTTGTTCGTAAAGATAGTTCATCAAGGCGGTCGTGTCGAACTATTCGACCGGCCCATTACAGCGGCCGACGTGCTCCAACGGAACCCCAAGTGTTGTGTGGCCCACCCCACTGTTTTTGACCGGCCCCACGACATCGTTCCGCCCACCACAACCCTTGCGTTCGGTCAGAAATACTATGTTGTGCCCGTTAGTACAATCAAGAAACTCCAGCTCAAGTCGAATTATGATCGCGGACGAAAGACGATTAGGAATAAAGATGACGGCGACTCGAACCGCAAGAAAATGGAGTCTTTAAATTGTTGGTTGGTTCGAAATGATAACGATACGAAGAATGGTGGGACGAGAGTTTCGCTTACTTCTTGTGATCAGTGGCGACCGGGTTTGGAAAGTATTAGAGAAGAATAAATTTTTCTAAGGGGTTGATATGTAATTTTTTTGCTATTTTTGTTTAGCTAATTTATCATTTTAGTTATTTTAGATAAATCAAAGGGTAAATTATGAAAAAACCCCTGAACTTAGGCTAAATAACGAAAAAATCCCAACTTATCTATAATAACCGAAATCCTCATCTAGTTAACTTTTGATCGAGTTTTTTTTAACAGAAATTGTGTACAGTCTATTATATCTTTTGTTAAATAGGTGAGAAATAAAAGAACATATCTGAAATTGTGTCAAGTCTATTCCCGGGAATCAAAAAAAATCCATGAAAAGTCACACAGTAAGGGGTTGGTGTAAGATGGAAACCAACTTCAAGAGTTTTTTTGGTAATTAGGAATAAGTTGAGGTATTTTTCGTTATTTATCCTAAGTTCAGGGGGTTTTCGTAGTTTACCCTAAATCAAATCATGGAATTAATGTGTTGATTGAAGGAGAAATTCAGCTCTGCATATATGCAATTAAGAAATAAGTGCTTTTGGTGCCAAAGTATGAGCTTTTGGGCTTTAAAGCAGATAATGCTGTCATGTTGACCCACTCTTATCGGTTCTTAAGGCCCAATAATTATTTGTCATTTATATTTTGGACTTTTGGTCAATGTATTAAAGAGAATGGCAAAAATATATCTCTCTCTCTCTTTTTTTTTTTTTTTTATAATTTTTAAATTTTAAATCCTTAATTTTTGGCAAATTACGGTCACCCCTGAGCTATGCTCAAATTATGCAAAAACCTTAGACAATACATAGATGAGAGGGTGGTTGTAATTATCCAAACATGAGGGTTTTTTTTTCATAATTTGAGTTTACCTCGGGGGTTGGCTGTAATTTACCCTATTTTTTGGTCGATCGCACACTTATGTTCTCGAAGTTTTTTTTTTTTTTTTATCAAGGAAAGTAGTCACTAGGTTCCTCGATTCCTCTTCTAATGTCTCGAACACATGACCAAATAGTTATAGGTGCAAGGTGCTTACCAACGGGCTACCTTGTCTTGACAACGGTACTTTAAAAACCTTTTAACACCAATATTATTAAAAATTTAGAACACAACACCAGAAAAAAAAAATTGAAATTCCATTTTTACCCTTCACTAAACATTGAGTAACTTACATTGTTATCATATCAAAATAAAAACATATTTGAGCATGGCCCATATTTATTTACTATTATAATTTGGTTGAACAAACATTCCGAATGTCCAATTGAGTAGAAACACAAAATTAGAGATTGCACCTCGTGCCTATCTCTCTAGGTATTTTTTTTAATAATTACATTTGAAATTAAAAAAGTAAGATAAATTAAATTTCTTTTTTTGATCCATGTGATTGCAATCGTGCACAAAATGGAGGCCCATTTGGATAAATACAAGAAAATAGCACGTGCATAATAAAATGGCTAAGTCTATGAGTAACATGGTTTTGTACCCTTCAAATATACACTACCACATGCCTATGGAGTAAATGAACATGCCAAAATGGGCACATACTTCTTCAAATAAACACAACCATGATCCAATGAAAGTGACTATTACACACATTTATTCATTAATTTGTTAATAAATTTAATGTAATTTTTTTTTAATTTAGGAATTTGGAATTGAGTGGTAACGATTTAGAATGTTTTGTGTAATATACTTGCATGCAATTTTTTTCGTGCTGCGGTATGTTTTCCTTAGTAGCTTTCGATTACTTATGTTGGGTTAGTTTGAATTAGTTAATAACATGTTCGGTTTGTTAGATTAGTTCTCGCACTGAATCAGTTAAATTATGATATTATATTAAGTTTGTCCATAAAACCTCTTATTTGATTAAAGTAAATTACATTTTGAAAGATAAAAATGTCTTCATATATATAATATTTCAATTAATTATAAATTACCATGCAAAAGCAAGACAATTAACGTGATGGAATAAGTGTAGGCATAGGGTCAACCGATATACTAGGTTGATTAAGCAATGGGCCACTACACATATTAGTAAGTCCAAAAAATAAAATATTTATTTGTATATAGTAATATATTTATGACTTAGGAGGGCTCAAATCTTTTAGGGATAATGGTATTTTGCCCCCCAAAACTATCGTGCATTCTGCACATTACCCCCTAGCACAGTTTTTTGTTTGCACGGTGTCTTAATTTTGCCACCAAATACATATGTCCATATATCGTCGGAATCTGACGCACATGAGTTTTGTTTAAGGTAAAACCGTCAATTCAAAATTTGACTCATAACTTCCACTTATCGAACATGGGAGTGAGTCAGATTTCAATTGAATTTAAATTCATACCAAACAAAACTCACGTGAATTTACTGGTGCTTCAAATTACGGTGAGCTTTTGAACAATATTGGCAAATTTAAGTCACCGTGCAAAGATTTAGCAAGTTCAGACGAAAACTTGTAAAGCTGAAATCGCGCTATTTTTCCTTCTTCTTCCCTTTTTTTTTTTATTTTGGATTTCTATAGTTACATTTTCTTTAATATATATTTATTTTAAATTTTGGATTGAAATTGTATAGTTAGACAATTAGTCAAATGAATGCGCGTGGTAACGTTAGCCCACTTTTAATGGCTTTATCGACAGTATCATACCTAGAGATTATATTTTGTCTCGTTTAGGAAAAACACAAACCTTTCTCATTCATAAATTTGCTCTCCCTATTTGGTCAAAAGGTCAAATATAAAAATTAAAAATTAAAAATTAAAAATTAAATTTAAAAAAAAAAAAGTAAGTAGTGAGAAGCAGCTGTTTAATTTTCTGGTGAAAATTTTGACATAAAGCTACTAATTTACAAAAGACTTGTTCCTCTATATTAGACCATGAATTCACCCCCTTTTTCATTATGGCCCCCTTTTTTTTCTTAAACATATTCACATTTTACCATTTTCGAGAAACGGTTGGAGCAAGTGAGATTATGACAATTGGTCCAAATTGCAAAGTCGAGCATATCACACACGGTTGACGTAATGTGGTTTAATCTTTTGATTTGCGAACTGTTATACGAGAGTTTTGGGGTTTACGTACCCACTGCATTTCACTTACCTACAGAAGGGTTTCGTTGCAAAACATTAATAACTATACTAAATGTCTCTTTTATATAGTAAATTAAGTTTCTATGGTTTACGAAGAAAATGCACGAGTATATATATTTGCATTTTGAACCAAATTCTTTGTGTTTCGATAATTTTATTTTACGTAAAATTCTCCTCTATTTTATCGACTGCTGCATGTACCAAAGCTTTAGTCTCTTCTTGGTACCGAACGAAAACATGCACGAGAAAAAAAAAAAATTGTGCAAAATTCTTATCGGGTTCGTTTTCCTCATCCGATCCTCTTAAAATTAACTACCTTAATTGTTAACATAAAACAATAAAAATAAAAATTCGAGTCAAGAAGAATGAACACAGAGATGAATTAAAGTGCAATAATTCTTTCAAATTAAATGAACTAAAAAAACAGAATTAAACCATGGAATAATTAATTGATGACAAATTAAACTCCCACAACTCTGTTCGGGCCGGGCCAGCTACTTACAGAATCATCGGCGCACCAACGTTGTTCGTAACAAATATTCGTCAGAAACATGAAGAATTTGTGGAATTAAAATTAAATTTAAAAAAAAAACAGTAGATAGTGGTAAAAATGATCAATTATTATCCATGAAAGAAGAACAGAGCTCAACGGAACCATAATCGAGCAACTCTTGGATCATCTGCTCAATGTGTTCGTCGTCTTCTTCGACCGATCCGTTGTACTTCTCTCCGGCGGAATAATTAATATTATTCCGATGATCGCCGGTGTTCATCATGACGACTTCGTAGTTAATATTGTTGCTCGCGCCGGTTTGATCGAAACTCGGGGGGGCGTGTTCTTGTTGTCCGTTCGTCGTCGGCGGCTTGGAGGAGGAGAAGGCGGCGGGGGGTTGTTTCTTGGCGGCCGCCATTTTCAGGGATGCCACGTGGCATTTCTGCAGCTTGGCCATGAGCGTGGCCGACAGAAGCCTCGCCGACGGCGACTGGGGCTCGTGCGGGTTGTAGGTGAAGTTCGTCCTGGCGCGTGGCCCGCACATGATCCTCGCGGCCTCGTCGTACGCCGTCGCCGCGTCCTCCGCCGTCTCGAATGTGCCCAGCCATATTCTCGTCTTTCTGTAAGCAAGAAAACATATATACAAGTTATTACATATACATATATATATATACGAATTTTGCAGGCATAAGGTGGCGGAATTATGAGGGAGATGGAGGAGGAGCTTGCTTACAGCAAAGGGTGGCGGATTTCGGAGACCCATGAACCCCAGTGGCGCTGGCGTACGCCGCGGTAGCGTTGCTGCGGTCTGGCCATGGCGGCGGCGGCGGTGGTGGTGGATGCTTTTTAAGTGTTTGTGAAAATGTCTGAGAGAGAAATGTGACAATGTATTGTGGCGGTGGAGGGATTGTTAGAAGCAGAGCAGAGCGCGTGAGGAGAGTGGTTATGTTATGTAAGCATACTTTGCGGCCTTCATCTGCCAATTTAAAGTGTATATGAGAGTGGGCCCCACATTATTTATTTAATTATTTTATTTTTCCTTTTCCTTTCCAACGTAAATGATATTTATTATTTAAAAGGGGCAATTTGCTATAGGTCCTCCTCTAAGAGATTATATGTGTTAAAATCCATCTAATAAACTCTAATTTCCAGCAGATTTTATTATTTGTAATTTGTCAAAAATACCCCTATCAATATATGGTAAAATAAATCCTCAAAATCAAATCCCCTAATTTTCTCCATATATTATACATCAAATTCGAAAATTAGGACTGCAAATCTCTTGATACCGATTCTTCCCTGTTTTTTCAGAACCAAAATCTCCACAAATTTTGAAGCCTTCCATAGGTTTGGGTGTCTGAGCGTTTGCAATTTACAAGGTCGTTTGCAGTTTGTCTTCATTCCCTTTTCCTTCGTTCGATTTATTGTTTCCCAATTTGCATTTGTGTCGTTTGCTGTTTAGAAATTGTTTGTTGTTCGGTAACAACTCAGGTTGTAAAAAACGCACCACCGCTACGAACGCCGCGCCACTGCCGCAACCGCCCGCTTTGTCTCTGTAAAATGCAAATAGCAAACTAATAATTAAAACTTGCATTATTGAATTTAAAACAACAAACTACCTATGAATTCACCAAATACAAACAATAAATCGAACAAGTAAAAAAATCAGCATCATCTAATTACAAACAATAAAATGAAAATATGATATGCAATATCTAAATGCAAATAATAAAAATAAAAATACAGAACAAAAATATCATACATATCATAAAAATGCAAAAAATAACAATAAAATTATAAAAAAATATTCTATCAATGCAAAAATAGCAATTTGCAGTTTACAACAAAATCTACTGTTATCGATTGCAATTTGCAGTTTGCAACAACAATTTGATTTTGTTGTTTCATTATTTTGTTGTTTGCTATTTATTGAACCAAAATCAATTAGAAATACAAACAAACATTATAAACTCACTACAGATAAATACAAAACGAGAAAAAAAAAACTCACCTTGTGCAAGCAATGGGCGATTTATGTTTGTTGTCCGCTTTTAACTCTTTCACCGAAAAATCATCTAATAATGTAAAGCTTCAATTTTTTTTTTCCTTCCCTACAACATAATCCAAAAGAATTTGAATTCCAAAGGAAAAAAAAAATCGAACAGATGTAATCGAGAAAGGGTATAGAGAAAGAAAGAAGTTGATCGGAAAAAAAAATCGAAAAGTGTTGATCGAAAAGAAAAAAAAAATCAGAAGAAAAAAGCCAGAGACACGAGATGGAGAGGAAGAGAAATATGAGAGATTATATAGGAAGAAATATACGTAAGATTGAAGAGAGAGATTGTATGAGATTTGTTTTCTTATTAATTGAGGGTGTTTATGTCCATATACTAATTGTTTTATTTTATTTATATTATTTTTATGTGATAAAGGACCTATGCCTATATTCATCTAGCAACTAGGATCTCTACCTAAATAAGTCCAGAATAAGGGGTGTCTAGCCAATTTCCCCTATTTAAAAACTCCGAAAATCAAATCTATATTTATAAACATTAAAATAACTTATCTTTTGTTAACAATTTCCATTTTATGGAAATTATCACTTACTATAAGTACACTATATAAATAAGTATCCTCTTTAAACATACACTATATAGAAAGTTAGTAGAAAACAAAAATATTAAAAATAAATAATTACAAATGTACAGTTAGGGTAGGATTCTTCACGGTTTAGTTTCAATTTTGATAATTGCTGAAAATTATAGTTAGAAATTAGTAGATAATAATGACAAATTAAAAAAATAATGGCATAAAATAAAATATAATTGCCACATGATTTGATCATCTAATGATAATTTGTTTATATTGTCGCAATAGTCATGCGAATGCTACATATTTTGCAGTGTAAAATCGATCATTAGAAGCTCGTTTGAGCACCGTGTGTTAATTTTCTAGGTTTAATTTGAACATATGTTATTATTTAATGAGTTACGAAGCTCTAGGGAGTTCAAACTCGATTCAAACTCGGTTCATCTTCAATAATAACTTAAACATAAGTTTGAAAGTTCAATCGAAATCGAAATAAGCTCGAACAACTCGATTTATGTACACTTAAATAAAAATTAAAAAAAATGAATCTTTGTTGTAAGGTGGATGATGAAATGTATATTTATGGAAAATAAGGATTCTTAACAAGGGGGGATGGATTCACAATTTTTATATGTATATAAAATATATATACATATATAAAAACAGTAGAAGACATGGAGATTTTTGGGTGTACAATTATATAATTTATATTATTGAATAAAGATAATTGAAGACAATACATATGTGGGGGTGGTGATCACAATTCACAACAAAATATGATATTTCACAATTTTACTAAACAAGGAAAAACCTGCCCATGTGCCCCCAATTTGACTCTTACACTTTATTATAATATATATATATATATATATATATATATATATATATATATATATATATATATATATATATATATATATATATATATATATATATATATATATATATATATATCGAATTAATAATCAGTAACGGACCTAAGTCGGGACTGCAGTTAAAAACTTCTATAAATTAATACAATCAGAACTAGCAAAATTCTATTAATTTAGCGAAATGTATATTATCGAACTAATAATTTAGTATATTTTTTAAATCGACACTGAAACTATTATTAATTGAGCGATGTTATAAATTTATCGAGCTGATTTAAAAAATAATAATAATAAATATTTGTGTGAGTGAGGAATAATGAGCTCCCCTGGTCATGGGATTTTTGTTTGGTTATGGCTGCAATCTTTGACCGTTATTTCCAATAATAGATTACACAAAATCCAATGTTGCTACAAAATTTATTAATTATCATGTTGACATAGATTTTATTACTACCCTTCATTCACTCCTATGATTAGGTCATTTCTCACATGGATTTTTGAAGCAGCTACTTATTTTTATACTCAATCCACAACTAATTATATAGGTGCACTGGATAAATATGTACACCCTCGTATAATAGTTTATAAATAATATAAGAGGCATAAACTACGATAAATTAACCACGTGTGACATGTTCGCTTAACGACCGTTAACAAGATAATTCAGACTTTGGTCAATCGATACAACAGACAATTTAAGTTAGCAATACGACATATGTCGTCTATTCATTCGGTATGAAATGTGTACTCAATTCTATATTCATTTTTCAAAAGATGTAAACGGCTAATAAAAGTTCCAAAATCGTAGTAAAATTGAAATTTACGTAGTAACACGAAATAATTTACTAATTTGTCTTTTATATATAAATTATTAATTTGATTATTTTATATGTGAAACAAAAATAGAACAAAGGAAAGATTGCGCGTGCTTTTGATAATAATCACAAATATAGAGGATGGATAAATTGCAATGTGTTCACTTTATTCACATTTCACTCAATTACTTAGTGGGGCCTATTCTTATGTTATTTACATCATTCGTCCTCCATTCATGTTTTATTTTTCCCCTCATCCAATTTTTATTTTATACAAGTATTGGATATTGGATTTTAACGTGCTATGCATGCATCGATCTATATAGTTTGATACTTTGATTAGAAGTTAGAACATAATACTTTTATTATTATATATAGGGTAAATTACAAACACTCCTGAGGTATGGTCAATTTACGGAAAAACTCCTCTTGTTTGGATAATTACATCTACCCCTCAACTATGATTTTTTTCTTACACCTCCAATCTTATGGTGTTAAGTTCAACATAATAATCTAGATTTCGTGGAATGTACTCTAGTTTGTTCTCTTTTTGTGTAGAAATATAGTTTCTGATGCATCACAATCTGATATACACAAGTCAAAAAACACTTATTATGATCATCTTGCTTCAAAATGTATAGTTCGAGTGGGATAATACGGGTACAAAAGTGATAGTATTCCATATGATCTCGAAGATTCCACTAAATTTGAGGAGTTGAGGGGGTTGTTGTAATTATCCAAACAAGAGGGGAATTTTCGTAATTTAACCATACCTCATGAGGGTGTTTGTAATTTACCCTTTTATATATATATATATATATATATATATATATATATATATATATATATATATGTATATATATATTATTTTAAATTCTAGTATATTATTTAGCTAGTTACTTTTCAATTGTCACTATTAGTCCAATTTACTAATTAATTAGTTGAGAGTAGAGATTATTAACTTGCAGCAAAAGACGAAATTCCTCGCCCCATGATACGGGCTTGATTGACAATTAATAAATAAACATAAGCCCATTAGAGTAAGCCCAATACGATAGGCCCATAATGAAGAACCCATGATGTCTTAGCTCGGTACCGTGAGCGAAGTCGTCGTATGGCGCGAACCCCGGAACTACTTGGGAGTACCTTAACTCGCTAGCCCAATACCAAACGAGGTAAGGCGAGCCCAGGACAATACAGGCCCAAGATACATGACTTGGGGGAAAAGAGAAACCCTAAAAAAGGAAAGCCTTGGAGGCCAAGCTTTCCTCATCTATAAATAAGAGAATCAACACACACACAAAGGGATGAGATTTTTACACTAACCACTATTACATTGCATATACATTTTTCTATTTCCGATCACTGACTTGATCGTCGGAGCTTTCCCGCCGGGAACCCCTCCCGGCGTTGCAGGTTTATTCACCCGGAGTACGAACGGAGCTGGCTTGAGGAAGACGAAGACCTACGGACTAAATCAAGTGGCGCCGTCTGTGGGAAAGGCCTAAAAATCAGGAGAAAACAGCTTCCGGGAAAAATCAGATCTACCCCCGGAAGTCCAGATCTGAGCTGAGAACGTGGAGAAAGAATGGACGGAGAAGACGCAGTCACCCGGAATTTGCAGAAGGATTTGGATGCGGTAGCCCGTGGTGCACCGGTTGACCCATCGTCCGTTCAGAAAGATAAATCGGGGTGTAGCTTCCTTACACCTGAAAAGGAGGGCCGGATCCCCTTCGCTCCAAGCAGCCCCTCTTTCGAGTTCCAGGATGGCGAAGCTGCTTCGAGAAGGCCAGCCACAACCCCCGCTCAGGCTCCCAATGAGCGCACGTATACCCGAGACGAGGTGGAAACCATGATCACCGCGGCCATCAGAAACTACACCCAAAGTTTACCTCACGATAACCGACTCAGGAGGGATCCCAGACATTCCCCGAACGAGGGACGAGCTGATGACGAAGGCGACAGTTATTCGGAAAATCGAAGAGGTGATAGTCATAGAGTCAGGACCGAGGTAGACAGCCTGAGACGCGATATGAATGAATTAAAGGCCTTACGGAACAGGCCAGCGCGAGATCTCGTGGGATCTAGCCCTTTCGCAAAACACCTTGATGATGACCCCATACCAGCTAGCTACCGACCCATTTCGTTCGAGTACAATGGCACATCGGATCCCGCCGAGCACCTAAGCCGTTTCAACAATACAGCATCGCTTCATCAGCTCACAGAAGGGGTGAGATGTCGTGCCTTCGCTACCACTCTAGCCGGATCTGCTCAGGCCTGGTTCGGTTTGCTGCCTTCCGGGAGCGTACAATCTTTCGAGCAATTTGCCAAGGCTTTCATGAACCAGTTCGCCAGCTCAAAGAAGTGCAAAAAAACCTCCCTGTCACTATTTAGCATTCGCCAAAAGGAGAAAGAAAGCCTCAGGAGTTACATCAAACGGTTCACCTCGGCCACCCTGGAAGTCCCGACCACCAGTGATGAGGTACTCATGGCAGCTCTTTCTCAAGGACTGAGAGATGATGAGTTTTTCCGAGCTTTGGCGCTGGAGCCGTCCCCTGATTTCGATAACCTATTAGAAAGGGCATCTAGGTTCATCAATTTAGAAGAGGCCCGCCAACAGAAAGTGGAAGAATCTCACCAAGTCGCAAACGCACGAGTCAGCGAAGTAAAGAAAGGCAGGGAGCTCATGTTACCTCGCAGGGATGCCAATGCCCCTAGTCGGAGTATTGTCCCGGATGCTAAGGGATCTCGTTTTCAATCATATCAACCCCTTACGGCTCCTCTGTCCCAGGTGTTGTGCGCGATTGAGAAGAGGGCTGATCTACGATGGCCTCGAACTGCTCGCGGAGCCCCCCGTCGAGATCCAACGTTGGGTACTTTTTGCCGTTTTCATAATGAATATGGACATACGACCGACGATTGCGCACATCTGAAGGACGAAGTGGAACGTCTCATTAGAGATAACAAAATCGGGGATTTTGTGAAGATAGATTCACCTCGGGGACAAAAGCGTGAAGCCCAGTTTGGGAACCCGCCACGAGCACCGCCACCACCACCAGCACCGAAAAGAGGGTACATTCAGATGATTTCGGGGGGTCCTACGGGAGGAGATACTCACCGGGCTAGGAGACGCCACCTCGGTAGCCTCAAAAATAATCATGAGGTTTGCCAAATCTCGACACCGAAGTATCGTCAATATCCCACTATCTCGTTTGGTCCGGAAGATGAAGCGGACCTAGAGGATTTCCATTGTGACCCTCTCCTCATCACGATTAACGTTGGGGGGTATGATGTCGCTCGCGCCTTCGTTGATCCAGGAAGTTCGGTGGATGTTATATCCTACGAATGTTTCCTGCAAATGGAGCTTGACCTCCCAATCTTCCCTGTCACTACTCCGATATTCGGGTTCACGGGGGGATCCTTGACGCCGGTTGGACAAGTTAAAATCCCTGTCACTATAGGAACGCCACCTCGGGCACGCACTCAAACTGTCAATTTCGTCATTGTCGAAGGGTCGCCAACCTCGTATAATATCGTGATAGGGCGACCGATGTTACATACCTTTCGGGCGGTCCCTTCAACCATTCATCAAAAGCTTAAGTTTCCAATTGATGGAATGGTGGGAGAGGTCAGGGGCGACCAAGCCCAATCGAGATCGTGTTACGTCGAAATGGTTAAGGTAGCAGAGAAAGGCCGACGCGAGACCCTTACCAAAGAAGATTTGGGAGACGAGAAGCGTCCCCGAGTTGATCCAGAGGATAAGGTTAATCATGTACAACCCATGGACGAATTGATGACAATTGACCTCGTCCCCGGGATGATGAAACAAACCCGGATAAGTAAGGATTTAGAACCACCTCTCCGAGATGAGTTGATAGCTTTATTGCGGTCTAATGAGGATGTTTTTGCTTGGCAACCAAGCGATTTGACCGGTATATCGCCACGAACTGCTGTACACAGGCTTAATTTACGACCCGAGTGCAGGCCCGTCAAACAAAAACGGCGACACTTCGGTACCGAGAAAGACGAAATCATACAGAAGGAAGTTCAACGGCTTCTGGAAATCGGACACATCCGGGAAATTCAGTTCCCTACATGGCTGTCTAATGCGGTGTTAGTACAAAAAGCCAATGGCCAATGGCGAATGTGTATCGATTTCAGAGATTTAAATAAGGCCTGCCCGAAAGACGATTATCCTTTGCCTCGCATAGATCAGCTCGTAGATGCCACTGCTGGATGCGAGTTACTTAGTATGATGGATGCCTCGCAAGGATACCACCAAATTCCGCTAGACAAAAAGGACCAGCCCGCAGTCAGTTTTGTCACCGCCTCAGGGACTTATTGTTACGTGGTAATGCCTTTCGGCCTGAAAAATGCCGGAGCCACGTATCAGCGATTAATGGATAGGATGTTTCGGGCTCAACTCGGACGCAACATTGAAGTTTATGTTGATGACATGTTAGTCAAAAGCAAGAGACGCTCTACGCATCTCGCAGACCTAGCTGAGACCTTTGCAACTCTTCGTTTATACGGAATGAAGTTGAACCCTGCTAAGTGTGCATTCGCAGTACAAGCTGGGAAGTTCCTGGGATACATCGTTAATCGGGAAGGCATCAAGGTAAACCAAGATAAAGTAGAGGCCGTACTTCAGATGACACCTCCTCGTTCCATCAAGGAAGTCCAATCCTTGGCGGGGAAAGTTGTAGCTCTGGCTCGGTTTATATCTCGAATGGCTGATAAAAGCCTGCCTTTCTTCAAAGTGCTAAGGAAAACAGCTCAGTTCGAATGGACCACCGAATGCCAGCTCGCATTCGAAGCATTAAAACGATCCCTTACTTGCCTACCGATTCTTAGCACCCCCGAAAAGGGCGAAACCCTGTTTGTATACTTGTCAGTGGGCGATGAGTCCATCAGTTCGGTGTTGTTTAAGGAAGTTAATAATCAACAAAGGCCGATCTACTATACTAGTAAGATCCTCACTACGTCGGAAAGCCGATATTCCGAAGTCGAGAAAATAGCGTACGCACTGGTCCTCACTACGCGACGACTCCGGCCTTATTTCCTGTCGCATACCATGGTGATTCGCACAAGCTTACCCCTTCGGCAGACACTAGGTCAGCCTACCGCGTCAGGGCGAATTGTTAAATGGGCCATCGAGCTGGGACAATACGAGATCCAATACCAACCCCGTACCTCGGTCAAAGGACAAGCGCTAGCGGATTTCATCCGAGAAACCACCAGGATACCCATCGAAAAAGAGTGGAAAATTTACGTGGATGGCTCCTCTACAACCTCGGGAGCGGGGGCAGGGATAATAGTTATTGATCCCACTGGAGCGGAGGTCGAGTTTGCCGTTAGATTACCTCGGGTTTCCAATAATGAAGCAGAGTATGAAGCCTTTATCCGAGGTATGGAGATCGCTCAAGAGCTCGGAGCGCGAGTGGTGCGAATATACTCCGACTCCCAATTGGTAATACACCAACTCGAAGGGGACTACGAAGTAAAAAACGATAGAATGAAGAATTATGTAAATAAAGCCCGAGCTGTGACAGAAACCTTTGAAGTCTGTACCATGCATCAAATTCCGAGAAGCGACAACCAGCGAGCTGACTTCCTCGCTAAAGTCGGGTCGTCAGTCGTCGATTGTATTGAAAGAAAGATCACCATCCTTATTGCCCCTACCCCAACGCCGGGTGTAATGGTAATAGACGAAGAGCCGGATTGGAGAACACCGTTGTTCAAATACTTCAGAGGAGAGCGAGCTGGTACCAAGAGGGAGCAGCACCGTTTGGCATATAAGGCAAGGCACTTTTACGTACGGCATGGGACATTATATAAAAGAAACTTCACCACAGTAGATGCAAGGTGTTTGGGAAAGCAGGAAATAAAGCATGTTCTGGACGAAGTACATCGAGGTGGTTGTGGTGAGCATGGAGGAGCTCGGGCCCTCATGCAGAAGTTATATCGGGCAGGATATTATTGGCCCGGTATGAAAGAAGACACACACCGATACGTTCAACACTGCGCACAATGCCAAAAATATGCCCCACTTATCCATAAGCCGGGAGAAGAGATGATCATCATGAGTGCTCCATGTCCCTTTGCTCAATGGGGGATTGACCTAGTGGGACCATTCCCGCAAACAACTGGCCGGAAAAAGTTCATCATTGTTGCGGTAGACTACTTCACTAAATGGGTTGAAGCTGAGGCCTTATCAAAAATATCAGAGGACGAGGTCATGCACTTCGTCTGGAAGAATATATGTTGTCGGTTTGGTCTGCCTAGAAGCATCGTATCGGACAATGGCACTCAGTTCAACGGCAAGAAAATTCGTTCGTGGTGCGAAGAGATGAAGATAACACAGAAATTCGTGGCGGTAGCACACCCCCAGGCTAATGGTCAAGTGGAGTCCACAAACCGGACCATTGTCAACGGTTTGAAAAAGAGACTGGACGAGTTAGGGGGAAGTTGGGTAGACGAACTGCCCTCAGTCCTTTGGTCTTACCGGACAACAGTCAAAGCAGCTACTGGCGAGACGCCATTTCGGTTAACCTACGGGACCGATGCTGTTATCCCGGTCGAGGTGGCAATGGACACACTCCGCATCACCACATTCGATGAAAGGACAAACGATGATGCCCTGAGGACACAGCTGGATGAGGTTTTTGACCTACGAGAAGCAGCGTATCTGCACATGGAACGAAGTAAGAACATGATCAAGGCTCGATACGATCAAGGGGTACGGTCTCGTTCATTCCAAATCGGTGATCTCGTCCTACGACGAGCTGACGCGCTAAAACACACAGGAAAGTTAGAGGCCAATTGGGAAGGACCATACATGGTCACAAAATGTTTGGCTGGTGGAGGATATGAGCTGGCGGACGTAGAAGGAAAACCATTGCCACGAGCATGGAATATCATTCATTTGAAACGCTTCTTCGCGTAAAAAAAAAAAAAAAAAAAAAAAAAAAAAAAAAAAAAAAAAAAAAAAAAAAAAGAGAGAGAAAGGAGATCGAGGCAATTATGTCAGCAAAATCGAGATACACCTTGTACAGGCAAAACAACCATTAATAAACATCCATTTTCCGATCTGGGCTAGGCCCCGTGGTTTTTTCTCTCCTTATTTGGAGGGTTTCCACGTTAAAAAATCCTTGTGTTATCTATTTTAGTTTTCATTGTGGCGTTAACTCGCGTGTTTTACTGTGGCGTTAACTCGCGTGTTTCATTGTGGCGTTAACTCGCGTGTTTCATTGTGGCGTTAACTCGCGTGTTTCATTGTGGCGTTAACTCGCGCGTTTCATTGTGGCGTTAACTCGCGTGTTTCATTGTGGCGTTAACTCGCGTGTTCCATTGTGGCGTTAACTCGCGTGTTTCATTGTGGCGTTAACTCGCGTGTTTTATTGTGGCGTTAACTCGCGTATTTCATTGTGGCGTTAACTCGCGTGTTTCATTGTGGCGTTAACTCGCGTGTTTCATTGTGGCGTTAAATCGCGTGTTTCATTGTGGCGTTAAATCGCGTGTTTTACTGTGGCGTTAACTCGCGCGTTTCATTGTGGCGTCAACTCGCGTGTTTCATTGTGGCGTTAACTCGCGTGTTTCATTGTGGCGTTAACTCGCGTGTTTCATTGTGGCGTTAACTCGCGTGTTTCATTGTGGCGTTAACTCGCGTGTTTCATTGTGGCGTTAACTCGCGTGTTTTATTGTGGCGTTAACTCGCGTGTTTCATTGTGGCGTTAACTCGCGTGTTTTATTGTGGCGTTAACTCGCGTATTTCATTGTGGCGTTAACTCGCGTGTTTCATTGTGGCGTTAACTCGCGTGTTTTATTGTGGCGTTAACTTGCGTGTTTCGTTGTGGCATTAATTCGTGCGTTTCATTGTGGCGTTAACTCGCGTGTTTTACCGAGGCAAGTTAAACTAGAAATGGAAGCAAAGTACCGCGATAAAATCAAAGAGGCTTGCGAAAATCAGAGTAATGACTGAGTTGAGGAAATCATGGAATAACCGTCGATATGAGTTTAAAAGATCATCAGTTCAATTCGAATGCAAGGAAAAGTTGCTAAGTCTAAAGAACTACTCAAGGTAAACATGAATGGCAATACTTAAACAAATGAACTCCTGATATATCGATATAAGGAGAGCAAAGAAAAATTGTTCAAACACATACAAAAAAGAAAGATTGTTCAAACACATACAAAGCACATAATACATGAATGGGAAACAGCTGAAATTGGCTAAGTCTTCTTCGGCGACTCCACCCCGGCCCCGGTTTGATCTCCGACAGATGGAAGAGGAGAGGAGGCAGGGTCCGACGGCACCCTGTTGAGGTTCGCCATTGCATCGATAGTTTCAACATCACCAACCAAATCGGTGATGATCACCGAAGAGCTTCCCTGGCGAGAGAAGTCCACAACGAGCTCTCGATGTACCTCCCTCCACCATTCTAAGTCAGGGTCTTCATTCACGTCGCCTTCGAAACCCGGGATAACATCATCCGGTAAGTCCTCGGCAAGATCGTTCTCGACTAGCGGGAACTCGATGCCAGCACCGCTTAGTCGTTTCCGAACAGCTTTCACCGCCTCCGAAAAGAAGAAGCGAGCTAGGCCAGACGCTTGTCGGGTAAATGTGGTGGAACGCCAGAGCCGGTTGAAAAAACGACCGACGAACGCCTCCATGAAGCGCAGACCCTCGGAAGAACCCGGGAACAGCCGATGGCCTTCCTTCACTCCCTCGGTGAAGTTAGAAGATGCCTGCTTCCCAGCCGCGAAAAGCTCGTTAGAAAGCCCTTTGGCTTTCTCCTCCAAACTTGCATTATGGGATACCAAAGAGTCCTTCTCCGCTTGAAGGATCTTCTCTCTCTCTTGTAGCCTCCTCACCTCGGCAAACAGTCCCTCTTTTGCCGACTCAGACACCGCCAGGCTCTCTTTCAGACCTCGGACCTCTTTTCGGAGCTGGCCGACCTCTTTCTTCTGATTATCGTATGCCTCCCGAGAGACATCATCCCACCCCAAAGGACCCGAGAAGGCGATCGCAAATTGCTAACGCATACATGGAGTTTAAGTAAAATCAGCTATGATTAAGAAACGTAAAAACTAACTCGCGTATGCAAAATAAAACGAACCTGCGTTATGTTATGAAGGAGCAATTCAAGCCGATCACCCTTGCTCATTTGCCCGAAATGAGCAACGTCTCGGGGAAGTGCCATAGCTCGGCAAGCAGCGATGGCGTTCTCTGCATTCTGGCAGAGGTGAAGTGCAAAGTTTGGAGGCAGAGATGACCCAACTTGCCCCGAAGCTGACCCGGTCTGCCCGGGAGTCGACCCAACTAACCCAAGGGCTAGATCAGTCCTTCTCTTTTTTGTGGCGGGCTCTTTCTCCACCTGTTCTTCGACCGAGGGAGGTGTCGAGGAAGGGACCGTAACTATGGCCGAAGATCGGCGAGGGGGCTCGGGATCCTCAACTCGTGGGCTATCTCGGGGACGCGCGGCCACAGCACTCTTCTTAGAAGGCCTTTGCCTTAGTGCTCCCTCTTCGGGGGACTTTTTCTCGGATTCAGCAACCACGGGGCGCTGGAACTCAGACGCCTGAAATTCCGGCTCCGATTCGGACGGGCGAGTCGCCAGTTTCTCACCTCGGAACATTCTCTTCATCCTTAAATCTGTTAATGGGATCAAGGAAAGTGTGGTCAGGAAATATGCAATACTTCGGCAAGCATAAAATACAGCCAAATAAAAAGCCACAACCCAAAACGAGTGACGAACTATAGCAGAAAACTAGTATCATGCTTAAACCCACCTAAATCCTCTTGGGTTAAGGGATGAGTGCCGTTGTCATGGAAGCAGAAGTGGCGAAGTATCGGTGGAAAACTGGTAAGAGTCTCAGGCATACCATAACTTGGTTGAAAGTGAACAATCATTTTCAAAAGCCATTCGTCTATCGCTAGAGGTTTCCCCCTCCGCTTGTCGGGTAAAGTGGCGAACCAAGGACACAGGTAAGGAGTATCAGCGGGGTTTTTCGCGAAGAAGTAATGACCCTGCCACCCATCAGTTTTATTGGGTGGCATTAATATTTTGAAACCCGGGCGAGCCGAGATAGAAATATGAAAAGGACTGGAATTTTTCAAAACCATCACACTCCGAAATCGAGCTGGAGTAGGGACCACACCCGACCAGGCGCAAAGCATGCGAAACCCGGTCATGACGACTATGGCATGAGGATGAAATTGATTGAGGGACACATTGCACAACTGCGCAATCTCAGAAAACCAAGGTGAGATGGGGAAAGTAAGACCGAAATAAAACTGTTCCGAGAACCAGGTGCTGAAACCCGGGGGTGGGTTTAAGGGACGCTGATCTCGCGAAGGCAACAATAGTTCTACGTCAGTAGGTAGGCCTATATCGCGAACTAAATTGTCTAAGTCCACCTCGCTTAAAGTGCTGGGCCCCCACTGGTCGTCTAAATCGCGTCCCTCAGACAGTGAAGGAGAGCCGCTCCTTGCGGAAGACAAAACGTCATCTCTTCTTTTTCTCTTCGGTTTTTTCAGTAATTTACCCGAAGGGGAAAAATAGGGCCCTTCTTCCGACGAAGAAGAAAGAGTAAGGGTAGGGTGTTCATCTCCCTCTCTGGAGGGCATTCTTTGACCAAAAGGGTCGGGGGAATTGGAAGACATAGGCTAAGAATAGTAAAAAGTAAGGTGAAGAGGGGAGTACCTTTGTCGGAGGAAACAAGCACGGGAGGGAAAGAACTTGGTTCTCAGAAAAGCAAAGTCGCCGGAGGTAGACAAAGATAGGGAGAGCGCAGAGGTGAAGAAGGGGAAAAAATCTGAAAATTCATAGAGGTCAGATATTTATAGGAGAAGGAAAAATGGAAAACTTTGATCGTAACCGTCTATTCGAACGAGTGAGATTCAAAGTAGGTCGCCTCGAATTCGGCGCAAGAAGTGTCGATTGGACTCCCCTAGTAATGACCTAGGAAAGAGAAAAAACCAATCATAACCGCCCACCCGAACGGACAGGATTTAATGCAGATTACCTCGAACCTAGCGCGAAAAGTGTTGATGGAAATCTTTTCATGATGACCTAGGGAACTTGAACCGACCATGCGGGGTGTCAGAGTAATTAATGAAAGGGAAAGGAAGAGGGGCTGCGTACGCCGACGTAAACCTAAATCGAAGTGCGAACTGATGCCTCATACTCCGTACTTATAAAACGAGGTAAAGAAAAGCCGACTTGTTTTATAAATAAGGAGTAGGGGGGAGTAGTTGATACGGGCTTGATTGACAATTAATAAATAAACATAAGCCCATTAGAGTAAGCCCAATACGATAGGCCCATAATGAAGAACCCATGATGTCTTAGCTCGGTACCGTGAGCGAAGTCGTCGTATGGCGCGAACCCCGGAACTACTTGGGAGTACCTTAACTCGCTAGCCCAATACCAAACGAGGTAAGGCGAGCCCAGGACAATACAGGCCCAAGATACATGACTTGGGGGAAAAGAGAAACCCTAAAAAAGGAAAGCCTTGGAGGCCAAGCTTTCCTCATCTATAAATAAGAGAATCAACACACACACAAAGGGATGAGATTTTTACACTAACCACTATTACATTGCATATACATTTTTCTATTTCCGATCACTGACTTGATCGTCGGAGCTTTCCCGCCGGGAACCCCTCCCGGCGTTGCAGGTTTATTCACCCGGAGTACGAACGGAGCTGGCTTGAGGAAGACGAAGACCTACGGACTAAATCACCCCAGAACTCCTATTCATTGGCGCGACAAATATTTGATCATAAAGGAATATAAATCATGAGAGATTATTAACTTTGTTAGATGAATGGAGAACGAAAGATGTCATATCAATATTACAACAATCCCTTTAAAACCGTTATATTTGCAAAAGGATAAAAAACACTGCAGAAAATTTCAATTTAGGGGTTAAAGTATAAGTTCTGAATATAACTATTTATTTTAATCGAAATCATAAAATTTGGGGACTAAGTTGAAGCTTTTGAAAACTTAAGTGACCCTAATCAGATTTGTATTCTTTCCCTGCCCAAATCAGAATTAATATAAAATTGTAGGACCTAGGTGCAATTTTAAATGTTTTTAAACAAAACACTTCCGCTCCCTCTCTTCAGTAGTCGGTGTTACAAACCCTAATCCATTTCCGGCGCCACGAAGAACTCCGGCAGAATCCGTTGGAGCCCATTCTAATCCGTTCCGTTCGATAAATCGCCGCCGCATTGCCGGAGATTCGTCGCGGTGGCCTCCGTTCCGGTTCCACTAACCCCGTTCCGTCCGATATAGCGGCGTTCCGGTGAAGCATGAGTACAGTTGTAAACTTGTAATTGTTCAGAAATTTTCCTTTGGAACAGGTAATATCAAGTTTTTTCTGGTCTATTGAACTTTATTTTTGCCTAATATTGGATTGAATTTGAGGGTTTTACGAGAATATTTTATGTTTGCGTATGCACAGTTGGTTAATTGATTTTCTCTCTGCATTCTAATCATTTGTAATTCATGCTAATTTGAGTACTGTTTGCTATTATCACCAGCTTGTGACGTACCTTGTCGGCTTGTCGGCTCTGTCAGCTGAATTTCTTCTAATCTAAGTATGGAGATTGATGTAGGGATGATAAAACCCATCCCATTGCCTCAATCACAGTGCAAAAGAAGAAGAATTTCTATGAATTGTTCAGATACTTCTGTTTCGTGTAACACCTTGCATGAAGTTGAAAATTCCTTACCAACATTGAAGTGTTCTGATTACTACACGAAACCGTGCTTAAGTGAGTTGACTACTCGGGAGTTAATGGATCCTGGTTATTGCAGCAGAGTCCAAGATTTTGTTGTCGGAAGGGTTGGCTATGGATACATTCAGTTTACTGGTCAGACAGATGTTAGATGTTTGGATTTGGACTGCATCGTCAAGTTTAATAGATGTGAAGTTGTTGTATATGAAGACGACAGTTCCAAACCTGTAGTTGGTCAGGGTCTTAACAAGCCAGCTGAAGTAACTCTACTACTACGTGTAAAATCTTTGAAAACTTTAACCGCGGATTGCTTAAGAGATATCACGGAAAAGTTGAAGTGCAAGAGCCAGAGTCAAGGGGCACAATTTATTTCATTTGACCCAGTCAATGGTGAATGGAAATTTTTAGTACAACATTTTAGCAGATTCGGTCTGGGTGAAGAAGATGAAGAGGATATTCCAATGGATGATGTGTCGCCCGCTGAAGATCGCGCAGACATGAATGGTAGCGATATGTCAGATATGTATGAAGAAGATGCTTCAGTAGACAGGACTCTACTTTCGCATTCTCTTCCTACTAATCTCGGTCTTGATCCTGTCAGGATGAATGATTTGAGGATGATGTTGTTTTCTTCGGAGCAAGATGAGGTAGAGGGTCTCGGTAACATGTTTTCACTTGATAATTCACCTTTTGTTAAAGAAACCTCAAGATCTCCATTATTACAGCATTCATCTAAAAAGTCAGCTCGGAAGACGAATACCCCTCTTACTCGCAAGACTCCTTTAGCTATAAAAGAGTATAACCCTGGAAATTTTAGCTCTAGTTCACCTGGAGGTATTTTAATGGTCCAACAGAATAAAGGCTTGCATCTACCAGTAGCAAAATCTGTAGGTTTTGAGCTGCATCTTAAGAATAATACACCAGTAACTGAAAGCCATTCTCGTAATATAGTTGACGCGGCATTATTTATGGGCAGATCATTTCGAGTAGGTTGGGGACCTAACGGGGTCCTTGTTCATTCTGGTATGCCTATTGGTAATAATGATACTGATGTTGTGTTATCGTCAATTATCAATGTCGAAAAGGTCGCAATTGATAAAGTGACAAGAGATGAAAACGGTAAAGTTAGGGAGGAACTCACTGATTTTTGTTTCAGCTCCCCCCTCAGTCTTCACAAGGAATTGAGCCACGAGACCAGAAAAGTTGAACTGGGAACCTTTGAGCTGAAACTTCAAAAGCTTGTCTGCGACCGTTTGACTCTGCCAGATATTTGTCGAAGATATATAGACACCATTGAGAGGAAACTAGAGGTACCTAGTCTATCATCTGCTTCTCGTGTTTTGCTGATGCACCAAGTATTGGTCTGGGAACTGATTAAAGTTCTCTTTTCCACGAGAAAAACATGTGAGCAATTGAAGCCTATGGAAGATGAAGAGGAGGATATGATAACAGATGGGAGGGAAAGTTATCCCAATGTTGAAGATGAAGCACTTCCCCTTATTAGGCGAGCAGAATTTAGTTATTGGCTTCAAGAGAGTGTTTATCACCGTGTTCAAGAGGAAGTGAGTTCACTAGATGAGTTGAGTGATTTAGAGCATATATTTTTGCTTCTTACCGGTCGGCAACTGGATTCTGCTGTAGTACTTGCTGCTTCGAGAGGTGATGTGAGACTGTCTTGCCTTTTGAGCCAGGCTGGTGGGTCCCATGCAAATCGTGCCGATATTGCCCATCAGCTTGATCTTTGGAGGAAAAACGGGCTGGATTTTAATTTTTTTGAGGAGGATAGGGTGAGGCTTCTTGAATTAC
The DNA here is from genome assembly GCF_056151865.1 of Erythranthe guttata. Taxonomy (NCBI): domain Eukaryota; kingdom Viridiplantae; phylum Streptophyta; class Magnoliopsida; order Lamiales; family Phrymaceae; genus Erythranthe; species Erythranthe guttata. The sequence continues at coordinate 14,314,419 of NC_142541.1, read as the reverse complement.
TTTCTGGCAACATTCATGGAGCTTTGCGTGGTGTAAAAATCGACTGGAAGAGGTTCTTGGGGCTGTTAATGTGGTATCAGCTTCCGTGCGACATTTCATTACCTGATGTTTTTAATACCTACCAGAAGCTTCTTAATGACGGAAATGCTCCATATCCTGTTCCGGTTTACATCGATGAAGGACCAATAGAAGATGTGAGCGATTGGGCTGTCAATGGTCGTTTTGACCTTGCGTATTATCTTATGCTTCTTCACGCTAGGCAAGAGAACGACTTTGGTGCTTTGAAGACCATGTTCAGTGCCTTTGCCTCGACTAATGACCCGCTTGACTATCACATGATTTGGCATCAGCGTGCAGTTTTGGAGGCCATTGGCACTTTCAGTTCAAAGGATCTTCATGTTCTTGACATGGCATTTGTTTCTCAGTTGCTCTGTCTTGGGCAATGTCATTGGGCTATCTATGTTGTGCTTCACATGCCTCACCGTGAAGATTATCCTTATCTGCAAACTATTGCCATAAGGGAAATCCTCTTCCAGTATTGTGAAGTTTGGAGTACTCAGGACTCGCAATGGGAGTTCATCGAAAATCTAGGCATTCCTTCGGCATGGTTGCACGAAGCTTTGGTTAGTTTGTCTTTTGACCAGTTAATATTTGTGTATATTGGTTTTAATTTTTTCCTTTTTCTGAACTCTCCGTGATCATATTTCTAGATGTCTTTTATTGTATATTTCTGGTACCTTGTATGACTGCATATCTGTCTAGATATTTTTAACATCTGGAACTGTGGGCATTCATATTATTTACTTTTGGCGGTGGGGAATGGATTGTGACAGAATTATTAGTGCTGGTTGTTTGCCTCTATGACGATTAGTACTCTATAATTCTTACTCGAACGATTTCTCATATTGCCTTCTCTCGCTTTATTAATGCAGGCGATATTTTTCAGTTACACTCGTGACCTCCCAAAAGCATTGGATCACTTTCTTGAATGTGGAAACTGGCAGAGAGCACATTCCATCTTCTTCACTTCAGTGGCCCATTCTCTGTTTTTGTCTGGTAAATAGCTAATTTACTCGTTTGTGGCATTGAGCTTATTGACTCCATTTACTCGTGTTCCTTTGGTACATTTTGGAAATTCAATTTGGACTGTTTGCTGAAATGACTGTTTATTTTTCCTGCACGTGACTGGTTATGTATGCTTATTGTTCCGTATATTGTAAGTTTTGCCTAATATACAGTTGTAATCTGCCTGCAGTTGGAGTTTTACCAAGATGTTAAAGTAGATTTTAGATCCAGAAATATATTTCATAGTGTCAGAACATTAATTTCTGTCCGTGTTACTCTTCATCTGGTGTCATCTATTTGACAAAAAAATAAGTGATTTTTGATTGATTTCGTGCAGCAAAACATTCAGAGATTTGGAGGCTTGCAACACCCATGGAGAATAATAAGTCAGAAATTGAAGATTGGGACCTCGGTGCTGGAATTTATATTTCATTTTATACATTAAGAAGTTCCTTGCAAGAAGATAGCAACACCATGACCGAAGTGGTACAGTTTTCTGTTTTTACGCTACATAAGTTGTCTCGAATTGGAATACTTTCTTGTAATAATAAGTCTATTTTCCAGATGGCTTCCAAGTATTCGGTAGATATTCTTTTAACAGTTTTTATGCTGACTGAAAAATATTTTTTTGGCAGGAAACTCTCGAGAACAAAAACGATGCATACGACTTTATTGGTCGCCTAAACAAGTCTTTGGCAATTTGGGAGAGCAAATTATCAGTTGATGCAAGGTATTGATATCTTCCTAGATATTGTTTCTTTCGTAACACGACTTTTAGCAAAATAGGAGTGTCTAGCTTTTAGCTCGTCTTTTGAACTCTTTCCTTCTCAAGCACCTTTCCTCTTTCCACATACGAGAACAAAAACGGTGATAAAAAATCAGGCTAACAATTTGGGTAGAGATTCAAGATGTACTTATATATATATATATATATATATATATTCTAACGTACTTATAATATGGCAGAGTGGTGTACTCGAAGATGGCAGAAGAGATTTGCAATCTGCTTATTTCCGATAGCAACGAGGGGTCAACAAGTGAGCTTCAGCTCGAGTGCTTCAACGCTGTTATGAGGGCACCTTTGCCCCAAGATCTCCGTTCCTGCCATTTGCAAGACGCTGTTTCAGTTTTTACTACTTATCTTTCTGAAATTTCTCAGTAGCCACCTTCTTTCTAACCGTTCTTTTTTTGGTTTCTCGGTTAAATTTTGTAATTATGGGGTGCTTGTTATTCGAACCTGAGGATTCCTTGTTTGGCGGAAATTTACATTCGTGTGGCTTTCAAGAACTAATTTTTTTTATTATGTTCCAGATTTTGTCTAAACAAAATTTATTGCAGAGTATTAAAAAAACTTTATATACACCCAAATTTTAATTTTTACAAGAGAAACAAGAATCTGGCAGTTAAAGAAGCTGAGGCAGAACCAGGAGGAGGTGGGCCAGCACGTGGGGCCATGGTGGCTGGGGTGGGGCATTCAGCATTGGTGGTTGGTGTACCAGCATCTGGCTGAGGAGTTGCCGGCGAGGGGGTGGTTGCCGGTGGATTTGCGCCGCCACCAGCAGACGAGTCTAGTACTGTAACGGTTAGTTTCGGACCGAATTGGCAGTAGCGGCCCAGGGTGCAGATGTAGTGGTGGTTGCCGGCGGCGATAACATCACCCACTGCATTATCTTGGGTGAGCACATCGTAAGAGGCTTTCGGCACTCGGACGACGTCGTGCTCGTTTGTCACGAAATTACCTACGATGTCATCGACATTGAAGGTTTTGTCCATAGCCCAATTAGAGTACGATACAGAAGCGTTTGAGGGTATATCCCATCCCATGCTACTTCCAACTATATACACATTTTGTGCCGACGCACAAAATGTGTATATACCACAAAAAACAATTAAGCGCGAAATTCTATCCATTATTGCTTTATTCCAAATTATTATGATATTTTTTTTGTTTTGTAAATGGAATATTGAGAACTTTTATTAGTGATTTATGAGATGAGAAACTTGTTGCTTGCAAAGTGTTTATTTGTAGAGAAACTATATATATTGAAATAATGTTGAATTTTATATATGGGAAATTACCTGATTTTAACACCGGTCTTTGTAATCCGCCGAGTGGAATTAATTCATTCCTAATTGGTGAAATTAGATAGAAATTCCAAGTCTGGACTCGATCAATATTAATTATGAGGAAAAATCAAATGTGCTTCTTCAATTTTTTTTTATTATTATTATTATTTTTTATTAACATATAGGAAACCATTGCGAAAATAAATTACGATTTATTTAATTGTTAATCTTTTTTGGACTTTCTTGAAATATATTGACCCTATCTTGACTAGAGAAATAGAGATGCTCCAATTTCTTGGGAGATTCTTCCATTGTTTCTAGTAAAAACCAAGTAAGGTAATTAGATAAACCATCTATATGGCTTCAAATCATCCTTCTTCATAGCGATTATTTTTATAAGAGTAAAAAGCAGTTTGCCCCCTAAACTATGGGCCGATTTGCACTTTACCCCCCAAACAAAAAAAATTTGCACGTTTTTACCTGAACTCGTTAATTCGTTGCACGGTGCCCCCTAAACTCAATTTTCCGGCAATTTTGACCGGAAAGTTGAAACATGTGCCTTGCACGTGACATTTGCAGGGATATATTTGTCTATTCACTTACATCTTGTATATTAAATATAAATTAATCTTTAAAAAACAAAAAAAACAAAAAACTAAAAAAGAGAAAAATATATTGAGTCTTCTTCTTCCCTTCGCCCTTCGGAAGAGACGACCCAATCTTCGGATGATGATTTCTCCGGAGAAAAAATAAAAGATTTGCATCCTCATTTACTAAGCTATTACTTCTCCATACATTCATTCACCTTCAATTAATAACAAGATAACTGTGTTGTTTCTAGGAGAGATATATTTCAACACCAAACACATTACGAAATTTCAACGTCTCAATCAGCGAAATGATTCCTACACAACAACCCTAGAAAAATGAATTTCAATGAACTCAAGAAGAAGCCACCAAAAACACTGGCGATCAAGAAACCCCTAAAAAATCCCCATTATGTTCAAATTCGTCGAACACAGTGTACAAAACCAGACACAAAATTCAAATTCACAAATCATCGAAACGAAAGCATAATTTCATTCGAAATTTAACAACAATCGGCATACCTTGCCTCGCATCTTATGACGAGATCGGAATGAAGAACAAATCGGCCCGATCTGGATCATCCGTCACGAAATTACTCTCCCTGAGATTCTGAAAGAAGTAACCCTCGCTCGCGTACTACTCCCTGGGAGTAGTACCTTGGGCAGCGAAGGATGTACGGTGAGGGGGGTAGGGCTGGTGGAGGGGGAATACTGGAGAGAAGGGGAGTGGAGGGATTTAAGGGAGAGAAAAGTGAAGGAGACGAGTGTTATGATGGCGAGTGTGAGGAGGGAGCTTCGGAGAGTGAGTGCGGCGGAGGGCGGTGGCTGAGGGAGTTTCGCCGCCAACATTCCCGCGGCGGAGTGGTGGTCGCCTGAGTAACCCTTGCCGGTGTGTGGTGGTGGCGGAAGAGTCGAATTGATCTCGGAGACCGGCGAACAGGAGAAGGGAAGAAGAATGACTCAATATATTTTTCTCTTTTTTAGTTTTTTGTTTTTTTTTGTTTTTTTTTATTTTTTTGTTTTTTAAAGATTAATTTATATTTAATATACAAGATGTAAGTGAATAGACAAATATATCCCTGCAAATGTCACGTGCAAGGCACATGTTTCAACTTTCCGGTCAAAATTGCCGGAAAATTGAGTTTAGGGGGCACCGTGCAACGAATTAACGAGTTCAGGTAAAAACGTGCAAATTTTTTTTGTTTGGGGGGTAAAGTGCAAATCGGCCCATAGTTTAGGGGGCAAACTGCTTTTTACTCTTTTTATAAACCAGCAAAACCACGTGGCGAAATCTAACTGGGGGAGCACGGAGTCTTTCCCTGTGGAAGAGCACACTCTATCGACACCCCACCACAAGAACTTTGCACGTGGGCGGCCTATTTTAGACAGAAACGCGCACGCTTCGCTATCGTACGCCTCCCCCCTTTATATAGTAGCCGCGTAATACGGTTACCCCAGTTACGCACCTTCTCTATTCTCAGAAATTTCAAAGTTAGATTCCCCTCTCTCTCTCTCTTTCTCTCTCTACACTTTCTCTCTCCTCTCTCTCTCTCTCTCACTTCAGTGTTCACTGGAAAGAAGAAGAAGAAGAAAAGGGGAAGATTATTTCGACATTTCAACATTATGAATTTCATCTCATATTTGTAGGAACTGAACAATTGAGTTTTTTTCGAGAAAGGATTTGTGATTTCGCGGAGAAAAAATGTCTGGTTCTTCGTCAAAAAAAGACGCTCCGAACTCGAAGCGGCCCTTCAATTCGGGCGCCATGGATCGTTTTCTCGCAGGTTGTTAAATCATTTAATTTGTCGGTGTTTTCTACGATTTTTGTTGGAATTTGAAGCTTGATTCTCGATTTTTTTAATTAACGCCTCAATTTTTCGATTTCTGGCTCTGAAGTTGAAAACCGATCGTTGAGTGAGATTTTAGGCATTGTTTTCGAGAGGAGAAATTCAGTTGTTGTTTGGATAAATGAAATAGATGTTCAATTGATTCGAATTAGTGTGTGTGTGTGTGTGTGTGTGAAGTTTTATCTATTTTTAGTATGTAAATATGTTGGTGCATCTTATGAAGATGACAAGGGAAATTTCAACTGTTTATTTTTCGGGTTTTTTTCTTCTTGAAATTTGATGTTGCATTGCCCATTCTTGGAAATCTAGTATGCTTGGCAAAAGAATTAGTTCGATAAAGTCGAGAATTACATAAAAATTCCTTCAAACAGCGGATTAAGTTGCTATGCTCTTTATTTTCTAGCTCTGTTTCCAATCCCGAGACTCAACTTTGTGCTATCAATTGCAAATGAATTTTATTAACAAGTTGCGAGAATATCTAATTAAGTGATAGTTGATTAACAATGAAAAGGAAAACAATTAATTGATGTGATAGTTAATCAACACGAAAGAGAAAAACAAGGAATTGAACACATTTTTCGTATTGTACAAAGTGGAACTGAAAATGAGAAAGGCCAAAGTGGAATCAGTTGTTGTATCTCTGGTTTATCCTTGTCTTAAATCAGTTGTTGTATGCGCTCGTATCTCTATGAAAGAGGTAAAAGAAGTCATGACTGTTGTAGCATTAGAGAAGATTAGAGCATCTTCAAGACTATCTGTGCGCTGGTTCTTTCATTATTTTTTTTTTTTTGCATTAGACTTATTCATTTACATTTGTTTTGTTATGTAAATGAATAAGCATTTTTTGCCGTTTAGTCATTGCAGCCTAACTGTTAAGCATTTTTTTGTGTCCAACAGCTGCTCATAAAAAGTTATCCAGCGAGGCGGAGCGAATCGATCAACTATTCTATTCATATGCTATAACTCCCCCGTGGGTTATTCAGTAAGTGTCCTCCACTTATATCTGTTTTTACATATTGAGTAAGTGGATGATAGCCTTAAAGGGAGCGATTTCTATTTTTGCGTTTCTAGAGAAAAATAGAGCTTATCTAAATGTAGTAGTGATAGACACTTGTAAATATTTTAGAGAAGTACTTACTATTTGGAAAGTTGAACGTAGTACAGTTGATTTTCTCCGTGTTTCTCTCTATTCTCACTGTCCGTCATAGAATCCTTGACCCAGGGGAGCTTTACAATATTATAGTTTCTTGTATTTCCTCTTTCCCTATGCTCTGCTTCTTTCTTGCAGAGTCGGAATATATCTTCTATTGAGTTTTTGTTATAAACTGAAATAACTTTCGAAGATGAAAAGGAGAGATTTGTCAATTATTAATTTATGTGATATATAGCCAGTCATCTGTTTGTTATGGAAAAGCATATCATAAATGAGTCACTTTCTTCTCCTGCAATTGGAGTAAACTTAGCAGTCATTTTTTCCTGTTTCTGATATTTGCTTATTTAATTGTGGGATTTTTTTTACTGGCCAGACCCCAAGGAATTGATACTCTCTGCTCAGATTTAGGAATTCACCATGCGGATGTCCGGATATTAATGCTAGCTTGGTGAGTTCATGTCACATTTGTTTTCCCTAAATTTGTTGTGTTCTATATACAATTGGAATTGATACTCTCTGCTCAGAGTTAGAAATTGACCGTGGTGACTTTTTTAGGAAAATGCAAGCTGAGAGACAAGGATACTTCACCCTGGTAAGAGCAATTCAATAATGCTAATTGACTGTCATATGCATTTTCAGTAAACGAGTCTGTCAAATGCTATTGTTTTTTTAATCTGTCAAATGCTATTGTTTTCCTTGGTTTGATTCCTTGACTCCAGATTATTCAGCTGAGTCTTCTAATATCTTTGCGCAGTGCTTGTCTATGCATATGAACTATTAACTCTAAGAAGTGAAGTGTGAATTTCCTCTAGTCAATATCTACTGAGTGAACTGGCATACTTTTTTAGGATTTATTCCACTTCAATAATAATTTTTCGTATTTTGTGAAAGAGGAAACCAATGAAATAATTTGAAATTGCATTGAAATATATGCTTGCAATTGCATGTATGATCTTGAATTACTTACTGTTGGGTTCTTACTATTTGAATGATCATCGTATTAATCTTCATATTTAGGATGAGTGGCGTAGAGCTCTTACAGCACTGAGAGCTGACACAATAATTAAACTAAAGGCAGCACTACCAGAACTTGAGAGAGAGGTAGATCATCTCCCTTTCTGTATTGAAGTTTATACAATAATTTAATTTCACCTACGTTTGTTTCTGCTGTTGAAAAGGTCAGAAGGTCATCAAACCGTGCCGACTTCTATTCCTATGCCTTCAAATATAACCTAACTGGTAGGTGTGTTATCTTTTTTTTTTAATCAACTTCTGCTATTAGATTAATTCCCGTCTTTGATTCATTGATGCTCACTAGTTTGTATCTTTGTTCTTCTAGAGGAGAAGCAGAAATTCATAGACACGGAGACTGTATGTGCACTATTGAATCTTGTTCTACGATCTGAATTTCTGCCTCAAGTAGATGCACTTATTCATTATCTCAAGGTGCGGATTTATACGAACCCCTATTTATTCAAAATTAGTAACGATGACTTATCCTATGAACCAAACGAGGCCTTAATGTGTATGCGCACTTTATGGTTGATTTTCAGATACAAACCGATTACAGGGTCATTAACATGGATCAGTGGATGGGCTTCTATCGGTTTTGCAATGAGGTAATTTTAATTTAATTAGTCCATACAAAAATGTGATTATGTGATGGATAATAAATAGAAACTAATCGAAGTTTCTTGTGGCAGATAAATTTTCCAGAGCTTGACAATTATGATTCAGATCAGGCATGGCCCTTGATTGTTGACGATTTTGTCGATTGGATAAGATCGCATCGCGGTTGATCGCAGCACACAGTAATTTGCATTGCCTGCAGCGATTCTTATCATACTCAAAGTAACAAATGTTTCTCGAAAGAAATTCCTTCATACAGAAAACATGGTATAGTTTGTGCTTTTCTTCTGCGTATTACAGGAAATTAGAATTGCTCTTATTCTTTTTCACCAAAAAAAAAAAAAAAAAAAAAAACGAAAAACCATAAAGTGAGAGTGCTCCTACATTTCGAGCACTTGTATTTCCGTAAACTCCTTAACATTCTTGTACATGTATATACAAATATCCATAGGGTTGAGTACATTTACGCACAATTGTGCAGCATACACGTATGTAAGTCGTTTTTATACTCGTGTATGATTGGATTTATCGAGTGTGGTATAGAATATATTGTTTGCGATTATTGATTGTAAGTAAGCGGGGTCCGGTTGCAGGTATGCCATTGGACTTAAACAGTAGTAAAGAACAACACTTTTGGAGACAAAATATATCCGAGGGTTGGTAAATCAAGAAAAGAGTGCGTCTTGATTAAGCTCGAAAGTAGTTAGAATAAGAACATGCTTTTTAAAAAGAACATGTTCTCTTATTATGAATGGGGCCATGCTTAATTACTCGATTTAATTAAGTATTTAAGTATGCATGGATTATTCCTCGATTAATTCTCTTTTAAAACCGATGTGCCGTTGGAATTCGAAAGTAACAAATAAACGATTAATATTTTGCATCGATGGAGTAGTTTTCTTGAAGATTAGTTGGCTGTGTTTTTCAGAGTGGTACTATAATATATGGAAGATGTCATAATTTAGTCCCGGAATTTGCTGAGCTTTTATGAAAGTAATATAAAGATTATTCCACTAATTAAAGTTTATTCCAACTAACACGTAGCTGCAAGAAAATGTTTTATGTACTAGTTCCCCTAATGCAACATAAAATACCTACTTATTTATTTCGGTTTTGTAGATGCTACACCCGGTGAAATTACATTGGGTGATCTTGAACTATTGATCTGAACGTGTGTGCAATTTAACAATTAAAAACTTCGGATATAACACCATGGTGATTGTATCTTTAAACGATCTATGTTTATTAGCTTTCTACCTTCTGGAAATGAATGAATTTTCGCTTATTTTTAGAAATATAATAAATTCATGTATATTATCCTATTTGTAAAATACTATTTTTTTACGTATTATATAACTCGTTTTTATGAACAAAATTAAATAATTTATTAGTTCCCAAAAATTTATTAAAGAAAAAAAAAAGGAAACATGTAATTGACACTAATGTGCAGTTTATACAGATCTCTCAAAGGCTGCTTCTCATAAAAAAACAGTATCAGCATTATAAGATTACATGAGAGAGAAAAAAAGAAAGGAAAAAAGAAAATAATAATAATCAATGAGAGAAATAAATATTGGCTCTGTAAATTAACATTTGAGTACTCTAATTTGCAGCAGAATCAAGAATCAAATGTGAAGATTGAGGCAGAGAGTTTCTGCTTCGACTACTGCCGATGGTGGCTGCTAATGGAGGCGAGCAAGACGAAGATTTCGACGAATTTGAAGACGAATTAGAGGACCTATTCGAACGGCTTCTCAATTTCTTCTTCTCCACCACTTGTTCGCATGCTTTGTCTTCTATTTTATTATGGTGCCCAACTTTTGTCGAATTTAAATTCGCTGGAATAATGCAGTGGCACAACATACCTAAACAACAAACATATTATATATCAATATCAACAATTAAAAAAAAAAGAATAAAAAATCACGATAACGAATTCATCGAGTTTGTCTTAATGAATTTGTTTCGTCTCGAAGGATGAAAAAAATGGCGAAACTCCCTTCATTCCAGTTGCATTTTTTGGGCTCGGATTGAATTGGTAATATCAAAGCTAAGAATTTTAAGTTCAGACTTACGATGGATTTACAGTCAACTCACCGGTGTTTAGGCGGACTTCACTCGACTCTCGATTTTTTTTTTAAATATTAGTACATTTTACTTCTTCATTTGGGACATATGTACTATAATTCAATTAATGGGAGTAGAACTATGTACCGATTCTGGCGAGGCGATTAACCCAACTGGGAATCGGGAATCCGGTGAGTTTAACGGAGGCGTCGTGGCAGAAGTGGTTGCAGTTCTTGGTGATGAGGTTGTAAGCATCACCCCTGTATTTGTCAGCAAGACCCTCCATAACTTTTCTTACATCTCCACAGCTCAAATCAGTCCAACCAATCAGAATCGACTTTCGGAATGTGAACCCTTCGCACTGCTTCGGCTCCCCTTCGAATATCCCGGTTGTCGGATAATCGTGTGCCCCGAATGCATACTCCACTCCATGAACTGCCCCAATCAACAAAAAAACATTAAAAATTTAAAATTTAAAAACACAATCTTGAAAAGTAATATTTTTTTTAATCAAGAAATGGGTATTTTTGTGTTCTTGATAGCACACTCTACTCCAATTAAAAATTTAAAAACACAATCTTGAAAAGTAATATATTTTTTTTTAATCAAGAAATGGGTATTTTGTGTTCTTGATAGCACACTCTACTCCAATTAAAAACTTAAAAACACAATCTTGAAAAGTAATATATTTTTTTTTAATCAATAAATGGGTATTTTTTGTGTTCTTGATATGCACATTCTACCCCAAGAACTGCCCAATCAAAAAAATAAAAAATTTGAAAAGTAACTTTTTTTTTAAATCATTAAAATCAAGAAATGGGTATTTATGTGTTCTTGAATTTGTGAAGAACTGACCTTGAATACCGGAATGGTAAACACCGAGTCCAAGCCAGTAAGCGTAGCCATTGATGGGGGTTAGATCATACACGTTTAGATGTACAGGAACCGATCCGGGTTTTTTTTTTACCAAGTTTTTCCGGCACAACATTTTGCAAATTCTAGAGAGAGAAAGAGGAGAGAGAGAGAGAGAGAGAGAGGGTTTTGATGGTTATTTTTTGGCCGTAACCATTTGAGCTACAAATCAGAAGCTGATAAGTTTCAAGAAAAATCGGAACTGAAAATCATGAATTCAAATTTAAAAATATAGGGGGGCGGGGGTGGGGGTGGGGGTGGGGGTGGAATTGAGCGGCGTAATCAGGTGGAGTGGTGTCGTCTTTTTACGGACCACTGAAGCAGGTGACTGGGTTTGGAATCTGAGCTGGCATGATTTTATATTATTATTTATGGAAAAAAGAAAATAATGATTAATTAAAAAATTAAAATAAAGTAACGTAAGCTAATTATGATGTGAAGTGGGGAGTGTCTATTGGGTGTGGAATAGTTAATTAGGTTATGGAATGATGATCTGTGATTAGGTTATAAAGTGATTATGGGAGTTTTAGTTTACATTGGGGGTGGACCTAAGTCCTAACTCCTAATCACATGTTTCTCTATTCCAATTTAAATAAATTAAAAAAAAAAAAAACTTATATGTCCAAATATATTATTTAATACTCTTAAATTATTCGTCGTTCAAGGAAATGTGAAATATATTGATAAGATACTCAACGACAAAATGGGTTCTATGGTGTAGTGGTTAGCACTCTGGACTTTGAATCCAGCGACCTGGGTTCGACTCCCGGTAGGACCTATTCTTTTTTTACTGAAGATAGATATATTTTAGTGAAATACATTAATTTTTGGTTAAATTGTTTCTTTTTTTTTTGATAGATATGTTTTAGTGAAATAAATTAATTTTTGGTTAAATTGTTTTTTTTTTTTAATAAAAGATTTTTATATGGAACTTAGGCCTCGTTTGCTTAATGCTATTAAACTTTATTAACTAAATAGTAGGGGTTAGTAAGATGTTTGGTTGATGAGATTCGTATTTAGTCTAGCCCGCTACTACACTTGAAAGCTCGTAATTAAATGTTATTATTTGGTTAAATTAGCGGCACCCCTCCCCCTAGGATTAATTTGGTAGAGGATGATTAAAGGAGGAAAATACAATTTTATCCTTAAAACAATATGTTAATTTTGTTAATTAAAAGACTTTTTAGACAATTCACAATTAATGTCAAAATTTAACAAATTTAATACAAGATTTAATTTAACGAATCAAACATCTTATTGACTAAATAATTAATCGGTCAGTAAGATATTAATTCAATCTCACATAATCCAATATATTCCGAAATAAGTAAGCAACGAAGCCTTATAAAATAACATTTAGTTAATCATGACTAATCTTCCTAATCAAACGACAGATCCGTTAAATAAAACACCCTGCAAGCTAATTATTAGGAAACGTTTATTTACTTTTAATTTCTAGTTTTATCTTGATTTTAATATTTTAAAAATTCATGTCCCAATAGATAAATGGATTAAGAATCAAAGAATCATTGAGTATATTTTGACTAGTCAACAAGTTGTAGAAGACAAAATCATGTGAATTTATAGATAATGAAAATAATGTCGTACAAAGATGATTAAATTAAAAGAAACTAAACAACAATGTAGGTACAAATCGCTTAATCATTGATTTTCCGACCAAACACTTGCTCCCATTTTCGGCATTATCGATAACTTTTTTTAGGGAAAAAAATCGGAACTTTATTTAGGCGTGAAATCGAAATTAGCGGATTTCGGAAATTCTGTTTAATTTTCAGCCTCTTAGATAATGTCTATTTACAAAAAAACCCACCCCTGAAATTTGTAAATATCGATAACACCCTATTGTAGGGGTGGATATAAAAAAATTACAAACTTCAAGGGATTTTATGTAATTGTTCAAACATAAGAGTTTGTTTTGTAATTACACTTTATCTCAGGGAGGTGGTTGCAATTTATCCATAAATAATAACAAATATATAACAATTGGGCCTTAAATTTTAGAGTGGGAATCATTATAAAATCAGCCCATTCATTTCTACTGGCCCTTAAAAAACATGGTGCTTTGATTTATTTATTTATTTATTATTTTTTGAAAAATAATAAAAAAAAAAAACCAAAAATGATAAATGGAAAAGGGAAAAACCCTCCCACAATCCTTAAACCCTAACCAGATTCTCTCTGCTCTGCAAGTAATTAACTCTCCACATCAAATTCAACCCAAAAATGGCGCATCGATTGGCCCGAGGATTACGAGGAGCAGTGAAAAACCTCGTCTTTCAGCAGCAAATCAAACCCTCAAATCATTTTCTCAAATCCCCAATCAGAAATTACATGTCGGAAATGCGAAAATCGGCTTTCGAAGGCAACATGCTCCGCCTGATTCGAAGCGAAATCCAGTACGAGCTCGACCATTCCCCTCCTTCCGAGGTATTTCCGAGTTAATTTTTTTTTTTACTTATTGATCTGTGATAATTCTCTAGATCATCGTTTTCTTTAGGGTTTGAAAGTTTAATTTTGTCTTAATTGTGTACGGATAATAGTTTTAATTATTGGGGAAGTGTAGGGTTACTGTTATGTATTATGTTTGCCATTTACTTTTTTGAATTTGCTGATGAATTCGTGGAGCGGAATATGATTTTTTTTCGATTTTTAGTATTTGATCGAGTTTTTGATAGTTTTTTCTGGTATGCTTGGATGAGAATTGAAGGCGAATAAACGAAGATAATTGTGTTTGGGAGCTTGAAGGAATCGTATAAGCTTCACATTAAGAGTGAGAGTGTGATGAAATGTCAATCTCTTTGAAGTTTTTCCCAATAAAAAAATTTCGATTTTCCCGATGTGTACGATTTTTATGAAATATGTTTTGGAATAATTGGCCCTAGGGAAGTTTCCGTTACGATCTATTTAGGGCTTGGTATTAAGGAATAAAGTCCCGTTGGGCACCGTTCTGTTATATTTAATGAGATCGACATATGAGTATATACATATAGGCCTCGTTTGGTTGATAAGATTAGCCATAATTAATTAAATAGTTGGTCTTTATTCGATGTTTGGTTAGTCCAACAATAATTTTCCGGGCCGGCCCGGAATTGTGTAAAATGCCTCTCATCTTGGCTAATTGGGAGAGTATTTATTCGATCTCCTATGGTCCAACAATATAATTGGGTTTATCATGAGATTAGTTAATCTTATCTTGGCTAATCTTATCTTAGGAACCAAACGGGGCCACAATGATTTATGATTTTATAATATTCACCTTCGTTTTTCATCATTGGCAAAACTATTTCTCGAGTAGCACTTTGTGACATGGATTCGAAAAATCGTTGTTGTACTCTGTAGGGAGTTGATTAAAGGTTAACTTGTTCGAAATTTAGTATTTGTGTGCGTTTTAAACACGATATTTTTTCTGTACTTGGATTCTTGAACAACCATAGATGAAAACTGAATTGGGACCTTAATTTGCTATTGCATACAGCCTATACCAGAGTTCAATACATTCAAAGTCGACGAACTGCCAGGTCAGCAGTGGATCCGATTAACCAAAAAATTCAGACAGAGCGAAGATATCAAAATCGAAGTGACGATGTTCGATGGAGCTTTCCCCATGAAACAAGACGATGATACCCCTGAGAATATGAAGCCCCATATAACTTTTATAGTTGATGTATTTAAAGGTGAAGGCACTGACATACTGGAGTTTATTTGCTCTGCATGGCCTGATAGTATCGAGATTCGCAACGTATTTACTCGTGGGCATAATCGAATATCAGATTACCATTACATGGGTCCCGGTTTCAAGTATGCTCCTCAATCATTTCGTTTCCACATTCTTAATTATTACATGCCTCGTAATGTTTTTTTTTTTGTTTTTTTTTTTGTTTTTTAGGGAATTGGATGATGAACTGCAGACGTCGCTCTATGATTACTTAGAAACGAGGGGAGTAGATGATAAGTTGGCTGAATTTCTGCATCGGTATATGATAAACAAGGATAAAAACGAGTACCTTCGTTGGATGGAAAAGCTGAAATCTTTCATTGAAAAAAAATAGAGACAAAAAAACGAGGTATCTTATTTTCCTTACTAACTTCGGCTCCCTTCAACTTTGAAATTCATTTGTCCTTTTTCATGGTATTCATGGAATGCAATCATTCGGCGTTCTGTCCTAACGCTTATATGTTTGTAATGTAAGAATAACTTACAAACACGAGTCGAACCGAAGAAAACATAGAATGAAAATTCTCCAAATATTTTTGCAGCCCAATTGTTTGTGATATTAGATTTTCCCTATTTTTTTTAGAAATACTTGAATTTGGACAAAGGAATATGCAGCCACATATGTGTACTGGGTAAAACTTCACTCTCGTGCTGACTAAGACCATACTTATTTCTTACGGACTCGCCACAGTTTCGTTTGATGCATCATTATTGCACAATTTTATTGTGGTGGTTGTATGATTATTTAAAACTTTGTTCCCCTTTGATGCAACTCAATTTGTTTCATTCCATTAATTACTTGGCAATGTCAAGTTATTAATGATGTGTCCCACATTGACCATTACACTAATCATGCCCAAATGCAACACCAAGTATAAGAGATGAATCCACTTGATTTTACACAATGTGGTATGAAGAATTTGTACTAGCATTTTGGATGTATATACAATTTCGAATGATTTGCGCGGTTAATAATAGTATGAACTTTTAGATGAAAGTTGTCGTTTAACACGGTATCAGAGTCAAATGCTACACCTCAATAGTAGTTAAGTTTTTATACTAGGCTTTGATTTCATATTAATCGTAGAAGTTCGATCGAACTTGTGAAAAAAATAGTTACAGTATAAAGAGATTAGACTATTGGATTTCAAAATGTGTTGAAATTAGATTAAAGATTGTTATGATTTTTATTGTATTGGTGATCAAATCAAGAGTGTTAACATACTATTTGATATGAAATGTGCTCAAATTAAGGGTGGTATTCGGAAAGGAATTTTTGAATTCGCCGATTCCGATCCAAAAATTTCCAGTTAAGGGTTGAATCAAATTTCGAGTTTCCAAAATTCTGGTTTTCAATTTTATTTTGATTTTTCTTTTTTTTTTTTGAAATTTGAATACATATAAAATTTGATTTGTGATCCTATTTAAATTTTAAAAAATAATGTCATTATTCCAATTTTTTCAATAGTGTATTTATAATATTAATTTTATTTTACGATTCCGCTAGTTTCGATCTAAAATGTTCAGATTTTGTAACAAGTCTTTTCATTCAAAATTCTGAAATTCCATTCTCTGATTTTTCTCGGTTTCTTTTCACGAAAATGCTAATTCTAATTCGATTAGATCGTAAAATTTTCACACTAGTTCAGTACGATCCAAATTATTTACATCCATATTCTAGTTAGTTCACAAACCATCTGATGTAATAAAACTTAATAATATTTTAAATAAGAAATGATGATCTCATCATATTATATATATATATACACAACTTGAAAAAAGAAACGGGGTTGTCTAGGGTCCGAGAGGGGTTGTACTACTCGGACCCAAACGATTTAATCTGGTGCGTAGAAAATATTTAGTAAAAATTTATAGTCGTTGATTTAAAGTACGAACTAGTACGATCCAGTACGAACCTATGAATTTATAAATTAAAGTACGAACCTAGTAAAAATAGATCGTACAAAGGTCGTACTCCATCGTACTTCATGTAAAATTACTTTATTAACCTTACATTATTAAACCAGAGAATTAAAAGTAGGGTTAACTGTACTTTGCCCCTAACTTTGGTCATTTTTGCTCTTTGCCCCCCAAATAAAAAAAAATTCCACGATCATACATCCACTAACTAATTTAGCCAAATTTCACCAATTAACCAATTTTTTACCATAATTTCAATTTTGACTCCAATTTTGACTCGCCACCACCGGAGACCGCCAGAGACCCACGGTCTCCGGCGTTGACTCGTTTTTTTTTCAAAACTTTTTTTTTGTCTGAAATTTTTTTCCGGTAGCTCAATCGCAGGGTCTCCGGCTTTGATTTTTTTTTTTCTTTTAAATTTTTTTTTTCTAAAAAAAACTATTTTAACTAATATTAATGTATTAGCTGTTAAATTACTGTCTCGAGCAGTTATTTAACTGTCGGAGAGAGTAATTTAATGTTAATTAACCTTTTTTTTCTTAAAAAAAATATATTAATTAATATTACTATCTTGACTGCTAAATTACTGTCTCCACGATTATTTAACTGTTAATTGACTTTTTTTTTTTCTTAAAAAAATATTTTAATTAATATTACTGTCTTAGCTGCTAAATTACTGTCTTCAACAGTAATTTAACTGTCGGATACAATAATTTAAATGTTAATTGACTTTCTTTTTTGAATTTTTTTTTTCTAAATTTTTTTTATTAATTAATATTACTGTCTTGGCTCAAAATTAATGTCTCCAACAGTAATTTAACTGTCTGAGACAATAATATTATTGTATTAATTAATTTTATCGTCTTGACCTGCATTATTGTTGTTTTCGACTGTAATATTATTGTCTTCGATCGTAAAATTACTGTCTCAAGCAATAATATCACTGTTTGGGACAGTATTATTAGTAATATTACGGTTCAGGAAAATAATATTCATAATATTACTGTCTGAAACAGTAATATTATTGTCTGAAATAGTAATATTATTGTATGAGACAGTAATTTAGTAGGCAAAATAGTAATATTAATTAAAATATATTTTTCTAAGAATATTTTTTTCAAAAACGAAAAAAAAAAGTCAATGCCGGAGAGCGGCGGTCAACTACGGTTGACCGGCCGAAAAAAAAAATTCAGAAAAAAAATGTTTTCAAAAAAAAAAAAGTCAACGCCGGAATCTAGCCGAAAAAAAAAATTCAGAAAAAAAATTAGTTTCTCAAAAAAAATATTTTTTCAAAAAAATATTAAAATGGGGGTTAATGTGATATATTTGTTTAAATTCGGGGTCAATGTGTAATATTAAGGAAGTTAGAGTATACTGGATGAAATTGATAAAAAAATATATTATGGAGGGTATTTTAGAGTAAAAACATGGTGATGGTTAATTTGAAAGATTGTTGTTTATGTGGACCAATGTGCATTTAAGTCCATTGTCATGACCCTAATTATTAATTGTTACTTAAGTTTTAGTTATAGGGGTTTTTATGTAATTTCACCTATAAGGTAGGTATCGTACTTTTTTTATGGGGTTCGTACAAATCATACGTGTCACATTTTTATTGGTTGATTTTCAATCGTTTGGGTCCGAGTAGTACAACCCCTCTCGTACCCTAGACAACCCCAAAAGAAACAGCTGGAAGACTCAAAACAACTCAAAACTGTATCTTTCAAAACATAATCCAGAATTAAATGACTAGATTACGGTTACAGTTAAGGATAATGACATGATTAATTAAGTTAAACAATGTCTACGATGTGGGCCCCACCGTGCCACCATTAAGGATAGTATAATCCTGTTTATGTAACTAATCAATGAGATCAAAGATTCTGCAGATCTTTTGTGTTGATGTGATTTCAGAGTTTAAAGGGTCACAAATTAATTATTGAAAATAAAAAAAACAGGAAAATAACAAAATAATATTTAATTAATTAAAATAAATAAATAAAAATAATTTCGTCATAAACTATCGATGACGACTGCTCAATAGATGGTCTATTGCTCCAACTGTAGGTGGGTCATAAACTACCACTTACCATAAAAATTATATATTTTTATTATATTAATAATAAATTTAAATTTATATAAGTGAAATAAACTTTTAAGTTATGGCTCATCCGGTTATCATTACTACGAGTTATACTGATTAAATAGTAGATGTTAATAATATACTTGCTTCAAATGATGGATAATTGTTGTAATGAAAGATCTTTTCTTCCAGTGAGTTTGACGAACGTCGCCTAATAAAATATTTTTTGTCAAAAAAAAAAAAGAAAGAAAAACGAGTGGAGGTTAATTATATATTTGATTGGGAAGATGTACTTATTCAAACACTATTACTAGCTGCACCGTTCCGATTTATGATTAATTTTATAGGGTGTGACTGGAAAAAGAAATTGTCCTTAAAACATCATATTTTATTTCTGCCTTGTCGGTAATACTATTGTTTTTAATTTTAGAACAATTTTTTTCATCGTCCTTATCCGCATGTAAGTATTTGATGAAAAATATTGTAAGCATAACACAAGACTTCCAAAATTATTAAACATTAAAAAAAAAAATAGATTAAACAAATATTCATAGATTCTATGATCTAGCTGAGGGCAAAAGGCATAATATTATATAGGGAAATGTATAATTAAATATTTGGGGTTCATGAACAAGTTCCTCATATTTCATTACCAGACAAAACCATCCTACTCATATTCCATCATTTTGTGCATTAAATTAAGGAAAATAAAAACATAATAATAATAAAATAATAATAACAATAATATTATTAGTTACTTTAATATATTCAAATGAATTATATATTAAATTGAAGATGCGAGACAAAGTTTAGAGTTTGTTATTTTTTATATATAATTTAAAATTTGAATTTTATTTATCGAGTGGAAAAGAATAGGAATTCCTACTAATCATCATAAATAAAATGCAAATTAAAAAAAAAAAAAAAAAAAAGACAAACTAATAATTAATTAATTAATTAGAGTTTGAGAGACAAATCCAACTTCTTCACATCTTCAGATTTACCACTGCTATTCTTTTTAACAGCGTCCCATCTGAATCCACCACCACCACCAACCCCATCCACCGCCGCCGAAAATCTCCAGCCACCGTCAAACCTAGCTGCTCCGCCACTCGCCGCCGCCGACGGCCCAACCTGATGATTATGATTCTGATTCTCCATCACCAGCCGCCCCACCGCCGCCTGCCGGTATAAACTAGGCAGAATCATCCCTCCACCACCACCACCACCACCGCCGCCGCCGCCGCCGCCGCCACTAAAAATCGGCGGCTGCTTATGGATCATGGAGTGAACCTGAATCCCAAGCGCCGCCCTGCCGTTGAACGACCCATGCAACGGAAGAGAAGCCATGCTCGAGTACCGGTGCGCCGCCGCATCATGGTGGCCGCCGCCTCCGCCGCCGATTCGCTGCCCCTTCCTCGCGATCGTTCTCTCCCGCTTGTGGGCGTTCTGATGGCCGCCTAAAGCCTGCGAGCTGTAGAACTTCCGGTTGCAGTAGTTGCAGGAGAAGACTCGATTCTCCGGCGACTCCTTCGCCGGAATTTGATCTGGGTTTGCGTGGAAGAGGCTGATCAGCTCCAGCTCCGGCGCCTTCGAAATCTGGTCTGAATTATCTTTGCCGGAGAGGCTTAGATCCAGTACAAGATCACGATTCTTGATTTTCCGGCCGTGTTCTTGAATACTGCATGGCTCTAAACTACTTTGCGCCTCCATGTATATATTTTAATTTAATTTTTTTTTTATTTTTTTCCACTTTTGAAATTGTGGAAAAAATGGGTTTAATATATACTCAAGAGAGTTGTAAATGCTGATTAATTAGAAAATAAATGTTTTTTTTGAACTAATTTACAGTTACAAGACCTAATTATAGAAAAAGTATTTGCCAGGGAATTTTTGGGGGTTATGTATATTATGTTATGTATCTACCAAAGTTTTATATATATATAGATACAAATTGAAAGTCATAAGAGAAATTAAATAAATAAATATATTTATAAAACCCCACATTTTATATGTTTTTTTTTTAATTTAATTATTTTGTCATGTTGCTAGATGTCATTTTTGACATATCTTGTCTCATGGGTTTTGCCTATTTAGGGCAACATTTATGGTAAATGTTTTATCATGAAAATTGTAAAATAAAAAAATAAAAAATATATATATTATGAGATCATATAGAATAAAATAATAGAGCCCTACCCCTTGTAGAAAAAGATATGTACTATAGTATAAATTTGAAAGATTTGATGAATTTGATTGAAAATCATATTGTACTCGACAAATTTTGTTTCTTATATATATTATTGTAGCCACTCACCCTTTTTTGTTTTACACAAAGTGAAAAACATAAATAAATTACACTTTAATTATCTAATTACTCAATCTGTTCCATATTACTATATGTCGATTTACATTTTCAATACTGCACTAATGTATATTTTGTTGTTTCAAATTTATTAATTCAACTATTAGTCTATCAATACTAACTGTCCCTTATAGATTATTAAACGATAAAGATTATTTTAGTCATTTCAATATGATTTTACTAACATTAGACCACGTTTATTGAGTGAGTTTCTTAATACATGTGCAATGGTGAAAAGAGAAAATTATTTCAAATGAAGTAATATAAAATAAATTAAAATGTTTTCACCAAATCCGTGACACATAAAAAGACAAAAAAACATTCACTAAATATTATGAAAATATTTGCCTTTTAATTACAAATATATTAAAACAAATACTGTTGATGAACGTTGACGAAAAGATGCTTATTCATGCATGAGGACAAACCAATCTATGAATTAATATATACTCTACAC
Organism: Erythranthe guttata; assembly: GCF_056151865.1. Classification (NCBI taxonomy): domain Eukaryota; kingdom Viridiplantae; phylum Streptophyta; class Magnoliopsida; order Lamiales; family Phrymaceae; genus Erythranthe; species Erythranthe guttata. The sequence goes on along the minus strand of NC_142541.1, from coordinate 14,292,531 downwards.
TTTGTTACTAGTAATTCTTTTAGAGATGAATTATTATATATAATCAAGACATCATTATATATATATATATATATATATATATATATATATATATATATATATAAATTTGAATTTGCTACATTAGCATTTAATTATTGTGATTGAGATTGAATTTTGGAATTTGCAAGAGAATTGAAAGATTAGTTGATTGGGTATTAATGGAATGTAATGGTGCATTCACTTTCGGAGTTATTAATATTGAACATTTAATAATTTGGTATCAAGATTTATAAATATCGACCAATATACATTTATCACCAAATTAAAGGGGTATGTTTTAATTAGTAAAATATGTTACTATAAATAAATAATAAGATCCAAATTAATCAATTTTGTCATTTACGATGCGTACGTGGAATAGTGCTTCTCTGTTACTGCTGACCATCCAATTATATATATATATATATAAATGTTGGGAGTTGAACTTATGATTTGACATTGTTAGGCATTACTCCACACTTATCAACACTGTATACATAACATATAATTATATATATAAAATAGTTTTTATCACACTTTCTTGATTTTATATAACATAAAAAACGTGCATTTTGTAAAGACGAATAATAATTTGTAATTTAGTACATAAGATGTGATAATTATTACATACACTGGACAAGTTACGTGCGACAAAATTAATTTAGAAAATATTGACAAAAGAAATTAATCTCATATTATAATAATTTAGAAAATAATTATTATACATTGCTTCATATTATATACACTAGCCACTGTAATATCTTTTGACATCATCTACTTCTATTTTTTTTTTCGATTGATTATTTGCCAAAGAGACAAAATAGGGAAATATTAATTAATTAATTAGCTCTATATTATGGTTCTGTATTAATTTAGATGAATAATCAATAAGCATATGATTAGTCTTAATTATTCACAACAGTTCGCATGTTTCTATAGTAGGGCCTTTTTGGATAAGCATCAGTTTATTTCTTGTATCTATTCTATATATAATATGTATATATATAGTATGTGTGTGTGTATATATATATATATAATATATGTATATACTGTATACATATAATATGCAGGTGTCTATCAGCAGTACTTTAGATTTGTCAAAAACTAAAAAGAAAAAGGGCAGGAAAAAGACAATAGCAACAATTGTGGCTTTTATTGCATTATGAAATCAAAGTACAGGATTTGTTTGTCTGCATATCTTTGTGTAATAATCAATTCTTTTTACTCCCACTAATAAAAATAAGAATACTCAAAAACTCATAATTATTTGCTGGCCCCTTGTTTTTTATTTATCTTATGTTTTTAAATAATAAGTTAAAGGTTATGGTTTATCGGTTTTGTAGATACTACATCCGGTGAATAAAACCGACTGATCTGCACCATTGATCTACACATAATGAAACACATGTACATGTATATATGTATTCAATGGATAGTTATTTATATAAATTTATGATGCAAAATACCCGATGGTTTTCATCAGACGTAACATCTCATACTTTCGTTCTTATTGGCCAATAACTCTTCAATGTACAATAGAGGCATGAATTCTAAGAACATGCACTAATGGAAGTCCCTTTCTAAAATGGGATAAGATCAAAATGGAAGCTGAAAATTACTTGTATGAAATAAAGGGAAAATGAATGCACTTGACCAAATTCTTGAATGATTTTTTTAATGAACATAATTACGAGAATCCTTCTGAAGTAAGATTTAATTACGGAAATCCTCTCATGTTTGTATAATTACGAACCCCCCTGAGGTATGTTGTCGTCCTACGCAGCCCCCTTACGGTGTTATTTTTAATGGAATCTATTTTATTCCATGAATATTAAAAATATCAATTTTATCATCTAACATGTGTCATTACTACCTCGAACAAGCTTCTTGCATGGTTCTTTGGCTACATACCTCGGGGTTTTTTCATAAATGTCGCAAGTAAGAGGGATTGTCTTTATCAGACGTTACCTGGGGTCCTCGTAATTTACCCTTTGTTTTTCTTTTCAAATAACTAAAGGGTAAAACAGACAAACTACATTTTCGGTTAATTTAAATGGTCAAACACTGACCATAGGGTGATCTTCGTAATTATGCAAACATGAGAGGTACTTTCGTAATTTGCCATTTTTCTAATTAACATAAATAAAAATTGGGCCGTCAATCTATGTGAAATGTAGCCCAAATTTACAGCCCAACAAATTAAACCAATTGACTTTATTTTGTGGGCTTTAACCCAAATTATAAAATCAGCGTCGCAAAATCAATTTTTGCTGCCCTTGATAAAAGGGTTTTAGGGTTTTATAAATTAGGGATCTTTCTTTCTTTCTGAATAGCAGGCTTCTTCTCTCTCAGTCGGTTGCATCTCTATCGTATCTGTACGTATTACGAACCGTGTAAAATCAATTTGATTGTAATTGATTCTTGTGTCGACTGTTTCTCCTGTGACTGTAATTGATTCTCGATTCGATTTTTTTTTTTATCAGCAGCACCATGTCCGCCGCCGCAGGGGAGGATGCGCCGCCGCCGGAAATGAATTACATATCGGAGGTGGTGTTGAAGAAGAGGAAGAACAACGAGGATTGGGCAATCCGAAGAAAATTGCAGCTTCAGGAGAGGGCTAAACGCTCTAAATTCGGCAATTCCTTCATCAAAAAGCCCGAGCAATTCATTCGAGAATATCGCGACAAAGTAAGAAGAAAACAAAAAAAAAGAAGTTTTTTTTTGTTATTGTTTCAGTAATATTATTATACCTCCATTATCGAATATTGCCCTCATTTTATGCACTGCTAATTTAATTTACAGGAGTTAGACTTCGTTCAAATGAAGAGCAGGGTAAAACTAAAAAGACGGGCACCCGTCGCGCAGGATTCCCGGCTTTTATTCGTCATACGCATACGAGGGTTTGATTAATTTCCAATGAAATTCTTGTGTTCTCTTAACATTTTCATTGTCTGAAGATTTTATTTTGTGTCGTGTGCAGTAAGAACGATATGCATCCGAAAAGTCGGAAGTTGTTGTACTCGTTGAGATTGAGGAAAATATTCAGTGGGGTTTTTGTTAAGGCAAGTAAAGGAATGATGGAGATTTTGCAAAAGGTGGAGCCTTATGTAACCTACGGGTATGTATAATTATTCCATACAATATTGCTTCTATAGGTTAATTATAGATACATAATCGATCTCGTTTGCATAGAATTAAGCAAATTTGTTGCTCTTGTTCACGTATGCTATAATCCTATTTGAATGAGCTTCTTTGACTGCTTACTTTTAAGGGTGTCGACGAATAGAATCGAGCTTGTTTTGAATTATATCGAGCTGCCTAAGTTGTGTTTGCGCTTTTGTGTGTTAAGCAACGGGTTCGAGCTCGAACGTGTTTTAAAGATTTATAGTTTCATTTTTTGTACATATTTTGTAATGTTTCTCTAATCGAGCTTGAACGAGTTTCGTAACTTATCTAAATAAAATGTGTTACTCGGTATGGTATGTTAACATATCGAGCTCAAAGGTGCTTTTAACAAACAATCTCGAATAGAGTATCAAGTAGTTTGGTTTGATTTTCATTCGGACATACTTTTACGTGATGTGAAGTCTCCTTTTATGTCTTACAACTATTCTCTTTTATTTAGTCCTTTCCTTAGTTTCGTAATGAGATATTTGAATAGTGGTGGAATAGCCCTTCAAACGAAAATTCAAGATTGGTTCTTTATGTTAATAAATCGAGCTCAAACTACCTTTAAATGAACGATCTCGAACCGAGTATCACGTAGCTTGGTTTGATTTTAAGACTTGCTTACTTTTACGTGATATGAGGTCTCCTATTATGCCGTAAGACTATTCTCCTTTGTTGACCTTTTGCGTTAGTTTCATTAGCCCTTTCTAATATAGTTTCTACTCGGCTATTCGATACGGATATTTTGATTTTTTCTTGTAGTTATCCAAGTATGAAGAGCGTGAAGGATTTGATTTACAAGAAGGGTATTGTGAAAATTGGCAAGGAGAGAGTTCCTCTAACCGACAACAACATTGTCGAACAGGTACAACAAACACACACCTTGTCCGATTGTTTTATCTCGTTTCTCGATTGATTTACTAATCTACCTAATTTAAAAAAAAATTAAATTGTGATTTATTCTTGGCAGGAGCTAGGCCAGCATAACATAATATGCATAGAAGACATTGTGAACGAGATTGCCAGTGTGGGCCCGCAATTCAAGACGGTCACACGTTTTCTCTCGCCCTTCAAACTGAACAATCCCGACAAGGCACTGCGCGGTAAGAAGAAACGGTTCGAAGATGGCGGAGACTCTGGTAATCGTTTGGACCGCATAAATGATTTGATCGGCAAGATGAATTAATTTAGCACAATAAGAAAAACGAAAAATTTGTTATTGTTGTAGTAGGTACTTGGGTAAACGAATCTCGGATTTTGCTTAGTTAATTCTTTGTCCCTTTTGTTGATGGAATATTGAGCCTCGTATTTGATGTTATATCGTATGAAGTTTTTTGTTTTATAATACCTCAGTTAAACCGCTTCACGATAAATCTATACATAACAGGAAAAAATACTAGGATTTTGCATATTTATCTATCTTATTACAGGATGTATTTTCTATCCTTGTTCTCTCCGAAATACAACATACATATATAATATATATATATATGTATGTATACATATTCATGATCGTCTGAAGCTGTGTTCGATTACGGGTTTGTTGTCGTGTGCTTTGTCTTCTTCGTCGGGTAACTTGACTGCAGAGTAAACACCAGCTCCAGTTAGGGCACCAAGTATAGGGGCAGTTAGGTAAATCCATATAGCTTTGTAATTGTTAGCTGCAATTGCTGGACCCAATGTTCTTACTGGATTCATTGATGCACCTGTGCTTGGCCTGTGTACCATCATCAAAACACAACATAGGGATTATTATTATTATTTGTACACTTTTCTTTGTGGAGTTTTAATCATTGCTAATTATTGATCTTTTAAAAAAAAAAAATTGACCTTGAATAAAATAATGGATTCCACTATGGAATTAGTTAAAAAGGTGGATTTAGTAGACTTTTGGCACCTGGGGTGTTGAATATTGTTCACCTAGTGGACCCAATTTTGTCCCACAAGGTTTTTAACGAAGACAATTTTTACTATAACTGTGAATCTTTTTATCATGGCAGTTAAATTATGTTTGGATGAATTTTTCTTAGTGAAAATATTTTTTTATTGTAGCTGTCAAATTTTTTTACAATAGCAATTAAACCATGTTTGGAGGAGAGAGAAACGTTAAAAAAAAAGAATATATACTACGGCCACCCTCCGAGTAAGGTTAAAATGACGAAAAAAATCACTCATGTTTGGGTAATTACAACTATCCCTCAATTATGAATCTTCTTACACGTTTATGGTGTCGAATTCAATATAATCTTTTCGATTTCGTGGGATGTTCTCTAGTTTGTACTCGTTTTGTGAAAAAAAAAACAATTTCTGATGCACAACAATGTGATATTTACAAGTCAAGAGATACATCTTATGATCATCTTGTTTTAAAATGTGGAGTTCGAACGGGGTAAAACGGGTACAGACAGAGAATATTTGACATAATCTAGAAGATTCCGCTAAATTTGACACCACAAGCGTGAATATGTCAGAAGATTCATAGTTGAGGGGGGTGACCGTAATTACCCAAACATTCAACAAAAATCGTAACTTGATCTTACCTCGTGGGGGTGGCCGTAATCTACCCTAAAAAAATATAGGATTTTCTCTTAAAAAGCTAAACAAATATGAATTCGTTTCGGGGAAAGAATAAAAATAAAGCGAAAAAAATAACCAAACAATAGCTTGATATATTTGGTTCCAAACTTCCAAGAATAGCTAAACACCATCTTTTAATTTTGACACAAAAAAGAAGAGAACATCTTCAAAAAATTTGCTTTGCATTTATTACTAATGCAATCTTACTAGGATCCAATTGTAATAATCGGATTTTGAGGGTTTTCATTACACAATTCCTCTCATTCTTCTTGCAAAATTTAAGTTCATGTATTATGATTTGATCTATTATATTATATTGTTTCTAGAAGTGACAACCTAAATTTTGCACGTGCATTAGAAAAGCTTGCACGTGCATTAGGTCAAAAGGGTCTTCAACATGCTAATTTAAAAAAAAATAAAAAAAAATTATATATATTTAGAAAAAAAAAAAAGAAAAAAAAAAAGTTGTAAGATAAAATTACCCGGCTATCAATATGTTGAGCATGACAGTAGCTCCAACCGCAATCCCCGCAAGCTCCCCCACCTGTGTGATTTTCAGCATGGCACATAACATTTTTTTAAATTAATAATAATAAATAAATAATAAACTTTTTTTTTTTTTTTTTTTTTTTTTTTTTTGAGTCACATTCAAAGATTCTTCTATCAATGCATTGTGCAATGTACTAAGCTGAGTTTTCATTTCAGTGACAGTGAACTCGGATCCAAGAAAAAAAATATATTTAGTATTAGTAACCATATGTATATACATATATATGAAGTATTATTTCTTTATTTATTTAAGTTCCACAATTTCATTTATTAATGGACAGATCACCATGTTACATTAAAATGAAGCACAGCCCTCTTGTCTGAAAAGATTATTTATTGTTTTTTGTCTCTGCAATTAATGTTTGGAGAACCCCCCTTTTTCAACTCTCTTTCTTACAACTTGACTCTTGTTTCTGAGACTAAAACCACAAACCCTAACCGACAGTTAATTCGAACCGATATAGTAAAATAACTAATTCCGGATCGAGTTAATCATCCGGGATATTTTATTTTTGCAGCCATAACTATCTTTAAAAAAAAGGGTAAATTACGAAAATACCCTAAACTTAGATTAAATTACAAAAACCACATCCACCTATTCATAATTACTAAAACCTCTCTGAGGTTTGTTTCCGTCTTACATCAACTCCTTACAGTGTGACTTTTCACGGATTTTTTTTTATTACATGGAACATATTTTTACACAATTTCCGATATTTCTTTTATTTCTCACCTATTTAACAGAACTTATAATAGACTGTACACATTTTCTGTTTAAAAAACTCAATGAACAGTTAATCAGAGGGGCGTTTTGGTTATTACGGATATGTGGGGTGTTTTTCGTTATTTAGCGTAAGTTAGGGGGGTTTTTGTAATTTACCAAAAAAAAGTTTTTTTTTTTTTTTGGGGGAAAATTAGCAAGAAAGAGAGTGTGTGTGTGTGTGTTTTCTTACAGCTCTTGTATCAGTGGCAACTGCAGTAACAACAAACATGAGGTTGAATGTAATGATGAACTCCAGAGCAAAAGTTTGCGCGTATCCAACCGAAGGAACCGTCACTCCGCCACCCATTGTCGGATGAAATATCGCCTTTAGCATAAACGATGCACATATCGATGCCACTATTTGTGCTCCGATGTACACCGGCACCTGTAAGAATTTACAAAAAAGAAAAAAAAAATTCGAAAACATGTTTATTTTCCAACAATCAGAGCTAAATACAGAGCAGAGAGCACTCGGTTATTGTTTGTTTACATGCTTCCATGGGAAATGCTTGAGTGCAGCAAATGCAATTGTGACAGCTGGATTGAGGTGGGCCCCGGAGATATGTCCGGTGGAGAGTATGACTATCATCACCGCTAGTCCGGTCGACCCCGCCAGGCCGAGCAGAGTTTCCGATCCGCCGGTTTTTTCGTTCACAATGGCGGTTGCGGTTCCGGCAAATATCAGTATAATTGTGCCTATTAACTCAGCCCCAACCTGGAAAAAAAATGTACTAGTAGTTTAGTACAATATCCATGATATATGTTTATATGTGTGTATGTATATATATATGTATATATATGTGGATCAAGAATTGAAGACCTTTCGAGCGAGGGAGATTGGAGGTGGAGGCAATGCACAGGTGACAGGGGGCAGAGACCCCTCCTCCAAAGCCCAAGATTCATGAACACCAAAGCATTTGCAGCTGCTCCTGAGAAAAGACGGTTTTAGCCCTCCGTTACGGCCTCGTTCGGGGCGGAATCCTCCGAAGAGAGGCGCACCGGGGGTTCCTGGAGTCACGGGTGTCGAAGGAGCAGATGCACCATCTTCACTCTCCATCACTCACACACAAGAAATTAAAAAAGAAAGAAGTTAGAATGTAAAATTGCACTAAACAAACAGTGGCTTTTATGTTTTGCATGACAATGAGGGGTTGATTTGAATTTATTTATACTTGTTTTTTTTTAACAAAGATAGTTGACTTTGGGGAATCATAATAGATCCAGGAAAAAAGGGGGCAAAAAAAAAAAAGAAAGAAGATTTTTAGTATTTAGTGGATGATAATTGAAGTAGGGGGGAAAAATAAAGTTTCGCTTTTTTTTTTTCGATATCGAAAGAGCCAGCTGCCAACCGTATAGGTGCACTGTGTAAACCAACACTCTCGTATAACAGCTTGCAAACCATACAAGAGAAGTAAACCACACAAGCTCGACCTAGCGACCGTTGACAAGGGGATTCGAACTCACTTGCACCGACTGCTAGGCCATACATTGCGGAACGAGAAAGTTTTGCTTCGAGAATATGGATGGTGGGACATTAATCATATGGGTTTTTTTTTTGGCATTAGGATACTGAAAGAAAAATTGAGGTTTTAGAGACAAGAGTTGTGGTTTTGCTGTCTGATTCCACTTGATATTGTAGTTTCTTTTTTCACTCTCAAAATAGTGAAAGCTTTCCATGGTTGTTGAAAGGGAGATATTGGTTTAGGCAAATAAACAAACACATGGGGGGTGTGAAAAAAAAAAAAAAAAAAGGAAGATAAGAATCAGTAATTATGGTTGGTGAATTGGTCATTTTTTTTTTTTTGGGATTTATGCAATAATTATTGAGAAGAAGGCAAAAATTTGGGTACTATTTTGTAATGAGCAATTTACACCTTCCAATGTGTGTGTTTTTTCTCCACCTAAAAACTCATGTAATGTAAGTAAAGCCTATTAATTTTTTTCTACTTTTTGCAGAGATTCAAGATATGTGGTTTTAGGGCAACCTTAAACTTTGAGGTAATTAATTGAAGAATATAAAATTTGCTACTTGCTTGATGAAACAAAAGTGGGAAATCCCAAATAGTTTACTACCTAATTAATGATGTTTAGTTTAATTAAGACTGTATGTTGTCTTAGTACCTTTAGGCCTCGATTAGGCCTCGTTTGGTTGTCGAAATAGGATTAACGAATATAAGATTAAATAATCTCACTGGAAAGCCAAGATAAAATAATTTTTCCGGGTGGACCCAAAAATTGTTGGGTTTAACAAAAAAAAGAAAAATAAATAAATTCCAATTATTTAGTTAATTATAATTAATTTTCTACCAAACGATGCCATAATGAATAGTTTAGTGCATAATGTGTGATGATGATTAATTGATTACTATACTAATTGCACAAAGTAAATCCCAGTGACTGCTTTTTTATTTTTATTTTTCTTTTCCTAACTATCCATTCTTTAACTTTTGTGCATCTGATTCGATTTTTTCTTTAAATTTTTATTCAGAGGCAAATAATTCATGATGAGTTTGGTCAAATTGATATAAACATGTGGATGGTGTCCAAGAGAAAAAACCTTTAAAAAAATTGAAAACAAAAGGCAAAATAAATAGTTTTTAAAAATTTTTCCCCAATTACAATTTGTGCTTATTGTATATTTGACCCATATTCATGAGCTAATAGCACAAACCTCCCTGTATTGCTTTATAATTGTCGAAAACCTCCCTGTATTGCTAATAGCACGCCGTTTTTTTTTCTTTCCGAAATTTATTGTTGACTTGTGTGAAATGACCAAATTACCCTTACAAACAAATATTGAAAAAAAAAGGAACAAATAAATTTTTTAGAGGGTATTCTTAATTTTTCAAGTCAAAAGATACACTTCTACTCTCACAATATACGCAAGTGCATTACACAATAAGTCAAACTTGATACAAGTTTGACCCGATTAAATCTCGTTCGAACCGGACTAAATTTCTTACCAAATTAAGCTCAAACACAACTTTAAACAATAACTATTCAAAAAAAAAAAAAACTTGAATAACCATACATTTGATTCGACTGAATTTGATTACATCCCTACCTTTAAAATTGGTGCATTTTGGAAAACAAAACATCATGATTTAAAATCAGATGAAAAGGTCCCTCTTGGAGAATCATTACTATTTAATAGATAGGGATATTGAATTTAGAACAAATTGAATGGTCCATTTCCTTTTTTTTTTTTTTGTTAAATTATGTTCACCTCCCTAAGGTAAGATTAAATTATGAAAAAAATCTCTTTTGTTTGAGTTATTACAATACCTCCCTCAACTATGAATCTTTTTACAATTTCACCCTTATGATGTCAAATTCAATAGAATCTTCTAGATTTCGTGGAATATTCTCTAGTTTGTACTCTTTTTTGTGAAAAAATGCATTTTCAGATGTACCACAATCTGATATTTACAAGCCAAGAGACACACACATCTAATGATCATCTTATTTCAAAAAGTGGAACTCGAATGGGGTAAAACGGGTACAAACTGAAAAATATTCCACAAAACCTAGAAAATTCCACAGAAATTTGACACTGCAAGGTTGAACGTATAAAAAGATTTATAGTCGAGGGGTGGTTGTAATTATCCACACAATAAGGATTTTTTATTTAACCTTACTTCAGGGCAATACCGTACTTTACCATTTTTTCTATTTTATTTTTAAATGGTATTATAATTAATTAATTGATATATAATATGGATGGCAATGAATTGAAATTCTTTTACTGTCACTTCAAGACATAGATAAAAACCTTCATTCTTCTCTACTACTTATCGGCATATATATAGGCCTAGGCAAGGACAAATACTTTCAGACAAATTAAATTAACTTTAATATTTTCAAAACAATTATTTTTATTATTTATAAATTCAGAAATTTGTTCTCTGTTTTATCAGAATAAATTCTCCAATACCATTCATTTCATGGGACCATAAAGGAAAAAAAAAAAGAAAAAGAAATATAACTTTAGAAAAACATTGACTCAGAAACCATGAAGATTACAAAAAAAGTTTTAACTTATATACCAATCGTCAATTACGTTAGGGAAACGTGTGAATATTAAAAATATAGAGATATATCTATAATTTCTAAAAGGATCATTACAACGTTTAAATTGTATGCATATCGTCAATTACATATTTGTACTTATAAATTATATATAATTTACAAGTTCCAATATGAAATATAATTCCAAAAATTACATTGGGACATTGAAATTTATTTTAGTTTCAGTTCGCATTGCAAAAAATATTAAAACACTATTAGAAATGAAAAGGAGACATAAGATTTAAGATTTTTTTTTCAGCGTATGTAATTACGAGTCTTATTTAACCCGTGCGTTGCACGGAGGTGAGTTTAAAAATGAGAAAAATAAATTTATATAAACGACTATCTCTTATAACAATATCAATTCAAGTAAAATAAAATTGAAGAAAAAAATCATAAACTTTATCTCTTAATTTAGAGTTGTAACATATGAAATTAAATTAATATTACAAATAAGAATATGAAGCACGCAAAACACGATATCAAGATTAAGTGAAATCATTTAAAACATATGGTATACATATGGTATAAGATTAAGTGACACACTACTACCATTCCTCGGAGATCGGTTTTGTTTAACGATGTCGGAGTACAAAATTGTATATTTGGATCGCTCGTCTTTAGCGATCCGGCGTAGACAAGAGGCATCAATGTCGGTGGAAAATCCGATAGCTGAAAAGTTGATTCGCCGTCGAGAGTTTCGTTGTTTCCAAGCAAGGTCGTCGCCCTGATCTTTCTGTCGAGTACTAGCACCGACCGTCAGAATCCACGGGGCTTCGTTCGACAACGAGATGTTGAACGGACCATCGTTCCCCGCCGAGCAACTGACTAATATGCCATTCTCCATGGCGCTAAAAGCGCCTAACGCGATGCTGTCGTCATAAAAGCTAAAAGAGAGCCCTCCGAGAGAAAGGGAAAGTATATCCACTCCATCTTCGATAGCAGCATCCATCGCGGCAAGTATATCGCTTTCGGAACAAAATAAGGAGCACACTTTGTAGATGGCTAGGTGGGCCATAGGGGCGATGCCGGCGGCAGTGCCGTTAGCGTTGCCAAACACGTTGGCGCCTTCCACAAAGCTTCCAGCGGTGGTGCACGCCGTGTGGGTCCCGTGGCCATCGTCGAAGGAGTTGAAGTACCTGACACCGATGATCTTGTTATTGCACGTCGTCTGATTGAACTCGCACTTCCCTTTCCATTTGGCGGGAGGGGGCGGCATCCCCTCGTCGCTAAACGAAGCGTGGGTCGGGAGAACTCCCGTGTCCAAGACACCTATGATAACACCTTTACCATAGTTTGAGCCCTGCCAAAATCCCATGTTTTGGTTCAAGCCCAAGAAGTTTGGGGAATGGGTTGTGTGCTTGTCCAATTTTCTTTCGGGCTGAGCCGATATGAAGCCCGAGTTGCTCTCCATGGCTTTGACTTCGTCAGCCGATAATCGAGCGGCGAAGCCTTTGAACACCTTGTGGTAGGAGTAGACGATTCTTCCTCGGCCGTTTGAATTTGATGTTGGCAAGAATGAGGTGTACCAGCTCTCTAAGTTTTCGAATCAATCGAAAAGACCGAGGTTTCCATCAACATGGATAATGTATGTCTCTAAGGGGCTTGTGTTGGTGCTATCATCTGCAAATGTGTGTAAGAGATGGATATTGAGTATGCAAATGAGGGTGAGAAAGTGATTCAACCCCATTTTGTGACAAACACCAAAATTAAATCTCTTTCTTGTATGTGAAAAAATCAAGTTGCAAATAGAAATGTAGATTGTGTGGAGTATTGATGTTAGTCCTAGTCGTTTCAACACATTATATAGAGTTGTTGTCCCTTATGTTGTTATAGATTGGTCATCAATATTATGACCGGCTTATTCGATGTTATACTCGTGAAATACAGTACTTCTGATATGCACATAATCACACACATCCGTGTCTGTGCTTAGTCGATAGTTATTTAAACCCATCAATTATTAAAAAATATGACCGTTATAGCATCTAACTCCTCTTTATAACATATATATATATATATATATATATATATATATATATATATATATATATATATATATATATATATATATATATATATATATATTTCTGTCCCTTTGGGAAATTGGATTTGTGCAATTGTTAGCATTTAAATTGGCAGATTATAATCATCTCTCCATATGTTGCAATGAGACGAATATGTGGATGTGGTCTCAATCTCATTGCCGGTTGCAGAATTAAAAAAATGGTAGAAAGGCAGCAAGAACTTGCAAAGAAAATCATATATATATATATATATATATATATATATATATATATATATATATATATATATGCCACATAACAAATCGGCCCATGATAAGGGATTTAAATGCACATAGGAGGATGTTTGTCTAAGCTTATAAGATGTTAAAATAAGCTTATAAGATGTTTTGGTGCTTATAAGCTCTTCCAAAGTGTTTGGTAAATTTTTAAAACAAGATCTTTATTTTTTTTAAAATAAGTTGTTGGAAAGCAAATAAGATCTTTTAAAAAAAGTACCTCTCCCCCACCTTTTTATTTAAGATTTTATAATGAGTAAAAATAGGAAATAAGCTTATTATCCAAACACTCTGAAAAAAATCCTAAAAATAAGATGTAAGAGCTTATCAACTCTTAAAACATCTTATCAGACGTAGGAGCTTATCAGCTGTTTAAAATAAGTTTAGCCAAACACCCTCTAGGTGCAGACAAAAAACAGTATCGCAAATAAACACATCCCCATTTATTTTGTCTAAAATACCCCTCATAGTATAATTTTCATCAATTCCATCAATTACACTATAACTTCATCAATATTGCACATTGACCTTGGATTTGAACAAATATATCACCTTAACCCCCATTTTCATAATTTTAAAAAAATATATTTTTTTAATGATTTTTTTTTTCCAACCAGATTATGGCGTTGATTGCGCGGTTCTCCGGCGTTGATTTTTTTGTTTTCATTTCGAAAACGTTTTTTTTTTCTGAAATCTTTTTACAGCTGGTCAACCGCCGGTCTCCGGCATTAACTTTTTTTTTTTGAAACTTTTTTTTTTCTCTAAATTACTGTGTTAACAACTAAATTATTGTCCGAGACAATAATATTAAATGACAAAACAGTAATATTACTAATATTACTGTCACCAACAATAATATTACTAATATTACTGTCACAAACAATAATATTACTATTATTACTGTACTCAACAGTAATATTACTGATTTTACTATCTCAAACAGTAATATTATTGTATGAGACAATAATATTACGGTCGATAACAGCAAAATTGCAGGCCAATATGATAAAATGAAGTAATACAGTAAAATTACTGTCTTCGATCGTAATATTGTAGGCCAAGACAATAATATCAATTAAATATTTTTGTAATAAAAAAAAGTTTAAAAAAGAAAAAAACAACGTCGAAGACCGTCAACGGCGGTTGTCCTGCCGGAAAAAAAAAATTTAGAAAAAAAAATATTCATAAAAAAAAAGAGAGAAAGAAAGTCAGCGCCGAATACCAGCGGTGAACGGTGGTCAACGGCTGACCGACGGTCTCCGACGACGGCGGTCAAAATTGGTTAATTAGTGAAATTGGACTAAATTGGGTGTAAAACATGAAATTGGAGTTAAATTAGGATTTCAAGGTGTTGGATAATTTTGGTATATATAAAATGGTTAAAATGGTTTTCTTTATTTGCAAATAAGTGTGAATGAGATGGATTTATTTTAAAGACAAAAAAGTTGAATGTCTTTTTTTTGATTAATTAAATACTCTTGTCATGCGTCTATTTGTCATTACACATGTATAAGAGTTGTTCTTACAATCATAATCGGATGATCAATTTTTATTAAGGAATTTGTCAATCACATTTCCGGAGTAGGAGAACTAACCCCTCAGGAAAATTAGACGCTACTTACACTAGATGAATTTGGATCGTAGAAAATAGTTATTTATGGAACATAGAGAACAAATCACACTAATCACTATGTATTACCCCTCTCTCTCTCTCTCTCTCTCTCTCTCTCTCTCTCTCTCTCTCTCTCTCTCTCTCTCTCTCTCTAATCTCACTTAAATATCATGGAATGTTCAAGGGCAGTGTATACTGTATAGGGGGCGTCGAGGTTCAAGGGTGAGGGGCGACTCCTGAAGGTGGGAACATTTATGAAATTATGCAAAATCGGTTTTAAGTTTTATCTAATTGAAAAATATAACAAAAATAAAAAAAACAAATAGTTAAAAGATTATATACTTTTTTAATTGCAAAAACACCCTTGGGATATTATGCCTTTTCACGACCGTTCCACAGGTAAATTGATATTGGGTGCATTGTGTGTGAAGTCAGAAATATTTAATAGGGGTTTTTGCCCATTTTTTTATATATATAGTATAAGAACTTTTTGAACATATTGAAATAATATAGGTGTCTTACTGCAATTAACTCAATTTGACCATTGATCGTTCGTCGTTGACGGTCAAACAAACAGATGGACCAAATGTGTCAAAAGTTGGTAACATTATAGTATTATTTGTAGACCGTGGTGAATATTGGACTGAAAGTGAAAATGGCGAGGGACTAAAAATGTAATTATCCCGATGAACCATAGTCTCAATGGTTCATCTGTGAATGAATTACCTGTACTTTAGTGACACACACGTTAGCTAATGAGAAGAAAGTACTACATTGATGATTGATTACTGCATGGACACCGGGTAGATCTTTATCATCATATACACACAAATACACACATACTTATATTGATGTGTGTAGATCAACGGTAAAAAAATTACCTGGTGTAGGCTTTATCGGGTATAGCATAGAGATAACCGGCTGTGTGGTTGTGATGTGAGAGTGTTTCTCAATTGAAGCCACTTTTTTCATGACCTTATAAGATTAATATAGCCACGTGTCCGTTCTTCCTAATTTGGGTTATTAATTAGTAAATATATTAAAACAATGTAGTAGCTGAAAAATAATAATAATAATAATAATAATAATAATAATAATAATAAAATAGCAATCCAGCTTGTGTGTTAGTGCACGCTCACCACCTTCAACGAAGAATCAATCAGTTGAAGATAGCTTCTTATTCAGTAGTTTTCTGTGTAAGACTTGGTTCCATAATCAGAGCAGTGTAACGGCAATCGGAGTACTTGTCGGAATTCCATTTCAGGTAACCTTGAGTGTAAACAGTAGTATTCGTGGTAGATTCCGCCCATGTGTCCCTTGTCTAAAAATATGATATAAATTAAATTAATTATTCGTATATAGACATAAATACCCTTAATTAATATTTAGGACTTACTTTTTACAGTTGAAAAATTGCTATTTGTAGTTCAAACCTAATGCTATTTGTATCTGAAAGTCTAGACTGGGCGCCCAAACCGTAACCGGGCGCGCATTCCCGAACTGGACGCCCAAATCGGGCGTTCACCAGCATTTTCCACGCCCAAATCGGGCGTGAAAAATGCTGGTTTGGGCGTTCACCGAGCGCAATTTTGGAAAAAAAACAACCCTACAAATCGATTTGTAGGGCTATTTAACATAAAATTACAACTGAAATTTCCTACGCAATGCAATAAAAACGTTTAGGAGTTGAAAATACCTCAAAATTTTGATTAATTTAGCTTGTTTTTGCTTGAATTCGAATTTTTTGAATTTTTTTTGTTAAATATTTTGGTTTTGGGGAGCAGATGAAGAGGGTTTATAGTGAGAGAAGTGCTTTTAGGGTATGAACTGCAAATAGCAAATTTCTAACCCCAAAAAGCATTTCACTTAATATTTATATAAAAATAGTTATTTATAAAATATAGGGAACAAACCACACACATCAGTCTGCATACCCCCCTCTCTCACACACGCGTTTCCGTCTCTGTCCTCTCTTCTGCCCTCACTCTCTTCTCTTTATCTCCTCTTTCTCTAATCTCACGCGCTCCCAGCTCATCCACCGACGCGCGCGCACGCGCGCCCTTATTGGGCAGCGCGCGCACGTCCGCCCCTCCCCCTACTCCACGCGCATTGCCTACACACGCACCAACCGCACGCGCGCGTCCCCCCACGCCCGACGCGCGCGCGCGTTCTTCAACCCTTAGCTCAGACGCGCGCGCGCGTGCCTCGGCCATCGGGCCCGATGCGCACGCGCGTCCCTCCACCACTGGCCCACGTGGGCTGGCTGCCCCTCTCCCATCTCTTCATTCTCGAGGCAAGCCGACGGCTCACGACTCCGGCTCGGCTCCACGCGTTCCATTAGAGAATTCCTCTCACCGGGTTTGGGCCGGCTCGCAGCGCGGCTCAAGCCGATTTCCGCCTCCAAGCCGTCTACAACCCCCATCTGCACAGTATTTCGTGCAACGCCTACTGCGGATCCGATTTTCGCACCCGATACCACAAGTTTCTCGCGTTCCATACCCACCGTACCAAAAGTTTTTTCGCCCCCTTCAACCGGATCTCGAAGTTTAATTCGCAAAGATTTTGAATTACTCGGGTTCGACATGAGAAATATTTTTCCCCGAAGAAGCAATCAAGAAAGAAAAAAAAAAAATTCTACTCTACTGCTATAGAATAAAAGAAGAAGAGCACAAAAAAATACCTAAAGTTAAAAATACATACCCATATTTATTAAGCAGGAGTTGAAGTTTAATTCTTTCCACCACAAAAGGAGTCTATTTATCTGGCCCTGAGATCAATTCAACGCCAACAGAAACTATTTAAGCCACGACACAATTAACTCTTGACACGATCCGGACTCCCCTAAACATGTCTCCCATCTCGACTCGAGAGTTGGGGGGCTTAATGATATACCTAATTGGGCCGACCCAATGGGCCCCAATTTATTTAATAATTAGGCCCAATACACGAAAGCCCAATCACCTATATTTGGGCCCATTACACGAAAGCCCAAGCACCTTCAATGTAAGGCTTGGGCCCAACAAAGTAAGCCCAACCCAATCAACGACATATAAATAGAGGTTTTACTCATTTGTTAAGGTACGTTCGATTATTCACAAGTATTCTAGAGTGCATATTCTCTCTACCATCTCCACGATCCGTACATCTGACTTGAGCGTCGGAGGGGTTTACGCCGGATCAACCCCCTGCTTAGTTCACGTGTGTTTATTTCGCAGGGACCTCAGGATCATCAAGTTGTCAAGCTACTGATCCGCTTTGCTCTCCCAACTCGCTTTCTACACTACCCTAGGTGATCTAATTAATTAGCATCATCAATATCTTTTTCCCTCTCTCTACTAGTGCTTGGAGTAAGATGTTGTGTTCAAGGGCGGTGTAGAGGGAGCGTCGAGGTTCAAGGGTGAGGGGCCACTGCTGCAGGTGGGAGGGAGGCGACGACGGGGGCTAGTTTGGGGAAGAAGATGGCCCCTTTTCATTTTTTTTTTGTAATTTAATTTTTATTCTTTTGTTTGTTTAAAATTGGAATACTATTAAGTATTAAGAGGTAAATTGTACTTAACCCCTTGTGGTTTGGACATTTTGCACATGACCCCTGTGGTTTGAAATTAGGTATATAACTTTCTTGTGGTTTTTATATTTTGCACATGCCCCCATCTATGGTAAGAAATTAGGCACATAACCCATTTGTGGTTTTGACATTTTGCACATGACCCCCTTATGGTATGAAATTAGACACATAACCCCTTGAATAGAAAACTTAAAATTTTTTTTTTTCCGAAACCCGAAACCCGAAACCCGAAAAAAAAAAAAAAAAAAAAAAAAAAAAAAAAAAAAAAAACTGAAAACACTAAATTACCCCGAAATAATAAAGACTTTGTTTTGTCTTTTAAGTAAAAATGTACAGTCTGGTTACTGTTTTCTCCTCCGGATTCCAACCATTTCTATTAACCAAAATACATAAAACTTGTTGTGTTGAAATGATTAACAATTAATTAATCTCTATAATTTAATATTTTCTGAAGATATTTAAATATTTAAATCTATATACTTAAATATAGATTAATAAATCTATATTTAAATTTCCTCACCATTAAAATTTCTCTCTCTCTCTCTCCATCATACTTTCTGATTAAAATATTAATTTTATTTGGTAAAAAGAAAAAAAAAAAAAAAAAAAAAAAAATAGAGGAGGAGAAAATGAACAGCCCCATTTTCCTCTCACTTTGATCTTACAGTACTTTTTTTTTTTTTTCAGCTCTGTCAAAACTAAAAATTGGATCTTGTTAACTTCTTGCAACTGGGTTTTTGATTTTGAGGCCATTTTTCAATTTTTGTTTTCAACCCTGTTCATATTTTCTCTGGTAGTATTCGAAAGCTTTGCGGTGGGAAGATTTTGCTCAGAAGCAAGAAAAATGTGGTTTTAGAAAAAGAAAAAAAAGTTTAAAATTAAAAAGCAAAATTAAATTTGTTTTTCTTGTAATGGTGTCACTTTCTTGGGAAAGTGACTTAAGGTTCTTGTTGAGCTACGACTTTTGTCGGTTCAATCGACAAACGTTTCCATTCTTGATTAGTTTGATTCTTGAAATAACTCGATAAAGTGTGATTATGAGTATTTTCAATTTTGTTACTGATTTGAACTAACCGGAAAAAGTCCGAATCTCGCGGAATGTGTTTCTCATTTTCAGTTGAAGTAATTCATCTTAAGCTTTTATGCATCAAAACTTATTTTATACATATTTTTTTTTGGCAGGTGACTCGGTTTCGTGTTCCGCTGGCTCAAGTTTTACACCACATATAATCACAGTCAATGCTGGAGAGGTGAATTATCGATAAGTTTTTCGAATTTTGTGATACATAGATTACTAGTGTATCTCCTACTTTGCTCTTCACTTAAGTTAATTCCGATAAAGTTCCGTTTTTTCTTTTCTTTTTTGATAAATAATCCCGATTGGCCTGTATTTCATTTGTTCTTACATTTTAATTAGGAAGTGATCTTATTTATTTATTTATTTTATTTTATTTAGGATGTGACGATGAAGGTTATATCTTTCTCTCAACAAGGCCCACGAGCAATATGCATTCTCTCAGCAAACGGTGTAGTATCAAGTGTAACTCTCCGTCAACCTGATTCTTGTGGTGGCATGAGCGTTTCGTTGGCTAGTCCAGATGGTCGTGTTGTCGGTGGTGGAGTTGCAGGTTTGTTAGTAGCTGCAAGTCCGGTGCAGGTAATTGTTTCCCGCTTTTATTCTTAATAATCAATTTTCTTTTTATACAAATATGATTGGGCAAATAACGCCCACCCCTGAGTTATGGTCAAATTACGAAAACACCTCTCATGTTTGGGTAATTATAGCCACCCCTCAAATATGTATTATCGTAAACCTCTATAGAGGTAAATTTAGGATGTTAATTCGGTAAAACCGAACGAAATTTCGGTTCGCCAACATTTCATACTTTTTACCGAACTGAATATACGATTTGGTTCGGTAAATAACCGTATTACATAAATTTTATGTAAAAATATTTAAAAGGAGGGGTGATAGTAATTACCCAAACAAGAGGGTTTTTTTCGTAATTTGGCAATACTCAGGGGTGACTGTTATTTGCCCAATATATATATATATATATATATATATATATATATATATATATATATATATATATATATATATAGATATAGATATATGTGTGTGTGTGTCTATCAAGGTTGTAAAATGCGGTAATCGGGTCGGAGGCGGTCAGGCACCGATTCACGATTAATCGGTGCGGCGGTCGTTAATCGGTGATAAATCGGAAATAAATCGGTTTTTAAAATTTAATATAATATATTTCTAGATATTATTTATAAATACTCAAAACATATATAAAAAGATATATGTTTCCATCATGTATATATCCTAATGATATCCTAATTCTATCATGTATATATCCTAATAACATAATAAAAGTTTAATAATAATAAGATCATAATACATAAATATCCTTATAAAATATAAATAAAAAGGCAAATTTTTTGAATTTACATTTATTCTTGAACATTCCTGACATACATCATTAGTTCTTTAACAATACCAGCTAACATAAACAAAATAAAACATAAACTCATATTTTTTTTTATTAAAATCCCAACTTTTATTTTGAATTATAAAAAAAAAAAAAAAAAAAAAAACCGATTTTTGGCTGATTTTTGCCACCGAGTTTGACCCGCCTTAAAGGTTTGACCGCCTCACACCTCACTGGCAAAAAACCGATTTTTCGAATCTTTATACTAAAATCGTAAAGGTTTGGGACTGCCTCCGCTCAGAGACCGATTAATCGGCCGCCTCGGCCGATTTTTAGAACACTGATATATATATATATATATTTTTTGATTCGGTAAATAACTGAATTACATAAATTTTATGTAAAAATATTTAAAAGGAGGGGGTGACTGTAATTATCCAAACAAGAGGATTTTTTTCGTAATTTGACCATAGTAAGGGATGGCCGTAATTTGCCCAATATGATTTGACTATATATATATATATATATATATATATATATATATATATATATATATATATATATATATATATATATATATATATATATTTGATTTCTTCAACATGTTAAATGTGTTTTCTTGTGAACTACTAGATTGTGGTGGGAAGTTTTCTAGCGGGTAACCAACACGAGCAAAAAACGAAGAAACACAAATCCGAGTTAGTGACAGCTGTACAAGCGGCTTCAATACCGATTTCCAATACTGCGATGGAAGATAATAATAACAATAATAATACATATCATACTTCCTCTTCTTTCCGTGGAGATAGCTGGTCTCCGATGCCGCTCGATATGAGGAATAATAACAAGTCCAATAATGACATTAATTTAACTTTGCCTTGATAGTGAGAGGATTCGACTTTTCGGAAACTTCTAGAAAACCTATTTTCTTGAAAATTTACCTCTTTGTTTCGTTGCCTGTAAACCCACGTAGCCAATTGCAGGTGAAAATCGTGTAGTAATTTAGTTCATTATGTCGCCTTTTTTTCTTTTTAAATTATTTTTTTCCGCCTCTTCGTTATGATAGTAGAATGATTTAATTAGATGTGTAATATGTACTATTGAAGTTCGAACTTGAATATCAGTTTTCGATTTGTAATTTTGTCGATGCAGAATTTTTTTTCTAGAGGTTGATTGATGAATTTGCATTTGCTGTTTATCTATGAATATAGTTTTGATATACATGTGCTTAGAGTTGAATGATTGTGTTTGGTTCAATTTGAGTATATCATAGTGATATAAGTTTAATTTCTAATGGTTGCTCTTTGTAATTATTAGAAAATGAAATTCATTCATTGGTGAAGTATGTTGATATAGTCACATTCATTTTCAAGGGTGGAAATTGAATGAAAATTTTGAATTATGTCGATTTAGATTAAGGCGATTTTCGACTTTGGTGCAAACGAAACTAGCCGAATGCATAGTTCAAACTTGTATCACTTTTTATCGATCTTTAAAAGTTTTGTTCGATAAATAACAGCGTTGAGCTCAAACGAGCTTCCATGGAGCCAAGTACGAATCTAGTTCAAATAGATCGAGTACATATATGTCTGTATATATTATTTATTATTTTTCATCTTTTAATCTAATCGATCTAGAGCTAGAGCCAAACTTCATAGTTCATCAAATGAAAAAATATGTGTTTAAGCTTGGCTCATTAGGGCTGCGCATGAGTCGATTTTATCGGCCAACTAACCCACTTTCGACCCACTTTTTTCGGCCGATAATTTTGTTGTCGGGCTGGTAATTTTAATCGACCCATATATAAATGGGTAGGTCGGTGGTTTTCAGTTTACTTAAAAGTCGGTTGGTTGGGTAATATCGGTCAACCGACTTTTTTAATAATAAATATTTAATTGTAATTCTTATTTTCTTAACGTTGAAATAATATATAAAAGAAGTCAAAACTCAAAAACTCCAAACACAAATTTATAAACCTCTACGAACTATTTTTATTTTATAAATCTTATTTCATATTCTTTATTATATATTTATGTATTGTAGAATTTTAATAAAAACAGACTCTTAATTTTAAAGTTAAGATTTTTGCAACATAAGTTTTCCTTTAAATATCTTATGAATAAACTTTTAAAAACATCTTATTATTATTAAAAAAAATGAATAAATAGATGACCGATAATACCATCAACCGATCCATTGTTTATCCGACAAAGTCGGTTGCCAACCATTATCCGACCCATAATGGTCGGGCTGGTAATAATTTTCAATATTCAGCAAAATCAAGTGGTCGGGTCGGGCAGGTAATTGACCGATAATTACCCGACCCGACCCATGCCCAACCCTAGTGTTAATGTACCGACCTAAAATAAGCTTTTCATGTTTAATTTCTAATCGAGTATGGAGTGTTTTGATTGTTTTTTTCTTAAACAATAATATTTGTTTGTAATGAATAATGGCGCAGTTGTTGTTCCCAAAGTTGTTAGAACCGGACCGGATTGGTCGGTCGGAACGGTTCGACCATGACCTGGCGATGAGGCGGTCTATTCTGACCTCTAAGACCGAACAAATTGAAAATTGGGTTCAAAATGACGATAATTCGGTTCGACCTGCAACCAGCGAACCGTTCAAAGAACCCATTTTCGGCCAAAACAACTTAAACCGCCGCGGAGTTGGTTATTAATGGCTAGATTCGAGCGAACCTTCACGGACTTAGTTGTGGTTTGCCAAACCTAGTCATGGGTGGTTGAAGAGGGGTGGCAGATTGCTTGGTCGGAAAATAGGGGTGGGCGATTGCCGAATTTGGAGAATAAATAATGAAAAAATATAAAGTGTAAGCAAAGGAGTAAAAAATGGGATGAGGCAGATAAAAGAGAAATAATATGTAGGGGATTAAAAATATAAAGAAATTAGTATTTTTTTTAAAACATTAAAATTAATAAAATAATAAAAAAAATAAAAAAACCTGATTGAACCGGTTCAACCGTATAGAACCATGACCATACAGACGTCCGGTTCCATAGCCGGTGTGGTTCTGAAAACATACTTGTTCTTCTAATTACTTGAACATTATATTTAGACGTGGCTAGGGGTGGAAATCGGAACGAAATTTCCGATTTCCGCCGAATCCGATCCGAATAATTCCGATTTTGGAACGATTTTTTCACTTCTGAATTCCAAAATTCCGATTTCCGAAATTTCCGAAATAAATCGGATCGGAATCGGAAATACATATCAAAATTTCGGAATTTCGGAATTCCGATCCGAAATAGTTCCGATATATTTCCGATTATTTCCGACATATTTCCGATTTATTTCCAATATTTTCCGAATATTATTAATATTTATTAATTATATATTAATATAATATATATCTTACTTAATTATTTAATTATTTTTTATTTATAAAACCTTCAAACCCTAACTGTTATCCTCAAATCAGCGCCGCAACACCGCCTCTTTCCTAATGAACTCTCTCTCTCTTTTTCTACTTTCCATCTTCTTAGTTTGCCATTTCTTCTTCTCAGCTGCCGCTCTCTTCTTCTCCTTTCGAATCGGCGCATCTTGACTTTCTCCATCCGAAGCTGCAGATCT
Source organism: Erythranthe guttata (assembly GCF_056151865.1). NCBI lineage: Eukaryota > Viridiplantae > Streptophyta > Magnoliopsida > Lamiales > Phrymaceae > Erythranthe > Erythranthe guttata. The sequence continues at coordinate 14,267,883 of NC_142541.1, read as the reverse complement.
CCACTTATCTAATTTCCGGTCCGTTCTATTTTTCTTCTTCTCCGATCCGACTTTCTCCTCCATCAATTTCTCTACTTCGCTGCAAATCTTGTGTTTTTTTAATTATTTCAGAAATGATTTATATAATTTAAATCATATAAACTGTTTGTTTTTTACATATGAATCGTAGATCTTGCTTCGATTTTTTTTCGTTTTTTTTCAATTTTTTGTACAGCTTTGGGGGTTCTGTCTTTAGTTCTCGATTTACGAATTCCGAATATTCCGAAGATTTCCGAAAATTTCCGAAAACAAGTAATTCCGATTTTCCGAAATTTCCGAAAAAATCGGAATCGGAATCAGTTCTTTAATTCCGAAAAAATCGGAATCGGAATCGGATCCCATATAACAGTTCCGAAAAAAATCGGATATTTTCCGAAAGGGCTATTTCCGATCCGATTCCTCCGATTTCCACCCTACGTGGCTATAAAAGTTAAATATTTATTTTGGTTTAAAGGTTTTATCTAAATTAAATCACAAGGTTTATGTATTTTTTGTTGAATTGGAGGGTTAGGTGTAATTTTTGGAAATTGGAACGAAAATTCCGATTTTGGAACGATTTTTTCAATTCCGAATTCCGAAATTCCGATTTCCAAAATTTCCGAAAAAAATCGGATCGGAATCGGAAATACATAACAGAAATTTGGAATTTCCGATCCAAAATTATTCCGATTATTTGCGATTTTTTCCGAATTTGTCCGATTATTATTGATATATATATATATATATATATATATATATATATATATATATATATATATATATATATATATATATATATATATATATATATATATATATATATATATATATATATATATATATATATATATATATATATATTATATCTTATAAACGTGCAAGAAAATATGAATAGTGCTTCTGAATTTATTTTTCATTTTCTTTACGCAGTTTTACCCAAAAAACGGTGTCGTTTTCTCTTTATATCTACCTTTCCAAGCACAAAGTCAATTTCTTTTCCATTTTCATTTAATCAATTTTTTTTCGGTCGGACCAAATATGTGGGCCCGCTCCCACTATTTTCCATTTATTTTCGTTTTGCAAGCAGCTAAATTTTGCTTAAAAAATATGTGGGCCTCACTCACTCCTCCACGCGCTTCATCTCAGCTTTCTTCACGTGCTTCCATTTAATGCATCATTTATCTGCAGCCACTTACTACACTAAAACGACGTCGTTTGGGTTCATGTTTACCTTTCCCCATGCAAACTAAAGATAATTACAGCTGGATTTATTGCCCTATTTCACATCTTTGAAAAGTAGACCCACCACCACATTCTTTATGTCTAATTTCTTTTTCACATCTCTCAAAAGAATTTTGAGGCCACCGTTTGTTCAGTATCACATCAAACCACGTGGGAATAATTATGCATAAATTCCAATAACTAATAAATTGAATAGTTAATTCAAATAAAAATAAAAATAGATTGAATAGTTCTTTTATAATCAGTTTATACTTATTAATAAATATAAATACAAAAGTTGTTATCTTCATTACAAATTAAAACTTCTATATAATATTAAAAATATCTTATTTACGAATAAATATAAAATTATTACTAATTAAACTTCTAATAATTTATTATAAATTTATTATATGAGATATATTGCTATATTCACTACAAATTATTAAAACGTATAGGTATTAAAAATCTATATTAGTAGCTATCTATCATCTGGGAAATGCCCACATCATATCTTTTTATATTATATTATAATAGTTGTTTTTATTAATTGTTGTCCTTCATAGTTGTTTTTATTAATTTTTTTATCAAATAATATAATATTTTATAGCATCATCATGATATATCATAGCTTATGGTATACACCAAATATAATTATTCATTTCTTCTTACTCCTGCTTCTCCTTCATTCGTCCAAAACAGATACCAACTCGCCATTTCTGTAACAACCACCATTTCTCATGCTTTACTAAAACTCACATTTTGTGCTCTTTGTTTTAAGAATCCATTTCTAAATTTTATTTTGTGGGCTGATATTCAAAGAAATCATATTACATTTATTGTGTGTTACTTTAAGGTTATATCAAAAACTTTATTGTCTTACTTTACTGTGTGTTTCATTTATTTCTACAAGTTTCATTCATTTGGTTGCAAGTTTCATATGTTTAAATTTTTATGGGCATCTACACTCTAACTGCAAGTTTTACGGTGTTTCATTTTTTTTCACTCGTTGCTCATTTACAAGAAAGAAAAATGAGACCATACATTTAGTTGTTGAGTTGTTGTTAGATTTGTATTAGAGATAATTTTACCTATTTTATTCGGTACAACATTTTCTAAATTTAAATTTATTTGTTTTACAGATTCCTTGAAGCAACATCACGTATTCACATCGATTCACTTCAACTTGGAAAGGTTTGTGTGCATATTATTTGATTATTCATAATTGCATGGGTTGTATGATATAAGCCTTTGCTCTGTTCATTTTATAGTTTCAACTACATTATCCTATAATTATTCTATGTTTTTATTTGTTGTGAAAAATATATTATGTGTGTAAATTATTTATGATGGATTTCATTGTCATTGTTTTTATGTGATTCTAGAATAGTTAACCCAAGTCGATATACTTGTACCTGTACAATATACGAAGAATATAGTTTACAATGAAATTTACAATCTAGCTCAAGGCCATCTTTATACAGAATAATTTACTATTATAATGAAATTATATTGATAACTTGTCAGTTTTTAAATACTTTCATGGTTTTTAACGTTTTGTACACATTTTTTTGTAATATTTGGCTAATTTGTTTTATGCAGGATGACTTAAGTTGTTTTAGATCGGATCCAAGACGTCTTGCCAAGTATTCCTCGTTGGAGCATAAAAGTAGTGGTACATGACATAGCAAAACCACAACAGTCGTACTCAACTCCCAAACGTTGCCAGAGGATTGTTTTTGCGGATGGATCAGTAAATTCTTATTATGTCTTACTATCATAATACCAATTAAATATAACTTCAAGAAAAATAATTGCAATACTAAATTATAATAATTTGATTGTTTAACACAGGGACAAAAGGCTATGGCTACTATATTTGATAATGATATTTCAAAGTTTGAAAAAGTATTCGTACTATTTGAGACATATAAAATTTCCAATGCTAAAATTACCCCTCTCGCTGAAAAGTATAATAAATTTGGATATCCATATCAATGGATCATAACTGCAAGAACTTCAATTAATCGCGAGATAGGACATGCTATCCCTAGATCAGTAATGAATCTGAATTTTGCGTCAATTGGTCAGTTGAAGAGCAGCACACAAAATGATGAATTGAAAGGTATAGACGACATTCTCATTTTTTTTAATAAAATGTGATAAATTCCTTGCATTGCTATGTATTAATTTTTTTATTCTACTTCAAAACAGATGTTCTTGTCATAGTTATTGAGAAACGGGCGATGCGAACTATTGTAGCTTCTGGGAAACAACACATTGTTCGTCATCAACCAAGAGTACGTAAATAATTATTATGTCAATATTTTATTTTATTTTAATCATTTAATATTACACTTTTTTTTATATGTTTCAATATTTAATTATTTCAGCAAAAAGCCAGTAATTTTAACCCTATGGAATAGTGTAGCTGAGACGGAAAGAAAGATAATCGAGGAGGCAGAAGAAAAAATGCCAATCATAAGAGAAACACGACTCTCTGTTTCTTCGTACTATGGTACATAAAAAATATATTTTGCATAATACATATAATTTTGACTCCATAAAATTTTAAAATATTCCAAAGCTATAATGACGTACTTATTTCTATTATAAAAAGGTATCTCTCTTGCATCAACTCCAACAACAGCTATAACGGTGGATCCCCAGATTGTTGAAGCTCAAAATTTGAAAAATTGGTACAAGTACTTATTGGTATTTTTAACACATAAAGGTTATATACATTGTACAATTTTGTTATAATTAGAAACTCATTTGAAATAATAAATTGTAGGCGTGCAAATAACGAAACAATAATATCTGATGCCTTAGCCAACAAGGAATATCTCGTTCACGAAGACTCATTTCACGCAACTACTGAAAAAGAAATTTACCCCTTGATCGATGTGGTAGCTCTGAAAGAAGTAATTTATTCGTTAAACATTTTTACTATTTTAAATATGCTATTACGTGTTTTCTGACAAATCTTATTCCAGCAGAAAGACAAATTTGTGGTTCCGGTCAGAGCTAAAATAACAGACTATGATCAAAAGTTTTTCTACAAGGCATGCAATCAATGATTTTCTGGTGTCGATGCAGAGCTAAACCATTCATATACATGTGCAAGTTGCAAGGAAGATGCTCTTGCAAAGCCGAGGTATAATTACAACAAATAAATAGTAATTGAAAGTACATAGTAATTTCATCGTATTTATATTATATATATGCATAATTCAGGGCAAAGCTTTTCCTCAATATTTATGATGGTAGTGGAGAACTTGATGTCATTGTCTTTGGGGATGTTGCTGCCAAAATACTTCAAGTCAACTCCACAACGAGCATGGAGATGTACAATGCGGTGTGATGCAGTGACTATCCTATTCTCTCTTTTAGTTTTTCGATTCAATTATTTAGGCTAATTTTGTCGTATCTCTTTCATAGATATTGTTGATCCATCATTGCCCGTCGAAGATGATTGTGGAACATCTACCTGCAAAGATCTCTAACTTAGATTGCTGGTTACAGCCGTAGAACAAATCAATATTAGGATGCATTTTTGTACGTATTGCCATGTAATTTTTGTATCATTCCTCTATTAATTATATCAATTTTTTGAATTGGATATCTCTGTATAAAACTAGAACTCAGAATTTCTTTTGTGGTTGCTTACAACATATGGCAATATCTTAAGCAATTTATATAATATGCTACCTGAAACTATGTTTATTCTATTGTACTGTCTCTTTGCATTAAATTACCTATATGATATCATATAATATGCTACCTGAAACTATGTTTATTCTATTGTACTGTCTCTTTGCATTAAATTACCTATATGATATCGTATATAATTGACCGTCAAAATATATAACAAATTGTGAAATTTCATATCTACGGGGCATTACGTACCGCGCATAGCGCGGTGCGACTCCCCTAGTATATACATATATATATATATATATATATATATATATATATATATAGAGTAAAAAGCAGTTTGCCCCCTAAACTAAGGGCCGATTTGCACTTTACCCCCCAAACAAAAAAAATTTGCACGTTTTTACCTAAACTCGTTAATTGGTTGCACGGTGCCCCCTAAACTCAATTTTCCGGCAATTTTGACCTGAATGTTAAAACATGTGCTTTGCACGTGAGATTTTGAGGGATAAATTCGTCCCTTCACTTGCATCTTTAATTATTAAATACAAATAGATATTAAAAAAAAAAGAAAAAAAAAAAGAAAAAACAAGGAGAAAGAAGCTGTCATCCATCTCCGATAATTGGTGCACTACATCTCCTCGGCGGCCTTTTTTTAGTCAACAAAATCCTTCAAATCCTAAATCCATTAATCTAGAATCATGAAAAAAAAAATTAAAAAAAAAAAAGAGGGGAAAAAAAACCTGGAAGCGGATAATGAAGTCTTCCTCCTTATCGACGTAGAAATCGTTGAACTTGTCGAGCTCAACGGTAAGTATCCCGACGAACCACTCCTGAATCTCCGGCAAAGGTCCGTGCGGCGGCGGATTATCAGCGGCGGTGGCCGGAATATTCTTCAGGAGCTTCTTCAGGGGCTTGTACGACAAATACTTGTCCCTCCATTCCAGTAGGGTTTCTTCCAAATGTATCCTGAATTCCTTCCCGAATTTCATTAATTTTTTTTTCGTGTGTAATTATCTCCAAAATCAAAATTGATTGCTGTAGTAGGGTTCGATCAGCCGCGATTCGAGAGAAATTGATGGAAATGGAATAATCGAATTTAATTTGTGAAGAAAAAAAAGGCAATTTGACTTCCTGCAATCACACACACACACACACTAATCGGAGAAATTCGATATACAGAAATTACAGAGAGGTGAGGTTTTAGTGTGTGTTTTTCGGAAAGAGAGAAGGTGTTCGAAGACTCAATCGGCAAACGGAGGAAGCGAGGCAAGTAATGGCATCGGCAGCCGGTGGGTAACGGAATTTTTGGCTGGAATGAGTTTGGGATGGTGGTGGCACGGTGGGCGAAGTGGGGAAGAAGGAAGAAGACAAAATATTTTTTTATTTTTTGTTTTCTTTGTTTTGTTTTCATTTTTTATTTTTTGTTTTTTGTTTTTTTAAAGAATAATTTATATTTAATATTAAAGATGTAAGAGAATGGACAAATATACCCCTGCAAATGTCACGTGCCAGGCACATGTTTTCACTTTTCGGTCAAAATTGCCGGAAAATTGAGTTTAGGGGGTACCGTGCAATGAATTAACGAGTTCAGGTAAAAACGTGCAAATTTTTTTTGTTCGGGGGGTAAAGTGCAAATCGACCCTTAATTTAGGGGGCAAACTGCTTTTTACTCATATATATATATATATATATACGGACATATATATGTACAAAAGTCAAAAATATTATAATTATTTGAAACCCTAATTGCCCCCCTATCTCTCTCCTCGTCTTTCTTCAGCCTCTCTGCATTCTCTTTTTTTCCACCACCATCACCAGCGGCGCCCGTGTTCTCCGACGACCACCACCAGCGCCGCCCGTTTTCTCCGATCGACGACCACCACCAGCGCCGCCTGTGCTCTTCACGACCACCACCAGCGCCGGTCTCTCTCGTCACGCTGCTCCTCCACCCACGTTCGTATGATTTAAGTCTTGAATCGTTTTTTTATGTTGTTTTTGAAGAATATTTGTTTGGGTTGTTTTTCAATTCGGCTATTGTTGGGTCTGTTGCTTTGAAGAATATTTGTTTTTGAGTTTTTTTTTTTCCAATATTCTGCTACTGTGTCGGTGGCAGTGAAGGACTATTTTTTTTTTCTCAAAAAAGTCTGAAAATTCCGAAAAATTCCGATTTTCCGAAAATTCCGAAAAAAATCGGAATCGGAATCGATTCTTGAATTCCGAAAAAATCGGAATTGGAATCGGAAGGCATTTTGGACTTCCGAAAAAAAATCGGAATTTTTCCGAAACACCCAAATCCAATCCGATCCGTCCGATCTCCACCCCTGGTGTAATTGATATATATTAGGGGAGTTATGTGTAATTTATTCAAAACTTTAAACTCTTTCTATATAAATAGCGCACAGGCCCTTTGGTTTACCGGCTACCGCCAGCTCTCGCTCTTCGTAGGAACCGAAAGAAGCTCAACATAAATTTATCTCTCTAACATCTCTATACAAACATCAATCGCTGCGCAGGTTGAGCAATTTTGTTAAATTATTTTTAATATTTAATTTGTTGTATTCGTTTTTCAATTTAATTTTGAGATCTTCACCAGTTCTATTTGTGGAAAGATTTGATGAATATTGATTTTATAAATTTCTGGCGGGGATTCTGTGCGGGTGTTTTTAGGGTTTTGATCGGAACCGTGGGTTACAATTTGAACGATTAATTTCATGTGAATAAAACACCAAGTAATTCTAGGTTTACTGATTTCTTGAAGCGATTCGATGTTGTATTCTAGGTTTACCTCTAATTATTATATTATGTAGAACTTGTATTTATGAATTATCTATTTTCTGTGTTTTTCGCGTGGTAGTAATGTAAATTTTTTTTTTTCGTTCAGAAATAGCTTAGATTATGTTAAATTTTTTTGCTCGAATTGCATTACGACGCGGATATTAATTACGTGTTCTTTGTCGGTTTAAGTGCTTGCGCACAATGAAGCTATGTATTATCGGTTTAAATAATGGATTCGGTAATTTTAAGGCCGACCCCAATTCGGTTTGGTTGCCTATGGAAGTCATGTATATAGTGAGAATGAGTTTCTTGCAATGCAATGCTGAAATTGATTACGATTCTCTTCCATATGACCTGCGAAATTTGTCGTATTCGTAATCCATTCTCATAAAGTTTCTTTTTTTTTTTTTTTTCTCGAGGACAGTGGTCATGGTGTCGAATCCAGTCAAAGGATTGTACATTTCATGGTAAAATTCCATTTTGTCTTAATAATGATAGTTTTGCCACACACACACACAAATATATATGTCGTGTAAGATATTGTGTTATTGGTTTTGTGCAGCGACATTCCGATGACGCAGTTCATAATCAACATGAACGCATCACTGCCTCAGTCGCAGAAGTTCATAATCCATGTATTGGATAACACTCATCTGTTTGTTCGATCGGATATGGGTGGTATGATAAAGAGTGCCATTGCAACTTTCAGAGAGGCTAACACTTACGAAAAGCCGTCTTGAATCTTGTTTTCCTATCGATGGTTGTACGGGCATATTTTATAATGTACCAAGTTTGTGTGGTTTTTTAGGGTTATCCTCTATAGATGTTTTAGATCTTAAACTGGTTTCAAATTTGTCATATACACTTGTTAAGGTACAAGATTGTGCTCTTTGTTCGGTCAGAATCGAGTAATTGTTGCTTCAAATCGTTTTTTAGGATTTTGCAAGTAACTCCGAGCTTAAAAAATAAGCAATTATATCAAGCTTTATTAAGGCGAAGGCGATGTTTGCAAAGGCTTATAAAATAAATTATGAGTTTTTATTGCTTCACAATTTAGTTTGTGTTTGCGAAAGTAGTTTTTGTTTAGCTTATTTTAAATTAAATTATAACCTCGAAAGCATATCGACAACATCTTTGTTTGTGTTTTTGTTTTTGGGATTTAGATATTTCGACCCTTAATATTTTTTATAATCTAAATTCAATTTATAACGACATTAGACATATGATCCGAGAGAAAAAGAAGAATACTCGGGATGACACCGGGGTTAGCACTCTGACGTTTCGGTCAACTCACCGCACATCCTATGGTAATCAAGACATTTTATAGAATCAAAGTGACAAAGTTTATTTTTCAAATACATCAATTTATAAATTGGTCATTAAATTTTTGTTTTTTGAAATAAAAAAAGCATGTTAAACTTCCCTCATAATCACCTTTACTTATTTTTTACAAACACCAAATCATCAATTTCCACTTTTACGAAAAAAATAAATTAAAACACTTCATATGTTTTAATCAGAAAAACACTGTGTAAACATTTTATTTTAATTGAGCACGATTTTAAACTTAGAACCCATTGAATAAATAATACGGGTCCGGGTCTCTAATTTTTTTGTTCCTTGATAAATCAATTTTTTTTTTTCTGAAAATGCGTAGATTGTTATGGAGTAGGAAATGTTGGGATTATTTCAATAATTATGTGACGTAAATGTGTATGGCTATCTTAAAGAAAGTCCAAATTAATTGTGATCTAATAAAGATTAATGAGTTGGACTTGTGGGTATTATACTATGATTATGGGCCTAATGTGTAGAGACAATTAGGGCTTAATTGTGATTTATTGATGGGGCTGAATCACAATTATAATATAACTGGACTCTACAGTTATATAAAGGGTCGTGGTCCCCAAAGAAATGCAATCATTCCATCTCTTCTAAAATCCATCGTTAGAGAGAAAATTAAGGAACTTCCGTATTTATGTTTCTGTATAATTCTCGTTGATTCAAGCATGCTGGTTCTTGGGAATTCGTATACATGTACGATAAAATTTGTAACAGTACTATACACCAGTCTTTTTCCTAATTACAACAAAAAAATAAAGAAAAAAAAATTGTATTTAATAAATTAAAAAAAAAAACTCAAAAAGTATTTAATTATCAATTCCTATTATCATATAATTCTTATTTATACTTTATATACATATATAAGATGAATACTGTCTTACTTCGTCTCGACGAGTTGGTACTGAATTTTTATTATCGGCATGAACAAAAGTTCCGAATAGAAAACTAATTAGGAACAAGCAAAAATAGATTTTTGCCATAATTAAATATTTTTTGGTTTTACTTTAAATAAAATAAAATATATTTGGTTTCTTATCACAAAAATGTGTGATTGGTCCACTTTAAATAAGGGGAATATTGAAATGTGAGATTTTTCATTTATAGAAGATTTTGTAATATGATGCACATTAATAATTCACATTCTATATCTATAGTTTTTTTTTTCTTGAAAAAATAAAAAATATAAGCAAAATCTCTTCATAGTCCTAAATCCTAATAGATTTCAAAAGATTCATAATTAATTAATTATTACAATGATATTGGCATACATTTTCCATCTTAAATTATAGATGATGTAATTTATGCATTATCTCCTTAATCCCAATCAAAAAATTAATTTTACTACATACCAAAATCGGGGAAAAAACAGTTTCCGTCCCTCAAGTTTGAATCAATTTCGCAATTAGTCCCCCATGTTTACAAAAAACACAATTGGTCACTCATGTTTAAGAAAATCAAACATTTGATCATTTCCGTTAATTTTCCGTTAGTACTAACGGAATCAAGCGTGCGTCCGTCACTGCCTTAACTGACGGACTAACGATAAATTGACAGAAATGACAAAAAATGTTAAATTATAGAAACACGAGGGACCAAATGTGTTTTTCCTGAACGTTGAGGACTAAATGTGAAATCAGTACAAACTCGATGAATGAAAAATGTAATTTCGGATCCTCAATTTAAATCTTGACCAAAATAGAAAGAAAATAAAAGATATTAACTAGTTCAATAATCCTCGATTCGAACAAGCGTTAGCCTTAATTCGTTTGAGTTCGATAACAACATCCGCCATCGATATCCGATCATGTGCATGCTCTCTCGAACACGCGACTCCAACTCCGAATACAGAAGCCACACAGTTCATAACACTAGTGCTGAACGTGTCGCCTTCGTTTAGCACTACGAACGGATCCAAAACCTCAATCGATCTATTCGGTAAGCAATTCCTAACGTAACTATGAAGATTTTGATCGTTTGATGACAATGCATCGCTCGTCGGCCTTACGTTTGTGAACATCTCCAGCAAGAGTATACCGTAGCTATACACATCCCCTTGTGTCGAAATTACACCCGACATTCCGTATTCTAACGAACAATAAAAAATTAAAAAATAAAAAAAATAATCAAGATTTTATTGCATTACAATTTATAATGTATTACAATAAATAAAAAAGGATATAAGAAGGGAAAATTAACCTGGTGCAATATAGCCAATGGTCCCTTTTACCGCAACCGAAGAAGCGCTCTCGTCTGCTGCAAAGTTCGTTGAAATATCGGAAATCACTTTCGCCAATCCAAAGTCACCGACGTGCGCAGTCATATCATCGTCCAATAGTACGTTACTCGGCTTTAAATCGCCGTGGACTATAGCCGATTTCGAACCAGTTCCATTATGCAAATACTCGACCGCAGACGCAATATCGATCGCAATATCCACCCTCTTCATCAACGGAATATACCTTATACTCTGATGCAACCACTCCTCCAAGCTTCCGTTCGACTTGAACCGAAATATCAACGCCATAAAATCGTTCATTTGGAAGTCGATGCTCACAGAGATAGATAGTATCTTCAAAAGATTCCGGTGTCGAGCAACTCGCAGCGCTTTGCACTCCGATTCGAAACTTTTGACCGCTCCTCTGACTCGGAGATTGAGTACTTTAACTGCTACCGTCGTTTCTCCATCGTCGAGAATTCCTTTGTACACAGTGCTGAATCTTCCGTTTCCGACAATGTTAGCCTCGGAGAATCCACTCGTTGCTCTTAAAAGGTCTGCGTAAGAAAGTCTCCGAAACTTGCTCTCGAACGACGACACGTATAGGTTCTTTATCGACTTTTTCTTCCATCGAACGAGTATGTACCAGCACACTACGAGAGAGACGAATACGGCACCAGAAATTACAATCGGGATCAAGACTTTCAATGAAACGGAAGAGTTTTTCTTCGTCTCGGGATTTGTTGACGGGCAAGGATGAAGTTTCAGCTTGGGAATGCCGCCACATAAGTCAGCATTCCCTTCGACTGAAAACGCACTTTGGTTACGAAAAATCCCGTCATTCGGAACAGGCCCTTGAAGTCTATTAAACGAAAGATTCAACAGTTGCAGAGGAATCTCTGCAAAGAATCTCGGGATCGGTCCCGAAAAGTTATTCGTCGATAGTTCCAACTCTAGTAAGCCTCTCAAATCACTCATTCCCTGAGGTATTTCTCCGTAAAACGAATTGTTCTCGACGTAAAGCCACTGCAAGTTTGTGCAGCTGCTTATAGTATTCGGAAAAAGTCCGGATAATCTATTGTTGGACAAATCTAACCAAGCGAGGTTTCTCAAAGAACCGATTTCATCTGGAATAGAACCCGAGAAAGCATTGTCCGACAAGTCGACGGCGACAGAAAGCGAAGAAAGACTCATCAGTTCTTTCGGAATCGGACCGCTAAGATTGTTACGAGAAAAATCCAACTCTAACAAATTGACACAGTTAACGAGGCTCGGAGGTACACTTCCCGATATGTTGTTTCTCGTCAAGTATAGCGTGTTCAACAAAGTCAAGTTACCGAGTGAAGATGGTAACTCGTTCGTGAATCTGTTGGCGCTCAAATTTAGTCGTTGCAGCTTTTTAAGCTTTCCGACGGTTGAAGGGATCGGACCGCTGAAATGGTTGAGGAAGAGAGTCAAGCTGGTCAAACCGACGAGATTTCCGATACCGGAAGGGATAGGTCCGTGTAATTGGTTCATTTCCATTGCTAGTTTTGTTAGCCGGGTGGTGAGATTGGATATCGAGACCGGCAGAGAACCGGTTAAAATATTATCGAGGATCAAAACAACTTGGAGGCTAGTGCAGTTTGTTAAAGACGAAAGAAAACCGATATCATCTTCGACGTAGGTGGAGAAAACGGAGAACCACCAAAGGTTCGAAAGCCTGCCGAGATTTTTGGGCATGGGCCCCGTAAACCTGTTGGAAAATATCTCTATGATTTCAAGAAACGAGGCGTTCGACAACGAAACGGGAAGAGCTCCGGTGAAGTTGTTGTCTCCCAAACTAAGATGCCTCAGATTCGGAAGTGTGAGGCCGATATCCGGAGGAATATTCCCTCGGAGCTTATTAGTGAACACTAGGAAGTACCGAATGGTGGAGATATTGAAAAGACCGGAAGGAATTGTTCCGGTTAGTTCGTTCGTATCTAACGTGAGCCGTATCAGTTTCCGGAGGTTGACTAACGACTCGGGAATCTCGCCATGCAAGCCACAGTTGCTCAACGAAAGTTGTTCGAGAGACGTAAAGTTTCCAATGAACGAGGGGATGTTTCCTGAAAGAATGTTGTCGGACAAGCCGAGATCTTCTAGTTTCGAGAGAGAACTTAGCTCGGGCGGGATAATGCCGGTGAGCTCGTTGTCAATCAAGTTAAGATAGTAAAGATTCCGACACTGCGATAAGTTTCTCGGAATCTCACCGCTGAAAGAGTTATTGCTGATCTCAATGTACTCAAGCCGCCTAAGGCGGCCGAATTCTTGGGGAATCGGGCCCGAAAAACTGTTATTTCTGAGACTAATGTGTCTGAGGAACGAAAGATTACCTAAATGTGGCGAAAGGGGTCCCGTCAACCCTTGCGAATCGAGGTCGATGGATGTTACTCTGCTTCGGTGCCTTGTGCTGCAAGAAACACCTCTCCAGCTACAGTAACTATCCACCGTTGTTCCGTTCGATGTCCACGAGTCTAAAGCCCCTCTCGTGTCGATCACTTTCGCCTTGAAGGATAACAACGCCAGCAAATCAGTTTCGCCGTCGGAGCATGTTGAAGGATTGATTATGAAGTATAGGAAAATACACAAGATCAGCAAATTAGCAAGGTTAGAATTTGTCATTCTTGTGATAATAATAATAATAATAATAATAATAATAATAGTAATAATAATATAACTTAGATTTTTTTGGCTTAAATACATCTCTGTGACAACACATTGGCTGAAAACAGTCATTTATTTAAATTCAAATTCAATAATTGAGGTTTGAATCAACTTTTTGGAGCTGACTTTGGACTTTGAATTCTGCATCTCATTTTTTACATTATTGTTCCACTTGATATAAACCAAAGATGGAAAATTACACGGTGAAGTCAATCGAAATCAAGATGCATTCATTCCACTTGATATAAAGTAAGGTCTTCGATTCTGAGTCAAGTCTTCTAGAAAAGTAAGCTAAAAGGAACAGTTAAAACTCGATTGGGCATCACCGTCGTACTTTTCGCATTTTCGACTTTAAATTTCAGTTACCGTAGCGCGTATTTTCCTAAAACATCATCAAGAACAATGCACAAAAAGAGGACCTTTTCACAACTAAGATTCTAGGATTCTCTGGAAATAAACAACCAAGTTAACATAATAATCCAGCAGTTCGTTCTACCATAGTTAGTGCTTCAATTACATGATGTTCGACAACTCAAAAAGCTTCAGTTTTCAATATTAGTAACCACCAATAGTTAAGACTCTCGATTCCTAATCTTGCGCTCCAAATTTCTGAATTGCCATGCCAGAACCACCTGCCCCGTAACATATCTTCCTACAGAAAAAGAAAAAAAAAAATCGTTCGGAATTTATATGTTCAGTAGCCTATGAAAACAAGGGAAATGCACATCGTAAACTCGAATTTGTGTTACTATGTTTTGAAGACATGAGCTATTAAATGAATTGTAATTTGAGATATAGCAAAAAGGCGAACAAACCTGTTCAAGTTCTCTTGCGTTTGAGAGTTTTCAACTGTGCGAAGATGTAACTGATGACTTCCTTTAGAGTAGCCTTACGATTTTCCTTGAAGTTCCATAGCTCGGGAACTGAATAACATCCGCTTGGATTATATTCATGCATCTCCTTCAACGCTGTAGTAACTGCATCGTACACATCATCTCCCCACTCATTCTTAAGGCCGCTTAGCAGTTCGTCATCCTCTTTTATGTAGTTCTACATTAAGCACCTCCAGTTATTTACGTATAAAATTTCCAACTGAATTATGGAACCCAAAAACAAAAAAACAAAAAAAAAAACCTTAAAACTTGTATAAAATCATTAAGGGGTTAATTCGGATTGGAAAATGGGATTTGATTAGAGGATTTGGGGAAGAATTTCAAATGACTCCAAATGGGTGGATTAGGATTCAAATTCCATTGTCAAATGAATCAATCAAACAGAAACAAACTCAACGGATTTGTTATTATGGAATTTAAATACTTTCCCATAATCCTCCAATTCAGGTTTTAATGAAATCGAGCATGCTAAAAGAGACGCATCTCATGTCCCGGTCCAAGAATCTATATATATGTATTCTTTAAGTAAAATCGTTAAAAAAATAAAACAGCAATACACGACATGCAAGATAGTGAAGGTTTTTTCAAGCTACCTGACAATTCCCCTTGCTATCTTCAACAACCCGGAATGGATGCCAGTCGGGGTGTTTCATCTTTTCTTGCCACAAGGAGCACAGCTCAACAGTCTTTATATCAGCTTCTTCAGGTGGAAATCTTAGCTTGCATGCGTTCTTAAATGCTTTTTCATCGATTTCACCCATTCTTTTTATTCCGATATTGACACGGCTACTAATCAGCATTTCTTGCAAGCCCTGAAAATAAATAAGACAAATTTGGTTTCGTAGAAAATATATAGTCAATTACATATACCAGAAGTTAGTGTTAGGGTTAGCATGGGAGGATAAGAGAGCAAGAGAGGAAGACTCGATCAATTTAACTGCTATTCAAACAGAAAACCATCTAGCCAATTGCTATAATCATATCAATCTGGTATATCAAACTACCATACCTCAATTAGTTCTTTGCGAGCCTCTTGCAGCTCATCGTTACTTTGACGCTCTTTTAACAGCAGTTGCTTATTTAAATCTTCAAGACCATCCAAATCATCTTTTTTCTCCTGCAATTGCTCATTCATACTATCTATTTTTTGCTGAACAGCTGCATCATCTCCTCCCATATGTTTCATCACCTCCAACTTTCCTTTAAGTTCTTCAATTTCCATTTCCAATTTCTGCTTCTCATCTAAGTTTCTTTCTAGCTCAAGAACCTTTTTAAGAGCCTCTTCCTTTTCCCTCTGCATATTATACAGTATATGTCACCACACATGAGAGGCAAACTGACTCGATTACATTCTTAAAATCTATATATGTAGTGTATTTTGTCAGCATGTGATGGGAGAAGGAAAGTTGATAATACCAAGAGTCATACCTTCTGTTCTTCGACTAGCCTTAGTACATTTTTGTCGGCTTTCCTTTGCTCCTCAGAAGCCAATTGAAGCGAGTTGTTTCTCATATCATTCTGAGAGAAAATATAACATCAAACTTCACCACAAGTTCATTTTTACTCAACGTAACAATCAGAGTTGATTAATACTGATAGAAAAGGCATACGACAAGTTAAAATAAATTTGGTTTCAACTGAATAAATAAGCACCACGGAAAATATCCCCAGATAAGTGGCAAAAACAAAAAGAAAAATGTACTCCAAAGGACATAGACTACTTTATAAGTCACAAGAACAAACTACGGTCCAGCCTCCAGTGTGTATGCTACAAAAACTGTAAAAATAATCAATATGCACATACAACACATTATGCTTCAGACAAATCCAGGAAAAATGTTATGAGGACCCAAATAAGTACTTAGGATTGGAAGTGTCTATTTACATTGGGATGTGTCTGCACGGATATTTATACGCACTATACACAAAGCCTTACCTTTGTTTTCTCCTCTTCCAGTTTCTGTCTCTCACGTTCAGTTAATGCCTCCCGCTTATTCAGTTCTTTACTCCAAGAATCAAGCCGTTTTTTCTTGTTCTCTAACTCGACATTCAACATCTCTTGTTCGTCCAAAACTCTCTTAATATGCTCACGTGAAACGCGTTGCAGCTTCCTTGTTTCTGAAACACAATATTAAACTTGGCATCAACAAAATCAGACGAGGGAGTTTCTGAACAATAGATTTGACTGAACGAATATCCAATAGCATCTAATTAATCACATTGGTTATCTGTAAACTGTCATTATGCCAGCCTAAGTTGTAAAAAATGTTTAAGCAGATACATGTTATAATAGACAGGCTCTAGTGAGAATTAAAAAAAATTGTCGTAGTAAAAGCTTTGAATACTAGGTCCTAATTTGCTTATTTGAGGAGAGACTTGTGTCGGGTCTCACAAAACCATGAGGCAGAATGAGAGGATGGGAGACAACAAACCTTCATAGAAAGAACGGTGAAGTTCATCTTTCTCTTCAAGCATCCTACTCAGAGACAATGTCTTCTCATTGTACTTGATCTGCAACTCATCCAGGTTTTCGTTTTTCAAGTCAATCTCATTGACCAAAGTACCGACAATTTTGTTCCTATCCTTGGTCGCTTCCTGAACCAGGTCAGAGATTGTTTTCAATTCCCCGTTCTTGCGTAGATAATCTCCCACAGGCCCTTCCGTTTTGTAATCATCTTCACGCGCAAACCAACCATAAATATTTGAACCTGGAGAATTTCTTCGACCATCCCATTCTTTCTTACTATGACCACCAGCTTCAAAAGACTTCTCAAATTCCATCGCATTTTTGAAACCAGTCCAATCATTATCAAATCTTAAAACAACTTGTGCAGTCGACCGGCCGTCATCCCAGAATATTTTAATTTCTACAGGCTTGTATTTGGAGAATTTCTTAGACCAGTAATCAGAGCTATCCACACAATCACCATTTTTTGCCTCTTTTAATATGTTAACTACTATCCCCACCCAAGGCCAACAATACAACTCACTCTGCTCCGGTTTAGCAGCAGGCACAGGTACTGTAGGTTGAGGTTGTGGCGGAGCCTCGTTAGCTAGATCATTTTCCAAAAATGTAGCCAGTGCGAGATGGTTTGCTTTCTGCTTTGCACCTCGGCTGGCTGAGCCCTTAGCCACTCCTATAGCATGTTGATAAAGATGATTGAATTGATAGTCTTGTTTTTTCTTCCCGGCACAAAAAGGGCATCTAAAGGAACCATTCGGGCCCCTTACTTTGTGAGTGCCAGCCTTCAGCAACTCATAAGGTTTCTCTTTATACTCGTTTATTTCTGAATCGCTGAAGTCCGACTCTTCATCTGAGCTGCTTCCCATCTGAATAACAACATTGTGCAAATATAAATGACGAGGAAAGGAAGAAATAGAAGCTATTCAAACCATAACTTGATCACCTAAAATTGAAATGATTTTCTTGGCATAGGCAGAAAATTCAGAGATAAAAAACAAAAATCAAACCCTAACCGGGCCACAATATACACGACATAGTTACTCAAACATTGTATCAGCCTTTCATACTAATGCGAGTATATACAATCCATAGTCACTACACAAACAGTTTTGAGTCATGCATTATCCATCAAAATTGTTGAAAAAAAAATATTAAAAAAAAATGTATCATCAGCATAGAATAATCATTACGAGAGAATCAGAATCTACATTTCACCAGAGTCGACCAGGCACAGCCAACCGAGTCAACCCGGAGCACCGAAAAGCATAATCAGACGCGTATACACACAAAAACCGGAAAATCCGAAACAAAATATCACTCATCACTCGCTTCGTACAACACAAAAGCTCGGAAAAATGTCGCACCTTAAAGGAAGAAAAAGGATCAGCTCGCAGAGAAAGCGGAGGGTGAATGCCGGTGCTGCTTTAGCCTCTGAATCAGCGGACGACTACCGAATCCGCCGGAGAACGCCGCGGTGGAAAGAGATCGCCGGTAATTTTGAAGCGGGACGTAGCCCTAGAGAAAGAGGGGAACTCAAATGGCAGCTGCACTGAACACTGAGCACTGAAAAGTTAATAAAGTGTGCCAACGTATTATCTGTGGTTAATTAAACTAATTTTGTTACTAATTAGAAAAATTAATTCGTTATTTGTAATAAAAAATTGGGTGAATTGAGTACGGCTTTTTCACTACACCTACAAATTCGTAAATCTGATCGTTGTTGTTTTATCTATACATGATGTTCTATATGTATTTAGGAGTCAAATTTGGAACGGAATTTTCAATTTTTGCCAGATAGGTTAAGTTTCGATTTTAGAATAATTTTTTTCACTACGACTTCCAAAATTTCGATTTTCGATTTTTTTTGAATTGAAATTGGGATTATATGAAAAATGAAAATTTTACAATTTTCATTCCTCAAGTTTGTAATGATACAACAGTTGGTCCCCGTATTCACATAAAATACATTTAAGCCCTCATGTTTCAATAATGTGATATTTTTTGTCATTTCCGTCAATTTATCGTTATGAGTCAGATACGAATTTACGATAGTGATGGGCACACGCTTGATTCCGTTAGTTTTGATGGAAAATTGACTGAAATAACTAAAAATGTTGAAATTTTGAAATATAAGGGACCAAATATGTTTTTGTGAACATGGGGGACCAAATGTGAAATCGGTGCAAACTTGAGGAATGAAAACTATATTTTTTTCTATTAAAAAATATTTGTAAATTTCGATTTCCAGTCTGATTTAATATCCGATATTGATTCAAAAAAATCCATTTTTTGTTCGAAAAATACCCCAATAATGATATATATTATATCTTATTTATTTTTTCCTTAATTCTTTCATAGTTTCAGCTTAATCATTTTGGGTTTAGATTTTTGTGGTGTTGAAAATAGGAGTCTAGTGCAATTGGAATCATTATAGTTATTTTTAAAATATCATAATGTATCATCACATTAGAAGTTTTAATTTTACGATTTTATAAAAGTGGGTGTTCTTATTTTTGAAAAGTTATGAAAGTTTCCAAAACTTTAGAACAATGTTATAATTTCCCAAATTCCGAAATTTGCATAAGTTTTGGATTTGGAATGAATTTATATATTTCGAAAATTTTGGAATTGGATTTGGAATTAGTTTTATACTTTTGAAAAAAAAATTGGAAAATTTTCGAAAAGGTTGTTAAGTCCAATCGATACGTTATACGTATCATTATTCGAGAGCAAGTTTCGGAGACTTTCTTATGCAGACTTGTTAAGAGCAAGAAGTGGATTCTCCGAGGCTAACATTATCGGAAACGGAAGATTCAGCACCGGTTACAAAGGAATTCTCGATGATGGAGAAACAACGGTGGCAGTTAAAGTACTCAATCTCGACTAACTTTGCAGCAGACGAGGGTGCTTGTTCGATTGGAGTGGCGTATTCGAGAGAGCATGCACATGATCGGATATCGATGGCGGATGTTGTTATCGAACTCAAACGAATTAAGGCTAGCGCTTGTTCGGATCGACGATTATTGAACTAGTTAAATTTTTTTTCTTTCTATTTTTGGTCAGAATTTAAAATGGGGAAATTACAGTTTTTACCCCTCGTGTTTGCATTGATTTCACATTTGGTCCCAATGTTTACGACAAACACATTTGATCCCTCATATTTCTATAACTTAACACCTTTGGTCCTTTCCGTCAGTTAATATAGTGAAGGATACACGCTTGATTCCGTTAGTACTAATGGAAAACTAACAAATGACCAAATGTATTGTTTTTTTTAAACATGGGAACCAAATATGTTTTTTTGTAAACATAAGAGACTAAATACAAATTCGATTCAAACTTGAGGGACGAAAACTGTATTTTTCTCGATTTAAATTTGTAGCTAGTTGTTTTCGGTTTTATCTATCCTACACCCGGTGAAGGTTACACCGGGTGATTTTTCACCGTTGATCTACACACACCAATGTGGGTGTGTGTGTGTTTGTGTGTATATTAATGGTAAAGATCTACCCGGTGTATTTCACCCGGTGTAGGATCTCAAAAGCCGTTGTTTTCCGATAGACAGCTTATAAGGAACCAATAAAATGTCTAAATTGTTTCTAAATAAAAATATCTAAATTACTAGTAACCCCTGAAGTGTGTATAAATTACGAATTAGTCACTTTTATTTGTACCCCTCAATTGACATTTTAATTTGGTATGTAGTATTAATTTTTGGATTGTGATGATTAAGGAGATAATACATAATTCTATCCTCTATAATTCAATATGAGAAATGTATGCCAAATATTTTTGTAATGTTAATTAATTAGCAATCAATTAATTAATCTTGTAGCATTATGAAGAGATTCTGTTTTAATTTTATTCTTTTGGAATGTGAATTATTAATGTGAATCGTATTGCAAAATCTTCTATAAATGAAATATTAATATTTCCCCTTATTTAAAGTGGACCAATCACACATTTTTGTGATAAGAAACGAAATATATTTCATTTTATTTCAAATTAAAGTAAAATAAATTATTTAATCATGGCAAAAATATATTTTTGCTTGTTCCTAATTAGTTTTCTATTCGGAACTTCTGTTCATGCCGGAAATAAATCAACTCGCCAAGACGAAGATGTAAGTCAACATTCATCTTACAATAATAATCAAATATAGCTTATATGTATACACAATTTAAATAAGTATCATATGCTAATAGGCATCGATAATTAAATGCATTTTGAGTTTTTTCATTTATTAAACAATTTTTTTTAATTCCTTTTGTAATTAGGACAAACAATGGTGTATAGTACAAGATCCACTTCCACCAGCTGATAAAATGCAAGGATTTTTAGATTATGCTTGTAGTCAAATTATTTGTGACCCGTTACAACCGGGTGGAGATTGTTATGAACCGAATACTTTGGCAAGTCACACGTCATTTGCGCTCGATATGTACTATGACGTTACGTTCGAATGCAATCCCGATGTTGGTCGTTTAATAACACAAGATCCTTGTAATCTCTCTCTCTCTCTCTCTCTCTCTCTCTCTCTCTCTCTCTCTATATATATATATATATATATATATATATATATATATATATATATATATAAATTCTTTTAAATAATTTCATTTCGAAAACAATTATTTATTATTTATTTGCATATATATAACTTTTGTTTGTTTGTCTTATTACAGCTTATGATGGTTGTCGATATCCATGAGTTCAGTGGGGGTCTATGAGATGTTACACCTGGTGTAATACATCGGGTGATTTTAAAATAATATACTCTCTATTGCCTTTTTCCTTTTTACTAAAATAATATTTCCATAAATGCAATGTTTTAATAGGCTTTATTATATATTTATTATTGGAAAATTAAATGAATGTTTTAACAAGTTTCTTATGGCTTAATTACACATTGCATCGTTCAAATGCACCGTTTTCCTTTTTGCACCCTTAAAAAAAGTTAGTAGTATTTTTGCACCATCGAAACCAATACATCAATCACTATGCACCATAGATTGAATATTTAAAACTCAACAAGTGTAATTTTATTTTTATTGCTTTTTGTTTTTTTCCAGATTGCAACATAAAACTTTGACAATACTATAAAAGTTTAATGCCAAAACCCTCACATTAGTAAAATGTTCATAATTTTTGGGCAAATTACGGCCACACCCTTGAGTTAAGGTCAAATTACGAAAACTCCCCTCATGTTTGGGTAATTACAGCCACCCCTCAACTATGTATTATCTTACAAACCCCTCCCCCCCCCAGAAGTAAATTTACGGATGTTAATTCGGTAAAAAATCGAACCGAAATTTCGGTACGCCAACATTTCATACCGTTTACTGCACCGAATATACGATTTGGTTCGGTAAATAACCGAATTACGTAAATTTTATTGAAAATATTTAAAAGAAGGGGTGGTTGTAATTACCCAAACAAGAGGGGGATTTTCGTAATTTAACCTTACCTCAGGTGGGTGGCCGTAATTAGCCCTAATTTTCTATACTAATAAACATATGCAAAATATTTCAACAATTAAAAATGCCGTATGTGAACTTAATAGAAATATAATAACCACAAAATTGTTTCATCATAAACATAATTTTTTTTTGATAATTATCATAAACATAATTTGCATTATATATATATTCTTATAATTATTTATTGTATAAGTTTCTGTTGCGTTGCATTTAAATATTAATAAATAAATAAAAAGAAAAACTCACTAATCAAAATGCCCCTATCCGAACATCTCGGGCCTAAACCATAAGAACCGGTCCGCCCGGCTTTCGCCCCTTTCTCTCTCTAAAATACAACACCACTTTTTAATAATTAATAAATTTTTATATTTTCTCATCTCTCTCCTTCCCTCTCTCTCCAAACCCTGATTCCCTCTCTATTCAACATATATATATATATATACATACATACATTTTACATATATACATACATGCAAACGTATACATACATATACGTGTATGCAATGTATAATTCGAGGACCATTCTTTAGAGATCCGATCTCTTATTGATTAACCAGCCACAACGCCGCCGTGAGTTTTCTATCTCCGATCGTTTCCGGTTCTAATTCGGATTTTTTTTTTTTTAAATTAGGGTTTTTTCTTCTGCTGCAGATCTCATACGATCGAGAAAAAAAATGTCGCTTATGCCGAAAAGCGAATCGGTCCAAATCCGTGAAGTGTGGGCCCACAACCTCGACGAAGAATTCGACCTGATCCGAGAAATCGTCGACGAGTACCCCTACATCGCCATGGACACCGAGTTTCCCGGCATCGTTCTCCGGCCGGTCGGAACTTTCCGGAGCGCGAACGACTACCACTACCAAACCCTAAAGGACAACGTCAATCTCCTCAAGCTAATCCAGCTCGGCCTCACCTTCTCCGACGAGAACGGCAATCTCCCCGAGTGCTCCGGCGCCGGCGCCGGCAAAAACCGCCACTGCATCTGGCAGTTCAACTTCCGCGAGTTCGACCCGAACGAGGACGTGTTCGCGAACGACTCGATCGAGCTGCTGAGCCGGAGCGGAATCGATCTGGCGAGGAACACGGAGAACGGGATCGAATCGCGGCGGTTCGCGGAGTTGCTGATGTCGTCGGGGATCGTGCTGAACGAGAGCGTGTACTGGGTGACGTTCCACAGCGGGTACGATTTCGGGTATTTGATAAAGCTGGTGACGGGGCAGAAGCTGCCGGAGGAGCAGGAGGGGTTTTTCGGGCTGATCGATGTTTATTTTCCGGTGGTTTACGATATAAAGCATTTGATGAAGTTTGTGAACAGCTTGCACGGAGGATTGAACAAGCTGGCGGAGCTGCTGGAGGTGGAGCGGGTCGGGGTTTGCCACCAGGCCGGGTCGGATAGTTTGCTGACGTGTTGCACGTTTTTCAAACTCAAGGACAATTTCTTCAGTGGTACTTTGCACAAGTATTCTGGTGTTTTGTATGGTTTGGGTATTGAGAGTTGATAATTCTTTTTTTTTTTTTTTTTTTTTTATTTTTATTATTTATTATTTTTTTTTTTGAATTTTGCAGTTGCCTATTGGTAGGGATAGGAATAATTCATTTATAATATTGGCTAATAAATAATAATTCTTATTAATATTTACTACACCTGGTTAATATATAATAAAATCGTTACTCTTTGGAATCCACGACAAATTTATGCTACACCCGATAAAATGTACACAAGATTTATCTTCAAGTACCAACGTGCATTTGTATATCTTTATTTATGAATGGTTAAAATCTACTCAACGTATTGAACCAGTAGTATATATTAACATGCAAAAGAAATATTGAATCGGAGTCGGTAATTATGGCAAAATGGATTCGTATTTTGAAATCACGAGTAAGGAGAAATAATATATAATGAAGGATCTTGCTTGTAGTTTTGGAGTGACGGTTTTGTAGATGCTACATCTAGTGAAATATACCAGATGATTCTGCACCATTGATCTACACGTAATAACACACACCCATGTGTATATGTGCTTAGTAGATAGTTATTTGTATAGATCTATGGTACAAAATTATCCAGTGCATTCCAACGAGTGTAGCATCTCATAGACCGTGACGGAGTGACTATCGTTAACTTGGGTGAATTAAAAATAAATGAGAAAAGGTATATGATGATATAAATGAGACATGAGAATTCAATAGCCATGGGAAAAAGAAAAAAACATATATATAGAAATTACAAAATTTCACTTTTATTTGCCTAAATACAATGATCTAAATTGAGCTACAATTCCAACTTTTTTCATCTTATGTGTACTTCGTTTGGCGCATCAACACAAATTTCCCTCCGGTGATCGATCGATCGGCTTTTCTCCTTTTACCCAAACCGTGCAACAAATCCGAACAGTTTCAATGTGCAAGAAGACCCGAAGCAGGTTATCAAGCGGATCCAGCCGAGGGCACAAGCAGAGGTTAATTGTAGAGGATCACCACCATGCACCACATAAGTCAAACAACCAACCTTAGCTTTCAGTAATTCAATCACTAGATTCACAAATATCCTCGATTTCATCTGGCACATGCAACTTCTCAATGGCAGCCTGTTTTGAATAGATACCAATATAATTAAGGTTCTGTAAAAGCTAATTCGTTTTAAAACTCGCAAAAAATTTCCATTTTGGAACAACATTTTTCATTAAGAATCCAGAGGGTTCCGGTTTCTTAGTTTTCCAATTTATTTTCTGGAACGGAATTGGATTACATATTATTTTCTGATTTTTCTGATTTACTTTTGGAACAAAATTGAAAATTTGAAATACAAGTTTCTTTGTTCCAATAAAAAAAATTATATATATATCAGATTCCAATCCGGAAATTTCCGATTTTGGAAAAAGCTTTTTGGTTCCAATTTTTATAATTCTGGTTTTCGATTTTTCCAATGTTTTTTTTTTGGACCGGAAGTGGGATTAGTTTTCCACTTCCAAAAAAAAATGATTTTTTTTTTCGAAAGTGCTAATTTTGATCCATCTGATTTCCACACCTAACCCTACGATTAATCCGGTAATAATAATAAAAAACGTCATAGTTGCAATAAAAAAACTTGTTACCTTAATAGCAGCAACATCAGTTGCAGACGGTTTTAAATCCAACGCTAGTCCGAAATGAAGCATGGCCTTGTCGTACATATTACGCCGCTTGTAAATGCTACCCATTAATGCATAAACACTACTCTCGCATGGAGCGTACTCTTTGAGTTCCTCAAGTACCCCTAAAGCCCCGTCAAGATTTTCCATGCTCACAAGAATATTTGCCTTCTGATAGAGAGGGAGAGGATTCTTCTTATCGGCTAAAACAGCTCTTTCCATCATCTCTAGTGCTTCATTATTTCTC
Source organism: Erythranthe guttata (assembly GCF_056151865.1). Taxonomy (NCBI): domain Eukaryota; kingdom Viridiplantae; phylum Streptophyta; class Magnoliopsida; order Lamiales; family Phrymaceae; genus Erythranthe; species Erythranthe guttata. The sequence goes on along the minus strand of NC_142541.1, from coordinate 14,241,744 downwards.
TGTTAATTAATAACGACGTCAAAAAAACTAATCGCAAATAACAGAAATCTTTTTTTTTTAACTAATATAGTTTTAATCATCTGACCTTCAATGCATGCAAAGCAGTTCCGAGGTACGACATTATAACAGAGGAAAGTGGATTGATTTGTGAAGCCATACGGAAATGATGCTCTGAGAACTCAAACTTCTCTTGTCGGAGATATACCATTCCAAGTCCATACCAAGCATTGTAGTGCCTTGAGTCTATCCGAAGGGCAGTTTGGTAACTCTTAATACCATTTTCGAAATCCTCCAAGGCAACATATCTGTTAAACGAAATCGATTTAAAGTAATAATCAGCAGTGTGTTACATCTAAAACGGGGGTATATAGTGATTGTGATACGTACTCGTGACCACATAAGGTATGGGCATATGCAAATCTGGAGTTTAGTTGCACAGATCGTTGGAAATTCTTCAGAGCAGTTTCGTGGTCTTTCTGTAAGCTATAGCAATTTCCCATTGCGCACCTGCCATATCATGTCCAGAAAATCACAAAATCAAGAAACGAAACAAGTCGACAGCAGTAGTAAGTACTACACGTACATGAAATATGCGTATAAATCCACATTATCAATATCTACGATCCAAGTATGAAAGCTAAAAACGTTAAATGCAGGTGAAGGTACCATGATTGAGGAGCTAATCGGTCAGTGGATATCAGCTCTTGAGCCAGGTAACTCAACTTCATATCTTCCTTCAGATGCTAGAACATGGAGGCAACAGTTGCGTCAATATATAGTAAGAAATATATATCGAGCAAAAAGGGCAACTTAATACAATGACACCTAAAAAAATCAAGCAACAAATATTTTGACTCAGAGAACCCCGAACATTACCACAGTTCAAAATTCTGAAGTTCTTACATTATAACAACACTCTAAATGACAATAAATTACTTCATCGACTAAATCCCGAGCATAAATTTTACAGATGCTTGAACTATTAAGACTACTAAAAAACAGAAGGCATTCGTTCTAGATTGGAACGAGTTAGCCAGCATATCATTATCCTCATAATCATAAATATCCATGATTGCAGCAACAAAAATTTTGGGAAAAAAATAAAGAACTCACATATAGAACTGTAGAATATATATCCATTCCCTCCAGACTGTAAGGAGAGGCAATACGTGCAAGACTGAAAGCGCGATTGGCTTCAAGGTAATCAACCAATTCAAAATATGCTCTCCCGACCTGTCTTTCAGTGAATGTAAAGTCCACGAAATATTAAATGTCAAAGACTGAAGTAAAGAATAAATAAATGCAGACAATTTTGTGATATCTATTTATTAAGCTGTATTAAATAAGTTTTCAAAAGATGAACATGGTAGAAAGTTCTTTCTCTACCAGTACATGTCCATAAAGGAAATAAACTAATCAGCCTGGTGAATGAAACCAAAAATGATAAAGCAGGCAACTCCCCAAACTATTTCAGACGCACAATCTCTCCGCCATTAACAAGTATTTGTTCAAGTGGACCCTGGTCTCCTTCAATATTTTTGACAGATCACTTTTTATTAAATTTCGTTTCCATATTAAGTAAGAGAAAATCAATATATTTGAGATGAGGGAAAGGTAAGAGAAAAACATATAATTTACGCCATAAGAAAATATAATACAGTAGTGTTTCGGAATTGTATTGCATATATTAATAAGGACGGTCTATATTGTTAAATATTAAAATTCTATATGTGATGTAGGGTAAAGTTTGCCTATTTTCTTGTGTTCTAGAGGTGGAATGGCCTGACAAAGTAAAACAAAGTATGAAAATGTGATATCTCTGTAAAATGTGGAAAACAATGAAAATTCAACAATCTACCTGAGAAAGCACCCATCCGGTATTATAATGCTTTTGTGGAAGTTTCATATAGATATTAAGTGCATCCTGGTCCGAACCAAACATAATTATTAGTATGGTGAGAAAATTAATGTCATTATACTTTTCTTAAAAAGAGTGAAGTATTATTACCTGGCATCTGCAGAGACAGGAAAGTCTGAAACCTTCCCCAAGAAGCCTTAAAAGACTCAATACATCAGAAGCACCACCTATGACTTTCGAGCTGCTCAAAGCACCTGAGGACCTTATTGCTCCTTCTGGTTCAACGGACCCGTTACCGCCACATGGGGATGAGCTCGAATTACTAATATTTAATCTAGATTCGTCACATATTTCTTGATGACCCCCTAAGAAAGAAAGATTTCTTCAATTAGTCGGGGTATAAATCACAAGACAACAAACATTAACCGACTAATTAATAATAAGACAGTTATATTGATTAAGGTATTTCGACAAATATCAGTTGATCATTGACAATGGTTACTATGAAGTTACACGTGCAGACATCTAAAAGTAAATCACCCTTGCAACTCTTAGCTTAAAACACATTAGAAACTACACGAAAACTGAAAACCACATGTAAAGCCAGTGGATCAGTTTAAGTTATATATGATAAAATATCACGCAGAAAGATGTCGACTGTCTACAACAATTAGATAACCGTATTCACTCCAATATTGTCAGATGCAGCAGTTTGAAAATAATCCGATCACATAAATCTAAGCTATTTTTCTAAATATCATCATGTATACAAGTTAATACATAATCGATACTCCATTAAAAAAATTAAAGACTAAAATGATTAATTTGATGAAACAAATTTAAAAAGTTTAATTAATCACCTTCATCTGCATTCTCGCTTGCCCATGACTGACCCTTTCTAATTGTCAAAGATCTTGAGGACAACATGCCTGACTTACAACCTCCAAGATACTTAGAAGAGTGGCTTATTAAATTCCCAGAAATTATGGACGTACTTGAACTTGTGTTAACAGATTCTCCAGCGAGTCTCATGCTTCGTCGCTGCCCAGAGTCTGAAAATAGCCTCTCAGATACCTAAATGCATAGGAATTACCAACTCTAAGTCAATAAAAGAACCGAAAGAAGTACTGAAAATAAACAAATGAAATACGCAGGATTTAATGAGGGTCGAAGCAGAAAGCCAAAAAAAGTAAGCAAATTTTACTCGCAAAGGCTGAGCCCTCCAGACAAAATAATTCCGAAGGAAAAAACTGGGAGTTGAAAGCAAACTCAAATGGTCTAAAGTGTTCTACAAGTTAATTATCCTAGGAGGAAATAATCAATACGGAATACTATGAAAAAGTGCTTGCATTTTAATATTACCATCAAACCATAAATATTTTAAGTTGGAGGAGAGGGGAATAAAGGAAACAGATTATGAAAACCACGTAGGATGATGAAGAGAGTGGTGTGTGTGAGTGTGTGTGTGTGTGTGGGGGGGGGCAAGAAACAATGAGTAAGGTACAAAAGGAGACAATTATTTGAAACTGGTGCCAAAATGAAAGGAAAACATGCATCAACTGATGATTGTGGAAGATGTACTCAGGGAAACATCAACATGTCCTAACCTTTCTTAACTTTCCTTCGTCGACAAATTTTCTTCTAGGGCCTGGAATGGCAGTGTTCACCGTTACTCGTGGAGTGCTATCAGCTCCGTATGTTCTCGTGCTTGGACCATTTGGCAGTGCATTTCTACACAAGGGAGGTGGAGCAACACCTGACAACTGCAAGATATACAATAGTTTGAGGACAATCATAAGATAAATGTAGAAAGAAAATGAAAAAAGACAACTGCATCTGTCATATCATAATTGAATGTGATGCACTTAACTGTGCAACCGAAGATCAAACTCAATTGAATCGGAAAAGAAATTCTGTAGCATGATCCCTAAGTTTAGGGTACAAGTGAACGATTTCCAGAATCTTGGGGTGGAGAGGGGGTGGGGGGTGAAGAAATCTCCATAACAATGTTCGGTAAATGCCAGGTTCTAAACTAACACGGAGTGGTAGATAGGATGAGAACAATTATAACTTCAACTGGGGTTGGTGCATCGTACAAGAAACAAATATATATTTCTCCTAGAACAGAAAAAAAATGCACTGGACCAAGACTAAGCCCATATGCTATACATGATTATACCTGTGACTGGGCAGCCATCGGAGAAGGAGTATTGTAGAACGGCAAACTAGTGGTGGGCCCACCATTTAGAGGCTGATTGGATATTGTTCCATGATGGTTTCCGGATACATCTCGTAGGTTATGGCCGTGTATATGCTTTTGTTTCCTAGGACTAACATCTTCTGAGCCTAAACTTCTGTTCATAGAAATTTCATGCTCCTCGTTTTGCGCCTGAAAACTCTGGGAAGTCGACCCTTGATGTATGTATTGCTTTTGAATGCACAATGAAGCTCCTTCATCAAAGACTTTAGGAGCTTCTTCAGCCGCACCTGAAAGATACCAATTATCCAGTTACTAAAATATGGATTGATAGGCAAGACGTCGGAAAGATAATAACTGAAGCAGCAGTGCAGCACATCAGCCATTTCCTTCACCAGACAGGAAATAAAACATGTACAGAGATTCACAGAAAATTATCAAATTAATATACTTCATACACACCTAATACACAGAGTTCCTCATAAGCAGCCCATAGTAACGGATCCAGTGACAAAGCCTGGTTGAAGTGATTTATAGCACTCTGCCTTCTATCTGTATACCTGACACAAATCAGATGATAATAAGTTTAAATTTTGAAGTACAGAAACATTATTTTTAAATACAAATTGATATATCAAAACCCAGCATCTATTAAAACTATGCCCGTGGAAGGGCATACAGGGAAAAGATAAGACATAAGGTTACACACCCAAACAAAAAGACTTGAACTACATGACAGAAGAATTGTCTTGTTACTTCCAGCTAGCCACTACTCTTATCTCACTACTTTTGCGTTCTATAAAATGCCTAATATTGCTCTCTTATTAGCTAATTATCCAGCTTGAAGTAAGACTAGTTTATGCTAGAATGAACCAGAAAGAAAACCTTAATCACATTTTGCAGGTCACCTGAATTTTTGCAACTCTTCAGCAGTCATACATCAGAACATGCTTCCATGTTTTATATTTCTTTAACTTAATCATGTTCAGTAACATAAATTTGTTCTAGACTACATAACCACCATTCCATGATACACCATGAACACTGTTTCCCCTCATTCTCCTGTTGAACGGATGTCTCCAAGACAGACGTTTCGAAATAGAATTGCTAGTTTTTTATGACTGAGAAAGAACTTTAGAGTCGATTAATGGGACTCTTGCTGGAGGAATTAATGGGACCAAAACTTAGCTAAGTGGAAATATGATTAACTGGTCCTATGATAAAAATTAAAAAGATATGTTTATCAATTGTCATTTGAAGTCAACTATACCCAATTATGCAAAACAAAGGGTCTTCAAGGTAAAATCTGCAGCACAATTCTCCAAATATAAGAAGAGTGCCGCTTTAAAGTAGTGAATTGTCCCAGCTTTTATGTCACTAAGGTTTCGCCTAAGTGGTATTGGAGCCTCTCCCGCAGTGGGGTTGGGTGATAGGTCGAGGATTTGAATCCATTGAGTGTCTTGCAATAGCCATTCATAAGGACAAATTTAAAAAAAAAAAAAAAAAAAAAAACACATGCACACACACACACGAAAAGAAAAAATGTCCAAGTTTTTAATTCATGCTTGTAAGATTTATTAACAGTGGCACCAACTAGTCTCAACATGATATTATTATATGTTAATAGTTACGTGGAACTATAGCCTAAGGATCCATTTGATAGGATTTATTAAACCTGATATATAACTAAGCAAGGCTAATATTTCATTTGCAATATGGCAAGGGACGATAATCTATTGTTGGCCCAACACATAATCAAGCAATTTGCTTCCGGACTTCATGTGGAATCCACTATAATTATGTTTCCTATATTGCAAATGCAATTAACCGATGAAACACTCTATTTGGTAACATCAATTATCATAAAGGGAAAAATATTGAAAAGAGAAAATAATCACAATTTTCTAGTACTTGCCACTAAACACAAATAAAGGTAGCAATATTCAGTGCAACCATATCCTAAGTGATCACATCCTTCCTATTGAACGAGGCCTAAATGGAAAGTATATCCCCGTCTTAGGTTAATCGATTTAAATCAAATGAAAAGGATATAGACCCTCAAGTGAAATTAAGCATTAAAGAATAGGATATAACATGTTTAAAACCTGTATACAAGTCCAAGAAGGTAATGCCCGGCAGCTCCATTTGGAACCTGCAACCAGTAAGAGAATAACTGACTGCTCCATCCATACGAAGGAACAATTGAAAATATAACATTTGAAGACAAAAGAAGTAATATAACCTTTACGGTAAATTTGAAACTCAAGTATGGGCATAGTGAGTGACAATAAAATTAATATCCATGCTTACTTGTCACAAATTACATGAGCATACCTCTGGACAGGACTCATTAGGGGATAATGCTGCTTCTGCTTCATTCAATAGATCCATCTGAAAGCATGACAGTGCGAACAAGTAACGGGATTGAGCCATATGTGTTCCTTCAAAGAAAAGACAGCATACAAACAACGGAATAAGGCACTTCTCAAGAAAAGAGAAATAATTTTCAGTTATGGAATTTCACGAACATATGAGGAAGCGGTGTGATGTGTTTCATCTAAAGAGGATCGCTCGGTCAAATTTAGTTAAATCTAGACAAACATTGAGCGGCATACCTTTTAAAATGTGGTAAGCACAGTGCGCCTGATTGTTTTGCAAGTAACAGCTAGCAAGCAACTGCATATTTTTCTGTATTGAACAAAAATAAACAACATGAAAACGAAGATGTTGCAGCCAAGATTTAGTCTAATTTACATAGTTCAAATTTGGCATCCTTATAATCGGTTAAGAAGGCGTAAACCCAAAAGTCATCGAAAAAAAGAAAATCTTTCCCATTCCAACGTGTAAAGTTATAAGCCAACGCCACTTCCACCATATACGACAAAATTCCAAGTTAAAACCTTGGAGTTCCAACTTTCAACCAAGCCATCGTTTGACTGACTAGGTCAAAAACCTAACTTTTACTACCGTTTAACAAGAACTAAAATTTGAATAACAAGCATTGGATCTATAGTTATATACCCAGCCTCTCCTCACTCAATTACGGAACACGGAAATAATAAATAAAACTCCCAGTGTCCTTAGAATCTATCATTTATATAAAATAAAGACCAAACTGCAATAAGTGCATCATTCTCAGCTATGCATCTCAAACCTGAACCGAGAGCAATTAAAACAAAAAATAAATAAATAAATAGCTGTAATGCACCAACAGACTGAATTATGAAGACATAAGTTAAAACAAATTAAAATTACAGCAGCAAGTGGAAAACGCTCAGCTAACCTCAGAAGGAAACTCGGCGCAGAGGCGCTCGCACATGAAAATGGCATTACGGTAAATTAAGTGCTGCAAGCTGTTCCGAACACAATCTGTAAGAATAGCCTCCATTTATTCCGGCACGTACAGGCGGGATTGAGAGAACTCTTCAATCAGCCAATGTGTATACTTTTCAAGCCACCCACGAAGAAATTCACCCGATTTACGAAATATAATTGAATCGGAAAAAAAAAATCAAAAAAAAAAAAAAGGACGAAGACAGAAAATTCCGGGGGATTATGCAAAGTCGGGGGATGGATTTGAATAATCAAGCATCAATAATCGAAAACCCTAATCATAATCATCATTTCTTTCGTGAACACGAGCAAAACCCCTCTTTTTTCACCAAAACCCTAACCCTGCAAAATTTGAAAATTCAAAATTGCTCTAGTACAAGGGGGGCAAAGGCATAGTACTACTTGTTGCGCAATTTGGGAGCTAAACGCAATTAACTGAAAATATAAGGACTGGGCTTGTAAATTCTCTAAGATTGTCTTAAAACACTTTTTAGTTTTTTCAACAGAAACAATAATTATTATATTATTTTACATCATTATATATATATATATATATATCAATAGTTGAGTTAATATAATCAACATAAATCATAGAAATATTTTTACATTATATATATAACAAAATTGTGAAAGGCGGGAACCGAATCGAAGGCAGTTACTGCTTCACAATTAATCGTGCGGCAGTAATTAATTGAAAATAAATTGATTTTTCATATTTAACGCAGTATATATATTAATATATTATTTGACAATATTCAAAAAATATATATAAAGATATTTAAACATGGTTCTATAATAATAAGGTAACAATACAATGAAAATCCTTAGCAAATACAACTTTTACACTAAAACAAATGCTTGAACATCCAAAGCATATATCATTAGTTCATTTAGAGGCAATAATTAAAATAAAGCATAAACTATTTTTTATTTTATTAAAATCCCAATTGTTCATTTGGATAAAAAAAACAAAATTCGAAAATCGATTTTTGCCATTAAAATTCGACCCCGCCTCTAATACTTGATCACCTGGGACAGCGTACAGGCCAAAATCCAAATTTTCAAACATTTATTATTATTATTATTAGTATTTTGTATTAATTATTTTTTTATTTTTTTATTTTTTTTTTGAGAAAAAGAACAAATAATAATTAATTGGTAATAAAAGCTTGATGGAGAATAGTGGGCCGGGCCATTTTATTCAAAACCCGAAACACGTGGAGCTGGATCCATATTTATAAAAGTCCAGTAAAAATGGTTATGCTAGGGCTAGGGTTTTAGGGTTTTCTTCTTCTTCTTGCCTTTATATACAAACGCCGAATCCATTTTCAGCGCCTCATTTACAGTTGCTGCACTCCAGATTTGCTTCTCCACCTCTCTCCACTCTGTAAATCAAAGGTTCTTCTTCTTCCTCTTTCTGTTGTAATTTGATTATATGCTTTTTCCGCATCAATTTTTTTTTTTGGTTAAATCGTTTCTGTAGTAACTGAATTTATATCGGAATGCAGTGTTTGTATGAACATAATCGATGAATTTTTCATTTTGATCTTGGGATTTGTTATGTTGAATATGTGGTTTTAGAATTTATTTATTTATTTTTAATCTGATTTTTAATAGCATTTCATAAGTTTTGTTCATCTACTGTGGAATTATTTACCAGCATTTTCCTGATATCGGTTCATGATTTTACTCTGTTAAAAGAATATTCTTTTGGTATTTATTATTTGAATGCTGCACTATTAATTCTGAAAATTTGCTGCTTTAATTATGTTTCCAGACGAACTGATTTGCTTTATGTCATTTGTTTTATGGCAGATTTCAATCGAAGAACCTCGTTAATCCGAACGCAAGATGTCTGGGTAATATTTTTTGTTCGAACTGTCGCTGTGTGTCCTATGTTTATGTATAATTTGTAATTCATTCCAGTTTCATGATCTTAAATGAGTGCTGTGCCAATTTATTGTTTTGATTATACATGGGCAATTTATTTATAGATAAATCATGAACTTGTAAGCCGAATTGTAACGAAATTCATATGACATAATATATAGGTGAAGTTTGGATAAATTGAATAGATTTTTGTTTTAACTTTCATGGGCTTTCATCCCTGTATGTATAGTAGGTACTATATTTTACGACTTAATGATCTGAAATGAGGGCTATATGTACATGATGATTTATGATTTATTTGTAGCTAAATCACTCGTTGATACGTTAAATGGTAGTGTAATTTATATCAGATACTACAAAGATTTAGGTTGACTAAATCAATTAGATATTTGTAGATGGTTTTATACTAAAAGATCGATCAATTGAATTTGCAGAGAAGAGCCTGTTGTAGTTGAGACCCCAGCTCCCGCCCCAATTCTGGGCGAGCCAATGGATATTATGACAGCTTTGCAGCTTGTGTTGAAGAAGTCTTTGGCTCATGGTGGTCTTGTTAAGGGCCTCCACGCATGTGCAAAGGCTATCGAGAAGCATTCAGCTCAGCTCTGTGTGTTGGCTGAGGACTGCAACCAGCCCGATTACGTTAAATTGGTTAAGGCTCTGTGCGCTGACCACAATTGCAACCTAATCACTGTTCCGAGTGCCAAGACTCTTGGTGAATGGGCTGGTGTAAGTGCTTTTTGCTGAGTTTGTTTATTTTTTGTTTGGTGCTTTATATATTCAATTTTTGTTCTATGATGATAGTTAGACGAGATAATTGGAATGAATTTGGCAATAATTTGATGTAGAATTTATAAAAAAATCTAGTCGGATTCACACTTGACAAAAGGGGTGATATTGGGACTCTTATTTAGACTTTGTATCAATTTGATTTATAGTTGATGGTGTATCTAGTTGAATTTACAAACTTGACAACATACGGTGATGACGGAAGTTCTTGAGCCAGTTGTCGTTTTTGTGTAGTACGAAACATTGAGATGGTATTTGATTTGTAGTGTTGAGTTTTTTGCCTCTGCAGTTGTGCAAGATTGATTCCGAGGGGAAGGCCAGGAAGGTTGTCGGAGCCTCTTGCCTTGTCTTGACGGTAATATTTCGAATCCCTAAACCATTTTTATCAAATTTTTATTTATTTGTTTGTAATTTATATTTAATCAAAAAAGTCGAACTTATCGTGTAGGATTTTGGTGAGGAAAGTGAAGGTCTCCACATCGTGCAAGAGTACGTCAAGTCTCACTGAGGGGGATTAGAGCATTGCAATGAAGCTATCCAAGATGTTCTAGGCAATAGAAAGTCCCTTTTATTTATTATGCTTTTTCTAAATTTTCCATGCGAAATTTTTGATCTTGTTGATGGACCATTCAGTCGTTGGATTATCTGATTTAAGTGCCTGTTTGTTGGTATATTAAATTAACGACGAATTTGATATTTTGTGTTCGTGTTTTTTCTAGTGTTTATTTTTTACCCTAACTAAAATATTTCGTTAACTAAGTCTAAGATGAATTTCAACAAAAGTTCAAACTATTGGTGAACTCCGATGTGATAACTTGATCGAAGTTTCTAAATTAATACTAACAACAGAATTCTGGTACGAGAATAACACGATAATATTGTTGAAACTATTTCAACGCTTCAGCACTCGGTGACACGAACATCTATATTACACATCAGCGGTTGGAAGAAGGTGAAAAAAAAACAGTAAACGATAGAAGTAAACATATGTACTACGATTTAGTTGTGATTATGGTACATCGTAGATTACGCAGCTTCACTTTTTACCTTCAGCTGTCGGAAGATACACACCCTCTGCTGCCAACCAAACATTATCAGCTCGTTTTTCCCTAACACCGCAAACCTGCAAGAATTGTAACGCCACAGTAATTAAAAAAAATGTCTGAGCCTTGTACTGAAAAGCATTATGACCGTGTAATAATAATAATTTAAGGTTGTTTATTTCTTACCTCTTGTTGACCCCCAGCTATACGTGTATATTTCTTGTCGTGGCTGTGAAGGTATCCACCAGTATCTACATGATGAAGCCTCACCCTTTGATCTTGTCTCCAAGTCTTTCCATTTCCCTCGATTTCAAGTCTGAAGCACACACAAACAAGAATTTATGAAATGAAATGAAAGTTCCATTGAAAAAAAGTTCAGGAAGGTTCTGTAACAGAAGGTCTCACCTCCAGTAATCCCCAGTGTCGGACTCTCCATCACTGCCGAAGCAACTCACCTGTATGTTTCATTTTTCGTGTTTATAAGCTATTTAAGGCAATGAAATTAAATTACAATACGGTTAGATAAGTTCATAACATGCTATAGCAATGTCGAAGCGGGTCGGTATAAGATTTTAACAAGATTGTTAATAACAATGCCGAATACATGCACCCGAACTAATGAGAATAAATGCTTACAACACACATTGACTACGATTAATACAAGAGTAAAAAACTGTTCCGTTTTGGTCGACTGTCGGAATAGAAAACACATTACGACAAAACAGATTTAGATTGACAATGAAAGACACCACTTGAGCATCACGGGTCATCTCGATTTTGTTCGGTAATCATAGTCAGATAGATTCATATGGAAAACACATGAACACCACAAAATCCATAATTGGACAAGAATCGAACTCGTTGAGTTCAAATATCCAATAGAAAACTACAAAGAAAATAAACGATGCACACACATAGCGTAATTAAAAATTTCACGCAAGCGACGAGGATTGTTTGAAATAAAAACGAAATACTAACCTCCAAATTGCTAGATATGGGAGATGCGTGCAAGTGGCTGTGCAACCACTTCCTAGTCCTCATATGTTGCAACCTAATAACGGTTCCACCTTTTATCGTGTCACCTTGCTTTGCCAAAGAATCCTTTGTAGATCTGACAATCTGCAAAATCGGGGCAACTCCAGTTTCAGACACTCTACCTAACTGACACTTGTAATGGAAAAAAAAGAAAGAAACGAAATCGAAGTGGAGTAGCATAACATACCCAATAGCTATTAGCATCATCAACATTTGGGAAACCAGTAACAGACTGCTGGCCACTGCCTGAGCCATAAGGAACATCATGCGAGTGCAGCCGATATTTTGTCCTCTCGTGCATCAGCTTAATTACAGATCCATATGTTATCTACAAAATATTTGAAAAATACACGATAATATGAATAACTGAAACAGAGCACTACAAAAACTATACCTACATATTGCTCTAGCCAATCAAGATATGACTCGACTCAGTAAAGCCGAATACACATGTATATATATATATATATATATATATATATATATATATATATATATATATATATATATATATATATATATATATATATATATATATATATATATATATATATATATATATATATATATATATGTGCAAAGTAGCCTAATTAGCTTCGTCACCTCGTTAATTGTCGTTATTATTAACTTCCTCGATTATCTATTGCTGCTGAAACCCTAAAACAATTTTTTAATCAAGTTAAGGAGCATATAAAAGGTGGATAATTAGGTTATTACCCCAAATTTATCAAATAACATCACCTCTATATTTATGCAATCACAAATGTTCAAAAAATCCACTGCAAAAATGAAATTCAAGAGTGAATTTCCTTAAAATTCGAGTTCTAACTCCTCAAAATCAAACAACTGAAATACCACATTTTGCAATACTAAAATCGCCCAGTCGAATAATCAAACCTATCAAATATGACCTATCTCACAACACACTGCGTAAATGAAGTATCAATTGGGCGATCGATCACTTGCCTGAACGCCTTCCGACGCGGCGGCGACAGGCGCCGCCGCATAATCGGAGTCGAGTGTTAGCAGCAGGAAAATTGCCAGCGCGAAAAAGGACACGGCCATTACCAGCAACAGCACTACGAACCAAGTCTTCTGCCAAAACGGCACTTCCGAATCGAAATCCGACGAGTGGCCGACGGAGTGCCTGTACACTATTCGGGTCGGACCCGGTGCGGGGGTGGGGGAGGAGGCGGACGCCGGTGTTGATTTTCTACGGGTGAGGTTGCTCTGTGGATGCTGCGAAGCGGTAGGAGCCACGATTGAAGCTTCTAAGCGGCGCCGGAGCTCCGATGAGAGGAAAAAGGGGGCCGGCTTATGTTAGCAAAATTGGGTTTTTTCTTTTAATCGAACTATGAGAAATGTTGTGTGTGCCGTTTGGTTTTCCTCCGTTCTCACACCGCGCGTGCGCGACACTGCACCTGGAAATTATACTTCTTCCACGCGGAGACTTGATGACGTGGAAGTTTCTTATTGGATGACGTTGTGTGTCCACGCGGTTGTTTATATATGAAATAGTAAATTCATAATTTTTCGTTTTGCATTAAAAAAATATTTTCACTCCCCAGTAACCTTAGTTTAATGTTTCTCGAAATTGATTATAAGCTTTGCTTGGTACTACTTTGTATTTTGTTAGCATTCCAAAATTAGTTTTTTTATTAGCATTTTCTTTTCTGGGAATTGTTTTTTGCGGTTTGAAAATTGCTATTTGCGGTTTTTGACAAAACCCCCCAAAAAAACATTTTATTTCACTAAAACCCAAAACTTTCCAAAAAAATCCAAAAACCCCCCCAAAACGCCTAAAAGCCCAACTTGGGCGCCCATTAATGCAGTGCACGCCCAAGTTGGGCGTGCAAGCTGCATTTGGGCGCCCGAGTTGGGCGTCCAGTGCAAAATTTCTTTTTTTTTTTTTTTTTTTTTAAATTGTCGAACGCCCAAGATGGGCGCCCAAGGCGTGTACGAACGCCCGGAACGGGCGTTCGTACACGCCTTGGGCGCCTATCTTGGGCGTTCGACCATTTTTTTGCGAAAAAAAAGCCCTACAAATCGATTTGTAGGGCTTTTTAACATGAAATTGGTTCCGTAATCGACCTACCCAATGCATATTACACATAAAAGAGTCGAAATTACGTCAAAAAATCGAAGCCCAACCCTTCTTCAAGCTTGATTTCGAATTTTCGAATTTTTTTTTCTTTTTTTTTTTTGCTATTTGCAGTTTTGGGGGGTTTTTTGATATTTTTAAAAGTTTTGGGGGTTTTTGTTAGAAACCGCGAATAGCAATTTTGTGACCGCAAAATAATCATTTTTTTAAGTTGTGATATGAGAAAATACAAATAAATAGTAACTATTCATCCAATAAAGGGTTTTACGAATTAATTTTCTGAAATGATTTACACGGCAACAAAATTACGAATGTCGTTCACAATAGTTTTCTCTTTCTTTCTCTAAAAACTCCCAAATCCATCCAAACCCCAAAAGCCCCAAAATTCACAAAAAACCTCAACCTCTCTCCCAAATCATTCCAAATCCGAAAATCTCGTCAATTTGAAAGGTAATTAATCATCTAAACTAGTTATATATATTGAATTTGTGGTTAATTATGTGAAAATCCCCAAAAAAATCTCGATTTTGGGTTGTTTTAAGTGTTGGGTTTTCGAATTTTCCACGCCCAAAATGGGAGTGCGAAAGCAGTTTCCACGCCTAAACCAGGCGTGGAAACTGCTTTCACACGCCCATTTTGGGCGTGGAAAATTGCTTCGAGCGTTCGGGCCAGACGCCGGTTCTGGACCGGTCGTCCGGTTCAATTTTTTTTTGGCCCAGTATAAACAAAATGATGTATTATATTTAAATGAGTATTAGTTAATAAACTCGCTCTGGCCTAGTTGGTCAGGCGTCTCGTTTAATACACAATAGAGCTGTGTTCGAGTCTTCGCAGCAGCGTATATATTTGAAATTTATAGTGAAATGCATATATATAATTAAATAAGCTGATATGCTAAATCCCACACCAATTTTACCAAATATAATAACACACAATTGAAAATTTTTCTTTCTCTAAAATATCATTTTCTCCTTGCCCACCCTTCTTCTTTTTCCCTAACTTTTTCACAAACACACTAGAAACATCTATATCATTCCAAGTTCGAATTTGAGAAAAATCTTCATGTGTTCAAAGTAAAATAAAGTTGGAATTTGAGGAAAAAAAAATCAAATTGATATGAATTTAAATAATTAAAAAGGCATAATGAAATTGAAAAATATTAAATAAACCTAAACTCACTTTTTATGATTACTCACGTGAAAGATTAACGAATTTTGAGTGACTTGGAAAAAATCATCATAGAAAAAAGTTAGAGGGAATATAAGTAAAGAGAGATTTTTTTTAATTTATGTGTGGGATTTAGTAAATTTTAGTGTGGGATTTAGCATGCCCCTTAAATAAGTGTTGGTTTGTAACAACACAAATATATAATTTTTTTGATTAAATCGCGCGCGCTCAAACTGGGCGCGGAAAGCCGTGTTGCGCGCTCAAACTTTTTCGTGATTTATACAAGAAAAACGAACAAATTTTACTTCATTGGATTCCGTATCTCGATCCACATTCAATGCACGCATTTTTCTTTGCAAATCGCTACAATAACATGGGTTTTGGAACGGTTTCTAATATAAAAGCTATTAAAAATAAAATTGTAGAGAGAGAAAGATAGGTAGATAGTGGATTTTTTAAACCCGCATTCGTAATTTTGCTACCGCGAATATCACCTCCCATTAATTTTATTTCTTTTGTTAAAACTGAGAGGATAGAGATTTGAAGGAATTTAATTTGTTAGAGAGATTTTTATGTTGTGTTTGATTTGTGATACAGACAAGAAGATGGCCCAAGGGGCGAATCCTACTTACTGGGAGATCTAGCCCAATAAGGCCCACCACGAGGCGCGATTTAAAGAACAACCCATGCAAATGGTCTTTTCTTGTCACAATGACCTAGCGAAGAAAGCACTCCGCCGATAGCCGAATGGATATGTGGTGCTCGGAATGGCGTCGCGTTGACTCCACTTAGCACATTAATGGCTCTGGTACGTAGAGACGCAATGATGACCTCGGCAAGCGCGTCTTGCACATCGATGCATTAAATACGCTGGCACCAGCATTTAACGGCCGAAAGATCGTCGACAATCAAAAAAGGGGAAAATATCTATTGAAACGTACAAAAAACCTACTTATTATGGGGACACATGATTGGCTACGTTTGATTAACTAAGAATGATTACACGAACTGTCCAGAGGATGCATAGAGTTGGTAAGGAGGACGACGGAAACGACGACAATTATATGATCTTCTCAATTTTCAAGAGTTTATGTGGTCCGAATAAGTATGTTATAAAGGGAGCATGCTCCCACCCATGGGAGGTAAGTTTTTCTTATATTACAAAAACGAGTCCATTTATTCCCAAAATGTATACACTAATCGACCTCTTGATCGTTGGACTACTAACTCCGGCGACAATCTGGTTTTCCATTTCTTAGCAGCTCTGTTATGTTCGAAAGCCTCAGGCTTCCACATTCATTGCAGCTGCGAAGGAACCATCCGATCGACGTGTCTTGGGAGCGGATCAATCTGGTAGAGAGATTTTGAAACATTAAGCTTAATTTGATTAAGAGTATTTTTATCATATACTGTATAATAAACTTAAAGAAAAATAAGACTTACGATATGGATTTATTTCAATAATAAATCTAATATCTAGCAGCCTATAGGTAGTCAAAAGGAAAAAGACCATATAATATTGCAAATTAAAAAGAATTCCTAAAATTTAATAAATTAAGATATGATTATTCTTAAATTGGAAATATATTTACAAAATCATATCTAAATCCATTCATTTATTAACTATAATTAGTCCATTGAGAACTAATTCAACCAAATCTAATTTAAATTAATGTCCATTCATATTACCGAACAATCGGATCGTTGATTATTTATTATTATTAAATGACGAAAGTAAAGTGGGAAAAATAATTTATTGGAAAAAGACGTTATAGGGAGGGGGGCTCCGCCGCTCCGGCGATGGGGATCGGAGAGGAGAGGGGAAACCCATTCTCCGGCGGTCCGGCCCCTCTCCGAACCCCCAAATTTCGATCAACGTTAGTAATCCCTTTCTCGGCCATTTAAATTTCCACCACTGAACTGCCAGCTGCCGCTTCTCGCCTGAGTACTTTCTTCCACGGCGGCGTTAGCTCCTGAATCCAGCACTACCACCACCGCCGACCTAGATCAATACACGAAGGTATAGATTTCATAAGCCTATGTATAAAAAATCAAGCAGTTTATGGGCTTGAAGTTTCTTTCCTTTATTTAATTCAATTTTTTTTTTCTTCTGGATTGGGTTAATAATTTGCGATTTGCTTTAATTGTGATGTTGGATTGTTGCATTTATATTTGTGATTCTATAATCAATGGAAATCAACCGTAGATTTAAATTCGATTAGTGAAATAAGGAGCCGATATTAAGAACAGCTCTAAAGATTAATTTTTATTTTGTTCTTCAAATTTTATGATAAATTATCGAATCTCGATAAGTTCTGATTTCCAATTTTACATCTGTAGTGATCAGCATTGTCGATTGTTGGAAACAAAAAAAAGTTAAATGATATACTTGGCCATAAATGTAAAATTTGATGTGCGGAAAATGGAGAAGAAGGAAAACAAACCAGGGTAATCTAGCATTAGAATAAATAAATTTGATCGTGAATACAAACAGTCCCAGAATTAGAAGAACATAGTCAAGGAATAACAGAAACGAACTCGAACAAAATTCCAAAATGATATATTTTTTTTAATGTTCTTTCACATTGGCGCACACGAACAAGCAAACTTAAATTAAAAAGAACCAGACACCTAGATATGCTGTTCTTGGTATTAACTTCACAGCATTTATTGAATTTTTCAACTGTTGAATTTTCTAAAATTTGTAACGTATAACTAAAATGCTAAGATTTGGGGTTTCCCCTGCAATTTTTTTCTGTTTTCTAGAGTAATCTAATCTGACTGTATTAGATTGTCTCGTTCTGCTCTCGTATGGGAGTTCCTTTATACAATTTCTACTTATTTGTAGTTTTTGTTTCAAGGGAGTGCTTTTCTAGTGATTCTTTTAAGTTGAAGAAAATTCTAACGAGTTGATAAAAATTAGAGTTTTTATTAATGATTTGTTCTTGTTTTGTTAAATAATTGATACAGGCTAAGTTAGTACATCGGATATACCTGCTAAGATGAATATAGTTGCGATTTTAAATGATAAATCTACCAATGCTCGTTCATTAATTAATCAATTTTGAACAATAGAAACTTTTCTAGCTTTTTGGTGTGGGTTCTTCACATTTATCTTAAAACGAACGAGCATACTCGGGAACAAATAGTATTCTTTGCTTTTGTGCTCTTTGCCAAGATTCGAATGAGCATCGAACATTGGCTGGGTAGTCTACGAACTTGTTCTATTAAATCATCTAAGTTAGATACTCATCTTAAAGAGCATTAAACAAAGAAGAAATAATCTAATCATATTTGATGAAGGTATACAATGTTGATCAGCCGAGCCAGCACATAGTATTATTTCTTTTCTTTTGTCATCAATTTGCTGTTTTGGTCAATCCCCGACACTACATGCTGATTTAAACACTAATAATAACGAAAGCGTAGCTTTATTTATTTTTTTCGTTGTCCATTCCTACCAAAATACCGTACAGTTCATTTTTCATTTTCTTTCTTTATGTGGCTACATATATGAAATGCCTGTCACTGTTTTACTGCGAAGGAGGTCGCACAACTCACGACTTCTGATTACAATTTCTCTCAATATGCGATAGGTATCTTCAAGGTCACTGAAGCTCCTCTTTATTTTCTTGAAACGTTTCTTCGCCACCATCATCACCTTCTTTCTTGCGTCAAAGTCTTTTGTAGCTGCTCTGGCAATGAAGTTTCTTACATCATCAATCTCTTCTAGAACCTTCTTCAGCCAAGAAACGTCCAGCTGCCCAATTGCTGCCACGTCAGCAAGAATCATCATATTGCTCAATTCAGAAAGGACGTAGTCAAGGTTGTCTCGTATGAGCTTTATAACAACATCGCATACTATCTCGAGCAGTTTTGCGGTGGAGTCTGGAAATATACTGAGCAAGGAGTTTGCAGCAAAATTTCCATACTTGGCGAAAATAAACCAAAGTATAGGTGCTAAGCTAGCCTTCACTCGGTGTCCAAACATATCTTCTATTTGATTCGATGAACTTTATCCTTCAGAGTAATCTGTTGATTTTCTATGGGCACCCGTCTTAAATAGTAGCTTATCGGCGTGAAAAAGTTGGTCGGGAAAGAAGATGTCGCAAGGAAAATTTCATTGAGATATCAAGTTACATGCTTGGGTCTGTTTTAAGGTAATTCATTGTTTATCCTATCGATTACATTATGCCGTTCATATTGTTGCAACTATTGAAAGAATAAAAGTATATTTCACAATTATACACCATGTAAATCCAGTCTCAACAGCATTTTTTTTTCCTTCTGCATATTAGCATAAGATGGGGCATATCTTCTCTCGTTCGTGATTGCACCATATAAAGAAATAGGGTATGATATTTTCCATGTAAGGAAAAATTGGAATTAATCTGAAATATGTGAATGAAATGTTAATCACGGATGAAGCGAATCTTCCACTCTATTGCCTCTTTATAGTATTTACGCCACCAATGCTGTACAAAACAGGGTAATATTGATTATTTGATTCGCATCTGAATATAGTTACTCTATCATATACTATTGGTTCATGTACTAGGAACATCACTCATAATTTATAGAATACAAATCCCAAATCCATTAACTAAAATTACTAAATCTAGCATTTATATTGAGGAATATCCATGTTTACTCTTGCTGGCCTAAACTAATTGTTCAATGATTCTTTTTGGTTTTTTTGCATTGAAGGAGATTTTTCATGCTTAAGAAGTCGACTGATAATATGCGGCTCCTCATCTTTCTTCAGGTATAGACCCCCCTTGCAAATATTTTAAGGTTTTTTTTTTTTTATTTATTTTTTATTTTTTTTATGCACAAATAGTTTTTAAGTTCACAATATCTTTCGCAGTTGTTGAAATGAAAAACCTTGTTAATGGGAAATTAAGTTGGTATATCAGGTGTTGCTATTTAGTAGATATCCATTTAAGACAGCATCATCATATAAATTTCATGTAATCCAGCACAAAATTGGATCTTAAAGTCCTATTAGAATCAGGTCAAAGGCTTTGTGAGAAATTGAAGATCTCCGGAACTAAATGGGTTAATATTACCATAAGCATTCTATGCAAAGGCCACGGGAAACAAATGCTAAACTCAAGCTAGAGTAAAGTAGATAAGGTAAGAAGTTTATCATTCCGCATGCTGAATTGTGAAAGAGATATAAAATTGAAAATTTGAAAAATATATAAGAATATGTATTAGTCAATAATGAAGATGGAAAAAAAAGAAAAGCAAATTTAAAATCTTTCCACAGGTATTTACTATACTACCATGATTTCTTGGATTTTGCCTACCAAATTTGGACCATTTTCGCAAATTCAAATGCCGTGTTTCGAGGGGGTGGGGTGGGTGGGGTGGGGGGGGGGGTGCCCCAGCTGTATTCCACTATTGAAAACCATAACCTAATAACTGTAATATGGCGTTAGTCCCCTCTGTCAATTGTGTGTGCCTATTTAAACAACTACTCATTTATTTTTTCACGGCATTCTTGGAAATAGGTTTTCAAAAATTTACATCTTCTTTGCGTTTGCTAGGGTTTTTCTTTGTGTTGTGCTTTTGGGAAGAAAGAGAAATGGTTTCTTCGAGTTCGTCGAGTTTGGTTTTTTTAGAGGGAGAGGAGTTGAAGAAAAATCTCGTTCAGGTATGGAGATCTCTTCTTAAAACCCATCTTCCTATAATGAGTTCTTGCAAATATTGGAATCTGGCCTCATAATTTATGTTTAGCCTTAGACGGTCAAAATTGATTAGTTTTTGGGTTTTTATGCCAACTATTTTTAAATTGTTTGATTATTGATTATTGATTGTTTTATGAATGACAAATCCTCTTCGATTATTGATTGTTTTATGATGAATCGGAATGTATGTCTGATATTGTTTCTCGATGGTTTAACTGTTTTTTAACGGAGGAGTTAGTGGCCTATGTACTGAAAGAAAGAAGGCTTCTTTTAAATAATCAAAACTGAAATTATTGAATGAATGAAATTATTAGCTTTACTTCATTTTTCACGAAAAGGAGCAAAAAACATCGCTTTTATGCTTCGCAGTTGCTTACAGTTCTGGCAGTATTTCTTCTTCTGGACATTTCATATTACAGCTGGTTATACTCTAAGGAATTTTAGGACTCGATTTAAAAATGACGTCTCCGATATTGAAAATGATCTTAAGTTTCTTTGGAGGTTTTGTTGTTGGCTGAACTTGTTTGGGTTCTTTTTATTAAACTTTTCACAATCTTCACTTTCACTACATGATTTTTTTTTACTGGTCTTGCGAAAATTGAATCTTAAGATATACCTTGTCAATTTGTCATTGTCCCATTATCTTTTCTCTTCCTTGGTTTAAATCTGTTTAATGCAATTGATTTAAAACAAATCTATGGCTTTCCTTAAAAAGAAAAAAGAGAAGAAAAAAAATCTATGGCTTTCTTTTTGCCTTGGACTAATTACTTTTATTTTTACTTATTTTCAGGCTGCTGAAATTCGTCCCTGCTTGAGAAATTACGGTGAGGAGCTGATTGGCTGCAGGGTAAATATTTTTACCCCCGTGCTTTATATGTGAGTACTTCTAAACTTGTATGATTACTGCAAATTTTAATGGATTTTTTGCTGTAGGAGATTTCGTGATTAAAATGTCCTTATGTTGTAGATAAAATGCTTTCGTGATTAAAATGCTTACATTTATTGCCTGGAAAAGTATTTAGTGTTGCTCTCACTTGAGGTGATTTTTGTACATAGATTAGTTCAAAGTAGAGCTTTCTATTGGATTTGGTCAACTTCTTAAGTTTGTTAATCTTGTAATTCTTAAGAAAAATCTAACTCTGTGATTCTTTTTTGCTTTCTAGACACTTCGCAGGAACAATCACTTCTTTTAACCGCTTGCTATCGAAGCACCAGGTAAAAAAATGCTCTCTTTTTTTTCCCAAGAGTATAATTACCATTTTTGCATGATAAATTTCGTCTTTAGAAATTCATAAGCTCGTCATCTCTAATTTTCATCAATCAACATAAGTTGTTTTGAACTTGCAAAAATGTTAGTGCGTTATTATGTAAAGCATGATATGTGACGGCTTCACCTTTTTGTTGGCACTCGAATTTCTTGAATTATCATTAGGTTGACTATGAAGCTGGTGGCAGAGATTTATTAGACCTTTCAGACGAAATCTGGGAATTGGTTGATTATGAAAATTTATCCATTGGAGTGAGTATCGTGCACCTGACTGTTGTTTTTCCTCTATTTTCACAATATGCCATAACTTGGAAGTTTTGTATGCGAACAGTATATACAGGAGCAAGGGAATACTATTCGGGGTTCTTATCCTTCAGCTAATGCGTAAGTTACTGCCACTCGGTACTTACTGAACATTTTTATATTTGAAAGAAAACAAAAAACAGGTGTAGTTGTTCAAGTTGAAAGAGCACGGATTTTTTTTCTTTCTTTATGTATAATTTTCAGATTGGAGCTATATTGAACAATTATTGCCATCTACGATAGAAAAAATTAGAGAATAGTAATAAATCTAGTTCCTTCTCTTAAACGTCGTAAAGAAAATCCAGTTATCACCAGCAAACTCACCGTTCCTCTTAGTTTTCTTCTTTAATGCAAGTTTTTTTTAATGTAATTAATAGCGTTTCAGATTATGTCGTCTTCTCGTAAATGGTACAAAAAATTTCAAATTGTTAGGTCACTTCAACGATCAGAATCGGATGATGCATTTTATTTATAACTCCAGATGTGTTACGTTTCCTATAAAGAACTACTGAATCTGATGATGAATTCTAAACTATGTTTCTAACATGTAGGTTTCGAAATACTGGAGAACGTTCGTTTGAGAAGAAACACATGGTGAGTTTCTTTTTGTTTTTTCAATTTTTTTTTAATTAGGAGAAGATATGCTCCAATTTATGCATTATGCGAGAAAAAAATATTCTTTTCTTCTACAGATTGCCATTGGAAGGGTACTAAGTGTAAGTGAGAAAGTACCGGATATGGTATATAATAGAAAATCAAGGTCGTATCTGGTGAGTTTCTTTCTGCATCATTATCTATTTCAAAATTTGTAGTCTTACGAGTTTATTCCAGTACCTTACTTGAAGTACTTAACAGGTTCATGGGCTCGCTCGGCACTTTTTTAACACTCCTTCGATACTGTAAGTATGCTATTCGGTATCAAAACATCCGTTTATTCCTTTTTAATTATTCCTATTTTTGATGCTAGATGCTCTTGGTTGACCTATTTTGAAAAACTCCTGATATGTAACAGTCAGGCCTGGAGCAAATCACCGAACACGATAAAACAGAGACTACTTCCTGGGCGATCAAGTAATTACGCTCCGGATAATATTGAAGAAGTCTTTGGGTACCGAGTGAAGGCTAGCTTAGCGCCTATACTTTGGTTTATTTTCGCCAAGTATGGAAATTTTGCTGCAAACTCATTGCTTAGTATATATCCATCCTCCAACGCTAATCTGGTCGAGATAGTATGCGATGTTGTTATAAAGCTCATACGTGACGACTTCAACTATGTCCTTTCTGAACTGAGCAATATGGCGATTCTTGCTGAGGTGGCAGCGATCGGGCAGCTGGACGTTTCTTGGCTGAAGAAGGTTCTAGAAGAGATCGACGATGTGAGAAAATTCACTGTCAGAGCAGCTACGAAAGATTTTGACGCAAGAAAGAAGGTGATGATGGTGGCGAGGAAACGGTTCAAGAAAATACAGAGGAGATTCAGCGACCTTGAACATATTTATCAGATATTGAGAAACGACCCGAGTTATATTTAAACATTATTATTCTGACATGTGAAATTTGTGATTTCAATGGATTTTTGCTTTGGTTATGTGATGTTTGTCATCATAGCCTATTTACATTTTGGACATTGTATTAAATTTTTAAAATGCTTTATCTATTAAATTAGAGAAATTATAATTTTTTTTTATTGATTGAAATTAACGTGTAAGGCTAATTTTAAATATCGGTGTCTAATAAAACGTGTATTATCCAATAAAATTCATCGAGTGTAACATAAAACGAACTAGATTTAGATCTTCGGCTATGTCTAAAAGTAGGAAGTGTAACAATAAATTAAAACCATTTTTCTTTAATTTAATTTTTTTGAAAGCTAATTTAATTGATTAACTACTGGTAAAATAATCAATTTTGCAGTATACAACTACTTTATAATAATAACAGTAATAACTATTATCAACGTTTAACTCGACGAAAATTAAAAACTCGACGAGGACGTGAGTTTACGATATAGTTCGATATCATTTAAAAAATTCAATTATTTAAAAGAAAAAGTATCCTCAAAAACGAAAAACAAAAAAAAAAAAATTATTTGTCACGTGACATGATTGTATAAGTATAATAATAATAATATTAATATGTCAATATAATGAAGACGACAACATTATAGTCATAAAAATCATGCAATATTCCTAAATAAAACAAAATTTCCAATCTCACAATCTAGGATATAACATTTAACATGCCATCATTATCCAAAAGCACTATAATAAAAAAATAAAAAAATTGACAAAGGGCAATTTGGTCATTTCACAGTATCCAAAAAAGGAATAAATTTGAAGTCCATTGAGTCAGCAGTGAAGACCCCCAAAAGGTAGAGAGAGAGAGAGAGAGAGAGAGAGAGAGAGATATGTTAATAAACACAGAAACAAAAATCCTACTGGAATTATTAGATTTTCTCACACAATTTAATTTGAATTTAATCTGCCCCCATTAAATCACACACACACACGCACACACAAACACGCACAATTTGGTATTTGTTTGACGGAAAAAAGCAGAAAAGGAAAAAAATCTGTAATCTGGGAATCCACGGATTTGAAAAACAAAAATGAGCAGTAATTGATGGAGTGAGGCAAAATCCGGGGTGGAGGTTTAAGAGAGAGGGGGTTGTTGTCTGGTCTGCATGCACGACATTTTGCAACACACCCCTCTTTTGCTCCACCATTACACCATCACCATTGTCTGTTTCCGAGCTTTCAATTTTCAATTTTTTTTTTTTTTTTTTTTTTGTTTTTAAAATCATAAAATTGAACTGCATTTGCATCATAAACCAGTTTTTTTGAGGTCGGCCGTCTTGCTCTTCCGCTGCGGAAGGTGGGAATTTTCAATTTTTTTTTCTTTATTTGGTGTGATTTTTCTGGGGTTTCTGATTTATTTAAATTTTTAATTTTTTTTTGTTGTTGTTGTTTTTGATTAATTGAACAGGTGAATAATCATAGAAATGGGGTCTGGTAGGCGAGATGAATCTTCGCAGAAAGCGATTGAGGGTGAGTTGGTTGATTCTGGGAATAGGCTTTTCAAGCTTCGTTCATCAACCGATGACCTACTCCCCCATGTTGAGGTCAGTGTACACACACACACACACACACACACACACACACACACACATGTGTGTGTGTGTGTGTGTGTTTTTTGTGTGCAGGGCATCTATTTGTGCAAATGCTTATTTGATATGTTAAATCTCAATTTTGATTTACTCATAAAGCTCTACCTTTTTTTTTGTATGATTGTCTTCCATGTCTAAGTAGCCTAATTCTTGTCACATATGTCTGAAATGGCTATTTATTTTTTGTGTGTGTGTGTGTGTGTGTGGCTGTGTGCATACATTTTTGTTGAGGATCTGCACATCAAAAAAGATTGATTATTTTGTCTTTGATATATCTTTTTATGGAGCTTGTCTCTCTGTGTTTGTTATGTGTTTGTTTTGCTTGTCTATCTTTGTGTTTGTTATGTGCAAATTCCGCATTCATTTAGATATTCATGCAATTGAAATTTGAAACCACTGATGTGTGAAATGAGCCATTCTTAAACTACCATTTACTGTATTGATAAATCTTTTGTGTGTGTTTGTGTGTGTGTGTGTGTGTGTGTGTGTGTGTGTGTGTGTGTGTGTGTGTGCATGTATGTTCGGGGTTTGTGATGGTTCAATCTCCATCTCCTTGAAAATGGAACTTATGTGTTGTGGTTGAATTTTGATCACAATTATGCGTTCTCGATTGTTGAATTGTGTGGTTTTGACGTAGTTTATGGTTATTGATATTGATCACGATTTATGGGTTATCTTTTGGTGAAATTGATGGATGTTAAGTTCGGTTTAATTATTCTTTGACAACAAGGATTTTAAGGTCGGTTTATATATCGAAACAAATCTTATTTTGTTCTTTGCATTAATTACCCACTTGAGTATATACTGTTGTATACGCACTGCACTGCATTATACAAAAGCCTTGTTTTGCTGATTATGCATTTCGATTCCCATTTTCTTCGCTGCTGGTCAGTTTTTGACGACTTAAATTGCTTCATAAAATTCATTTGATGTGAAAAAGAGGGATTTGCCTATAAAACCCGATTCTTTATTTTTTACCCCGTAACCTGTTTTCGAGCTAGTTAGATATAATTCGTTTTCTTGTTTGTATTTTCAGAGAGTAGAGAGACTTTTAGCTCAGGTATGGCAAAAGCCTCCTATGTCAACATGTAGGTCACTTCTTCCTCTCATGAAGGCACTCATGACCGATGAAGTGTCGCGCCATCAAAATTTAAATGTCCAAATTGCCCTCGCATCGTGTTTTAACGAGCTCACAAGAATTACTGCTCCAGACCCCCCTTATGATGATGACCTAATGCTGGTACACAGATATGCTCCGTTATTTTTGTTTTTATTTAATTTAATAAATTAGATAAGTATCTGCCCCTCTTACACCATAGTGCTATGT
The DNA here is from genome assembly GCF_056151865.1 of Erythranthe guttata. NCBI lineage: Eukaryota > Viridiplantae > Streptophyta > Magnoliopsida > Lamiales > Phrymaceae > Erythranthe > Erythranthe guttata. The sequence continues at coordinate 14,214,578 of NC_142541.1, read as the reverse complement.
GGTTGCTTTTGAACAGGTATTCTTTCGGTTATATATGATTGCATTTAAGCAGTTGCCATGCGAGACCGGTCCCAACTTCTCTAGGGCTTTGAAAATTCTCGAAACTATGGCGAAGGTGAGATCGTCGCTTATGTTGCTGGACATAGATACAGATGGTTCTCTCATTGTAGAGATGGTCCAACTTTTTCTCGATAACATTAGGTAAATAATTCAAGTACAACATCAATTTCTTTTTCTTCTTTCGATGTAATGTGTATTAATTAAATGAGATTTTTAATTGCATTGAAGGTCCAGTCACCCTTTCGATGTGTTCCAGTACATGGAAATGATAATGACTATGGTGATACAAGAAAGCGACTCAATCTCGAACGACCTTTTGATTCCCCTTCTAGCTAGTGTGAAAATGGAAAACAAGGTAATGATTCTCTTCTTTAATCTCTTGTGATAGATAATACATCACTCGTCTGTGATATATTCTCGTTTTATTTCGTATTTTGTATTTCAGGATGGTTCACCTATTTCATGGGAGTTAGGGAAGAAAATCTTCGAAAATTGTGCGGCCAAACTCCATCGTTGTCTTAGAGAAGCAGTGAGGACAATGAATCTGAAAATCGAGGATTATGCTGAAATAGTTGGTTCGATAATCCACGATGCATCACTTGGGAGAAACATGGTTCGTTCTTTTAAGCGTTCTCTCTTATATTAATTCTGAATTGATTTGTGTTAGGTTCCATTGATTTCTGTTTATTTAAAACTGAATCTGTTTGAGCCATTCTTTTTCAGTTTGTCGGATAATGAATATTTGGATGATAGACGATCAATGTTTTATTCTGTGCTTAACTTAATTATGATGTGCTATTTATATAAGCGTGAATGAGTTGAACGAACTTATTGATGCTATAATATTCTTCTTTGAAAAGTACTAGCTGTTAGTTACATATGGTATTAAGTATTCGTTACAAGACTTTATCAAACATTATAAAACATCTTTCCGTATTCATCAAGTGTTTCGTCATTAACCGAGCTCGCTAAGCATTATAAGACAAAGTCATCGGTCAATGAAATCGAAGCCTAAATACTTGTATATCGATTAATATTTATGGGCCACAACAATATACTAACAGATAAAACAGCTAATGGAAGTCTTATTACCAGCTACTTCATCTACAAGGTTACTCGGTTAGAGAGTAAATAACCTTTTAATGTTGCATGTGAAACTTTTTCATAAATAGGTGCCAATTGAGATTCGAATCTCGTCCAAAGGGATGTCTTATAATTATTGAACATTAAACGACAGACCTCTCTAACAGCTAAAATATTGTGTTGGATTAAAAAAACTTCGAGAAAAAAAATAGATACTTTGTGCTTTTAATTGCTTGAATGATATTTGATGATTTAATCTTGTTATAAATATGTTGCATGAAATTTTCGGACAATATAGCTAACTTTCCTAATATACGAGAACACGTACTTTGCATTTTAAATGAACAAGCTACTTTATTCAATGAGAAGAGTATATTCCCTTTTAATGCATGCGAATGATGGCAATATAACTTTTATCATGTATTGTGTGTTATGTCAAGGTAAGCTAATCTAATAACGGATTTTTCGTGTAAATCTTTATTAGGCGACTTAATGTCGTGTAGATTAGTTTAATCTTTTCAATGTTGAATATTCAAGATCCCGATGATGTCACGATTCACAACATTTAGTTACTTTTATACGTCATGGGGGTATTTCTAATCTTGAAAGTCGGTTTCTTTTACGAGGATATTTTTTTTAACTCAGTCGAAATAAAATGTAACATTTTCTTACCATAACAATATTACTTTAGAGCTAACAATTTCCTGTTTAAATGAATTACGACTACAGACCGAAACATACTATTCCAAAGTTATTTTGCAGTATGTGTTATGCTATATTTATCCAGAATAGCTAAGCAATTAAAAACTAATTCTTTCTCCATTATCATTTGTTTTGTGAAATCAGGTGTCGGAAGAAGTTGCACCAACTGTTGGTGACGTGGCGTCCCCATCAGACGAAGTTCCCAATGCTATTAATGAAGATTCCGATGCTCAAGCGAATAACGACAGTGAAGCAACAGAATCCGACAATGAAAAGTCATCGGAGAAAATAAAGGACAATATAGGTCGAAGGAGAAGGGGCAGAAAACCCAATTCTCTGATAAGACCGGAGGAGGGATATAAAGGATCTTGGATGACAGGTGGCAAGTCCGCTGACTTGTCGTCTGATGGCATCCTAAGTAATTCTTCGGAGAAGAGAAATGATTCTTTTAGTGAAGGAAGTATTCTGAAAAGGGATCAGCCAAAGAAGAAGAAGAGTAAGGACAATGATGTTGAATTTTCGTCAGCGTTGAAAAGGAAAATTTCGCAGAGTAAAGTGGAGAAAGGTCAAAATAGTCAAAAGAAGATAGGTAACGGGGCTATTGCTGGATCTAGTAGTAATGGAGTGGAGAAAGAAGGAGGCAAATACGAGTTATCTCAAGAACAAAATGGGAGGAAAGAAAACAATGTAATCAAACTAATGTCTTTGATTGATATTTGTTTTGATGGCTTCTGTCTCTAGTTCTTCGACTTCTAATTTTTTTTTCTTTTTTTGGGGGAATTGCAGATGGAGGAGTTTTCGATGTCTAAGCCTGCAAAAGCCAAAGGCCCGAGCAAAAATGACAAGGAAAAGGTGCCATCCTATTGTTGTTATATATGGTGTAAATTTGAACTATCTTTTGCAGGTGTGAAAATCGGTCGGATCGGAATTAGCACTTTTTGAAAAAAAATAATTTTTTTTTCGGAAGTGAAAAACTAATTAGATTCTGTTCCAAAAAAATTATCAGAAAAAGTGCAAGTCGGAAATTCGAGAATTGGAATCGATGGAATTCGGAAGATTTCATTTTTTTAGTCACGTAAAATACAAAATGCACAATAATATGGATATTATAAGTGTAATCTTTTGAGATGCGTATTTTAACATTTATTTTGGAATAAATGCTTTGAATTCAGAAGTCAAGAAGACCCCGAGTTGCTTGCGGAGAGGAGTTGGTTAATTTAAGGATACAGGTCTGGTGGCCGATGGACGAAACGTAAGTAATTACGTATCTCATTATTGCTAGTTTGTTTATCTATAATTTATTTTGTTACATTGTCATCTCTGTTCCGGAAATAAATGATTCTGCATGTATGCCTGACTGTTGATGATGCTTACTAATTAGCCTTTTTATTTCCATTTATGATATGTTCGAAATCATGGTTCAAAGTGGATGAATAAGCTTTCTGTATTAATTAGAACGCTTACTTTTGGTAATTAAAGATTTTATTAATTACGCTTTGCGTGAAAATAGCATACTTTTTCGTCTCATATTCGAAGGTGCTTTATATGCAGGTTCTATACCGGCACTGTCAAGGATTTCGATCCTGTGACGAAGAAGCACACGGTACTTAGATGCTTTATTCTTGTTTGTTCATTCTTTTTAATTATCTTCATTTATCCTCTATTTTTCAATTATGCTGCTACTTTACTTGCAGATTCTGTATGATGACGATGAAACCGAAACATTGAACCTCAGAAAAGAAACATGGGAACTTTTTGTCGAGCCGAATACACAAGTAAGATGCTGTCGATTCTTTGTGGTATTTTTCTCTTCTGTATGTTTTTTTTGGTGTTAACTTTTATTTATATGTGTAATTGTGTTACGAAATATTTCAGAAACAAGAAGCTGACGGCCCATCTCTTCCCAAAGAGAGTATCAAGTAAGTTTAATTTAAAAAATATTCTACGTATACTTTTTTTACGTGTGAATAATTCTTCGGTCAATTTTGTATCTTTCGAGACATAATTGGTTTTAATTCAACAAATGAAACGTAAATTGATGTGTTTCATGAACTCGACCAGGACTCGGGAAAAACCCGCAAAAAGGAAAGCGGTCTCGTCAAGAAAAGAAAATGCCACCTCATCATCTAAAAGGTTGGTTTTTTTTTCCTTTCTTTTTTTTCCCCGAAAAAATTGAAATTTCAATGGTAGTCGTAAGTAAGTTTCTTAATGGTAGTCTAATAATGGCGAACGTTTTCTGTTAACAGATCAAAGAGTGAAGATTGCAGTGTCGATAAAAATCCTGCACCTGAAATCATAAATGTGGATGACAATGATGCCTGCGAAACAAATGTCTCGACAAATGATGGAGAGAATCTTGCAAGCAAGGAAGAGTCCGGAACATTCTTGAAGCAAACGGAAGTTACTGCAATTCCCATATGATGCAACGAAGCCCTAAATTCCAAACATACAGAAATCGATTTATCTTGAATTAGCTAGCATAACAAAAAAAAAAAAAAAAAAAAACGAGTATATCATGGCCTCATCTTGACTTGATCCATTCTCTATTAATTTAGGCTATGGTATGAACTTAGTCATCTCGTTTATTTTTGTACGGCATTAAATTATTTTCTTAGGTTTCGAAATACTCGAACGTACGGCTGTATTTGGCCATTTTTTTCTTTTCATTTGCTCTCTTGATACCCGGATTTTGCAGAGTTAGTAAACTTTGAACAAGAAAGTGCTCCTTGTTTTCTGTGTTTTCGGGTTTTTTTTTGCAAGGGCGAAAACGTATTTTTGCTTTGTGATATCCAAGGTTAAAATCCATTGTTTTAGGAATTTTCAGCTGATATATAAATTTTGTGTTTGTAGCTTCAATCTTATGTGTTTTAATAGGTTTTTGCTTATGTCATGCAAAGGAAAAAAAAAATGAAAAATCAGAAGTATTTATTTATTAATTTATTTTGAGACACATTTTCAAACCAAAGGGCCCTTTACTTCACTGAAATCATACATTGGCCCCCTTTACTTTTTTCTTTTTCAGTAAACATTTGATTTTAAAATTATAAATTTAAATTTTGGAATTTTTCTTTTATTTTTTTTGGAAATTAAAATCGATTCGGGGATCAGACTCACTCTCGTAAGTATTCCATTTCCAACAAAAGAAAAAAAAAATTAAAAAATTCAAATATCGGATGTCTTGGAATTTGGGACAAAAATCGAAAATTCAAATATTGGTTTATTTGGAATTCGAAATAAATATTATATTTTCCAAAATCGAAAAATTATTAGGTTTAGATTTAAGGGCATCTTTTGGGCTTGAGGGAATATTTTGACTATTCTTTACATCACCCCTCACTAGCATTTTCAATTTTTCCATGATTATCAATATATATATATGTCTGAAATAAAAATATCTGAAATAAACTTCTTTTTAATCGATACCCGACATCACCAAAGTTAAAGAAAAACAAGGACGATTTGACTTCAAGATAGATTAACTTTATCTTCCTAATATAACTTATCTTCCAAAAAAAGTGGGGCTCAATTATTCTAATTGTAATAATTCAACGGCCTTCGTCGTTTGTGACTATAGTGTGTAGGACCTCATGCGCTACCAAATATCATAAACTAATTGTTGATTGGAAATACCAAAGATCGTAGCTTTATAATGCATTCATCTCACACCGCATGCAAGATATTCGATTGTGGATCGCTTCAAATTCTACACTAGCACTATAATGCAAATTATTATTTTTATCAGTATCCGAAAGGCGTGTTCAATGCATAGTAGCATGATTAACAATTTTTCTGGTCACAAAAATCGACCATTATAAATGCGATTATATACGATCCGATACATTCATTCGTTTCGAGCTCTAAGTTTATTGATTCAAATATATATATATATATATATATATATATATATATATATATATATATATATATATATATATATATATATATCAACCGAATTTGAATTCATAAACACGGAAATTTCAATCGAAAAAGTATTGAGTCATTATTATTGAAGTTGGGGTAAATTACGACCACCCCTGAGCTAAGGTTAAATTACGAAAATCCTCTCGAGTAATAACAACCACCTCCTCAACTATTACACGTCCATCTTTATAGTGTCAAATTCAACAGAATCTTCTAAATTACGTGGAATATTCTCTAGTTTGTAAGTGTTTTGTGCAAAAATGCAGTTTCTGGTGCACCACAATCTGATATTAACAAAGTCAAAAGACACGTCTTATGATCATCTTATTTCAAAATGTGCAGCTCGAATTGGGTAAAACAAGTACAAACTGGAGAATATTATACATTATCTAGAATATTCCACAAAATGTAATACCGTAACAGTGGACGTATAAGAAGATTCATTGTAAAATGGTGATTATAATTATCCAAATATGAAGGATCTTTTCGTAATTTGACATTACCTCGAAGTGACCGTAAGTTACCCTTAAAGTAGCAACAATAATATTAAATGCTATTCAAATGAGCCCATTCTATTGTAATTGGACAGTTCATGTACGATGCAATCACTCGAACTTATCTTTAACTCCAATAATTCAATTTTAAATATGTAGTGCTGAGGAGTATTTGACACTTTGCACCCTTAAATTACATGTCATTGGCTCTTTGCACCATAAAATTAGAAAAATTAGAATGCACCTTCCAATTACTTTTGCTTGGCACTTTACACCCTAATTCATTTTGTTTGCTAGAAAAGTGACCTGCTACCTATTATGTGAAATTTGATTAGGGACAACATATTATTTTTTTCTTTTATTGCTCACAAAATTCCATTTTTTTTATCATTTTTTAAACAAGTACGAGATTATTGTCAATTACATCAATCCAAGAACTAATTTAACCATCTCTTTGTGCCAATGAGATAAACCAACCATTATAATATTCATTTATATATTTTATCTTATCCTTTTAGTTCAATATCTACTCTATAATATTAAATATAATTTTTTTTTTTAGGCATTTCATGTTTTAACCAATTGATGTAACGAAAACAATAAAAGTAAACCCCTTTTTTTATTTACACAAATAACCCTAATATATACATAATTCTCCTTTTAAGTCCATATGAACAAGAAAAAATAAGTTTTATTATCGGTTTAAAATACTATCTAAGTGGTGAAAATTTATGGAATTGCAGATTGCATGACCTTTATTTGCATATACCATATTAACAAACATTAATTTCGAATGTTTGATTTTAATTGAATACGTATTTATTTTAAAATAAATAAAATATAAATTTATTCAAAATTGGAGTAAAGTATGCTCAGACTCTTGATAGAGAACAATAACCATTATAGTTGTTCAACTGGTAACATGTCACTTTTCTAGTCATAAAATGAATTATGGTGCAAAGTGCCAAACAAAATGTAATTGACGAGTGCATTCTGTCATTTTTCCAATTTAATGGTGCAAAGTACCAATGACATATAATTGAAGGGTGCAAAGTGCCAATTATCCAAGTGTTGAGTGTCTGCAACAACGGTTATTCACAGTTAAAGTTTTTTTTTTTTTTTTTTTTGAGAAATTCACAGTTAAAGTAAAGATTAAGAAATTTAGCGATAATTTTTTTTTTCTTCTAAACTTAAAAAAAAAAGTTCATTACAAGGGGAAGTAGGGGAGGGGGATTCGAACCCTAGACCTTTACTCTATTGACAAGGCTATGTACCAACTCATTTAACGGTAGCTGTTTGATAATCAATTATTTAACATCAAAAGACAATAAATAAAATTCTTTTCGATAAATCCAAAATTATATAAAAATAATGACATGAATTATTGATTTCAATTGTAGATTTTTTTTTAATGAGTAAATACAGCCAGTCACATTAATAAAGAAAAAACAAAGAAATAGTCTACAATCGGAAATGCATAATCGCAAAAACAAGAAAGAGGAATAACATTACGAGCAGGGGCGAGTCCACCCTTAAATTACAAAACTTTCCCCATATTATACCTATATATCTATTAAGCCCACCAAATATTTATTAATTAATCCACTCAAAATCTAAATTAATGCAAAAAAATCCCAGTTATTATTAATTAGTCCACTCAAAATTCAAAATTATGCAAAAAAAAACCCCTTTTTCTTCTTTTTTTTTTGATTTTGTCACAAAAAAGTCATAAATTTTTTTTCGAAAAATTAAGCCCACCTTGTATCACATTCCTGAACTCGCCACTAATTACGAGTCCCGATTAACCGAACGAGCCGAATGGACAAGGTTGTCGGAGTTTCTGGACGAGAATCGAAATTTCCATTTAGACCAGAAACTCCGGAACCTAGGGATATAATGCATGGATGAGAACCATGCGGAGGAGCCCAATGGGCAAGGTTGCGAGCATCGGTGTGTGTCGGAGCATCCCGACGAGAATCGAAATTTCCATTTAGATCAAAAGACTCTCCGATCGAAACCTACGGATATAATGCATGGATGATCGAAGCATGCGGAGGACCAGTAAATTTATTTAGCTGGATTCTTGGTATTATATTTAGAGGGCCCCACATTTGCACGAGGAGGCACAAGGTTTTTCAGCCCACAAATTTAACTCCACCTGTTAATCAATTTGACCCGACAATTTTTTGTGGGTCAAATAACGTTGACATTCAAGTTGGCCAATCACTCATTCAAAAGAAATATAGACAATGCCAAATTAGTTGGCTTGTTGGATTAATCCTCTAATGAAAGCAAAATAGTTGACATTATCAATTGTATGTATGTATGTATGTGTGATGGTGGTCAGTTTGACAAGTTTGAGCCAAGCTTGCCACATGAGGACCATTGGTTGCTGGATTTATGGGGCTTAGATGCTTATTGCGCATCGAAGACATGACCTCTTTTGGAAGTTAATAGGAAGAAATGTCGTTTGTACCAAGCTTGCCAAACGATGTCTATGGGATACACGGTAATTAACAGACTTGTCAGCATATCCGAACATGCAAGAAACGATTAATGAGATAGGTAGCGGGCTGAATGAGAGTCGTCAACAAAAAAGGACTCAAATATATTCTACTTGAAGACATAAGAAAAATATGTACGTTAGGATTACTAATTTAGTAATTAATATAAATCTTGACTAATAAATAGATTCTAAAATAAGAATATCCATTAAGAAATTCCCTATATAAACTAATGTAAATATCCAATTAGAGGCACAATTTAACTATCAATATTTTTTTTTATTTTATGAATTATTTCTCTTGATTTATTATTTTTCGGTCATTCGTTTATCTTTGTCGGCCAAAATCCGATGTTAGGGAGCTTTCCAACGATCGAGTATGTAGGGTTCGAAAAAAAATTATTTTTCTAACAATTGTTCCGGATTTCACATTCTTCCTATTAGTGAGTTATTTCAAATTCTACTCATTATAAGTCGTTTCAAATCTATTCATTTCAAATTCTTCAATCCAAACGTTCAAATCGAATCATACATATACCTAAACAGAACATGTTCATGTACTCCATATGAATCTATCACAAATAATATATTTATTAAGATACAAAAAATAGCTAATGTAATAACAACCGTGCTTAAAATTGAAAAAAGAAAAATAAAGCTTCCACAAGCATACAACGGTAAAAGTCGAAGAGTGTAAGTTGGAGTATCGTGTGTCCGTACTAACTTGACGTCTCGAAAGACATTACTTATTATGGAAGACAAGTCGTCATGGTTGCTTTGACCACGAAAGTATGCTACCAATATGTATAGTTTATAACCGCATCCAAATTTACAAACCCGATGAACACCGTCTTCCTCCAGAGTTAGTCCGACGAATTCGGGCATCTTGATTATAAGACAATAAAAAATAAAAAATAAAATAAAAAACCATTTAGCCAAAAAAGGAGTTCAATTATTAACATGCAAGAAATTTCATAATTATTCCCCAAGTTATATACCTTAGTACTATTATCCATAAAGAATGATGTTGACTATCAATCCACTTGTGGACCATTATTGAACTGATTGAACAAACCTTCTCCTAATCTCCACCCAACTTCAACACTATATTCCTATTTTTTTTTTTTTATTTAATCATTAATTTTTTTTTCAAGAATTCCAATGGCAGAATCGAAATTAAGTGGACTCAAAAATTTGTATACATATTTCAACCTATGCAAAAACAATAGTTTTTTACACATACCACACACACAGTAGTACGTGTAGCCACCAAAGAACTTGCTCAATATATAAGTCCAATGAGAGGCTTAAAAAAAAAGTCCCAAGAAAACAAATAAAAATCGGGAAAAATACAGTTTTCGTCCCTCAAGTTTGCATCGATTTCACATTCGGTCCTCCATGTTCACAAAAAACACATTCGATCCCTCATGTTTAACAAAATCATCACTTTTGGACCTATTTGTCAATTTCCTGTTATTAAAACTAACGGAATCAAGCGTGTCCCAATCACCGCCTTGACCAACGGAATAACGTACGGCAAGTGAACAAAATTGTTAAAGTATTGAAACATGAGGGACTAAATGTGAAATCTGTGCAAATGTGAGGGCCGAAAACTGTAATTTCCCAAATAGAAAAATATATACAAAATTTGAACTATCTTCTGCAGGGGTGAAAATCAATTGGATCGTAATTAGCACTTTTAGAAAAAAAAAATCATTTTTTTTTTCGGAAGTGAAAAACTAATTAGATTACGTTCCAAAAAATAATCAGAAAATTTGCAAATTGGAAATTCTGGAATTGGAATCGATGGAATTCGGAAGATTTCATCTTTTTTTAGTCACGTAAAATACAAAATGCACGATAATAAGGATATTATAAGTGTAATCTTTTGCGATGCATGCGTATTTTAACATTTATTTTGGACTAAATGCTTTGAATTCAGAAGTCAAGAAGACCCCGAGTTGCTTGCGGAGACGAGTTGGTTAATTTAAGGATACAAGTCTGGTGGCCGATGGACGAAACGTAAGTAATTACGTATCTCATTCTCAGTAGTTTGTTTATCTATAATCACATCCATCTTATGATATATATATAGACACAAGTTATTTTGCTACATTTGCATCTCTGTTCCGGAAATAAATGATTCTGCTTGTATGTTTGATTGTCAATAATGCTTCCTAATTAGCTTTTCTATTTCCATTTATGACATGTTCGGAATCATGGTTCAAAATGCACGAAGAAGCTTTCTGTAAGACGGCACATCTCTTGCCAAAGAGCTTATCAAGTAAGTTTAATTTAAAAAAAAATACTACGTATACTTTTTTTTACGTGTGAATAATTCTTCGGTCAATTTGTATCTTTCAAGACATAATTGGTTTTAATTCAACAAAATGAAACGTAAATGGACATGTTTCATGAACTCGATCAGGACTCGGGAAAAACCCGCAAAAAGGAAAGCGGTCTCGTCAAGAAAAGAAAATGCCACCTCATCATCTAAAAGGTTGGTTAGCTTTTTCCTTTTTTTTTTTTCTTCCGAAAAAATTGAAATTTCAATGGTAACCTAATAATGGCGAACATTTTGTGTTATCAGATCAAAGAGTGAAGATTGCAGTGTCGATAAAAATCCTGCGCCTGAAATCATAAATGTGGATGACAATGATTCCTGCGAAACAAATGTCTCGACAAATGATGGAGAGAATCTTGCAAGCAAGGAAGAGTCCGGAACATTCTTGAAGCAATTCCCATATGATGCAACCAAGGCCTAAATTCCAAACATACCGAAATCGATTTATCTTGAATTAGCTAGCATAACAAAAAAAAAAAAAAAAAAAAACGAGTATAGCATGGCCTCATCTTGACTTGATCCATTCTCTATTAATTTAGGCTATGGTATGAACTTACTTAGTCATCTCGTTTATTTTTGTACGGCATTAAATTGAGCAGCACAGACCCCCCTGTGTTATTTCTAATTGGCATAAAAGTCCTCGTGATTAAATAATTAGCATAGACCCCCTTATGTTTGATTTTATATAGCACACAGCCCCTTTTATCAGATTTAATTGTTGACTTAAATGAAATGACAAAATTAACCTTGATTTAAAAACACAATTTACTGAAAATTTGATTGAAAATTTGTGAAAAAAAAAAACAAGAAATATATAAGAGTCTTCTGTCTTCCCCGTTGACCCACTCCCACCCCAAAATAATTCTTCTTCAACAATCAGCAAATAAGCCATTTTTGTTGTTCCCCTTCTTCCTTCAATCTTCCACCACCATACCCAACCTCCATTACTTCCACCCGTCGCCGCCGCCGCCCCATACTCTGCCGGTGTTAGCTGTCACCACCATACCCAATTGCCATTACCTCCATCCGCCGCTGCCCCCGCCCCATACTCTGCCCCGTACGCTGCCCCCGTCACCATACCCACCCGCCGCCGCCGCCCATACTCAACATGCTTGTGCCCCTTCTTCGTCGACGGAACTGTGGAATATGTCGCCGGTTGAAGTGGTCGGAGTTTCTCGGGAGAGATGGAACAGAGGAAAGGCAGATTTTAGGAGTGGGGAGTTTTGGTGAGGTACCTTCCAAACATTTTGCCGGAAAAAAAATATATTTGCAAAGGGGCACCATCAGGAAGCATTGTGTGTGTGTGTTTTGCGTGGAAATTGTGGAGAGTTTGACTAGGATGCACGGACTCGCCAAACACTAGGAGAATCCGCGTATCGGACACCCGACTCGCCTGGACTCGCCGGGACACGGCTCCGACACCTTGTCGGGCCGTATCTGAATTTCCATAAAGTGTCGGGTCTGAGTATCGGGCCATTTTGCAATTTTATAAAGTAAGGGGACACTCTTTGAGATGTAATTTCAGCGTTTCTTTTAGTTGAAAGTACGTTTCTTTAGTTTTTTCTCTTTTTTTATTCTCTTTTTTTTTTTTTAAATTAAAATAGACAGCAAATTTTGTCAGAAGACAAATAACACAAGCAAAAGTCGATTCTTCTTCTCTTCTATGCAAAAAATTATATATATATATATATATATATATATATATATATATATATATATATATATATATATATATATATATATATATATATATATATATATATATATATATATATATATATATATATATATTATTTATAATTTATAAATATACCCCTATAATTTTAATAATTATAAATATACCCCTACATTTTTAATATTTACGCGTATCCACCCCGGTGTCCGTATCCTACTTTTTTAGAAATGCCGTATCGCGGTGTCCGTATCCGCGTATCGCGGTGTCCGCGTATCCGTATCCGTGCTACATAGGAGTTTGATTGGGGATGAGATGATTTGGAGAGAGGGTGTTTTAGAAATTGTCAAGGGCTGAACTGAAAATTCTTAAAGCTTCAATTTGGGGTTATGAAAATTTTGGGGCCAATATGTAATTTTCCACTTTTTATTTAAAGGGTATTTATATTTTTTCAGGTCAAAATATGCACCCCAGCTGCACAATGTGCGCGTGCGGAACACTATAAGATGTTAGGGGCCTTATTGGCTTTGACTAACTTTCATAGGGGGGTCCTTGCTAAATTTTTTAATACGAGGGGTTTTTCAGCAATTAGAGATTACACAAGGGTGGTTCTTGCAAAAAACCCGCATTAAATTATTTTCTTAGGTTTCGAAATACTCGAACGTACGGCTGTATTTGGCCATTTTTCTTTTCATTTGCTCTCTCGATACCTGAATTTTTCAGAGTTAGTAAACTTTGAACAAGAAAGTGCTCCTTGTGTGTGTTTTCGGTTTTTTTTTTTTTTTGGCAAGGGCGAAAACGTATTTTTGCTTTGTGGTATTCGAAGATTTGATCCTATGTTTTCGAATTTTCAGGTGATGTATAAAATTTGTCATACTCATCTGTGTTTTGTAGCTCCAATCTTGTGTGTTTTAATAGGCAATTTGCTTTTGGTGATGTATAAAATTTATTAATTTATTTAAAGATATATTATCAAACCAAAAGCTAGGGCCCTTTGCTTCACTGAAATCATACTTTAATCCTAGTGTAATTAGTAATATGTATTAATCATACTTTCTATTGTCCCACCATGCTGGATTAAACAATTCAACGGTCAGGCTTTTATTGCAATTTTTTAGTCATTTGTAACGACAATCTGTAGAAAATCAGGCGCTATCAATTGTTCTATACTCAGTTGGCGGTAGAAAAAACGCAAACCCTAGCTTTATAGTGCATTCATCACACACAAGCGTCAACGTCCACAACATTCGATTGTAGACAATAATGTATCGATCGAAGATTGCTTTCAAATTGTAGACTAGCACGATAATGCAAATTATTATTATTCATTAGTAGAGGGTCCCGAGAGGCGTGTTCAATGCACAGTAGTACGCGACTAAAAATTTTTTGGTCATGTCATATTTGGTCACAAAAATCGACTGCTATAAATGCGATTATATGCGATCAGATTCATTGATTCGTTTTGAGCTCTAAATTTATTGATTCTAATTCTTAGTATATATATATATATATATATATATATATATATATATATATATATATATATATATATATCAACCGAATTTGAGTTCATAAACACGAAATTTTCAATCTAAATAGTATTGAGTAATTCATTATTAAAGTTGCAACAATAATAGATTTAGCCTAATATAAATAACTTGATAAATCCAAAAATTATGTACAAATAAAGACAATGAATTATTGATATATATATATATATTTGAATAATGAATTATTGATTTCAATTGTAGATTCTTCGATATTATATTTAGAGGGGGGACCACATATATGTATGAATGAGGCACAAGGTTTTTCAGCCCACAAATTTAACTCCACCTGTAAATCAATTTGACCCGACATAATTTTGTGGGTCAAATAACGTTGACATTCAAGTCGGCCATCACTTCAAAAATAAAAGAAATGGAATAAACCATTTTTTTAATAATAATTTTATAATTTTTTTAAATAAACCATTTTTAATTCTTTTTTAATTTTATTTTATCGTAATATATTTCGACGATTCCGAATAGAATTGTCAAAAAAGAAATCGATATCTATGAATTGCTGCTAGAGATTTTTTTTGGGAATAATTTCTATGATATATTAACATATAGCACATCTCTTGAAAATGCGTACAATGACGGGACTTGATTTTGGCGATTTTTAGACATTAGATCGATAACAAAAGTGTCTATGTCAAAAAACAAAAAAAGAAAAAAAAAGATATTGATAGTGCCAAATTAGTTAATAACTTGTTGGATTAATCCTCTAATGAAAGCAAAATAGTTGACATTATCAAATGCTATATATGTGTGACGGTGATGAGTTCGATAAGGTTGAGCCAAACTTCTCACATCGGGACCATTTATAGATTCTAGATGCTCAGTATGCGCATCGAAGATACGATCTTTTTAGAAGTTCACCGGAAGAAAATGTCGTTAGTACCAAGCTCGCCAAACAATGCCTCTGAGATACACGGTTAACAAATTCGCCAATACATTCGAACATGCAAGAGACGATTCATAGGCTAGGTAGTGAACTGATAGTCGTCGGAAAAGGTAGACTCAAAAATATTCTCCTTAAACATATAAAAAAATATTATGTAAGTTATGATTAAAAACTTAGCAATCAATATAAATCTTGACTAATAAATAGATTCTAAAATAGGAATATCCATTAAGAATATCCCTATATAAACAAATGTAAAGATCTTATTAGAGCCACGATTTAACTATCAACAATTTTTTTTACGAATTCGTTCTCTCTCTCTCTTTTCATTATTTTTCGGTCATTTGTTTATCTTCGTCAGCCCAAAATCCGACGCTAGGTGAGCTTTCCGATGATCAAGTGAGGGTTCGGAAAAAGGTCATCTTGATTATAAGAAAATAAAAAATAAAAAAATCATTTGGCCAGAAAAGGAGTTTGATTATTGACATGCAAGAAATTTGATAATTATTTCCCAAGATATATACCTTAGTACCATTGTCCATAAAGAATGATGTTGACTATCAATCCACTTGTGGACCATTATTCAACAAATTGAACAAACCTTCTCCAAATCTCCACCCAACTTCAACACTATATTCCTATTTTATTTTATTTATTTAATCATTATTTAAAAAAAAAGATTTCAAGAATTCCAAGGGCAGAATCGAAATTAAGTGGACTCAAAAATTTCTACACACATTACAATCCATGCAAAAACTGAAAAACAAACAATATTTTTTTTACACACACCACACATACAGTACGTGTAGGCATAGCCACCAAAGAACTTGTTCAAAATATAAGTCCAATGAGAGGCTTAAATAAAACAGTCCCAACAAAACAAATAAAAATTGGGAATAAATATTTTTTCCCTCAAGTTTGCATCGATTTCATATTCGGTTCCTCGTGTTAAAAAAATTCAACACTTTTAGTCCTTTACTTCAATTTCTCGTCAAAACTAACGGAATCAAGCGTGTGTCCATCACTGCATTAACCAACGAAATAACGGTAAACTGGCTGAAGTGACCAAAATTGTTAAAAGTATTATTGAAACATGAACGACTAAATATGAAATTAGTGCAAAACTGAGGGACGAAAACTGCAAATTCCCCCAATAAAAAATATATACAAAATTTTACGTAGTAAGGTGAAATGACGAAATTAGCCCTAGCTCTCCCCCCCTTGCCAGCTCCACACAATGTCCTTCAACGCCGGCCGGACACCCTCGTCGCAAAACTTCACGTACTCGAGCGTGTCTCCGGCGGATTTGGAGAACTCCACCACCGCCACCTCCGGCGCCACCTCGAAAACCTCCGCCGTCACCGCCAATTTCCCCTTCCTCCCCTCCGAAACCCCCTCCAATCTCACCTTATAGTAGTCCTTGCTCGACAAAACCCTAAAATTCACCTTCTTCGCCACTGATTCAATTTTCGCCACAATCGCAGGAGCAGAGCATCTCGATGTGAACAGAGCGCTCGATTTCCTCCGGTTCTCGAACAGGCCCGACAAATCGAATCCCGACGACATCGACGATATGAACTCGAACGCGTTGTAGAACGGCGGCGGGGATGAAGATTTGGACCGGAGGATATCCTCGTGAACCGGCGGCGAAAAGGGGATCTGAGCCGGGAGGCCTTTTCTGAACCAGGGTAGTTTCGTAATTTCCGGGACCGTGATTCTTTTATCCGGGTCGGTAACAAGTATCCTGGAGATTAATTTCTTAGCTTCGAATGGAAACCATGGCGGAAAACTGAATTCCGCTTTGAAGATTTTGGTGTACATTTTCATGATGTTTTCGTGTTGGAATGGCAGAAAACCTGACAACAGAACGTAGAGGATGACGCCGCAGGACCATATGTCGGCCTTTGCGCCGTCGTACCCCTTCTTCCGGAGGACCTCCGGCGCGACGTACGCCGGGGTGCCGCAGCGCGTGTGGAGGAGGCCGTCGAGGCTGAGGTGCTCGGGGAGGGCGGAGAGGCCGAAGTCGGAGACTTTGAGGTCTCCGTTCTCGTCGAGGAGGAGATTCTCCGGCTTGAGGTCGCGGTGGGAGACGCCGCGGCTGTGGCAGAAGTCCACCGCGCCGACGAGCTGCTGGAAGTACTTCCTGGCGGAATCCTCGCGGAGCTTCCCCCGGGCGATCTTGGAGAAGAGCTCGCCGCCCTTGGCGTACTCCATGGCGAAGAAGATCTTCTTCTTTGTGGCCAACACTTCTTTGATCTCCACCACGTTCGGGTGGCGGACGAGGCGCATGACGGCGATCTCGCGCTCGATTTGATCCATCAATCCTTCTTTTTTCACCTGATCTTTGCTGATCACTTTGATCGCGACGCTCTCGGAAGTTTCGATGTTCCGCGCATGGTACACCTTCGCGAAGGTGCCTTTCCCTAGAAGCCGGCCGATTTCGTATTTTCCGAAGATTACGCTCCTGGCGGCCGCGGCGTGGTGGTTTTCCGGCTGCTCTTCCATTTATATATGAATTGGATTGGTTGGTATATATATATATATATGGTTTTGGGAGTAATTAACCAATCGATTTTTGAGGGTTTTGGAAGATTATGGAAAATTAGTTACTCCACTGCATTGGCGGTTGTTTGAGGCTGGCGGCGGCGGAGGAATTTAGTAGCCGTTTTGAGAGGAGATTTTTGTGATTATGTCACAGGATTTTGGTGGTGGTCTAGAAAATATAGTGAGTTAGTGTGTGTGTGTGAGAGAGAGATTTATAATGTCAACTTGTGATTGGTGAACATAGTTTTTGTGTAATCAGGGAGCCAATTGTAAGAAATAAATATCTGGGAATTTAATATTCAGAATTTTTTTGTTAATGCAATGCAATTATCAAAGTGGGACACGTTAAATATATATTAATATCCTACGGCCCTAAATGCACCAAATTATTAATATATATATTTTAATAATCTGGAGTGATAATATTTATTAATAATATAATGGGAGTACCAATTTGGTGGGGTTAATATTAATAATAATTAAGCAAAATACTTTGTCAGTAAACTAAGCTACATATGTTAATTAGTACTTAAAAAGTAGTACATGAGCTGGAACCCAAAGTTTCTCATGCATGTGTCTATTAATACTATAATTATAATAAGGGCAAAGTATTACGGTCACCCCGAGGTATGGTCAAATTACGAAAAAACCCCTATTGTTTGGGTAATTACAGCCAGCCACCCCCTTCTTTTAAATATTTTTACATAAAATTTATGTAACTCAGTTATTTACCGAACCAAATCGTATATTTAGTTTGGTAAACGGTATGAAATTTTGGTTCGGTTTTACCGATTTAACATCCCTAAATTTACCTCATGAGGGATATTTTCGTAAGATAATACATAGTTGAGGGGTGGCCGTAATTACCCAAACAGGAGGAGGGTTTCGTAATTTGACCATACATCAAGGGGTGGCCGTAATTTGCCTTAATAATTATCATGGTTTTAATATTATCTTTTATTTGTTTATGCCATGTGGGTGCAGTCACTAATATAATATACAAATAAGGTTGATTATAATGGCACTAGATCCCCATTTGATTTTATACTGTTTTATTATACTGTCCTATATGATAGGCTATTGTAATAAGACGTTAAATTTTTGTACATTTTTCAGATTAAAAAAATGTACATTTTTTATAGCGAGTATTTTCGTAAGATAATACAAAATTGAGAGGATAACTGTAATAATCCAAACAAAAGGGGAGTTTTTGTAATTTGACAATACCTCAGGGTTGCCGTAATTGCCCTAATAATTATCATGGTTTTTATATTATCTTTTATTTTTTATGGCATGTTGGTGCAGTCACTAATATAATATACAAATAATTTGGTTTATTATGATGGCACTAGATCCCCATCTGATTTTATACTGTTTTATTATGCTGTCCGATATGATCGGCTATTGTAATAAGACGTTGAATTTTTGTACATTTTTCAGATTAAAAAAATTGAAATTATTTACGCGGTAGCAAAATTACAAATTACAAATACGAACCCGTGTTCGAGTTCTTATAGCAGCGCTAATAAATGATTTTTTTTTAATTAAAACTCAGTCTGCGCGCCCAAACCGGGCGCGGGAAGTACTTTTGTTAGTAGGCCACTATTCTACCATCGAAAGTTGATAGGGCAGAAATTTGAATAATCGCAACGACGGGCAGAGCCCGTGTCGACCTTTTATCTAATAAATGCATCCCTTCCAGAAGTCGGGGTTTGTTGCACGTATTAGCTCTAGAATTACCACGGTTATCCGAGTAGCAGGTACCATCAAACAAACTATAACTGATTTAATGAGCCATTCGCAATTTCACAGTCAGTCTGCGCGCCCAAACCGGGCGTGGAATACCGGACCGGGCATTCGGTTTGGGCGTGAATCGGGTTTTTTTGCGCCCAGTTTGGTCGTGAAACGTATTTTTCGGCGTCCAAATTGGTCGTGAGTCGCGTCTTCGCGATTTATAAACCAAAAACGAACAAATTTTACGTCATTGGGTTCCGTATCTCGATCCTCATTCGATGCACTCATTTTTCTTTGCAAATCGCTACAATAACATGGGTTTTGGAACGATTTCTAATATAAAAACTATTAAAAATAAAATTGTAGAGAGAGAAAGATAGGTAGAGAGTGGATTATTTAAACGCGCATTCGTAATTTTGCTATCACGAATATCACTTCGCTTAAAAAAAATGTACATTTTTTTTATAGTGAGTACATCTACCATTAGCTGAGCCAGAATTTGCAGTCCGTTGAAGTCGAATGCATTTAAAAAAATATAGGTGGACGACATTAATGATATTTATTATACACAAAAATCTTTATATCTCCATACAAAATAATATAAATTTTTGAGAAATATTTGGCGGGACGGGGCCCTGGCCATGTAATGGTTCCGCCACTAAATATTGAAATTGATTGAAATTGAATGATAATTGAATAAATATACATTTTTTTTCTTCATAAAACATTAAAAATTAAACCACTAATGTTTATAGCGTATACATGCTTTTCTTATTTATTTTTGCGTCTCATCCCCAATTACTATTATATAAAACTTCAAAAACAATCGAATAAAATTACAAAGCTTTTTGATATTTTTTCTTTTTTCTTTTTAATCGTAGATTGTTTCATCTTTTATATCATTAGTTCTTAATGACAAATTGACTATGAGAATTGAGAAACAATATGCAATAATTACACATAAAAAAACAAATTAAATTATCAACTAAAATATGTTGTAGCAAAATCAAGAGAGTTTTTGTTGGGGTATGAGGGAGTTTTCACAATATTTCAGATTTGACGTAATTAATATTATTGCATCTTCAAGAACGTTACACGTCTTCATTTTTTGGCACCAATAAATTGATTGACAAAGGGAATCATGACATATAAAAAGATGAAAGAGAAAGCAACTTTTTTAAATCACCAATAATTTATTTCCTCTAAAAAAAAAAAAAAAAATCACCAATAATTTTACCTTTGTGTATTGGATTATATATAAGATTCATATTTGATTTGAAATCATTTTTCTTCACCAACTAACATAATGTATTCAATTCATATGTCAATCGATAAATGAAATTCATTTGACTTGACATATTACTAGGATTGAGATTGAGTTGGGTCAGTCGATTACAACCTTAACTTAAAACCGACCTATCCGTCAAACTATTTTTGCTTAAATTTGAAAACCGTTGCCGACCCAACCTTTGTAGGTCGGTTGATGGCTAGCAACTGAATATTTAGTTCTGGATTGGGAAGGTTGATGGTTTATACCCGCAACCTAGTTCACTTAAAAAAAATTCAAATTTTGGAGTAAAAATATCACATTCTACGTAATGCCACGGTGCGATCATCATTTATCAATTCAAAATAATTAATAACAATTTAACAAAAAAATATAATTTGGAAATTCAAAGTAATTTCAAACATGCACAAGAGATTTAGTGGAGTTTTGTAGGCTTTTTGTTTAAGTTTGGGCATAAAGAAACTGGTGGAAGATTTATGTCAATTTTTTTTCCTTTGTTGATTGTTTTTTAAATTTAAAATAATAATTATTTTGATAATTTCAATAGCCACTTAAGAAAACACGGCTTTTATTTTATATTTTTAATAATATAGTTGGATGACCGATAATTATCGGTTAACTAACATTTGATAATATTAGAAACCACCAAACGACCCATTATAGATGGGTTGGTTGAAATTTTCGACCCGATCCAATGGGTCGGTTAAAAATTGATTTTCCGCCTAAAAATATGGTCGGTAATGGGTCGGTTAGTGGATAAAAACCAACCCAGTCCCAGCCCTACATATTACTTAGGGTTGTGCATAGATCGGTTTTAACCACCAACCAACCCATTTTTGACCCATAATTTGTGACGGATAATCAACCATCAACCGACCCATTTAAGTTGAGTCGATAATGTCAACCAACCCATGTATAGTTGGGTCGATAATGGTTTCTAATATGCTAAAAAGTTGGTTAGTCGGGTAATATCGGCCAACCAATTTTATTTATTAATTTATTATTAATTAATTTTATTTTAAGTATTTAATATTTTTAATTTCAGATTTCTATTTTATATCACATTTATTAAATTGTCTAATATTGACCAAAATTCTAAAAGCAATAAATCTAACCTAATTATTTAATTTGAACTATTTTAATTTTAAGACATGTAACCTAAATATTTGGACGATTATTATTTGTTGAACAATTTATGTTTAATTGCAATACATATGGCCCGAAATTTTGATTTTTTTTATTCGAATATTGTTGAACTAGTCATATTTAATTTGTAAAAGAAATTAGTGTTGTAACAACTAATAAAATATTACAAAAAATTAAAAAATATTTAGATGGATGACCCATCAACCAAACCATCAACCGACCCACTAAATTGAGTTTCAACCATCACCCAACCCATATAAATTGGATCGATAACGGTTTTTATTATTTACCAAAGTTGGTTGGATTGGTTCGGTTTTATGGCTGGTTTTTAACCAACCCAACCAACGCACAACCCTAATAATACTAATTATTTAATGATGATAGGTAATTTTTTTTAATTCTTTTTTTTGTTAAAAGAGGATTCTAACCTTCTCTTATATTCTATAATTGTCATTTATTTAAAGATTCATAATGCGGAATATTATCTTTGAATATACTTATTGATCGATGCGTCCTGAAAACACTTTGCCCGTTGCAAGTCACTTCATAGCTACTATATATATGGAGGTGAAAACCTTAAGCCGTTGAATGTAATCGTATTGTTAAAAAAGGAAAGTCGGAAGGACATCGGAGTTAGTACTCCGACGATAAAGTCAATTGAGAGCGACAAACAGTTTTAAGGATGGATTCATATATTTTAGGAAAGAAACAAACTGGCCTGCTTGTGTGTGTGGAAAAAAACTTACCCTCCTTGGGAAAGGAGAAGCTCCCATTTATAAAACTTCGATCCAGGCCCCAACAGTCCCAGAAAACCGGGGCGAGCGTATACCTACCTCCGCCCTTCTCCAGGTAATCTGAACCATTATTGTCATCTAATCAGTCATCGTCGCTTCGCATGATTCCTAGACGGGTAGCCTTTTCGCACATTTCCTTAGGCTCTCCTCCTTTTCCGACCGTCACCTGTCATTCGGGCAATTGATGCTGGTGTCAGTGAATTTATTACGCTGGCATGTGTGCGAGACGCGCTTACCAGAGTCATTTAATGCCTCCCTCCGAATTCGTCAGAGTCATAAATGCCTTCGGATAGAGCCACCATCCCGTACGCCCGCTCGGTCCTCGGCAGCTCGCTCCATTCGCTCGGTCATATCAACGAGGAGGGGTCTTTGGAGTGGGCTATTTCTTAGGCGGCATTCCTTAATGGGCCTTGGTGCCTTCTGCCTTTTGGGCTGAGCCTCTGCAAGGGCCTTATCTCCCGGGCTGCATTATTGTCCGGTTCACTTATAGTTCGGGTCTGGATCTAACAATTAGTTACTGGGCTTATAATATGGGTTTCATTGTTGGGCTATTTTGGATTTGGGTAATCATATAAATTCAGGCCTAAGGCCCATTGTTATGTTATGCTAATTAAAATAGTTGCAATAAAAGTTGCAGCATTTGCAAATAAAATTTAATTTTTAACCATGTTTATGAGATACAGGCTTAATTAAGGTTTTTGACCCAATTATCTTCTTATTTGGGTCTGCCACATTTAATACGCTTATAGATTAAATATGCCTTAACTCGCCCAAAATCCCGACCGAAGGTTACACCATAACTCCTATGGTTCCACCTCGTGTCGCCGCACGTCGTAAAGACGAAAGAAGTTTACTCCTTTTTAGGGTTTCGGAGCTTCCGATTTTCGGCAGCCCTTCTTGGGCTCTACATGCAATTCATGTCATTCACGTGGATGAGGCCCATGTGCGCGAGACAGTCCATACGAATTATTATTACGAAATTATCTCAAATGTCGTATATTATATTATATTACATTCCTACCAAATTCAAATTTGTTGGGACTGTTTGTTCTTGATTTTTTTTTTTTTTCTATTACAATGTGTATTAATTTATGTTATTTGTATTAATTTTTTTTAATGAAAAGATTTCTATATTAGATATTCACACGTGTGAATGATACATGAAAATAAAAGCGTGTTGCCGACATGACGTGGCGTCAACGCCTCACTCACTTTCCCATATTACTGTTCCTATTTCGGCTTCCGCTTTTAATATAATTTTCTTATTTTACACATGTTAAAAATAAGCATTTCAAATTAATAAAAGTAACAGTTTTAATTAATAATTAATTAAATGAATACAATTTTATTACAATTGTTTTAGTTCATGAAAGAGTGTATATAGAGTACGAAAAAATGTGGAAAAACTCATCATGTGTTTGTTTATTTAAAATTAGGGAAATGAAACCTTGTCTCCCTGTGAATTAACACAATATAATATTCATTAGACACGAATATACGCATGGTGCACTCTCACATATTAATTAATATATAAAATCACCAGAATGTAGATTTACCAAATATATATTGATTTTATCACAATTTATATAATATTTGTAATATACAGTTACATTGTTTTTATTTACCAAAAACAATTTAATCATTGACTATTTATCAAGAAGACTTGCACACTAAATCGATAGGAAAAAAAAACACAGGACAAAATGACAAGAATAGAACAAGAAAAGACCATTAAATTCTTCCAATCGGTTATTTCTACAATACACTAAGTAAATGTTACATCGGGTGATTTTTTATCGTTGATCTACATACAACAATGTGGGTGTGTATGTATATGTTTGTGTGTACATAAACGATAAAAATCTACCCAGTAAATTTCATCCATATATAACACACTATAAACCATATTCTACGTAAAGCAAAATCATATTATTAATCACACTGCTGGAAGAAAGAGAGAATTGACCAAACATATGAAAGTGATATGTATTAATTAGTAGTTGGCCAATTAATAATTATTAACCAATCCTATAAGTTAATATATATATATATATATATATATATCCATTATCATACAATGATGACGTCATGCAGTGCATCATATATAAGTTAGTCAATTGCCATTCCCACATGTGTTGCTCTTAAGTCTTGTGGGACTACATTATCTGATGTTCATATATATAGATTGTCAATCTATAGAAGGTCAAAGTCAAGCAAATGTTTGGCCCATTTTTCATTTAATTTTGTTAAAATATTGGGTAAATTACGACCACTCTATTAATGTTAAATTACGAAAAAATTTTATTACGTTTGAATAATTACAATCACTTCCTCATTATGAATTTTCTTACACGTTCACCCTTGCAGATAATGTGGAACATTCTCCAGTTTGTACTCGTTTTACCTCATTCAAACTCCACATTTTGAAACAAAATGATCATAAGACGTGTCTCTTAACTTGTAAATATTATATTGTAGTGCATCAGAAACAATATTTTTGCACAAAACGAGTACAAATCAAAGAACATTCCGCAGATTATAGAAGATGTTGTTGAATTTGACACCATAAGGGTGTGCGTAGAAAAAAATTCATAGTTGAGGAGAGCGGTTTGTAATTATATCCAAACATGATGCGCTTTTTTGTAATTTAACCTTACCTCCAGGGAGCCCTAAAATATTATATTTTTAAAAATAAATGTGAAATACGAGATTTTTTTTTAGTGATATTAGAAGAATAAAAAAAATACTTTAATAAAGTTCGTAACAAAAATTCAGGGATATAATTATTAAAAAAGAAAAGAAAATTAGAATTTCACAACATACAAAAAAAAATAGTAATAAAAAAAAGGCGTGTCAAATTTGTAAACCAAAAGAAAATGGAATCAAATTAAAGTATATATGGTTTTCACATTAGATGGACATTCATCGTCTTTCCACGACCATAACTAGAATCAAACAAACCACTTTTTTATTGTATTGTCGGACACACATATAAGTCCAGAATAATATTAATAATAATAATAAGAAGAAGAATATTCTGTATTCGAAATTCAGTCCATACATTGAAAAAATTTTGAAAAAAGAAAAAAAGAAGTTCTACTTCATAGACAAAATATATAGAGGAAAATAATTTACCGTTTGTCTATTTGTACAGAGCCAGCTCTGACTAAAAGTAAGAAAGGTAGTCGCCTCGAACCCCTAATTTTTAGAAAAAAAATATGGGGTCACCAAATAATGTTTTGTATCCTTTATATGTACTAGTCATAGTATTGAATTCGAGAGGCATGTACTACCTTCGTTTCATATTAAGTGACGCTTAAGGTAGTTGCACTCTAATTAAGAAAGTTATAAAAATAGTCTTGATTTTGGGGTAAAATTTCTTATTTTGACAAATTTACCCATTTGTGTTTCTTCATTTTTTCCAATAAAGCTTCATTAATATTAGGGTAAAGTTGGAAAAAAAAAAGAAAATTGTCCTACCTTAAAATTCTAAAGTAACACTTAATATTGAAAAGAAATAAATATATGGCTAAAGTCTAGACAGACACTCAATTTGAAATGGAAGTAGTATTAATTAATGAAGCAAAACATTTAATTTATATTTATGGAAATAAATAAAATAAAAAATATGGTCCCACCTCCAAAATTTAAATGAACGAGTTCCCTAGACTTAAATATGACCTTATTAACGAGGATAAGGGCACCTCCCTATTGCATTCCAACTAGAAACGACTCATGCTATTATTATTATTATTATTATTATTATTATTATTATTATTATTATTATTATTATTATTATTATTATTATTATTATTATTATTATTATTATTATTATTATTATTATTATTATTATTATTATTATTATTATTATTATTATTATTATTATTATTATTATTATTATTATTATTATTATTATTATTATTATTATTATTATTATTATTATTATTATTATTATTATTATTATTATTATTATTATTATTATTATTATTATTATTATTATTATTATTATTATTATTATTATTATTATTATTATTATTATTATTATTATTATTATTATTATTATTATTATTATTATTATTATTATTATTATTATTATTATTATTATTATTATTATTATTATTATTATTATTATTATTATTATTATTATTATTATTATTATTATTATTATTATTATTATTATTATTATTATTATTATTATTATTATTATTATTATTATTATTATTATTATTATTATTATTATTATTATTATTATTATTATTATTATTATTATTATTATTATTATTATTATTATTATTATTATTATTATTATTATTATTATTATTATTATTATTATTATTATTATTATTATTATTATTATTATTATTATTATTATTATTATTATTATTATTATTATTATTATTATTATTATTATTATTATTATTATTATTATTATTATTATTATTATTATTATTATTATTATTATTATTATTATTATTATTATTATTATTATTATTATTATTATTATTATTATTATTATTATTATTATTATTATTATTATTATTATTATTATTATTATTATTATTATTATTATTATTATTATTATGAAAAAATAAATAAAATAAATAAATAAATAATAAATAAAAGGAAAAAAGAGCAAGTGTTGCTCGTGTGTCAAAATTGGACAACTCGTGAAGTTGACCAAATTAATTGATGGAAGAGTCGGTCTTTGGCGGTGTTGAAATATTCCATTTTAGTCAATTCTTCTTGCCAACTCTGAGTAAAATCAAAATCTCCTGAACACAAGATTGATTGTTCCTTTTTTTTTTTTTTTTTTTTTTTTTTTTTTTATGTTTTTACAACCACCCCTCAGTTATAATTAAATTACAAAAACCCCCTTCTGTTTGAGTATTACAATCACCCCTCAACTATAAATCTTCTTACATGTCCACCCTTGCGGCTTCAAATTTAGTAAAAAATTCGAGATTGTATGTAATATTATCACTTTTGTACCCGTTTTATCTCATTCAAACTCCACATTTTGAAGCAAGATAATCGTATTATGTGTTTTTTGGCTTGTATATATCAGATTGTGGTGCATCATAAACTGTAGTTTTACACATAACGAGTACAAATTAGGGGGATGGTTGTAATTTACCCTTACATTAAAATGGTATCAGATCCAACCCAAGTAAATGGTCTTGCATTCGGATGTAAGACGCCGCATGCATTCGAACGAACGCGTAAAAAAAATATAAATTTCAAGTGATTCACCTCAGTAAAAGTATAAAAACATTTGGTTATATTTCTATATATCTGAACTCGAACTCGAGAACCCTAAAGCTACCGTCTTTAGTTTTATCTAGTAAATTCAATAAAAGTATGCGACTGCTATCGTTTTTGGTTCAATTAGATATAAGCCTAGGCTCATGCTCGATTAATTAAAATATACTTCAAAAAATAATTTACTCAAGCAAAGTGCGGCTCACTATTTGTTTCAAGTCCCTATTTTTTTATATTTTTTTATTATTATTTGATTTATTCTTGATTGGCGCCAAACCATTTGTTAAGTTTAAAAATATGTAAGAAAAAGTTCAATGAACAAACCACCAACTTGCTATAAATCGTACAAGATTTGGTCTTTGTTCAAATGTTAAGTCTTTGAGGTTTACTAATTATTAATTAGATCAACTTTTTTTTTTTTTATGAAATTTGTCCAAATTTTGAGATGCATGCACTAATCATTTCTTTGTTAGGTTGAATTTGGATTTTGTGCTAAATACAGACAACTAATCACACTTTGAACTCAATCAAGTACAGTAGAATCTCGATAAATTAATAATATCGCCTAAATAATAGTTTCTTTTCGTACAAACTCGGTAAAAACCTACTAAATTATTAGTTCAGTAATTTAATATTTCACTAAATTAATAAAATTTTACTAGTTCCGACTGCATTAATTTATAGATATTTAACTATATATGTGTATATTAACTAATGAGGAGAGTTAATAATTGTCATCACTAATGTCTCAGCTTCGAGTGAATTCAAAGTTTCCAAGCCTTCCGTTGCAGAAATAATATTACGAGATTGATTTAATCTATATTCGTATTTGTAACTAATACAATGCAATAAATTAAATATACTACGTACTTTTCTTCGGAAATTTTCAATTTTATTTTTGAAGAAATTGTAATAACTCAAATAATTGGGTAAAATTAGTATTAATACCATTTTATTTTTTTTAATTGGAATAAACCTTTAATTAGGATTTAGGGGATGAAGCTTGACCTCACCACCATGACGTACAAAGGCGGTATTTTATGAGACTTTTGTTAATGACTATTATTATTGTTAATTATATATTATTATTATTTAATCCAATGTAGAAAGCCATATTATAACTCAACTTTTATAAGGTTTTGGTAAGGTTTAAGGTTTTTATTATTTTCTTTTTCTTCTAGAAATTGAAGCACATAGATTTGCATGTACAATTCAAAAATGGAAATTGGAATATTTCTAAGTGAAAGGTCAAATGTGTGTTCTACATTTATAACTAGTGTGCCTACTTGCATCCTTGAGTTGGACTTCATTGTAGAAATTTAAATGACAAAGATTAGTTCAATAGCAATACAATTCTCCCGTATTTCTTGATTTTTCGAGTCGATGAATTTCTTGACTTCTTGTATTAATGTATCTGCGTCAAAAGGTTAGATGAAAATTTGGTGAGCGCTGATTTTTCAGTTGAGACATAAAATATTTTTAGTATAGATTAAAAAAAAGTATGAGGATCTCAATGCACAGATGAACGGAGAACATAATTAACTTATTGTTGAAATTTTGACTGTAGGTAATTAAACATAAATATTTTTGTGGAGATTGTAAATATATGGTCCTTTTAAAATACAAGGTCCATGAAATATATTTTTTCAATTAAAGTCTTCAAAGTAATAGATAATATCATAATAAGTCCAAGATAATAAATAAGGGTTCAATTTGCAAGAATAAATCAATAAAAAAGAAGGAATATCGGCGACAAGTATTATTGAGAATAATTGCACTAGTCATGATAACTCTTACAAATAATATTTTATTATTTTTGTGTTAAGATAATAAAAAAATTGATCTGCAAATTGTACAGTCAAACTTCTATAAATTCATACAGTAAAAATCAGTTAAATTCTATTAATTTAGCAAAATATTAATTTACATTACCTCTAATAAGAGCTTTTTGTTTTCATAACGTTAATTAAAGTACAACCAACTCCACCTTAATTTAATTAAAAAACGAAGAACTTAACGTGGAAAATGCGCGTAAATGTGAAAACAAGCTCAAAAATGTAAAAACAAAAATGAAAAGATAAAGTAGTTCACTCATACTAAAAGACTGTATATTCATAAATGATTAGTATTAAATAATGAAGACCATATATAGTGATTGCCGATTGGTCAAAATAGGAGTTCAACTCCTTCAATTAATTAATTAGGGGCAAATTATGGAAATACCCTTTTGTTTGGGTAATTAGTAATTACAGTCATCCCTCGTTTTAAATATTTTTACATAAAATTTATGTAATTCAGTTATATACCGAACCAAATCATATATTTAATTCGGTAAACGGTATTAAATGTTGGCATACCGAAATTTCGGTTCAATTTTACCGAATTAACCTCCCTAAATTTACATATAGAGGAATCTTTTCGTAAGATAATATATAATTAAGGTGGGATGACTGTAATTACCCAAATATGACTACGACGATTAATTAATTAAGAGGTCATATTTATGAGGTATGGTACCCATTTTCATATCCTTTCTTTTCTTCTTCCAAAGGTGGGCTTGACTTTGACTTTAAGATATATATGAATTCAATACCCCATGTTTTGAAAGTCTTCTCCCTTTCTCCTTTGCCATTTTTTCTTCTTCTTTTTATTTATTAATTATTAATACTACTACTTTAAATGAAGGTTGATTTCCAATTATTACTTTTGTATACTAATCTAATTTTAGAAAAAAAAATATTAACTATAATTATGTAGGGTATATTATACATTTGGTTGGTAAAATACACCATGTAATTTTATATTACTGGTCTTCATAAAATAACACACACATATGTATGTGTGTTTAATGAGTAGTTATTTATAAATGTAAATTTCGAAAAAATAAAAACTGAATTTTCAGAATTATTTAAAAAAAAAAAAACTAAAATCGGGTTGAAAATCAGAATCTCGTACATATTCCAACTCTGATCCAAACAATATCGAAAGAATCAAAACTTTCAAAACTCAGGTGAAAAACATTGTTCCTAAGTCGAAATTTTTCGAAATTTCTACCCCTACAATCGATGGATTACCAATTTTTTTTTTATTTTTTAATTATAACCGACATAAGGTTTTACTATTTCATACAATTTGTATAAAATAATATCCATAAATCATATGATTCCAATTTACAACTCTCCATGTGGGTAATTTATTTTTATTATTCTTAATTAATAAAAACCACAGTTTCCTACCCACCTTCCCACAACTTGTGGGGGGCGGCGGCCTCCTGTCTATTTCTATATAAGCCTGCATATATCTTCTCTTCATTTGATTACTGCTGAAAAAAAACCACATTACACACACAAAACCAACAAAAAACACTATCAAAAACTTGTCTTAAAAAAAAAAAAAAAAAAAAAAAAAAAAAAAATCAATGGAATTCACAAGTTTGCTCAATACTTCATTGGATCTTAACTACAATCCTCAACGAATCTTCGACGAACCCGATTTTCGAAAACAAGAAGCCGATAGAAGGAATCATCATCATATTGCAACTGTCTCAGAAGAGGTGACCATCTCTTCTATTACACATCAAGAAGAAAAAAAAAAAACATAACACACACTAGTGTTTCTTGACAGTACACCATATGTATGTATATATATAGATATAGTAACCTGATTTTTTTTTTTTTTTTATTAGAGAGGGGCTTTGATGGAGGAGCTAAGTAGGGTGAGTGCTGAAAACAAGAAGCTGAAAGAAGAGCTAACTGCCACGTGCGAGAATTACACTGAACTCAAGAATCAGTTGATCAAGTACACAACAACAAACAAGAACACCCAATCGCCGAAGAGGAGAATCGAAGCCGTCATACGTAACAACAGTATAGATAATGTAACGGATAATATTATTACCAATGGCAATTCCGAGAGCAGCTCGAGCGAAGAAGATTCGTCGAAGAAACCGAGAGAGGAACTCATCAAGGCCAAGATTTCGCGGGTTCAAATCCGAACCGAAGCATCCGATACAAGCCTTGTAAGTCTTGAGATTTTCATATATACAGTTAAACCTCTATAAATTAATAGGGTTAGTGGACGAGCAAAATTCTATTAATTTAGCGAACTAATAATTTAGTAGGTTTTTACCGAGTCGGGACAAGAAGAAACTATTATTTAAATGATGTTATTAATTTATCGAGGTTCTAATGTAGTTGACTTTTTCGATAGTCTTTTTTTTTTTTTCCTTTTCGAATTGTATCGTCGTGTACTGAAAGAACGACGCATTTGTCGGAATTGGCAGATAGTTAAAGATGGTTATCAATGGAGGAAATATGGGCAGAAGGTTACTAGGGATAACCCTTCTCCAAGAGCTTACTTCAAGTGTTCTTTTGCTCCTACTTGTCCTGTCAAAAAGAAGGTAATTATTTTTTCATATCTTTTTATTAAATTGAATTATTAATCATATTTATTTATTTAGTTTTGAAGTTGTTTAATTTTTTTTATTTGTTATAGGTTCAAAGAAGTATAGAAGATCAATCAATAGTGGTTGCAACTTATGAAGGGGAGCACAACCACCACCACCACCAGCCTCAGCCCGCCTCAAAACTCGAGGCGAGTTCGACCACCAATAGGAGCTCGCCACTTGGCAACGCGGTGTCCACGGCAGGATCCACGATTACGCTCGATCTCACGAAAAGAAAGCAAAGTCCAGAAGAATCAAGAAATGTAAGAGGCAGAGTTGAAGCACCAGAACTTCAACAGTACTTTGTGGAACAGATGGCTTCGACCTTAACGAAAGATCCGAGTTTTAAAGCAGCCTTAGCGGCTGCTATTTCTGGAAAGTTTCTTCAACAGAATAATCAGACTGAAAAATGGTAGAGAGATCAAAAGGAGGCAGCTGTACATTTTCCTTCTTTTTTTTTTTTTTGGATGCAAATTCGAGACTGTCGAAATTGAAAATTTATCGAGCGTGAAATTTGAATCAGTGTTTTAGCACCAAAATAGGAAACAATTTTGGGAAATTAGTATTTCTTGTTGAGAGTTCTTCAAGTTAACCGAACCCGCGATTTCATTTGAAATCGCGAAAAATTTTGAGCGTTTTCTTTTTTTTTTTTTTTAAATTACATGGCTTCCTCTGTTTCAAATAATCCGTCACGGAAAATTTTAAACGTTTCAGATTATTTGTGGCTTTAGAACCCGAGTGATGCATTAGTTACTTATCGTTATTTTGTGTCGTTTCGAACGTATGATAAAAAAATGAACCCAAATTTTCATGTAACCTATGAAAAGATATTAAGTCGAAACTCAACCCGAATTATTACACAACCATATGAAGAATATTACCCAAAATAAGAACAATTCAATAGCGTTCGAAATGTATTGCAACTAGAACCGAAGAGTTATCGGGATTTGAGACCTTTTGCACATAATTATCCTCTGCACCTCAGTGTGCTACTATAGTATGATCGCCAAGAAACGAACAAATTAATTTATGAAGATTTATACATAATTGTCAGTTGGGAGATACAAGTGTGTGACATACTACACATAATAGATTACATATTCATCAAATGTGAACAACCCACAAAAAAGAAAAAAGAAAAAAAAAAAAAAAAAAAAGACGCTACCTGGACAAACTCACATCATTGATATCTCTAACTAATTCCATCTCTGTTATATTGTCAAGAGATTTCACTTCGTTTTTCGACGTTGTTATTCCCTCGTTACTCTTGTCACTTAAATCACATGCGGTTATGCAATCACGTTGTCTGAAACAACTGATGAGGTGGTCATTTGTAATCCCAGCTACTTGCATAAACGAGTAGACAACTGTGGGCCCAACTCCTCGAAATCCTCTTTTAACGAGGTCTTTGCTTATTGTATCTGCTTTTGATGTCTTAATCGGAACTAGACGAGGATATCGAAAATTACCAACAATAGGCTTGTAATTCACAAAACCCCAAATATATTTGTCAAAAGATCCAAACTCATCTATAATCTGCATAGTCAGTAAAACATAGGAACCATCAGGCTAATGATTTAAATACTTGTAGGGTGGACAATTAATTCAATGATTAGGTCTTATTTAATTTTCGCTAGTGCATTAACTATTCGGGCCAGCCGCAATTATGGAAACATGGCTATTATCTTGGCTTATTATGGGATTGTGTATTGGACCTTCCCTAGTTGTTTTCTACAATTGGGTTCTCATAGGATTGCATAATCTTATCTTGGGAACCAAACGAGGGATAAGTAAGCAATCTCATGTAATATTCCAATTATTTTTTCATTAATGAATTGCTAGTATCAAACTAGTTGTCTTTGAAGAACCACATCTAATATTCCAATCACTTATCAGACATAAGCAATCTCAGAGCTGAAAAATTGACCATGGAACTAGATTACATATCGTAAATGATTTCTTGCTCATTTGTCAAGACAATCCTCATCCCGGAGAAGTGAGAAAAAAATATTGTATTTCGGGAAAACTATGATTTATATGAACGCAATATTAAATTCACTATTCGACAAGAGCAACCAAATGCAGTTAGGCAAAAGGACTCGGTGCGTACCTTACAAATTCGACGTGCATTTTCAGTAATTGCTCGCAGGTTTAAATCCGACAGAAGAGAGCTCGCAGGACTTCCTGGTGTTGCGATTTTCTTGTCATTTAATTTTGACACGGCATTTGGATCAAAATCCAGAAAGACTTCTCTGTATTCCGACAAATCCATAATGATTAGTGAATATAGCCTAATAGGTGCGATCATTTTGTTTGTATGTATATTAGCAGGGCAAATGTCAATATACCTGAATAAATGCCGTTTACTAAGAATGATCGGCCATGTTAGTTCAGCCAATGCAGTGGAAAAGCTAAGCAGTTCGAAAAGTTTCCTGCGTGTAGTCAGAAGTTGGTAAATGTAAAATGAGGAAACCATAATATAATATTGTTAACTAATAGTAAGTGACTAATGAAATAAGTAAATTAGTTAACAGAATTACTTGTCATCATGTACAGCAAGTCCCCATTCTTCGTCGTGGAAAGCAGCATACAATGGATCTTTGAAGAAAATAAAGACCAATCAAAACAAGGAATTACAGCAGCAGTTGCATACGTGTCAAAGACATAGCATCTAAAATAAATCAATGGAATAAAAACTAGCTCGAAAGCATTAAATTAAACAGAAGTGCACTGCGTCTTCAAGCAAAAAAAAAAAAAAAATCGGAACACGACAAATTTATTTCCCAACATAAATTAATTTTTTTATTTATTACCTCGTAAAAGACAACCGTGAATTTCTATAACTTGGTTTCTTCCCATTAAAACCAAGATATGGGGAGGTTCTAAACAGGGTTAATCTAACAAAGGGAATATTTAAGAAACTGGCAGCATTCGATCATGTGCATTTACAGTTGAGTTAGGACCCCAGCCCACTTCTCTTTCACTCAACAATTTCAGCTGACACTTCTACAATTAGTAGCAAATGTTATAACTCCATTAGTGAAAAATACACAGTCAACGGATATTTGTTTTAGGGTTAATTTACTCCAGTTCATGACATGATTATTGGCCGTAAATGGACAAA
Source organism: Erythranthe guttata (assembly GCF_056151865.1). NCBI lineage: Eukaryota > Viridiplantae > Streptophyta > Magnoliopsida > Lamiales > Phrymaceae > Erythranthe > Erythranthe guttata. Next base: position 14,179,018 of record NC_142541.1, on the reverse strand, counting down.
CAGTGACGTATACGGATATTAACTACCATCCGACACTAACGAACACAAAACAGCAACGACAGTATTGGATTCTTAGTTGCTTCTGTTATTGTAACACTGCAATGTAGGCTAAAGATTTATCACCGAATGGATTTAATCGTGCACTTCCGATTCCTTCGCTATCAAATTTGAGACAACATCAAGAAAAAGTTCAAGAAATGCCCTCCATCAAACGATTCATGAGAATGTACACTACGAACCCAAAATCCCGAATTCTGAGGCAAACTCATCCCAATTCAGATCTAGTAACACAAAACATATAGACTGAAATTCGAACATTTAATATCCGCAAACGACAAACCATAATATTCATAGGGAACACATAAAACTGAAAATCAAATAAGAGCAACAAAACAACTATCTCCAGGCGTTAAAAAAAATTATACCAGTATTTGCAGTCACCCAAGCACACCTTTTCTTAACCACAGCAGCACCATCAACCACCTCACCTTCACCCCCAACAATTTTCTCAATTCCCTCCCGTTTAAAGCTGCTTTGTTGATTCCTCTTCAAAGGCGGCGTCGGAGTCCCACTCCGCCAGCTAATCCTCCCAGTGGATGCCCGGCTGTGGGAAGAATCGGACGATGCGTCTGAAGAACAAGAAACATTCAGCGACATACTCCGCTGCATCAAAAACGAGGCGGCACTTCTCCCATTCTTCATAAAACCTATCGGCGACGGAATTTTTTCGGGCTTCGTTTCCGGCAACTGCAATGCCGTCGGAGACTTTTTACCCTTGGAATCGTCAACGTCCTGGGCCCTCTGCGCCTTCTCGCTCTTTGACTTCAGCATCGGCTTCCGCAATTCGACGGATCTGGCTTTGTTTCCCGTCGGTCCGAGCACCGGTCGAGCCTCCGGTTCGGCGGAAGTCATCAATTTCACCCTCGGCGGTCCGGACATGATCACTGACCGGAGTTAGGGTTTCGTAAAATTAATCACCGGAAAAATCATGTAGTCGGGCAAATTAGGGGTTTTTCCAAGTGAGGGTTTGGGAGTTGAGAGCGATACTGTGGTGGGACTGGTGATGGTAATTAGTAATTAGGGGAGACGAACCCTAGAGAGAGAAAGGACAATGCAACTTGATTTTGAGCAGTGGGACGGTGGCTGGGGAGTCGGTGGAGCTAGGCTGGAGTGGTGGAGCCGGCGGGGCAGGTGGATGAGATATTGCTGCGGCGGTTCGATCAGCGAACTGCTAATTACGGATAGTTGATATTTTCTGAGGAGAGAGAGAGAGTGAAAGTAGAGAGAGAAAGAGAGGAGTGTTGAGACCCAGCGTTTACGTACACAGAAAGCCAGAAAATGAACCATTTAATGCTTGCCACCTCAATAAGGCAAGGCAACCTCTTTTTTCTACTTTTATTTTATTTATTTAACGTAAATTATGGCCGTCAGGTAGGATGAAATTACGAAAATGCTATCTTATTTGGCCATCACCTATAATATTTTTTTACATGTTCGGTATCAAAATTAGTGGAATCTTTTATATTATATGGAATCTTTTACATTATATGAAATATTCTTAATTTCGTACTCGTTTTATCGCATTCGACTCCACATTTTGCAGTAAAATGATCATAAGATGCGTTTTTTGGCTTGTATATATCAGATTGTGGTGCATCAGAAACTATATTTTTGCACAGTACGAATGCACTCATTCCACAAAATCTAGAAGATTATGTTGAATATGACACTATAAGAGCAAGAAAATTCATAGTTGAAGAGATAATTTGTAATTAACCAAACATGAAGGGTTTTTTCGTAATTTAACTATACCTTAGGAGTGGTGTTAATTTACCCATAGTTTTTATATAGGAAGTGAAAGTGTATCTAATAGGTAACCAATTTAAAGAATAGCAATGTTTCCATAATCTATTTAATTATCGTATAAACGAACTAGTGGAAGATCGTCTGCCCCAAAATTTAGTGAGACGAGTTCGATTCTATTACAATGCTTTAAACGTCGAATTCGTTGCACGTGACTTGAACCGTTCGATTTATGCATCAAGTTCCCTTGTCACACACACACACACACACACAAAAATATATATATATATATATATATATATATATATATATATATATATATATATATATATATATATATATATATATATATATATATATATATATATATATATATGATGGACCCTCTCCCTCTTATCCAACTATCTTTCACACATTCAAATCCAACGTTCACCTCTTGTCAACATGACTTATTACAGTACTCTTATCTGCCACTACCAACTATTTCTTCTCACCAATTCTTGAAAACCTCCGACGCCCAACAATGGCGGCGGCCACTCCTCTGCACCCAAAGCCAATCCCACAATTCCTCACAACCCCAACAACTTCATCAATCCCATTAACCCATTTCACAAACCTCTCCTTCTTCAACAACAACCCATCTCTCTCCTCAAGAAAACCCGGGTCGTCGTCGACCCGACCCGGCGCCAAGAAGAACAACCGATGGCTCGACCCGTTCGAGCAGGGCGACGACCCGGAGATGGAGTACGGCCAGCTGTTCTCCGACGGCAAGCAGGACGAGGACCCACGACCGCCGGACAACCCCGGCAACCCGTACGGGTTCCTCAAGTTTCCGATGGGCTACACGGTGGAGGTCGCCTCCCTGGGGCTGAAGATCAGGGGCGACGTGCGGCGGTGCTGCTGCGTGGTCTCCGGCGGGGTGTACGAGAATATTCTCTTCTTTCCGGCGATCCAGCTGATCAAGGACAGGTACCCCGGCGTGCAGATTGACGTCATCACGTCGGCGAGAGGGAAGCAGGCTTACGAGATCAACAAGAATGTGCGGTGGGCTACTGAGTATGATGTGGACGATGATTATCCCGACCCGGCTGAATATACTGACATGCTTGGATTAATTAAGGTTTGTGATTAATTAAATAATAGATATTGCAAAAATAACCCCATAATGTATTTTTTTAGCACATAATCCCCTCAAATAGTGCGTTTTTAGGGGTAATTTGCTAATAAAAATTTACATAGGGGTTTTATGTTAATATTAAGGGTAAATTACGAAAACCCCCTTGAACTTAGGCCAAAATCCCCCTTATTAACTGTTCGAGTTTTTTAACATAAAATGTGTACAGTCTGTTACATCTTTTGTTAAATAGGTGAGAAATAAAAGAAAATATCTGAAATTGTGTAAAAATCTATTCCCTGGAATCAAAAGTCACATTGTAAGAGGGTTGATGTAAGACGAAAACAAATCTCAGGGGTGTTTTGGTAATTACGAATATGTGGGGTATTTTTTATTATTTAGCCTAAGTTCGGGGTGTTTCGTAATTTCCTAATATTTAACATAATTGGTTTTTGAACAATAAGACTAAAAGCAGGGATACTGAAGGCAATAAATCAATATTATATCGAATTGCTAAAAAGTTCTCCATGTTATAAATATTAGCAGTGAGATCCCTACTGTGCATTAGTTTATCACACGGCCCTCAGGTGATACGAATAGTTAGAGCAACTCTAATGGGAGTATCAAATGGATTATCAAACCCATAAATCACTTTTTTGATATCCCAAAATTAAAAATTTCTACTCCAATGGAAGTATCGAAATGGGTAAGTATTTTGATATCATACCTCTTAGTATGTAAATATACATCCCGGAAATTGAGTTATCAAAAAAATAACCACCTAAACATCCAATCACAAAATGACACGTGACAATTACAAATAAAACTACTAAAAACTTCCAATTGATTATTAATTTTGATGACCATGGTTGGAGTAGATAAACTATAAATGAATATTAAAATATTATCTTAATTATCAAATGAGTACTTGATAATCTAATTTTGATGTTTAGCATTGGAGTTGCTAGGGAGTAGTTTGCTAATATAAATTGAATCGTAAGGTCGTTTTCTAATATTGATAAGATGGGGAATTTTTTAGGGCAAATTACGGCCACTCACTGAGATGTAGTTAAATTAAAAAAAGAAAAACCGTCAGGTTTTGAGTAATTACAATCATCCTTTTACTATGTATTGTCTCACACGTCCACCCTTATAATGTTAAATTTACCTAATTAAGGAGGGGAGTTTTCGTAAGACAATACATAGTTGAGGGGTTGGTTGTAATTACACAAACATGAGTATTTTTTCGTAATTTGACCATATCTCAGGGGTGGCCGTAATTTACCTTTTTTTTTTTAATAATTAGAGTAAATTGAGGAGTTATGATTGCAATAAACCCTTAAATTATGACTGGAGTACGATAATCGAGTCCGATTTTTTCAACTATTTTTGCAGGGAAGGTATTACGATATGATCTTGTCGACTAAATTGGCGGGGATAGGCCATGCAGCGTTCTTGTTCATGTCTAGTGCACGTGACCGAGTTAGCTACATTTATCCGAACGCAAATGGCGCTGGAGCGGGGCTATTTCTATCCGAAACATTTACACCCGACACCGCTAATTTATCCGAGGGCGGTTACAACATGTAAAAATGAAAAAAAAAAAAGCATTTACACCCGATATTATGCTTTTTCTTATTTGTTTTCTTGATAGTCTTGCACGTGACATTATTTTTTTAGGTATGGTGAGATGGTTGATTGGCTGGCAAGACCGTTCCGTAGTGTTCCGAGGCAGGTGGTGCCGCCTCTAAAAGTGTCGATTTCGAGGAAGGTGAAGGAGGTGGTGGAGGCAAAATATAAGAATGCCGGTGTATCGAAGGGGAAGTATATCGTAATTCACGGAATTAAATCGGATTCGAAGGCTTTGATGCAATCCAGGGGAGACACTGATAGTTTGCTACCTATTGAGATATGGGATGAGATTGCTTGTGTCATAAGGTTTGGATAAATATTGGCATAATTAATACATAATTGCTAGTAAATTAAATTTTCATCAATTTACTAATATTTAATTTAATTTTTTTTCTTGATTTTTTAATAAATATAAAACAGGGGACTCACTCCGGTATTCGTGATCCCGCACGAGAGAGAAAGGGAAAACGTGGAAGATTTCGTCGGAGAAGATGCTAGCATTGTGTTCATTACCACTCCCGGCCAGGTTTGCGTTCATCACATATCTATAATAACCGATTTTCGGAATGTTATCTATAATAAATAAAGATAATTATATAAAATACTAGCTTTTTGAGAAGCGGTGAGGGGGGCCATGGCCCCCTCGTAGCCCTATGCTGGCTCTACCACATTTTTCTTCACCTTTTGGTTGGGCTTTGTATTAGCTTGCTGCTCTTATAAACGACTCTGCGGGAGTCATAGCTACAAATACGGTCGCTATACAACTTGCGCATGCACGCGGAAAACCAAGGTAAATAAAATTATTACGGACGATGCATCTAAATTTACAAAAATATAACAATTAAATTGAAGTACGATACAATCAATTTTTTGCGACCGTGATTATTTTTTTTTTTTTTTTGTAGTGTGGCGTTGTTCAGCTCGGACGATAAGGCGAAGGTGTTCGTTCCGAACCCAGAAGAGAAGAAATGTGCTGTAATTACATCAAAGACTGGAAAGCTTGAAGATATAGATGTTGAAGCTGTTAAAAATGCTGTCCAGATTTTCAGCATGCCCCTGGCTATTTTCTAGGCAGATTTTTATCAGGGGCGTTTTTGTAATTGTTTGATTTTTCCTAGGGACTGATTTGAAAAGAAAAAAAAAATTGTACAAACAATTGTTAATAGTGAAAAAATAAATAAAAAATCAATGGTTCTATACTTCTATTCATCTGTTTCCTAATACAAGAATTAAATTTGTACTGGAAATCAGTTGCAGCAGTGTAAAATGATAAATCTAACTTAAAACGTGATTTTGACAATTTTGGATGGTAAATTTGGCAAAACTCAAAATACAATTGGTTTATGTATAATTTTGTCAACCGACAACGTCCAATCTAGTTGAATGACAAACATAACTCAAAGGATTATAGTTTCTGTGTTCTTAAGTTTGCCAAAATCAGATTAAAAAATGACTAAAATCATGTTCCAAATCAAAACCATATTAGTAAAATTGACACGACATTTAACATTTCAGTTTCTTAATACCTTAATCTATTTTTTTTTTTTTTTTTTTTTTGCTAAATTGGATCTTTGGCAGTTCAAAATTGAGTTTTATTTATTTATGGGTAAATTACACTTAATCTCATGTAGCTTGAACTTTTTGCATATGAGATCCCCTTGTACTTTCAATATAAATAAAGATCCCTCTATAATTTGAATTTTGTGCACATGACAGCTTGTACTTTTAATATAAATACATAACCCCCTATGGTATTTCACTTGGTAAATAATCATGCTCATATTAGGAATAGGAAATTTTTGAAAGTACAAGGGAGTCATGTGCTATATTAAAAAGTACAAGGGGTCATGTGCACAAAGTTCAAACCATTGGGGTTAAATGCTATTTACCCTTTATTTATTCCACTTAGGGCATCTCCAATCATGGCTTTTTTGGGCTGCTAAAAGTTATAATTTAAGAATTATACCATTTATCAACAAAAAAATCATCTCCAACGGAGGATGTAAAATTTAGATGGCCATGTATATTGATACCTCCAGCTGCTATTTATATCTGTTCCTATTCATGGTTGCTAAACTAAAATTAGGGCTGGGACTGGGTTGGTTTTTATCCACCAACCGACCCATTACCGATCATATTTTAAGCCGAATAATCAATTTTTAACCAATCCATTGGATTGGGTCGAAAATTTCAACCAACCCATCTATAATGGGTCGGTTGGTGGTTTCTAATACTATCAAAAGTTGGTTGACCGATAATTTTCGGTCATCCAACTATATTATTAAAATTTTATTAAAAATATAAAATAAAGGCTGTGTTTTCTTAAGTGATTATGGAAATTGTCAAAATAATTAGTATTTTAAATTTAAAAAACAATCGACAAAGGAAAAAAAATTGACCTAAGTCTTCCACCAGTTTTGTTATGTCCAAGTTTAAACAAAAAGTCCACAAAACTCCACTAAACCTCTTGTGCATCTTTGGAATTACTTTGAATTTCCTAATTATATTTTTTCGTTAATTTTATTAATTATTTTGAACTGATAAATGATGATCGCACCGTGACATTACGCAAAATGTGAATATTTTTATTAAGAAATTTGAATTTTTTTAAGTGAACTAGGAGGCGAGTATAAACCATCAACCGACCCATTTCGGAACCAAATATTTGGTTGTCAACCATCAACCGACCCACAAAGGTTGGGTCGGCGACGATTTTCAAATTAAAGCAAAATGGTTTGATGGATGGGTCGGTTTTTAGGCTGGTAATCAACCGACCCAACCCAGTCACAGCTCTAACTAAAATAATATTAAAATAATCAAAAAGTAACAAAAGCTAATATTATTTTTTATCATGTAAAGTTGAAATGGTTGAAAAGTAATATAATATAATAAAAGGCTATAATTTAACTAATGTGATTGGAGTAGAAGGGGTAAAAGTGAACACCTAAACCATTATTCACAAGGTATAATACATATAGCATCCATTTTCTTAGCATTCTCCTTTGGAGATGCTCTTAGACCCTGTATGTTGGGTTGGGCTCCAATATTTCTAAAACTGGGCTGCGAAAGCAATTATACAATCTTTTGGGCCTTACAGAAGATTATCCATTATTTATCCAATGCAGTATATTTAATTAAATACATATTATTTATCATTTTAGTATCATAATTGAAAATCATAATTTCAGCATTAATTCGAATTCTCTTGTCCACGATCGTTTGGTCAAGCTTGTCACACATGGTTAGACCCAGTGCACAGTACACATGGTTAGACAACATTTTAAGGGGGGCGAATTTTATAGGAAAAAAATATATCCAAAGGGAAGTTATAATTTTGGGGATTTCAGGGGCAGTGCCCCCGGATTTTTTTCGGATTATTCACAAAATATTGCTAAAATAAGTATATATTTATTATTTTAAAGTAAAAATATATATTTTAGTAGTTGTATTTTATTTTGTAATAACAAATAGAGAAAGAATATCTAAAATTACATAAAAGAATAGAGAAGAAAATAAAAATAGGGGGGGAGGGGGAAAAAACACATATTTGTATAATAGTATGTTAAAAAACAATAAAAAAAGTAGGAATGTTTCTTAGTAAATCCGCCACTGCCAGTGCAGTTTACGTCTCTCGTAATGTTTGCAAGCTATTATACAAGAGTTTAGATTTACTCAGTGCACCTATACGGCTGACTGTGGGTTCCTTTATTTAAAAAGAAAGAAATAAAAAGTAATTATATGTATTAATTAATATATATGATATAAAAATAAGGTTGAAACATGTCAAATATTGCATCGAAGAATATTCATAAACACCACTTTTAATTTGTATATATACATTTAATATGAATATATTATGTTCATTTTACATATCAAAATAGTAGAGGGAATCAATCTTATAGGGACAAGATTATTTCTTTTGGGTGTCTTAAAAAGGATAATTCCATATTTTTTAGAAAATATAAATAGAAATAAACACAAACTCATGTGATAAAAGCATATTGCGAGTTAAATGAATGGAATAATTTGATTGATAATCAAATAATCTTGTGCAAATCATAATATATATATATATATATATATATATATATATATATATATAGAATGATTCATGAATTTTGTATTGTGCTAATTGAGCATCAATACAATTTGATTTTTATTTAAATTGTAGTTTCAACTTTTTTTGGCCGATAATCTAATTAGGCACATCAACATATAACCACATATAAATTAGGGTAAATTACAACGCCCCCTTCACAAAAAAATATTTACGAAAAAATCTCTAATTTTCCAACACTAACAGCCACCTCCCTACAATTTGTACATTTCTTACATTAACACCCTTTTGTAGAGGGTGAATGTATGAATATTACAAACTGCAGGGGCTGGATGTAATTTCACAAAAAAAAGGGATTTTTTCATATTAAACTTTATCTCAGGGAGGTGGTTGTAGTTTCACTTTATAAATTATTTGTAACTTTTTATGTGTAAGCAATATGATATATATGAGATATGTAGAATTGAAAAATAAACTAAACTTGGTGTAAGATTAGTAGATAAACAGTACTTGATCGAACTCCCCATCAATAATCCTTAAAGTTTGTACCGATTTTACATTTGGTCTCCATGTTCACGAAAAAAATACATTTGGTTCCTTATGTTTCTAAAAATCAACATTTTTAGTCATTTTCGTCAATCTCCCGTTAAAACTAATGGAATCAAGGGTGTGCCCATCACCGCCTTAACTAACGGACTAACAATAAATTGACGGAAATGACCAAAAGTGTTAAATTATTGGAACATGAGGGACCAAATACATTTTTTGTAAATATGAGAAACCAAATATAAAATCGGTACAAACTTAAGGGATGAAAACTTACTTCCCCCATTTTTTTCATGTATTCTTAAATATTACTTATAGAGAAATAATTATAAAGTTGAAATATTTGGTCAGCTTATATGTATAATCAAGATTAAAGCGATGGGAATTGAAGTGTGAAAATTGTAATAGTGGAAAATTGGTCAATAGATTCGAATATTATCATAGGTTTAGCTTAAAACTGAAAATAAATTAAATTGAATCTGATTCTCAAGGAACCAGTTTTCCTTTCCCCCTTTCTTCTCGTCTTGGATATAAATATATATATATATATAAATATATATATATATATATATATATATATATATATATATATATATATATATATATATTATATATATATATATATATATATATATATATATATATATATATATATATATATATATATATATAAAGAGCTGAATATTTGTTAGCCATCCAACACCTATCTCAATTTTATGTCATCCACATGTAATTAATAAATAATAACCAATTAAAATTATGGTTTAGTGTTAATCATTCACACCAACCCCACACCTAATAATTGATACTTATTAATTAGTTTAATCCCAACTTGCTAAGCACCTTTCTAATATGCAATTTGTGGAAGCTTAGCATGCCATCTTTCCTCCTCTTTATGGATATTTATTACAAAATGAAATTAACTTTAGCACTTAATTGAAGTTACATTGTGTCGGCTTATGTATGATGACATCGATTACGTCTTGGTTCGTGCGCGCACTAGCCCAAATTGCAATTCTTGCGACGTTTTTTTGTTTATTTGTTTGTTTGTTTTTGCAAATAATATATTATCATCAAACTATGATATATGTCTATAACTATTTAATTTACTCGAGCTTAGCTCGACTATAAGTATGAAGCAATATTCTTCTTAGTTCGCTCGCCTCTTATGTGCTAATTACACTATTAATTGGTACAGTTTATACACACAGACGTACTATGTAAATTACAGTATTGTTACGATTTATACATGGAATAAAAGGGAGGGAAAAAAATAATTCTCTTTTGAGTTGCTTAATAATATATAATATAATTATACCGAATTTAGAACAAATCTACAATGTAAACACATTGGAATTGGATTTTTAAATCATGGTATCTTATAACGAATGTCATAATCCACTTTGCATAAATAAATATATGAGTGATCACTTTCACTTAAAAGAGCCAATAGGGTAAGCATGGAAAAAAGTATTTAATCTTTCTAACAATTGGGGTGTGGGCCAAAAGGGCATAGTGGTCTTTTTCATTTTTATTTTTTAATTTATTTATTTAACTAATTAATTTATATTTGCAAGAGGGAATGTATATAAGAATCCAACCAATTAAATCAATATTCGATCGCCGTCACTGCCATAATAAGGATAAATTAACAAGATAGACAACTTTATAATCTTTGTTTTTTTTTAATTAAGAAAAAGAAAAAAAAAAAAAAAAGCTGCTCCAGCAATAATTGGAACAATATCTGGCCAATATTCACACCAATTTTATAATAATTAGAAAAAATAAATAAAAATAAAACACACACACAAAAGCTAAACGTTATGGTGTGATGAGTTTATTATTAAGAGATATTCTTATTCCTTACAATAAAAAAAATGTAATAGATGGGGCAATAAGTATGTATGTATAGTGTTGTTGGCATGTCTATATAGTTCATTAATTTGTCGTTGTCGAATATTTTATTTTAATTTAGTTTACCACCATTCATTAAATTAATCCATTTAAATCATATTTTTTATAGTTAAGATGATTGGGTTGAAACTTGAAACAACTTGTCTCTGTATGGTATATTATGGGGCATATTACGGTCACCCCTACCCCTGAGATAAGGTTAAATTACGAAAAAATCTTTCATGTTCGGATAATTACAACCACCCCTTTCAATTATGTATTTTCTTACAAAAAAAATCCTCATTTAGTAGGTAAATTTGACACCCTAAAGATGGACGTGTAAGACAATACAAAACTGAGAGGTTAGTTGCAATTACCCAAACAAGAAGGGGGTTTTCGTGATTTAGCCTTACTTTAGGGGGTTGGCCATAATTTGCCCTATGTTATGTGGTATCTTTTAAGTGGTGGTACTTAGTATTTATTATAATTAAGTTGCACCCACCGACCGTTGATTAGAGGATTCGAGCATATATCAATTGATAAAGGATGAAATTGCTCTAATTGCCAGATCATCCTCTAATTATATGGGTTTTAGCCCGTGTTATACGGGTTTATTGAGATTGTAAGATAATATTACTTGAATATTAAATGAACCACACATTAGGGTACGTAATATATGAACCGCCAAGTTGAATTGAAAGAAAAATAGAAAATTTAATTTGAGTATACTAAATGATTGAGTATTAAATTCTCATTTAAATTAATATTGTTAGTTACACACAATTTTAATATATAATGATTAGTATTTCATATTAATAAATGTTTATGGAATATGGATGGGTAAGCATGGACCAATCCGGCCCTTCTAGCATAAAGAGCAAGTTGCCACGTCAGCAATCCATTGGGCTTATATATAGTGATTGTATGGATATGGAAAGTTTAAGAACATACATAAATTCCTCAAGGTGTTTGAGAATTAATTATATTTTATATTATTATCTATAATATTATATATTCCAAATATGCCCTCCAAGAAAATAGCAGCAGAGGCTAATTTTCCGGCGGAGCATTCTCCTCCGGTGGTGGTGAGAGAGTACGATGGAGGGAGTGACAAGGCGGCGGTGGAGGAGTTAGAGCGGCGGTGCGAGGTGGGCCCCCCGGGGAAGCCGTCGCTCGTCACCGACCTCATGGGGGACCCTATTGCTAGGGTCCGGAACTTCGTCTCACACATTATGCTGGTAAATAAATTAGTTAATTATTGTTACGTAATGAAACAATATAAGTATATTAAATTAAATTAAATTAAGTTAAATTAAAATTAAATATTTTTTTTTTGTTTATATAGGTTGCTGAATATGGGCATGGAGGAGAAATAGTGGGTGTAATTAGGGGCTGCATAAAAACTGTGACAAGTGGAAAGAAAATATCAAGCACTGAATTTCCAGTCTATGTGAAATTGGCTTACATTCTTGGCCTTAGGGTTTCATCCACACACAGGTCTGTCAAGTTATATATATATATATATATATATATATATATATATATATATAATTCCTTGATTTTTTATCTAAATAAATAAATTTTGAAAATCAATTACCGATAAATATTTGCATGCAGGAGGCTCGGTATCGCAACGAAACTCATTCAAGAATTGGAAAATTGGAGCACAAAAAATGGTGCCGAATATTCATACATGGCCACCGAACGAACGAACCAACCCTCCTTAAATCTCTTCATTAAAAAATGCAACTACGTAAAATTCCGAAACCCTACCGTTTTAGTACAACCCGTTCATCTCCACCAAAAGCCATTACCCTCCGATATAACCATCGTTCGAATTCCTCCAAATATATCCGAACAAATTTATCAAACCCTGTTTTCTTGCTCGGAATTTTTCCCTAAAGACATTGATAAATTATTAAACAATAAGCTCAACTTAGGCACTTTCATGGCCTTGCCGAAGAATGCCCTCTCGAAATGGAACCCTAAAAAAGCCGGAGATTTATTACCAAAGTCTTCATTCGCCATACTTAGCGTTTGGAACACTAAGGAGGTTTATAGGCTACAAATGAAGGGCGTCTCGGCCTTTACGCATGCGGCATGCATAGGCACTAGGGTTCTTGATGCTATGGTGCCGTGGTTGAAAATCCCATCGATTCCGAATGTTTTCGAGAATTTTGGTTTTCATTTCATGTACGGACTCCATATGGAGGGAAACGATGGTTCGAGATTAATGAGAAATTTGTGCAAATTCGTGCATAATATGGCTCAAGATGACGTGGATATTAGGGTTTTGGTCGCTGAGGTGGCGCCCATGGACCGTGTAAGAGAGGCGGTCCCACATTGGAAGAGGTTTTCTTGGGAAGAAGATATTTGGTGCATTAAGAGACTTGGAGTACAAGTTGATGATGAAAATAATTGCCATGATCATTGGTATAAATCTTCCGATTCCTCGGAGGTTATATTTGTCGATCCACGTGAACTTTGATCGATCCTTAATTTGTAGGGTTACGTTTCCTTTTTAAATTAAAAAAATTCGACTTATAGTTTAATTTCTCATGTTATTTTGTAAGTTATTTGGAGATGTAACAAATTAATGGTCTAGATATAATTGGACGTGGTCCACTTTCGTTTAATTTGTAGCAAGGAGAGTCAATATCAATTGCAAAGTTATAAAGTGACATTTTCTTAATCCACTAGCTAGGGTTTTTGGCATTTTACACTTTATTATAGTGAGATTTGGGGACAATTGTAACCACTCATATATATTTTATATCTATCTATTATAAATCAATTTAAAGTACCATATATATTCTCAAGCATCGTTATTCAAAATTCAGATAAAGTTAAACCTCTATAAATTAATATAGTCAGAACTAGTAAAATTTGATCAATTTATCAAAATATCAAAATATCAAAATTATCGAACTAAATAATTTAATACGTTTACTACAAGTCAGAAAATGAATAAATTATCACTTAGAAGAGACTATTAATTTATCGAGGATCAATTGTAATATTCAAAATTCAAATATTAATATTAATTATTATGTGGTCCAACCCTTGTCCAGCATATCCATGACAATATGTTTATTAGGTCTCACTTCATATATAAGAATATATGTTTTTTAATCAAAACCATGGGGTCAAGACGAATTATAACTCATTTTTATTGAAGTATTAATTAATAATTAAATAGTATATATATATACTAATTAATTACGGGAATATGATAAATGTCGTTTAAGAGTTTAAAATATCTTTTCGACTTCAGACATAATTTTAACTACTTTTCAGACTTATTAATTTGACATAACACAAAGCACAAATTTTGTAGTTCTTTGAGTTGGCTTTCTTTCTAATACAACTTGAAATCATCAAAAATGGATGTCGATTGATAAAAATATGCATGAATCAATGAACATTGTCCAAAATAAACTTATTCGTACATAACGGTGTCACCCGATATCCAATTTAACTGACTTAAGTTGCATTAAAAAGCTAATTCAAAATCACAGTATAAAATATTTAAAATTATAATCGAAGTTAAAAAAGTATTAGTAAAATTGAAACGACATTTATTATTTTAATAGGAATCGGATGTGATAAACATCATTTCAGTGTTTAAAGTTATTGACAATCAATTCAATTAAAGTGTTTTAAATGTGAATGATTATCGCGCCATTAGCAAATCCACTTGTTTTTTGGTCCCCTACTACTATGGGAATGAACTTTGCCAAAGAAAAAGTCTACTTTACCCTTTCGGCTAAAGAACCAAAATCAAGTACACCTTCAAATTATAATATTAACTAATTATTATATTATATATAATAAATATATAAACAAATAATTTATCAAGAATCTACGAGCTTTTAACACCTGTCATCGCCGTTAATTAAGATTTGAGGCCACCTTTTAATTTGTAACTTTCACGTGACGGCCTGATTTGATTCTCAATTAGATCTCCCAATATTTTAAGAAAATCCATTTTTTATTTTTTTTTTATTTTTTTTTTCGTCAACTTGTAAAGTATTCAAAATTAATAAGGAATGATCTATTGATTGAAGCAACTAAGCATGTGTTAATTTATTCTGGTTCGAATTCTGTTGCCAACGATTACTAGGTTGAGTGGTATATCCGAACAAATTATTAAACAATAATTTCAACATAAAAAACCCGGAGATTTATTACCGAAGTCTTCATTTGCGATACTTAATATTTAGAACACTAAGGAGAGGTTATGTGCTACAAATGAAGGGTGTTTTGGTCTTTACGCTCGCGGCATGCGTAGACACTAGGGCTCTTGATGCAATTGTGCTATGGATGAAAATACCGTCAATTCCGAATGTCTTCGAGAATTTCGGATGTTATTTTTCGTACGGACTTCATATGGAGGGAGAAGATGGTTCGAGGTTCATGAGAATTATTGAAACATGAAGGACGAAACGTTTTTTTAAAAAAAAAAAAAGGAACCAAATGTGAAAACAGTGCAAACTTGATGTATGAAAACTGTAATTTTCTCAACTAATTCGTTTTCAATTAGTTATTGAATGCAAAATTAGAAAAATACATCAAAGAGCCAGATGTGTGCATATATATATATATATATATATATATATATATATATATATATATATATATATATATATATATATATATATATATATATATATATATATATATATATATATACATACACACACACACACACACACACACACACACACACACACACACACACACACACACACACACACACACATGTCACATTGTTGAGGCTCTAGCGAAGCTCGAAAATCGGGACGACTCGTCATGAACGAGTAACTGTGGATTTCCCTCTTCAACCTGGAAAAACGATAGCACCACATTTCGTTAACTCCTCAAGTCCACAATTTATAGTCGAAATTCGAGTTGATACGTCAATTTTTTTTTTTAAAATACCCCTCACATTTTATTTGATAATTGCCCTTGATTTATTTTTTTTTAATATATTTTTAGAGAAGCCCAAAAAAAATGCCGTACGACATTGGAATAGTACATACCAGAACCCCTTGGTCGAAAATGAAGATTTTATCCATGGTCATAACAGTGGAAATCCGATGAGCAATCGTGATAATTGTTCTGCTTTGGCATTCACTCGAAATCGCTTTCTGCAGCTTATAAGCCGTTTGTGTATCCACATTTGCCGTGCACTCGTCCAAGCAGAGTACCTGGAAAATTTCATGCTTTTATACTATGTAAAATAAAAAATATTTTAAATTAACTTCCTCAATGACTAATTAAAAAGAATGAAAAAAAAATAAAAAATAGAGAGAGAGTACCTTCGAGGATTTGAGAAGAGCACGAGCAAGGCAGAGAAGCTGACGTTGCCCTACCGAAAATGTGGTCCCCGCTTCCTTTACACGGACGTCCAATCCTCCGGAAGCTTCTATTTCCTCCTTGATACAGCATTTTTCTAGAATGTTCCAGATCTTTTCGTCGTCGCGCGTCTCGAATGGATCTAAATTGGCTCTGAAATTAAGTCCGTATGTACGTAGCAGTTCAATTCATTATTTACTCTAGCGTAAAATAAAATAAAAATGCAAATTTTGCAGCAATATGGATTTATTTATTTTTTATTTTTTTTAATTTTTGAAAAATATTTGAATTTTACCTCAATGATCCTTCAAACAAGAAAGGGGTTTGAGGAACAATAGCGATTTTGGAGCGAAGATCCCTAACCGGAACTCGACCAATGTTTAAGCCATCCACTAGAACACGTCCGGCACAAATTGGGTTGAGACGGAATAGAATATTCAAAATACTCGATTTTCCGGCACCCGTTCTTCCAACAATTCCAATCTGAATTAAAAAAAAATGAAAAAATATAAAAAAAAATCGTTCGACTTTTTTTCCAGAGCAAATAAAAGGTTACTAAGAGTATATATGTTACAATTAACTAACCCGAGATCCTCCATGAATATTAAACGTAACATCGAATAATGCAGGAGGCAATGTTGGCATATATCGAAGCGTCACATTTTGAAACTGTATTTCACCTTTCGACGGCCAATTAGAATCGATAGCATTTTCTCCAGTCAGTTTTTCCTGAGGTATGTTCATATACTAGAGTAACAAAACAAAACAAAAAAAAAAAAATCAACACTCGAAAAAATTGAGAAACACGAATAAATAAATAAATATATATATATATATATTAATTAAAAAACCTCACCTGAATTACCCTCTCGACGGAAACCATCTCCTTCTCCGTTTCGGTGAAGCTTGTTAAGAAGCTTCCCAACAAAGACACAATCGGCGAAGCATAAGATAGAGCTAGCCCGACCTACGTAAATTAAATAATCGCCTATTTTTAGCATCGAATAATCATATTAAATAATTATTATTATATATAAAAAAAAAAGCATTTTAAAATTAATTAATATTTACCAGTCCAGGTGTACCCATATTGACTGGGATGTATCCATGCGCGCCGATAATAGCCATTACAGCGACAAACGAGACTATAAATGCTGCCAACAACTAAAAATCATCTAATAAATTAATCTAAACAATTTTATAATTTAGTAAAAATTAATGAAAGTAAATATAAATAAATCACCTGAAGTCGAAGGGAGAGCCACAAACTTGCGAAGATTTCTGTGTAAGAAGTCCGTTGATATATTTGCACATGCTGCATAAATCTGAATAAGAAATAGTCCTGTCGGGATAAGACAAAAAACATTAAACCACGAAGATAAACAAAATAATTTTGTTTTTTATTTGCAAAAAAAAAAAATGTAATCTTTACCACAGAATCGAAAGCTCTAATAGTTGAGGAGCCATCTAATGTCTCGGTAAATGACGCATAAATAGGCGATCTTGAAACACTATCCAGTCGTCGCAATTCACGAGATGTTGATCTGTAGTAGAACTAAAAATTCTTACATTTTAGTAATCTGATATTAAAAAATAAAAAAGAAAAGCCGTTATCGTCTTTTTTCGGTTTCTTTAACTGTTACAATCAATTATCAATGCATGATGTAATAATGCCATTGGAATCTCGTCTCTAAAAAAAATTAGATAAAGAAATTCTACGAACCTGCAATTTGCTGTACATAAACCAAAATGGTATTAATACCAGCAAAAACATGACCTGCATATACGAAGACGTATTATTCGAAAAAAATAAGATTTTTTTATTTATTATTATTAATTTTATTTTGGAAAAGAAATCTGACAGGTGAAGAATAAAAGGAATTTAATATACCTGTACAATCGACAAAACTATGGCGATTCCTAAGAGGCCGACAAAATTGGCGAGGAGAATATTGAGAATAAATGGAAGAGAATCGTCGATTGTGTAGAGATCCGAAGACAATCTATATATATAATCCCGTTAGTGTGAGGAAAATATATTTTTATTAAAAAAAAAAAATTGGAATATTATGCTGACCTGTTTAATATTCTTCCGCTCGGTGTTTGATCGAAGAAACTAACAGGTGCATCGATAAGGTTCCTTAGAAGTTGATCGTGCACTCTAATAGCAGCTCGTAAACCGCCAAATGCAAATGCAAACGCCCTCACTAAAGTCAATGATGAGTTGACAATGCAAAACATGCACAGTATGACCTGCATGCACATTCAAAATCGGAAATAGTAGTGGCAAATCGATCACGTGCTAGAATCTCGTACAATGTGATGACCAAATATTTTGGTGATTTTTTTTATTTAAATATTTTTTTATAAGCTACATGAATTAAATATGCTCACCAGATAAAAAGTGGTCGAGTACTTGCTTTCGTTGTTGCTTCCACTTGTGTCGACCCAAAACGACAGCCACAGATCATTTCCGTTACGAGACGCTTGCATCAAAATTGCCGATACACATGTCACAATCGCAATCGACCACCCAGAAAATGCAGCGTAGTTCCTGTCAAAAAAATAGTATTTACAAATTTATTTTATTTTTTTATTTTAGGGCAAATTACGGCCACCCCCTGCGTTATGGTCAAATTACGAAACCCCCCCCCCCCCCCCCCCCCCCCCCGTTTGGGTAATTAGTAATTACAGCCACCCCTCAACTATGTATTATCTTACGAAAAAAACCCTCCACAGGTAAATTTAGGGATGTTAATCCGGTAAAACCGGTACGAAATTTCAGTACGCCAACATTTCATACCATTTACCGAACTGAATATATGATTTGGTTCGGTAAATAACCGAATTACATAAACTTTATTTAAAAATATTTAAAGGAGGGGTGGTTGTAATTACCCAAACAAGAGGGGTTTTTCCGTAATTTCGCCATACCTTAGGGGGTGGCCGTAATTTGCCCTTTATTTTATTTTATTTTCTTTTTTGCCATTGAATTCGGAAAAGAAGTAGCTCACTTGTACACTGTTGATTCAACTCTACCCTCGTTCCTTATCTCCACCTCAATTGTACCTTGAGCTTCGTTCGAAGTGCTTATACACTCAAGTACTTCTTGATTTTTCTCCGATTCACCACAAGAATTCGAAGATTTTCCCTTATTTTTTATATCAGAAAATGTGTCGAACTCATTTTCCGACAAAAACGAGATGTAAGAAGTGACAGATGATAAGTCCCTCGGATTTCCGATCCATTTCACATGTCCTTTATCCATCACCACCACCATATCGGCCTTATATATTGCCTGCAAAGTAGACGACTAACTTCTCGAACCATGTCTTTAAGGCAAATAAACTGAATAAAAAAAAAGTGAAAAAAAAAAGAAAAAAAAATCGAACCTGGATATTATGTGTACAGAGAATGCGTGTATTTCGGTTAATAAGAGGGGCAAGAATGGCATTTTCTAAAATTGCGCGAGCTACATGTGCGTCAATTGCACTCAGTACATCGTCAAGAAGGTACGTATCTGAGCCGTGATAAAGAGCCCTGTAATTTATTCCGATAATAAGCAAAAAAAAAAAACAAATTTATAGAAGATAATTTTATCATGCATTATGCATAATGAGAATATAAAGTATTTATTTATTTATTACCTGGCAAGGGCGAGACGAGCTCGTTGTCCACCAGATAAATTAATTCCTTTCTCGCCAATACGAGACATATCTCCTCCAATCATTAGAGAAATATCGAGATCTAGAGCACATGCATGTAATATTTCCGAGTATCTGCTCACATAAAACGGATGTTTGATTCAAAATATATTTATTAAATAAAATTAAGATTTTTTTTTAATGAAATGCTTAATACTACCTTTTCTGATTGTAGTCCTTCCCAAGCAAAATATTATCACGAATAGTTCCCGACATTATCCAGGGTACCTAAACGAAATACGGAATTTTAAAAAATATTTCTGAAATTATTAAAAAAAAAAAAAAAAAAAAGAGAGAGATAATCGACCTGTGGTACATATGCTTTGGTTCCGGTCATGGACACTGATCCACCGACGAGTCTTGTTTCGCCTAGGACCATGTTTAAAAGAGATGATTTACCCGATCCAACCTATATTCCAATTATATATAGTGTGTCAATGTTCTCGATTTTATTATGGCATATGCAAATATGAACAAATTTAGCCTATAAACGTGAGTTATAAAGAAGGAATATTGATACCTCTCCGATTATAACAATCATGGAACCTTTTGGAACACAAAGATTTACGTGTTCCAAAACAAGATCGAATTCCTTCTCGTCGTAGCTCGACCAAGTACAACTCGCATCATGGATAAAAACATCGGTTTCTTTAAAATCACAATTCTCATCGTAGAAAATCGTAGACGAATTATTGCCATTTCCCATATCACTCTCATAACAAGAGAGATACTTGTTCAATCGTCTGCTAGATATAGCTGCCTGTCGACAATAATAAACTAATTCATACATTTCGATATTGAAAAACGAATTTTTACTTCGGAGCTAATTAATAAATAAAAAATACTTACATCTATCAAACCATTGATGACCCATGGGAACGAGTTTAGAGGAGAGATCAAATTATTAAATAAAGCTAGGCAAGTGAAAACCTGAAACAAACATTTTAATATTATTACAATAACATTTTCGTCTCTAAAAAAAATTAGAAATGACTGACAATACGATAATACGTACCGTTGCAGCATCAAGGTGGTGGCCCGTTAACGAATAGAGTCCGAAAGTGGACAAAGAAAATAGTGTAGGTGTAGTTGCCCAAAAGAAAACACATCATGCATCCAAATATTTCCGAGTCTGACAAAAACGAGAGGTGATTTATTTAAGCAAAGGATATGGAGTTAATATATTAAATAAAGTTAATTAATTTATTCTTACCGATAAATATTTGACTTCGGACGACCTTGTCTTCATCAACCAGCTGGAGAAAAGAAGCTCCCATCCGTACATTTTTAAAGTACGGATATATGTTAGTAGTTCTGCTGTCTTTCTAATCCTGGAAAATTGCGTACATATTAGTTTTTTTTTATTTTTTGAGATTCAACGTAGTATAAATAGTATATTCACCGAGTAGCATTCATCGTATCTCGTGCTCCAAGTTGTATATTGTTTCATTTTTATTTTAGTTTTTGGAATCTTCTTAAGCTGAAATATGCAGAGGATACGTCCAATGCTTCAAGTGAAACAAACAAATTAAAAATTATATAATTTAGATAGAAACAGTTACAGATCCGTTGAAAATACGATGCCACCTAAGCCCCAATGTCGAGCAGAGTTCTGACTTTGAAGTCAAAAAAGATTGTTAAATATAATTAGATTGTTCATTGTAATGTGATAATAAAACAGGTCTAGTTTAAGTTCAATACCAAGATACATAAGTAAACCAAAACATCAAGAGCAAAAATTTCAAAAAATCACCCGAACGAACTTATAAGAGTGAACATATGGAAAGAATAAGTGTATACCTCTCATCCTTTTGTTCCATCATATTTTTGGTTGCATTTGCAATTAGATTTGCAATCCATTTGTTAACTGTGACAAAAGAAATTCAATTAGAAAACCAAGAAATTCAATTAGAAAACCTGCAGCTGGGTTTCTTTGCCAAGACCATGATTTGTGTTTTCACATTACCCAACGAAGAACGACTTAACACTCTTATCAAGTTAATTAATTTATTTACCATATAATTAAATAACATACAACAAAAGATCTTTGATTTTTTATAATTTTTATGAGAAAAACCAATAAAACTGGATCATTTGACCCCAACTTGTTATTTTCTTTAGACTTAATTCCACTTTGCACCCTCCAAAATAACTTATAGCATCTTGCACCCTCAAAAGTCGAAACATGGGTGTAAACTTTTTATCTCCTACACCTTGAAAAGTCGAAACATGTTTACAACCTAATCTATTTTCTGGAGACATCATTTTCTGTCGTTTATTTATTTTTTTTATCGTCAAAATGGTCATTTTTGTGTATTCAATTGATTTTTTTGTTCATGGTGCAAATTGCTAATGTATTTTCGAGCAACAATGACTTTGCTGACTATCAGAAATTAGTTCAACGACTAATCTATTTTCTGGAGACATCATTTTCTGTCGTTTATTTATTTTTTTATCGTCAAAATGGTCATTTTTGTGTATTCAATTGATTTTTTTGTTCATGGTGCAAATTGCTAATGTATTTTCGAGCAACAATGACTTTGCTGACTATCAGAAATTAGTTCAACGATAGAAATTAGGGCCGATGTGCAATTTGAATGAGTAAACATATTTTAAGAGTGCAAAGGCCATAAATTATTTTCAGGATGCAACGTGTCAAAATGGTACATTTCGAAGATGCAAAATGACATTCAGCCTTTTCATTAAGTAACAAACATATGACTTTATATAAGTTTGTAGGGTAGGTTTACCAATGAAATGTTGCTCAGATTTATGCTAAGAATTATTTTTAATCTAATGGTTAGGATTGTCTCAATGAATATTCTGTGTATTTTCGAAGGTCAAGGTCAGTTAATGGAGAGGTTTCTAGAGTTTACAAAATTTCTACAACTTGGTGATAACTTCCTACATATTTCTAGAAAATTGCTCTTTTAGTACTTTATGAAATAAAACCATTAACTTCCACCTTTGTAATTAATTTAAATTTACGATAAACGACAAACCTCTTATGTAGTTATATTAACATACCTGGTATTAGCAAAATAGTTATAGCCACCCCAGATACGAATGCAAACTGCACTTGTCTGTACAGTAGATACAGAGCGACTCCAATTTGAAAAGGCAAACTGATGCAATTACGCGACAAAAATTTTTTTTTGATTAATTAAAAACGGACGTCGTCAATTTCTAATGCAGTAAAGAAGTCGGGAAAAAAAAATGACCTCCACATATCATGAGCACTGTTGCAAAGGTTTACAATTCTGTCTGCGTCGACTGACATGAATGTTTGAATCTCTCCTTCGGAAAATTTCGATCTCTCTGCTAAGCTAACGCAAAGACACTGAGAAAATATACGCATGCCGTAAGTATAAAATAGTTTCGTACGTGTTGTAAAGATAGAGACAGAAATTATATATGCATGCATGCATTAGGTGCAAGTGTTCAAATTACGGCAAGAGAGTTTTACCTTTCGGTAGATAATGGTCATAATACTAGATCTCAACTTCAGCCTAAGTTGTGCGAGACGGAACGAATATTGTGTGTCGAGGAATGATCTGCACCGTACATCAGGTCTATATTATTAAGACATTGGTTTTCCATACAAAAATAAAATCGGCTTCTTTCTTGCTAAAATAATGACAAATAAGTGTTCGTAAAGAATATTAAACGAGCACAAATTATAAGAGTAAAAGGTTTACTTTAGAACTGAGACCAAACCCAAGGATATTGCAAGAACATAACCATCGACATCTGTGGAACCTGTTCGACGAAAATTAAATAGGTCAACATTTTTCGGCACTTCCTCTAAAATAGCAATTTTTCCTATACGAATAGTTAGTCGAAATATCTGAATGTAATATATATAAAGTTCCAAGTGATTAAATAATGTAAACCTTTCTGAAGAAAACGAATAAGTTTATTGAGAAGTAGCGGTCCTGCAAAACCGAGGCAGTCATTAAGCACCTGCAAGAAAGCTAGTAATTCAAGCCCGATACGAATTTATGATAAGACTTATGAAATATAATATGCTTTACCTTTAAGAGACCAATGCGGAAATACGGCCATCCATACGCCGACAAAATTGCCTTAAATAGCGAAGGATGACTAAAGTTGTCGATTTTCTGAGCATCCCACTTTTGTAATAGCAAATTATGGCAAGACGAAGGGTCCATATCTAAGGGTAGCTGAAGTAAATCTTCAAAGTCGAGCTGTTTTTTCACACCGTTTTGCATCACAGGATCGATTGTTTCGAACGTCATCAGATTCCAAATACGACGTAAAATTCCCTTCAAGAATAACATATTTTGAATCAATTTTTAACTATACGTAAAATCTGAAAAAAAAAATAGATACAATAAATAGACTTACAGAGTCACTAGAAGGAGCTTCGTCGACTTCATGTTGGTACGGGAGAAGCGGGTCCGCCATTGGACTATAGTGTTATGTAACAATACTCGATTTGTTTACGATGAATTTAAATAACACCAAAATGATGACCAAACGATATTGCATGAAAAATATACCGATTTTTAATTAATGTTATAGTACCTGCTTCGACAAGACGCAACTTTTAGTCTGGTTACGTTTATTAATATTCCAAACATGATCTCTGTAATAACCCTACAGATTTCCTTAATCCATCTTACAAACTGCAAGAAAAAAGACGAGACGAACATAATGACTATATATGTATATGTTACTGCGTGAAGGGGCCAAAAAAATCCCGAATAATTAATTATTTAATATTTAATGATTTGAAAATAAACAAACATAATTCATAAAAAACCACCTGAGGCGAAGAGAAAGCTATTTGCATTCGTGGTATCAAGAAAAGTACTTTTACTATCCACCAAGAACAAAAGATGCCACTGCATAAAACATCGAACCCTGTTTTGCACCTTGACGCGATCAGAATAATCACCTGAAAGTCGAAATTGAAATACTAAATGAAATAAAATCGGGCCCTTTTTTTCGATTTTTTGAATCCAATGTGAAGAAATTCCCACTTACCCAGACTGAAAATTGCGAGCATGTATACAGCCATACATGCAAAGGAATGGAACGGGCATTTAATCTTGTCCTCAAGAGCGTAATTACGTCAAAGAATGCCACGCATGCCCCTAAAGCAGCCATAATCGAGAATAGAATCTTTGCCCGAAGATGTGTCTGTGAGAGAATTCAAAACGAAGTATTACATAAAGGCAAACCAAACAAGCCCTTAACATAATTCATCCAAACCAATCTGTTTCATTACCGTTACTCCTTGATCGAAATACTAAAAACGATACAAATATTAACGGGAGAGCCGAAGTTTAATAGATTAATTACCATATAAACTAACCGATCATCGGTTTTAAGAATAACAACAAAAATTTATATAAAAAGTATGAAATTCCGTTGCAAATTAAGTTAAAGGTGGATAAAGAGAAAAATCGGCAATACCCTCCTCCATTGTTTACGGCGCCTATTAATAATCCAAAGCACGGATACCACAACCACAGTGAACACGTTGAATCCAAAACCTAGCACTGTTAGTTTATCATTAAGGCGGAAACAAATTAAATGAACAGACAAATTAATTAACACTTCTTTCTCGATTGCGATTGGATAATACAAAATCAGAAACAATACTGGTTGTTTGAAGGATATAGATTGTCGAAACACTCCGAAACTCCGTCGTGATTCCACACCTGTTCGATACAAGAAACGAAAAAAAAAATCAAGATTCACCATAAAAATAATGAAAAAACACATAACACCATCAGTAAGAAATTTACTTTGAACAGTTCACTTTCACCCCTATTAAGCAATTTTTTTTTACAGAAAAACCCCATTTTTTTTCTTTTTTTCTTTTTTTGCCCCTATGTTCGAGAAAATTCAACTGTTAAACCCATGCACAAAGAAGGCTCAAGATGAGATTCATAAAATTCGCAAAGAAATCTTCTGGGTTTTACTTCAATTTTATTTATTTTTTAATTTCCCTTTTCTTTTTCCTCTGATTTTTTTTTTTAAATTCGACCGTTAAACTCATGCAGAAAGGCACAGCGGAAAACAAAATCAGACAGGATTCTTAAAATCGACGAAGAAAACTCAAGTAATTAAACCCCCAATGTTGGTTTCATGGAAATTCATACATAAATGGAAACAACATGAAAAATAAAAACCTTCGAATTAAATTAAAAATTAAACCTCGAAATTCGAAAGAGGGGAAATATCTTACATATGGAGAATTAGGGCAAATGAATTTGATAAATTCCATAGCCGGAGTGATAGTGCAGACTGCAGTCGCCGAGCAAATGAACTACAAAAGGTGGCAAACAATTATATACAGTACAGCGGAGTAAAGGTGGCAACTCGCGAGGAGTTAACTGACACGTGTGCGTTATTGATTGGATGGGGATGTATAGTTTACGTTGTACTCGGTGTTAGACTAGTTGTACCCTCTAACTAGGGCTTGATTTCAAATATTATATCTGCTAAATTAGTGAGGAAATTGGAACTAAATTTTCGAATTATATCTGTTTTTATTTGAAAGTCTTACGATTTCAAGAATAATATTTTTTATTCTAAATTAAATATATATTTTTGACCAAATTTAATTTTGTATAATTATGACATTAATATTATTATGTATTTTTTACTATATATTATATGAATAAAAATAATATGATTTTGAAACTCTGTTTAAATTGAGAATATTCGATTTTGTAACATATATTTTCATTCCAATTTTTAAATTAACGTCCTCCAGTTTTTTCGATTTTTTTTAAAATTGGAACTAATATTTTTACTTCAGAAAAAATTACACTTTATTTTTAGATTTTTCCAAACAAAAAAGAAAAAAAAAACATGAAATTCCTAATATTGGTTGTGTACGAACTTTCCACGTGGCATATTAGTGGGTGGCGTGAGTTTTTGCTTCAGAGTCCACTTATTTTATTTTTCTTTATATTAGTCAATTATATATTCTTTTTCTCTCTTTTTCTTTTACTTTAGGTCTCGTGCTCTTTATATGGGATATACTTTAATTGGAATCCCCATGCATTTTACTTTTTGGTTATGGGAAATTTTGTAATTTAATGCTCAGGTTTATTTTTTTATTAATTGTTGTAAATTATTTAAATGTTAATTGGAATGTTATTGGAAAAATCAATCACTAGTCATATAAGTTTTGTAGAAGTCACACCGGACGAAAAATATTGGCTGATCATACATCATTTATCTACACATGACTATATGGTGTAAAATTATATGATGCTTTTTATCAAGTATAACATCTCACATACCGTCATGATGTCATATAATAACTTCCATATATTTATATAATATAGGTGTTTTTTTTATTATTGAAACATTATCACGCAATTTGGTTAAAATCGTTCATTCATTCGATAAATATCGAATATCTAGAATAATGTAATTACTTAATACATAGGACTATATTAAAATATAATGTGATTCTTTATATTTGCTTACATTATTTAAAAGAAAAAGGTCAATAAATATGATGGTGGATTGTTCAATCAACCAGAAATAATAGAATTTGTTTTTATGTAAGGTCTTTTTATTACTTTAAACAAAGATGATGCATTACATAAAAAGACTAGTGAAGTCAAGTTGGTCTTTGATCTTTCCATATCATGCATTTCAATTAAGATACCTTTTATGTGTGTAAGTGTGTGTGAATGTGCGGTAAAGTTTGGCGTGGAACATGATGAGGCCGATTTGACGAAATGCAGTGGTGTTGGATGGATCTGACAGAGTGCAGTTAGTTAGAGTGTAGTTAGTTAGACGTAATAACTGTGAGACTGAAAAATATAAGTGACGAGTCTTTTAGCAAATTGTAAAAATCCGACAATCATAATTTGAAAGAATATTAGCGACCAGTGGTATTTTGCAAATTGCTCCAATTTTTACACGAGGACCCCTAAATTTTATCATGTACAATTACAAATTTACCCTTTTATAATTTGGGAAATAGTGGGGGTTTATTGGGCCCTTCCTCTACAATCATATTATAAATAAGTCCATGACTAGTTATTTGGGTCTAAATAAAATAAGAAAAGCCCAAATGAAACTATCTCCCCTCTACAGTACCTTTTCCTCCAATTCCATACAGTGTGAACTCCTCCCCCTTGCAATTCGACGCATTCATTTCATCTCTCTACCAAAATTCAGAACAAAGCCGTTTCTTAACCACCCAATCGCGGACCGTTATCTTTCTTCCCTCTTGATC
The DNA here is from genome assembly GCF_056151865.1 of Erythranthe guttata. NCBI lineage: Eukaryota > Viridiplantae > Streptophyta > Magnoliopsida > Lamiales > Phrymaceae > Erythranthe > Erythranthe guttata. The sequence goes on along the minus strand of NC_142541.1, from coordinate 14,150,675 downwards.
CCCCCACACACACACACACACACACACACACACAGCGCGGTATCCATCCGACCGCCGCCATGGCCGTTCACGCGGCGGCCGTAATTTCTCCAGCTGCAAAATTCCCATCCCCGACAACCTCGTACTCCGCCGAACATTCTCACCAGCAGAGCCCCTTTCTCTCGCTTCCTTCAATTCCTCCAACTCCGTCCAGAAATTGTACAGTACTAACAGCCCGTTGCGGCAAGAAGAGGGTTATCACTGCAAACGCCGCCAAGTCTCAGTCGGGAGCCGACACCAAGCTCGGCGTCGCCGTCTATAAGCCCAAATCATATGAAGTTCTCCTCTCCGATGCCGCCGCTTCTCTCTTCTCCGCTCTTCAAGATGGCAAAACCCGCCTCGAAATCGAGTTCCCGTGCGTCTCTCTCGCTCTCTCTCTCTCTCTCTCTCTCTCTCTCTCTCTCTCTCTCTCTCTCTCTCTCTCTCTCTCCTGCAATTATATTTGGATTTATGGGGGTATTCTTCGATTTTCGTAATTGCAATGAATTATGATTGTTTCAGAAATCAAATTTAGTTCATTTGCTATCCTTAAGAATTTACCATAGTGTTTTTTCAAGATCCAATACATCAAATTTAAGGTTTCTTGAAGCTGTCTTCTAATTTGCTGTTACTGACAATTATCCGTTACTTTTTCCGATCAACGCTCTCCGATCCGATTCGCGTAATCAGTCCATTGCCTAGCAACATTTCTTCTTACAAGGTAAACCATACCTTTTCGCCATAGTGTTTTGTTCTTTTGTTCAATTTGTGGCATCCTCACAATTTTTTATCGGGACATAAAACATTACAAAAATCGATTTGTCTGATGTATTGCTTCTTTAAATGCGAAGGGTTCGTCCGATGATTTCAGTGACGCCAACATTCAACTTGCACTCACTGTTGTTAAAAAGCTACAAGAGAAGCAAGAAACACGAGCGTGCATTGTAAGGATATATATGTTGTTCTCGGAGGTATTTTAGATTTCCGTTTCGAGGACGAAAATTTTGACGATACGTAATTTATCTTTTTAGGTGTTTCCTGATAAGCCAGAGAAGCGTAGGGCATCGGAACTTTTCAGATCGGCTCTCGACTTGGTAATTTGTTTTAATTTTAGATTTCCGTTTCATAGAATGGCATTCCCTATAAACCCGTAGTAACCCATGTAGCACGGAAATTTCAACTTTATAACGTTTCCGCATTTCGAAAAGATCGGACACCTGCCAGACACCTTATGGGTTATTTTGCAATTTCTGAAAAGTTAGAAACATGTTTGAATAGCACATTTCCAAATATTTTTGTTGTTTTCCTAATTATTTACGTCATTTAATGATCAATTGTAAATTTATAGTTGATAATGATATTTATTTTGAATATATATAGCATATTTATAAATATGCTCCTATACTTTTAATATTTACACGTTTTCCCCAAGTTCATGTATCCCCATTTTTGAGACATGTTGTTTCCCCGTATCCCCGTTTCCGTGTCGTGCTACATAGACCGTAACGAATAATATTTTCGGTAAATAGCACTTATGTATTTATATTAAAAGTACAAGGGGGTCATGTGCTCAAAGTTCAAACTAAGAGGGTGTCATGGGCTTATATTAAAAGTACAATGGGTCATGTCCACTTAGCTCAAACCATAGGGGGTTTAAGTGCTATTTACCGTAATATTTTATATCAAAGTTCCTGGGATGCTTCCGTTTCGAATTATTTCTGTATCGTCATTTTTTCAGATTGATGGTTTAAGTATTGCATCTTTGGATGATGTACCGAGTGGCGCGTTCACTTCATTCTTCAAATCCATAAGAAACACTCTTGATTTCGACTTTGAAGATGAAAACGAAGGTTGGTTCTATAAACTCAAGCACAACCATTTTGCTTCGTATAATTTTTTAGGATAAATTACGTCCACCCCTAAGGTAAGGTCAAATTACGATAAAATGTTTGGGTAATTAAAATTACCCATCAACTATGATTATCTTGTTTCAAAATGTGGAGCTTGAATGGGTAAAACGGGTACAAATTGGAGAATATTCCACAGAATGTAGAAGATTCCACTAAATTTGACATCGCAAGGGTGGACGTGTAGGAAGATTCATAGTTAAAGGGGTGGTTGTAATTACCCAAACAGGAGGGGGGTTTTCATAATTTGACATTACATCAGAGGGTGGCCGTAATTTACCCATTTTTTTAAGACTTTAAATTCTTATCTGAGTGAAATAGTTTCCAGTTTTAAGGTTAGGATCTTGCCTTTATACGTGAATTTTTTATTATTTAATCTTCTTAAATACGATGCAGATCGTTGGCAATCCGATAAACCACCATCACTTTATATGTTCATCAATTGTAGCACACAAGATCTCTCTCTTATAGAGAAATATGTGGTACGATATCCCTACTTTTACTCTCTCTCTCTAGAATTTTCTAACTACACTTTACGAGAACTCGAATTCCCATTTTACTAAAAGTTAATCTCGACTTGTCCTTTGTCCTTCAATTAATGTTTTTGGACAATGCAGGAAAAATTTGCTTCTTCTACCCCAACTATCCTCTTCAACTTGGAACTCGACACACTGCGGTATGTGTATGTATATATATATGTGTGAGGAACCTTTGATGAATTTCTTGAAAAAAGAAAATAAAATTCCGATTCTTCGTTCGCTGACAACATTAATGTACGTGCAGTGCTGATTTGGGACTTTTAGGATTTCCGAGCAAAGATGTACACTATCGGTTTCTTTCTCAGTTCGTCCCCGTTTTCTACATTCGAACAAGAGAGTACTCAAAGGCATCCCCTTAATTTTCATAATTATTATTTACAATTTTTTTTTTTTTTTTAATTTGGAATTTAGCTTGAATGATTAGTACTCTTAACTTTGAAAGACAGTTGCAGTGGCACCTTATATCGTAAACTACGATGGAGCATTATTCCGTCAATATCCAGGTTATTAGAGCAACTAATCCCATTTTAATACGTGCAAGTATATACATACATACATACGTATATACACACACACACACACACACCTTTCAATGGTGCTTATTCGTATTATCCTGATCTATATTAAGGACCTTGGCAAGTGATGTTGAAGCAATCGGACGGTTCATTCGCTTGCGTAGCAGAGAGTGCAACTCGTTTCACTCTCTTGGAAGTAAATATCCGTCTATTTTTTATCAAATTTTTTTATTCTTCTACAAATTTGGTTTTATTTAATTTTAATGTTGTTGTAGACTAAGGAAGAACTGCTGAGGGTACTCGGATTGCAGGAGGAAGAAGGAAGTTCGCTTCAGTTCCTTCGTAGAGGATACAAGGTTTTCTCCCTCCCTTGTATAAGCCACTGAAAATACTATATTAAGTTTAACGGGCAAATTACGGCCACCTTCTGAGGCATGCTCAAATGACAAAAATACCCTTCATGTTTGGATAATTACATCCATCCCTGAGGTATGCTCAAATTACGAAAAAAAAATCCTCACGCTTGGGTAATTACAACTTACCCCTCAACTATATATTGTCTTACACGTCCATCCTTACGGTCTCAAATTTACCTGTTGTATGAGGGGTTTTTTCGTAAGACAATAATACATAGTTGAGGGGTGGCTGTAATTATTCAAACATGAGGAGTTTTTTCGTAATTTGAGCTTACCTTAGGGGTGGCCGTAGTTTTACCTAAGTTTAATTTACATATTTAACAAAAACATTTTTTTTTAAAATTAGGAAATCACTTTATTTATTTATTTATTATTTTCATGTGATTTAACAAAGGGAAGTTGATATTTGCAGAGTGGAACTTGGTGGGAAGAAGATGTAGATGCAGAACTATCTTCTGCATGGCGCAATTGATCTATTCAAAATTTCAGAAATCAAATATGCAGAAATTTCCCAGTAAAGAAAATCATGCATCATCTCATAAAAACAAATTTAATCATTATTATATTTGTATATTCGTTTCTGTAATATGATGAAAAGAAAAAAAGAAAAAATAACTTTAATATCAGAAAATTGCTTGCCAGTTTTGTTGAGAGGTATAAAAAAATTTGGGTAAACTATGGCCAATCGATGAGATACGATCAAATTACGAAAAATCCCTCATGTTTGGGTAATTTCAATAAAGCGGATGGTCCAGCAAGAGAAAGGAACCCATTGACTATGAATTTTCTTATACGTTTAATCATGCAGTCATGCGGTGTCAAATATAGTGGGATCTTTTAGATTATGCTCAATATTCTTCAGCTTTTACCCGTTTTATCCCATTCGAGCTCAATATTTCGAAACAAGATGTTCATAAGATGTGTCTCTGGCTTGTAAATATTAGATTGTGGTGCATCAAAAACTACATTTTTGCACAAAACGAGTACAAACTAGAGAACATAGATTCTGTTGAATTTGATACCACAAGGATGAACGTGTAAGAAGACTCATAGCTAAAGGGTGGTTATAATTATCCAAACATGACAGATTTTTTTTTCGTAATTTGACCTTACCTCATGGACTGACCGTAATTTAACCAAAAAAGTAATAAATAATCACATCTCAAAATCAATCTACTAAATAACAAAAATATGATTATAATTTTGATCTCACTACTTCCAGCTTTCTAATACATATTTATAAAGTTGTTACCACTGACAAATAGTATATGTAATGTAACAGGTTCATATATATATATTAATTGCCCAACTTAAATGGCAACATTAATTACACAATTAAATAACTTTAATCTGCATTTTTTGGAATATACTATATAAATTAGTTATCGATGAATTTACTAAATCACTACTCAAAAACTCAAACAATTAATCAAGAAAAGAAAATAGCAAAACAATAATATGAAGAGGATGAGTTTCTCCAGCCTTGTTATTCTCATTCTACTCGCTCTTATGCCCTTTGCAGCCTTAGGTACATACTCCTTTATTTTATTTTATTTATTTTTCAATTTAGACACACAAATTAAAATATATATATATTAAATAATTTCATCATTGATTAAAACAAATAATTTCAGGCGGGAAAAATAAGGTGGTAACACATTATAAGTGCAGAGGAAATAAAATAAAATCAGAAGACAAGTGCAGAGAAGTATGTGGGAACCCTCCCTATTCGAAATTATATGGGGTGTGTGAATGGAATTGGTTTTCTCTGTGGCTACGTGGCAGCTGTGTGTGCTACGATGATTATTATGTCAAGAACATTGGATGGGTCCCACGAATTGATTAACTACTAAACATATTTTTATATTACCATATTATAATAATAATAATTATTATTATTTAAACGTGTAACAAAAGTTTTTCCTATGTTTTTTTTAGCATTTTTGTAGTATCTAGATTGTTACATATGTGTAATTACATTTATTTTTAGGACATTTAAAAATGAAAAAAAAATTAGTTAAAGAATTATTTAAATTTTTATACATATTTCATCTGGTAATTAAGGAAATATAATTATTTTTAAAATGACAATTGGAGTATTAGATTGTTTGGAAGAAAATGTAAACTTATTTTTAGAAGGGTAAATTACAAGCACCTCCTAGAGTAAATTTTAATTACAAAAAAAATCCTGCAGTTTGTAATATTTTTACATCCATCCTTGTATAAAATGATGTTAATGTAAGAAATCTACAAAAATTGAATAGTGAACGTAATCATGAAAAACTTAGGGGATTTTCGTAAATAAATCTTACCTTAAGGGTGCGATTGTAGTTTACCCTTTTCAGAATGCGTACCACGAACAAACTCATTTTTTTAGTCATGAATTTATAGCAAAACGTCTTCGTTCTGGACTATCATTTTTTGTTTATTTAAAAGTAACATCTAATTTTTTTTAATGTAAATGTATGTTCTTAATTGTGAATATGAAAAAAGTCTACACTTTGGAAAAAAAAGTATTCCTAATATAACAGATTTTAAGGGGAAAGACTCCAGGGCATATTTGTAGTTCACAAACAGGAGGGCGATTTTGTAATTTAATGCATACTTTACGGGGTTAATTACGATTTCGTACTTAAGACCAAATCTCAAAAGAGGTAGCCCTAATTTACCTTAAATGTTGCATTCGTAGTGACATAATTTACAGTCACATTCTCAATCCTATATTATAACTCGAGTATCGAAATATCTATGCCAGAAAATTCTTCCCAGCAAAGAGCGAAATTCCGACAGCAAAAAGTGATTGATTAAAATTTAAAAGTTTTCTTGACGGGAGAATTCGATCACATAAACGTAACGTAACACATCCATGCATAATTAATTACTTAACTTAAATGACGCATTAATTACTCCATTAAATGACCTCTAATCCTACCCCCAATTTTCTTGTCCAGTATAAATAAATTCTCAAGACTGATCTAACAATCACACAAAATCAAATCATATAAGAAAAAAAAAAAGACGAAAAAAGATGAATAGAAAGAATTTGTTGAGCCTTTGCATTCTAATAATAGTGGCTCTTATGCCGTTTGCAGCTTTAGGTGAAAAAAGGGAAGAACCGTTAGGTGGTTTCGTATGCATGGGAGGAGATCGAGAATTGGCGGATAAAAGCTGCATACAGCGCTGCAAAGGCTGGCCATACTATGTTGACTCCGGTAGGTGTAAATGGGACGAGCCTTTCCTATGGTTTTTCGCCATTTGCGTATGTTTCACATAACAAACAAAAATCGGACAAAAACGTATTACATTTTACGACAAAAAACAATAACTCTTTATACAGACATTACATATATATATATATATATATATATATATATATATATATATATATATATATATATATAATATAATATAATGTGTAACAAGCTATGTTGGTTTGTCTTATGAAAAACGAGATTCGAGAATACGCCCGGTGTTTACTTATCTTGATAGAGGTTATTAAAGAATCTCGGGCTGAAAACTATTCCTCCAAAAAAATTCTGGACTTTTTTTTTTTTATTTTTTTCCGGAAAAAAAATCAAACAAAAATATATTGTCTTTCATATAACTAATTAATGCTAGTCCGTTTCTAATAAACACGATTAATTCCCACACGCTTAGAAGAAACTAGAAACACTCATGCAGATCAAGCGAAAATGATAATTGTGCTAACGATTTTTTCTAATTCGTACCAAACTACTTCTCCTCCCGCGCTGTAATCCATTACCTTTCGTAATACGTCTCACAATTGTCATCTGCCCTTCTCCCTTTTTTGCACGAACCCCCTTCCGAGCGGGTTCTTCTAGAAGCTTCTTCAGCGATGGATCGTCGTTTAATCCGAAAGATGATGTCATCTCAGTGTAGAATTCTTTAGCTTTGGCAATCAACCCACATTTCGCAAACCCTTCGACCAAAACCTTGTAATGCTCACGATCTGGCTTTATCTCGTATTCGTTCATTTCCGACCATATTTTTAATGCATTTTCCGATTGACCCGTTTTCAAGAACTTATCAAGAATAAGAAGAAAAGTTTCCCTACTTGGCCCTAAACGAGATTTTCTCATATGACTCAGCACTCCCAAAGTTCCTTCCAAAGTTTCGCCTTTGAGTAATTCATGATAGGTTTCGATAGTAGGGCTGATGTCATCTTCTAACATCCTTGCCAACACAATTCTCGCATCCTCAAACTTTTCAGCTTCGCAAAGCGGGCGTATGACAAGGTTATACGTGGCGGAGTTCAGTTTCAGACCCGTTTCTTTCATTCGATCTATAATTCTAAGAGCTTCGCTTAAACAATTTTCACGAGTCAGCACGTAAATCAGTGAATGGTACACCTCCAAACCCGGGACCCACCCTCTTTTCTTCATTTCATCGTACAGTCTCAAAGAATCGAATAGATTGCCGACGCTCGAAAAGCAAGAAATCATGTGTGTGTATGAATTCCCGTCTGGTTCGATGCAGCATTTCGACATTTCCCGCCAAATTCTCTTGGCTTCGTATACGTCGGTGGCTATGTTGCACCATCCGTTGAGAATTATGTTGAAGCTCTCTGTTTCCAATGGCGAGAACTTCTTGTTGAGATACATAAATTGTTCGGCTTCTTCGATGTTTCCGTGCTTGCAAAGAATGTTTAAGAAGACGAAATACGTTTTTTGTTCGGGAGAAAACTTGAACTTCTGCATTAAGTGGAATGTCTCTATCGCCTTGTCTGGGTTATTCGCAGCAGCATATCTATCAGGTTGGAACGCAAAACAATGAAAAACCCGAGACAGAATTTAAAAAAAAGAAAGATTGAATCAGAATTCCCATGAATCCATCAATTAGGTGACAACAAATTCATATATTCAAATAACGAAAAATCAAGAAAAAAATGAATCGATATTTCTACCTATCCTCCTTCAGATATAATCAATAATCACGATACAAGCTGCCGATTTGTACTATAATGCATTGCTTCAAGTATTAAAAAAAAATCACAAAATCTTCTCCAAACATTAAAATAAATCATCAGCCAAATCATATTAAAAAAAAAAAAAGAAAAGAAAACAAACTGGTTCAATTTTTCACCTGTCAATCAAGATCAGCATTGCTTGTTGAGTGTCCTTCGAAGCTCGATAAAGCTCGTGAACGAGAGTCCAAGCAGTACCGAATTTACCATGGTTACCCAACAACCATATCATCAAACACCAAGTCTTTTCGACCACACAATCCCGTTTCTCACCCCATTTAAACACCAAGAACGCCAACTTCCACTCTTCTCTCAAATCCCAAATCAGCGAAAAGATGAAATCTTTATCAGGTCTGACGTCAGAATCATCAAGAAAAGCAATGGCTTCATCGCCGGAAGCAAAGTCCTTAGCTTTCTGAACTCTTTCACGAATTTCTTCAAGGCCCAATCGGATCTCTCCACGTGTTTCTTCAGCACACTCCGCCGAGAAGTCCATGATCTCGTAAATTCGTCGGCCGGCGAAGTCAGGGGTGTGTTTGCATTGCCTGCAAGGTGTTTGATGAAATGCTAGAGAGAAACAAAGCACCGCGGAAGAAGAAGGGAGTGGCGATGGAATGAATCGGTGAGCAGAAGAAAGAGAAATGCGTAGCAATGGAAACGGACGAAGGAGTTGGAGCCTCCTTACAATGGTGAGCAGCGCCATGGATTTGCTGTATGGATTTCAGTGCTTCCATATCAGTGTTTCTCCATTTACTCTCTGTACAGTAATAATTAATCACATATGGCGCCAAAATTAGGGCACTCAAGCTCAGATTTTAATTGAGAGAGACCTAATTATTTTAAAAAGGGTAAATTACAACTACACCCCTTCGTTATGCTAAAATAACATTAAAGTCCCTATAGTATTGGTAATTACAGCCACACAACTAAAATAATTACCGAAGCCAAGATTTCATGTCCTGAGGACCCGATATGCACTATATTTGTTTCATGCGGGGCCGTTAATGCTATAATAGACGAAAATTTATAAATATTATATAAAAATAACTTATCTATGTCACCCTCTAGCTCTATGTTGTCTGCACCCCTTCCAAAAATCAATAGTCCGTTAGAACCCTAACGGAAAATAACTTATCTAATGCATTATTCCGTTAGGGTTTCTAATAATGTTTTAGGGGTCATTGTAATTACCAATACTATAGGGACTTTCAAGTTATTTTAGCATACCTTAGGGGTGTAGGTGTAATTTACCCTTTTAGAAATAATAAATAATAATATTACTAAACATTTAGGCAACAAATTAAAAATAAATAATAAATAAAGGGTTTAAAGCTGAAATTAAACACTAAAATAGGAATCGAAGGGTTTAACCACAGTAGCAGCAGTAAGTAAATTCTTCGACGAAGAAAAATGAGCAATGATGCAAAGAAGCCTGTCAATGGATCCGGTGGCGCCGCCGCCGCCGCCGCCGCCGCAGGAGGAGGATTCCGGGCTAAATTGGAGCATGTTTTGTACAGCGGTGAGAAGAAGCATGTAGCGGCCGGCATGGCTATTATCGGAGTCCTCTTTGGTGTTCCATGGTACCTCATGACTCGGGGTGAGTTTCTTCTTCGTGAATTTCTTCTTTTTATTTTCGTATTTCATCTGTTTGTTGAGAATTTAGGGTTGAATTTTTGGGCGTTGGTAATTGATTGGAAATTGAAGTGAATCTGGATTTAATATTTATTACCTGTGATTTTTATTTTTCGTGATTAATTTGAGAATTAGGTTTCTGAAATCTGAACAAATACAATCCACTAATTTGGATCCATGTTGCCACCCATGGTTGATTTCTCATGCGAATGATGAATAATATTGTTTTTTTTTTTAATTTGGAAAATGAATAACATTGTTAATAGGTGTGATTATGAACGGGAAGTGGGATATTTGATGATCGACACATTAGATTGGGCGTAAAATAGGATGGTTTTTGGTGTTTGATTATTCTTTTTTCGGTACATGCTTACGGAAAATCCTCGGAGAGCTAAGATTTAGTCTAGAGTGTGGATTGGACTCTTTTTGCTTTCGGGTGTTGATGATGGTTTAACTTATATGAATCTAAGGCCTCGCTCGTTTGGTTTGTGAGATTAACCATGATTGACTAAATAATTGGACATTGTTTGATGTTTGGTAAACCCAATAACTTCCCGGGTCGACCCTGAAATACTATCTTATCGTCCCTTATCGTTAGATTATTTAATCTTGTCTTGGCTAATCCTATCTTGGCAACGAAACGGTGCTCAAGTGTATTAAAAGTTTTGTTCAAGAATCTTGAACAATTTGGGAAACGGTAGAATATTCAGAGAGCTTTGAGACTAAAGAGGAGAAACCAAAATCTTTATTAACTAAACTGACTAACTTGATTATACGATGCAAGGCTTATATACAAGTGAAAGGAAGTATCTAGAATGCACAAAGTCAAACCCTAATCTGCATAAAAGTTAGTCACAGGTTTCCGTATTCCAATAAAGTGTGAGACTTATACTTCGGTTTATGCTATAAAGAAATTAAAGTTTTGCCTGTAATGGTTAATTGACATTGTTTTTGTATGCGCATTCCCAATGTAATGGTCAGTTTAGCTGTTCGAATAAGATTATCCACACCTCTTGTTTCCGTAAGTACGTGATAATGAACATAAAATCTGTAAACAAGTGAAAGATATATTCTCGACTATGAACTGTGAGTTAAATGGAGCAGCTTAGCTTATATATAAAAACGACGTTGTTCTTTCTTGAAGGGTCAAAGCAGCAATCGCATCAAGATTACATGGAAAAGGCAGATAAAGCTAGGAGTGAAAGGCTTTCTGCTGGTTCATCCAAAACCAGATAAACGACTTTTGCAATCCCTTTTCTCTTATGAAGACAATCTTTTGATGTTATTACCGGAGAAACTTATGTGGTCCTTGTCACAGGTGAAAGTAACGACTTTTTTTTTTTTTTTTTTTTTTAATGTTATTTGTACTACAGAGTTACAAGTTTCGAGAACTAATCTTCAGTGTAAGGTTGTTTTCCTGTTTATTTGAGTAATAAATAGGGATTTTCAGAAAGACCTCCCTCGAGATTTGGTGTAGTTACAGTTTCACCCCCTCGGATTTGATCATTTAAATTATTTGGCATTTTTTAAAATTCCAAGGTATGTCAAAAGTTTATCGACGAGTCTTCAGTTTTATTAAGAATCACAGTAGCTTCGATTTTGAAATTAATGAGCACAAAAATGCTACAATCGTCGTTTTCTGAACAATTAACTGTATACATGTAGTAAATACACTTCCGGATATCCTTGTAATTTCGAAATCAGACAGCCCCTATACAGAATGAAAATTATTGTGCCAAAATTCGAAAAAATATTCAAATTTAATCGCAGGAATTCAAAAATGCAATTCCAGTTCACTCTTACAACCAATAGTAGCCAAGATCAACAGTATGCCATTGTTATAGAAACTTACAAACAATTATTTTTTGTACAATGAAACTGAGAAATAAACCGGCATCTTTTTCGTCACCAGTATCTGTATTTCTTCAAAAATTTAAATTAATAGATAATAAATAATAGCAAGACCACATTTGTTTGGCAATAAACAGCCTGCAACTCTTTTTTTTTTTTTTTCTTTTTTTAAATCCATCTTCTACAGCGGCATCAGTCTTCTGTACTTAAAAAACCATAAAAATGTGGCAAAAATGATTGCTCCACAAACTCCAGTGATTATTAGGACCCATTTGAATGCACCTGGATTATCGAACATCGGTATCGCAAAATTCATGCCAAAAACCCCTGCCACCACTCCAAATATCGCTACCACAAAAGTTGCGGTAGTTAATAACAGCTCAAACTGTATAAGCTGGTTTCGAACATTATCCTGCACACAGATTATAAGATTAGTCGAGTGATTATATATGCTAAGCTAAAAGATTAAGTCACTGATATTGAATTGGTTGTCCATGATAATGTTATATGGTGATATGTGATTATCCTATATTCAAGATTTATGATGACAAAATCCTTGTACATGGGGATTGTATAAGTAACATACGTCGAGTTTGAACAAAATATTTGAGAGCTCGTTTCTTACCGTGGGCTTGAAACCTAAACCCCAAACACTTGACAAACATTTATTATATTATCAATAAAGTCATTTCATAATTCCCAAACGAGGCCTAGAGGTATACATATAGCAGATTTGTTCAAAACTTGACCACGTTGGGTCAGCATCATTTGAGCCTATAATTGCAAGAATTATGTGCAGGATGACGAGATACTATAATACTATATGACATTTGAAACATATCTTTTGCAAGAAAATACGTCTTTCTTTATAAAACAAATTAAAAAATAAAATAAAATAAAGAGGAATAAGCTCATACCAGCTGAATGTTGATGAAGTCTTCTGTGTCATCGATATACTCCTTCAGCTGAAATGATACAAGAAAATTGTTAATGAACTGTTTCTATAAGACCTATAAAATGTAGGCTATTTTATAAGACGAATATTTTTCCTTTAAAAAAAAAAGTAAACTCTAAAAACTGAATATCATGGCTAGAGCTAAATACCGAAGTCAATTTATTGAGGGTGCTATCAATGACAACAAAGTAAGCCTCCAACAACATTTCCAGCTCTTCAATATTTTCTGTGGCGTCTTCCGACGAGCTCCTCACACTCTCGTGTCTGCTCCTAGCTATGCTCAGGCTTTTATCAAGCCTCCTATTATCAGGTGGTGAAGAAATAGGAGAAACAGGAGCTGAGACAGACAAAGCACCGTCGTTCGATCGATATCCGATCAAAGACTGTTCCCCATAAAAGGATGATTCCATGCGCCTTTTCTTCTCTGTAAGATACATTTCAGCCATGTCTCCATCATCGTCCATTAGCTGCTCTATCTCGTCCCTAACCTAGATGACAACAATAAAACTTTTTATTTAAAAAAAACAGAGAAAAAAGGTTGTAAGATGATTATTACGTTTACTAGTTGTACATACCTTCTGAACTCTTCGAGTTAATGCAACAAGTCTGCTTTTTAATCTACGAACTCGTTCCAAATTCAATGTGCTGATTTTTGAAGTAAGTTCATCCAGCAATGGGTATGCTTCGATCTCTAACTCTGCTGCCTATTCAATTCCAATATTTTGCAGATACATATTGAATAAGGGAAGTCTTTTGAAATAAAATATGAAATAAAATACATTTAGAAGAACGAATATTAGTACTCTGAATTATAAGGTGCCCTCAAAATACTGCAAATAGACGAATTAATGGTGCTCTTTCCTCAGTATTTATATAAGGACTCTCTGAATTTATATCAATTAAGTAGAATTCTTTTCTTTTTATAAATAATCAGTAGACACTTAAACTACAAATCTGGATGAGCAAATGTCAGAGAGTTGGCAGAATAACTAACTCTGCACAGTATCACGGGCAATATGCACAATTTTTAGGATGCCACATCACGATTTACTTGTCAAGTGAACATACTTTTCTTAATTAGGTCTGATTAAAGCCCGGCGTATTGTATCTTGCACTTGCACACATTAACTATAACTATTCTGCTCACATCTCACAAGAACCTAAATATATTAAATCTGGAAAACACTTCCACTTTCGGAGGGTCTGTCAACTACAAGACAAAAAATGAGGCATGCATAGAAAATACCTTATTATATCACCAGGAACATTCAATGATTCTAAACTCTAAGGCCTCGTCTGGTTCCTAAGATAAGATTAGTCAAGAGAAGATTAAATAATCTAATGAAAACCCAATTATATTATTGGACCATGGGAGGTCCAACAAATCATCTTCCTAAAAGGCAAGAGAGGCCATAATAAAATAATATTTTCGGATTGACCCAGAAAATTATTGGGTTTACCAAACATCATACAAAGTCCAATTATTTAGTTAATCAGTGCTAATCTCCTCAACCAAACAAGGACTAAGGAGATATTCATACAATAAACAAGCTAAACATATATCCAAGGGAAGCAAGCTTTCACATCATGTACCTGTGAGTCAAGAAAAGTGCAAGCAGCCTCAAGAGCAACTTCAAGTGCTCTAAACTCAAACGGCAAATAATCAGGCGACGAGTTTGCAAACATATTATCGAAATTTCTACTTCCTCTCCTTCTGTGCACCTCATGTCCCTCAGACTGCCAAACCTCACCCACACCAGCAGCTTGCAATCGCCTCTGTAGCTCCACAACGTACTGCAGAACATAACTATCAAGAGAGTTCAACAGTAAAACCTCGTCCGCAGTTATAATACATCGAATCTGCTCAAGATTTACGACAATAGCCTTCTCCCTGCCGAGTATAGTCGAGGGGTAAACAAATAAAGGGTCCAGCAGCCTTAGATCGCGTGCAGGAAGATCACAACGACGCATCATTGTGAACTTATCAACCTCGATCACTTGGGAATTCCCGGAAACATCCACACGAATCCATGATCGAAGGCCCTGCCCGCGTTTTTTCAGGCCCGAAACGTCAACTCCTTGAAATGGGAGACGACCAGAGGCGGAGGGTCTGTATGAAGAGTCCCTAAGATTTAAAGCTGATGCAGGTTTTGATGGGAGCAGACGTTCTTTTAGGTCTGCCATCACCAAAGAGGTCTACAAAATGCCGAACAGAATTTCAGTAATTGAAAATGGAAGCAGTTTATCTAATTCTTGAAAAAAAAAAAAGAGTATTTACTCATGGCACATTGTATGAAGAAACTATCAATGAGTTTTGCATACCAAGGTTAGTTTTAGTTTCTTGAAATAGTGATACACGTGAACTCAAACTCGATAGGCATGACTATTATCCCCAAAATTCGATTACCTTGAAATCAAATAGGCAAACCTCGGAGTAGCCAAGCAATACCAATTCAAGAAACGCAGGTGACACGATTCAATTCAAAAAAACATTAAAATCACATAGTATCAAAAGAACTCCTAATTCCCTATCTCATATTTTTTCTCAGCAGAGCTAGGATACAAAAATTCAACAAATACATTCAAGTTCAATCAGGTCAAATATTGATAAATTTATCCAGAACAAAAAAAAGCAATCAGAAAAGGCGGGATAAACAATCCAATCCAACAGTGAATCCAGAAAATTACCTCTATTTGAGGCAAACAAACTAGGGTTTCTCCACTCTGTCCGTGAATCTGCCGACCAAACCAAATCAAAATGTTGAGCCATAAACTAATTCAGATTAAAAAAAACCCCACAAACACACACACCAACCAAAAATGACAATTGTTCATGAATTCTGCGGTGAAAAAATCCAAAAAAACCTGATGATTACAAAAAAAACAAAGGATATTACCTAAAATAACGAATCAAATCGCCGATTGATTATTGACGGCGGAGGAGCGGCCGCAACCGCGGCGGATACCGGTGGGGCAAAGAAGAAACCTTGGAGGAAACAATCAAATGATGAGTTACTGAATAGTAGGAGGAATGATGATTAGTTGTATCAGTAATCAGATACACTTTTGTTTTTGGGTGGAAAAGTAGAAACTGACGAAAACAAAAGGGCATAAAATAAATATTAAAAAAACAAAACATTCAGTTATGCCAGGATTTTGGGGGCCCAAATTTCTATGCCTACAATTTATTTTATTTCTACTTCTAGTCCCTCAACTTTTGTTTCGGTTCATGTAATTCAGGTATTTCCCATGTTTCAAATTAGATATGGATTTGGAATATTTCCTTATTTCATACTTGAGAATTTAATGATGCATTAATTACTTATTTTTTCAAATATAAGTAATGACTCTCTTTTTATTTCGCATAAGTAAATATTAATTTTATTATTATTTGTGAACAAATTTCACTCTTCATTTAGAATCTTTTATTTCAATCTACGAAATTTCGTATCAATTTTTCCTAATTTTGTTTGAATTGGAAAATTTTATACAATGTTCCGATTTTCGATTTGATACTTTCAAGAAATATTTTCGAAAATTCTCACATTTTTTGACGGAATTTGGAAATTCCTATTTATAAGACAAAATTGTTTTGTATTTTTATAGTTTAGGTCGATAAAGAAACAAAATTTCCGAACTTCAACAATTTCAATTCGAAAATTTTCTACTTTGGAATTAAATATAAGTTTTACTTTACGATATTTTTCACGTTACTAAGAGAAGCAATAGACATCACACGAATTTGCGAATTCGAGCACAAACCGAGATCAAACATAGAATGAAACCAGTACTGCTCAACAACAAAATCAAACACCGAAAATCGATAAAATATTTCATTTCATTCAATAAATAGATACACATTATAAATTGTGAATTCAACTAATTCCCATATCTTCATACCATAAATATAATATGTACACATAGGAAGACCAAAAGAGTAAAGATGATTATATACAACAAAAACACCTCAAAACATCTTCAACAACTTATGTACATTGTAAAAGATGTGGGCATTTTTTTTTCTTCGTCGTCAAAAAAAGGAAAAAGAAAAATTATTTCGAATAATTTGCAGGATCAATCAATCATATGTAAGGATTGATGTGTGAAGAGTAATCACGAATACCGGCTCCTTCATAACCCATCCACTCTTCCCACAGCTCGTAATCTTCATCGAAGATTCCTCTCATTTCATTGTCATCGTATTGCTCGTAGATCTCCAAAATCGGTTGGGTCGGCTCTCCCCTAAGATTACTCATCACA
Source organism: Erythranthe guttata (assembly GCF_056151865.1). NCBI lineage: Eukaryota > Viridiplantae > Streptophyta > Magnoliopsida > Lamiales > Phrymaceae > Erythranthe > Erythranthe guttata. The sequence goes on along the minus strand of NC_142541.1, from coordinate 14,133,598 downwards.
ATCTGCATTATTAATACCATCACAAACATATGTTAGATTGGGTAACTCAATAACTAGTTTGATCGAAAGAAATCAAGAATTTGTCTAAAAAATCGAGTATATTCAAAGACACCCCATTTGTGCACTAAAAAATATTTTAATTGAACTTAATTATATAGTTACGGACTTATAGATGCTATATATGGTGAATTGCGATACATATGTATCTTATTGTACACTAAGGTCTCGTTTGGTTGCCAAGAAAAGATTAAATAATCTAATCAAAACTAAAAGGTACAATGAAAGACAAAACAACAAACAAAATCCAATTATTCAGTTAGCCATAATTTTCCCAACCAAACGAGGCCTAACACAAATATTTGTACACATATAACATATCTACAGTCATAGACTATGCATAACTCCATATTTGCCGAAATAATCGAAATATTAAATCCCAATTAGGTTTATTAATCGGCTTCACGAGTTTTTGAAAGGTCCAAGCCAATAAAAGAGGATCATATTTACGCCCACCGACACGAGTAGGCTTAGATCTTATCATAGAGAATAAAAAAATGGAATCATGTAACTATAACATTTCTAATCCACACAATTAAGAAAGAGATTAAAAGGTAATTATCATTAATTTAATAACAAGAAAAATAAATAAATAAAAGTTGATTAATGAGGATAATTACTTACATCATATGCTTCATTGATTTGGTGAAATTGGACACCGCAATTGCTTCCTCTGCATACATCTGGATGATACTGCAATCAAAATCAAAATCAAAAGGTTAATAAAAATTAAATATGAAAATCTTTAATTGTTATTAATAAAATAAAATAAATCAAAATAAGGAAAAAAATATTAATGCACCACGGATTTGAAAAAACAAAAAGGGTCAACTGATGTAATTAAGATAGCAAAAAATATCATCTGGAATGGATAAATAGCTTTAATTACAATTAATCATTAATCATTAAAAAGAAAAATCTATTATCCAATATTTCAATAATTTCAGCTTGCCAATTTCAAATCACTAGATCTAATTTCAATTTCATCGTATAATCTAAAAATAGTATAAAAAAATTAAAAATTAAACACAATTCGAAAAAAAAAATTTTAAAAAATCCTAGAATAAAAAACAAATCTTTAGCCCAACAAAATTATTTATAATTAAAAAAAAAAAGGATTAAAAAAAATTACCTGAAGAGCAAGCTGCCTGAAAGCCTTGCGAACCTCGGATTCAGATGCACCGGGGTTAATCCTCAAAGTTTTGTACGGATCAGAAACAGCAGAAGAAGAAACACATGAAACCCTAAATCCCTTTTTATTATTATTATTTTTATTGAAGTTCTTCAATTTTTGTCTGGATGAATTCACAGCCAAAGCACCCGGCGCGTATCCACAACCCACAGCAGCAGACATTCTTAATTTTTTTTTTGTTGTCGACGAATTATCGAAACCCTAAAATCCAGTAATTTCGAAGATCCTGAAATCACACAATACAATCGAAGCTAATATATATTTATATATATACCTCTGTCTCTCTCTCTCTCTCTCTTCTTTCTCTCTCTATGAATAATTGGCACGGAACGACGATGTTGATGGCGATGGAGATATATATAATAATAATATTTTAATACTTGAGATTAGGAATTGGGGTTAATGAGGAGGTGACGCTTTTTGAATACAATATTGGAACCAGAGAAGAAGAATAAACAAAGAAGGATTCTATACACACATGGATAATGGAAGATGCTTTATATACACACATATATATATATTGTATTGTGTGTGTGTCTGCGTGCTGACGTGTAATTATGGGTCCTTATCTAAAAGTCTTTGGGGGTGAGGGGGGTGGTTTTTTTTTAGGGTAAATTACGAAAAACTCCCTGAAATTAGGCTAAATAATTAAAAACACCCTCGCCTATCCATAATAGCCAAAATCCCCTTCTAATCAACCGCCGATCGAGTTTTATAATAGAAAATGTGTACAGTTTATTATACCTTATGTTAAATAGGTGAGAAATAAAAAAATATCTAAAATTGTGTAAAGTCTATTCCCTGGAATAAAAAAAAAAAAAAGTCCATCAAAAGTCACACTGTAAGGGGTTCGTGTAAGACGGAAACAAACATCAAGGGGCTTTTGGTATTTACGAACAGGTTGAGGTGGTTTTTGTAATTTAATTTAATTTTAGGGGGGTTTTCATAATTTACCTTTTTTTTTAACGTATATTGGGGGTGTGGACAGAAAAATGGGGTCAGTGAAGACGAGCTTATCCGTCCTTTGGCCTTTTGCTATTGTCCTAGTCAGATTATTTATTTATTTATTTATTAACATTATTGGGTATTTTATATATTTCTTATTTCTAATTGGGGAATATGCTTTTTACTATTTTCTTTAATTTGATTTTATTGGATATTGTATCTATAAAACCGAATAATTGAATACAAACTGTTTCGAAATAAAAATGGCAAATTACGATCAGCCCCTGAAGTAAGATTAAGTTACGAAAAATCCCTTTTATTTGTCTTGTATGTACATCTATACCATGTTGAATGTACTTATTGAATGATGAGTGTTTATGAATGACAATACATAGTTGAGGGTTAGTTGTAATTACCCAAATAAAATTGATCTTTTTTGTAATTTAATTTAACCTCAGGGGTGGTAGGCGTAATTTGCAAAGCAATGGTACCATTTCAAAGCAATATTTGAAAATATTGCAGATGTGATCCAATAAGTTCTCCTATTTTGGTGGTGATTCGGATAAAATTACCTTTTTAAAATTTATTTGTTTTACGTTTGTGGTTATAAATTGTATATTATCTACGCAAAAATAGATTATTTATGGATAATTGGATATATATATATACTTGATAATATCTACTTATCCACAAATGGATAGACTCAAATTCTTCGTGTTGACACTTGTAAGCCATGCACACTTGATTTTCTCAAAATTCTAGGTCCAATATAAATTTGGCCAATGAAATACATTATGTACTATTAAATAATAAATAATTATTCACTGAGCACGAAGAATATATTTATATACATGTATAATTATGTGTAGATCGATAATGTAAAATTAAATAGTATATGTCAGCATATGTTGGTTACATAAATCCTATGTAGAAATGATTAAAATATGTCCTTCCCACTAATTTTATTTTTTTATTTTATTAATTAAATGAAGTAGAATTATATAGGTTGACCATAGGATAGGTTTTGATTTGAGGGTGCATTCCCGCGAAATTTCAAAAACTTTTATATTAAGCCTCATTAATTAAAAAAATGATTTTCCTACGATCTTTTGAATTAATCAAACGCAGAACAAATTAAAAACGTGTGTCCATTAGAACCACTCCGACTGTGTATATTATATTATTATTATTATAACCAAGTCTTCAGAGACTCATTCATTGATGAGTTTTAATTAGTTGATATTTCAAATTAATTAATTAATATGGCGATAAGTTAAAAAAGAAATTGCTGTAAAAGCTACAAGTTGCATAGATGAAGATATTTACAAAAATAAATTAAATGCCTATATTTTGACAAGACTTGGTGCAAAAGCTACAAATTGCATATATATGAAGATATTTGACTGATTAATTAATTATATAATTAACATGCAAAACGTTTTGACATTTATTATGGACCCTATTATTTATTATTATTATTATTATTATTATTATTATTGAATTGTGAGAGGTGTGAAAAGTAAGTGGATGGATGAAGAGAGAGACAAAATGGCTAAGATATTAAAATAATTTATTTAATGTTAACAGTTGAATATAATACTTCAATTCTTATTTAATATAAAATTCCATGGAAAAGGAAATAGAGGAACGAAGGATATTTTAAAGAAACAGATAGAGAATCTGTGGAGGAGGACAAAGCACTCACTTTATTATAACTACTTAATCAGGATCGATATTTTCACAAATTATAAATGGTGGTCGATTTTGGATTTCAATTTTCGATTTCGCTTTCGATTTATGATGACAAATTTACCACAACGGATGAAGTCTACATTATTTAAAATCAACAGTTAGGGGATGAAAATTAGACAAATCAGATCGGAACTAGAACTTTCGAAAAAAAATCAACTTTTTCCGTAAATATAAATATTATTAGTATTCATGTAATATAATAAAGTATTTTAGGGTAATTTTGTATTTTAAGTGTTTTAGTAAAGAAGCAAATAAGATCTTAAAGAAAAAATGTGGGGTAGAGGTATTTTTTTAAAAACATCTTATAAGCTCCCTAACAGCTTATTTTTGGAAAAAATAAGATATTTTCCAATTTTTTTACCAAACACCTTTTAACAACTTATAAGCTCCTAAACATCTTATAAGATATTTTTAGGAGCTTATAAGCTTAGCCAAAGAGGCTCTTAATCAAAATTGACAGAATTCAAAGATTCTTTTTTTTTTTCCCCCGAATCACCTATAGTATAAAACACATAATAATAATTATGTTATAAGTGTAATTTTCAAAAAAAAAATTAAAATAATGGAGAAAAATCTGAAATAAAAAAATCAGGAATTCGAAATGTAAAATATTACTCGGAAATCATAAATTTCCGGATCAGAATTGACGGAATTCGAAAATCCCGTACGAGTTTTCAACTTTTCACCCTTACCTATAACAAAAGGAAGAGATATTCCCCATTACACAGTCAACATGAAAATGAAAGGTTCCATATCAGGCTAAACAAAGTCTTAAACACCTATCCACTATTCTCAAAATAGAAGTGCTCACAAGGTTACACGAACACGTTTAGGACCACCTCGAGTTCACGTCTGGTTCATTGAACCACGCAATCATTATACGCCAAACACATTCCTAATCGAAAAATCCAAAATTTCATGGCTCCACAACACACTTGGCATATAGAAAAATATCTAGCGTACCAGAGAAAACAAGGAACAACCATTTCGATTTTCAGATAGTTCGTAAAAATTGTCTACTATTATTCTTCCAACCTGATTAACTGAGCCCTTATTTGCGCAATACATGTCACAATTGCCCAACTGAAACGAACTCATCGTAAAAAGTCGTGTAATATTGGGATTCATTCCTAAAAAAAAACAGAAAGATAATTGCCTAAAAAAAGCAGCAATATTTACTAAGAGCTGTCAAAAATATACCATGTGCAACGTCTAGTATCTGTAATCTGAACGAGTTTTTTAAGACTAAGTCAGATTAATGTCGCCCCGGAATTTTTGGTAAGAAGTGTACTACTGCTGTACTAACGGCAGAGGCAGTTCCTCGTTGGAGGGCGATTTTTTTACCTCGAGAGGTTTTTTGAATTGAACCAAGATCATGGTCATGTTATCGCAGCCATCTTGACCAGAAGACGGGGCCAAACAATTGCTTAGTACTTTTTCACACACCACCGACAGCTTCTTCTCCTGTGGATTTTTAAGACACTTGTTAATTTTCACCTCCCATGCATTTGAAATGTGTCGTAACGGTTGAACGAAAAGAAACTTACAGTTTTGAGCTGTTCTTTCACGAAATCAACAGCTCGTTCACTTGTCATGCAATCCCTAGCAAAATAAAATTTTCATATACATAATGTACATAAAATATCTATGATATACAACTGTAATTTTGTTAATAAGAAACACAAACGAGAATTAATTTCGGCAAGTGGGATTAGAAGTTGCTGTTCTTCATCTCCAAACACATTACATGCTAAGAATTTAAATTTGGCTAATGAAACCATACGGAAATTTTCTTCATGTAAAATTATATATTCTTGCCAATGCATATATTTACAGAGTCGCTACATAGAATTGATATAAGAGAAGAATCTCTTATGGAACAAATAATACAGTAACATAAAGACAGCTTCTAAACATATAGGACCAGCAAAGAGAGAAAAAGAAAGAAAAAAAACTTACCATATCCCGTCACAGGCGATTATAAGAAAATCATCATCTTCAGAAAGCTCAACCTATTACAGAAGGGACAACAATAGAAAATCGGTCACGTTTTCAAAGAAATATCGGCTTTGAAAGCAAGTATGACAATATGAAGGACATATAGTTATGAAACAGCTTTTCTTTCGTCACAGAAATTGAGAGGATAAAAGTAAAGATTCCACATACAGTAACTATATCTGGGTCTGCTGTCACAATTTGCTGTTCTGCAGGCAATGATTTGTTTTGCTTCATTTCCATATCACCTGAAAGTATTTGAAACTATCGATACTGAACAAAGGAAAAAAATCCAGCACTCTCTCACAAACGTCTTAAATAGATGTTAAAATTGTGCAAAGTACCAATAGCCCTTGACAAGTTCAGGCTCCCATTGACCCGCCCATGTTGTACATAACCACCGGCCTCCAATATCCTTCTCTTCTCATGATCAAGATCTGGTTTATGATCCTTGGACATTTCATGTGCCTGCACGAAGTTATTGCAAAAATTTTGTGCATATTACGTAAAATCAACAATCACAATAGTCGTTACTAAATTGCAAGCACACGGCATGAACTAGAAAAAATTCTCAAGTACATTTGATAAATTCAATTAGCCATCTGAGTAGTTTTTGTCCTCAAAGGAAAAACCTGCATGAATTTAAAGGCTAGTTTTTGACTCACAAACAGTAAAAATGTAAAGGAAAATTAAAATAATTTCACCTCTCCGTTCCGAGACATGACGCATCGAGAGTCGCCCGCATTTGCAACAAGCAGTTGGTTATTTCGGATCACTGCAACACAAGCAGTACTTCCAGCACTTGGACCCTTATTAGCAGAGTGATTTCCCTGCATTTCAAAACATATTTAGAAATCCTTGTGTGCCATATGTCTTGTTAAGTTTCGGTTCACATGAAGGCGACACAATATATAAGGGCCATATTTGATTAATGCTGGCTGGCTTAAACAGGAGTTGACTTAAAATACAGAAAAAACTGGGGAATCTGAAAAAAAGGAAAGGAGAACGAGTGAAATAAGAGGTCTTAGGAATATAGAATTACCGAATTCTGAACAAGCTTCAACATCATCAAACCGCCAAGCATAAATAAATTAATATTTTGAATAAGGAAATTAGCAAGTATTTGGTATTGCCATCAAAATTCACGTACCAAAGAAATCCCGGAATCTAATTGAAGGCTGAAAAACACTACAATATCAATTAATTCGATTATTTTTTCCACTAGACGGTTTACCGAGTATACTGAACATGCACCTTCTCAGAAGACCAGTAGTCTGTTTGGTCATTATCTTCCTTAGCCTTTGGTTGGTCCCCTTTGCCCCTTAATGTTGCCAACTCTTTCCGTCCATTAATTCCACACATCATTTCATCCATTCTGTAATGGAGAAGAATATGACATTAAAAATTTGTATGCATAATCATCAAATGGTGATTATAAAATATAGGTAAACATATTTTATAATATCAATCAACAAATAAAAAGAATTACAAAAAACCTTAGGAAGGCCTTTCTAAGAGATGTTTCCAGATCGCCGGCTGCATATGCATCACTCCCTAGCACCTGTTGATGAAGAAACTTCGCACAAAATTTGGAAACTTCTTCACCTGCAGAGAGTAATGATTTCATGATGTTAAATTGTTAATAAGAAATTGCAACAGCCATAAAAAAAATAACAAGGTTCCTAATAAACTTGGGCAGTAAATACTATTTTAACTAACCGCATATTCAAAATTATGTTCATACAAAAGCCGACGAACTAATTCCACACATTTACTTCAGAACTACTAAAGTACTCCACAAAATACGAGTTAATTATTGCACAATCTCAAACATCAGCAGAATCTGTTTCTTTTGTCATTTGAAAAATACGCATGTCAATGTCATTTGGTTAATTCTGCTTATTATTATCTCAATTCTTGAAGCAGGAATACGTCTCTTAACCAATCAGAACTCGTATGCAGAGCCAAAATTGTGAACAAGCCTTGTGTTTCTAACTAGAAAAACCTTTTTCCTTTTCTAGGTGAAATGATTATCAATTAAAAGTAAAACTGAGGCTACTTTTAAAATCAGTATGAAGCCAATAAATCGAGCGGAGTTGAAATGTAGGCAAGAAAACTCATTAAGATTGGAAAGTTAAGAGATCAAAGTTTACCCCCATGGCCATCATAAACTCCAAAGAAAGAAGTCGAATCATCCAAATGAGAGAATGCAGCATGCTGTAGAATAACTCAAGCCAAGACGAAAAAAAACACGAGACTGATAAATTAAGATCTTAGATATGAAATACAATTGACCATATTGAACTATCTAAGAACCACAAAGCATTCAGCCTTTCTCACAAAGGATAAATATAATGTCAAGTGTTAAGCAACTGATAGAGCAAATAATGTGATTACATACCAGATAAATCTAATATGCATCTTCTAAATTCATAACCATATAACATCATATGTCCTTTCCTCTGAGTTAAATACAGGGGCTCCTAAAATCACTCAACTATTCGATAGTGATGCACTCATTCATCGTCTAATCCAGTTACGTAAGAAAATAGAACTTCTCAAGATATTTCAATGTTAGATCCAGTAAAAACCACAGAACGTCAAGTCAGTGTTAGATTCATCTTCTCCAAATCAAATTGCGAGTCTCTACAACACATATAATTATTAACTGCAAATATAAAGAACTGTTGAAGTTCATTCCATATCGTACTGCGCCATCAAGTCATACTTTCCAATGGTCATTGACGTTATTCTTCAATATAACATTTTCCAGGAGGAAATTAAAAAAGAAGGATTATCCCATCGTTCGATAGAAGCCTGTCAGAACGTATATATGCTACTGGATGTTAAAAAGGAACAATACAGTCCTATAACCAATGGTATATAACAAGCACTATAAAAATGAATTCCTATAATATAAGAAGCGCTATATTATAATTTATGCAGAAAAATAAATATCATAACAAATACGGCATATTACAAAAACTACATCATTTCTAATGGATGAAATTGTTTCAGAGTGACAACAACTTAAGCTATGTATTCAGAGCATTATAAAAGGAGAATGATATTTACAGCATCTTCCATTGTTGCTCGCCATCCCTGCATGGATGATAATCCGAATCTAAGCATGTCGTTCTCACCGTCGTTTGAGATCTTTTCAGTCTTGGGAGTGCTCAGATATACCCCCATTTTAAGCTGCAAGAACAGATTATTATTGTATCACAAATCTCATATATGCTCATATATGCATTCATATACAATACTCTTTTATGGAGGCAATTAGAGTTTAATATGGTCATTTTAAGTGTCATTACAAACAATAAATTCAATGACGTAGACTGGCTTTTACAAGATACTGTTGTTTTGATTCAAACTTGTATCGAGAATTCATCAAAATTTGCCCAAATAACTTCATGAATACAATGTCTACAAGTTCTAGTATGATTGTATCTAACTTCCCATTGCATAGATACATAAATATACATATATGAATTACGCATATTCATACGCAGAAATCTACACACACACACACGCACATAGAATTCCACTGTTCAATAAGAACAGTATATGAAGTATGTGTATTCATACGCACAAATCTACTAAATCACACACACACACACACACACACACACACACACACACAAAAGCACACACACACACATAGAATTCCACTGTTCAATAAGAACAGTATATGACGTATGTATATTCATACGCACAAATCTACTAAATCACACACACTGACACACAAACACACACACACACATAGAATTCCACTGTTCAATAAGAACAGTATATGAAGTATGTATATTCATACGCACAAATCTACTAAATCACACACACACAAACACACACAATTCCACCGTTCAATAAGAACAGTACATGAAGTATGCATATTATACGCACAAATCTACAAAATCACACACACACACACACACACACACACACACAAACACACACACACACACAGAATTCCACTGTTCAATAAGAACAGTATATGAAGTATGCATATTCATACGCACAAAAATATAGTAAATCTCTTTAACACACACATACACAAATCTCTTTAACACACACATACACACCCAGAATTCCACTTCAGCACATATAGAATTCCACTGTTCAACAAGAACAGTAACATTTGCGACAGGAAACTGAAAAATAAACACAGAACAATTTAAATCGAGAAAAATCCACACACACACAAAAAAAAAAAAAAAAAAAAAAAAAATTGATCGCGAACAAACATCGGAGAATAAGCACAAGCGATTAAAAATTACAGTCGGAGACAAACCAAATGGCGTGAAATTGAATTTCCGATTCTTCAAACAATGTGTCAGAGCAGCGTGTGCTCACCTATGCGGGAAAAAAGAGATTGATTGATCGATAATTTGTGATTTTGATGTGGCAACTGTTTTTCGTGTGCAGTTTCTTGAAGAATGGAGGAGCTATACTACTCAAATTGGAGAAAACTGCAAAGAATAAGAGCGGGCTTTATGGGCCATGAATTCGTAAAGCCCAATACAACTACGGGCCTAATATAGCCTAAAATAGATTTGTGTTTTATATTATTTTAATTAAAATTTTATAAATATTTACTTATTATATATACTAGCATTTTTTCCCCGTGAGATGCACCGGGATATTATTTAAAAATTAAAAAAATAATAAATTTAATACAAAATAAGAAAATATAGTACATAGTAAAATTTAATAACATTAGTTTTTTTTTAAATATTGCAGATTAAGATTTATAATCCAAATGTATAGATTAAGATTTAACAAATCGAATTTCTATCTTTACCTATTAAGATTTGAAATATATTGATGAAAAATAGGAGATTGATAATTGTTGAAAATTATAGTAAAAGAATTAATAGAAAAAAATATTAAAAATAATTACAGAAACACCATTAGAGTTTTTTAGGGTTGCCCAACGTTTCTTTCTTTTATATATAAGATAAGATATAAGATATATAAATAATTTCAATTAACGCAGAGGAAATTGGGAAACTGTAATTTTGATAAAAAAATAGGGTCCCGAAATATTTTTGTATACACTTTATATATTAGTATTTAATTCTGTTAAATTTATAATATATGTAATATTTAGAACCTCAGTTCTAATATAAATCTAAAATCAACGTTCATTATCTATTTTCATATTTTCTTTTAATCTTGTGACCCCTAAATATTAAATTTATAATATTTTAGTTACTTATTTTTATTATTACTAAAATAAAAATCACTATCCATTATGTATTAAAATTTTATTATTAATAGTTAACTCATCTTCGCATCTATTTAAGTGAGAGTATACATTCTTGTACCATGTAACAAAAAAACGAGTAATCTCTCGTTCCCATGGCCCCTATTCCCTAGCACGACAGATTTTGATAGATGAATGTAAATCATAACGACCTAACGATTCGTTAGAGTAGCAGATCTGGAGTACACAATGAACCAACATCCCAGTGAAATTGAAATTCCCACACTGCAACTGCGGTACTAAACCATTGATTGAAATCTTGTACCAATTTATTATCTCATAATCAGTTGAGCTACCCACGCATGCGAGCTTGTTTTTACTACCTTTCAGCTCCTTAAAAAGTTGGTTCCTAAAATTCTAGTTATGTCAATTATTCAAAGAAAATCTAATTCACCCGTGCAAAGAACCATCACCACTAAAAAAAATATATATCAAAAATTGTAATTTAAAATTTCATTTTAATGTAATAATTTTTCGAATCGAAACCGACGAAATTGATAATTTGTGTATAATTTTCACCCCTAACCACATGCAATGAAGGGCTAGGGTCATATTCTCCACCCCTAGTTTATTGATTGCAGCCGCAGGCCATCTTTCCACCCCACCCTTATGCTCTAATCAGGGTTAGGCAGGCTAATTATGTAGGATTAATTACATATACATAGTATACAGGCTATAGCAACTTACTTAGCTCTTTTTAAATATTTTAATTAAGTTAATTGGTGGTGTTTAAATTAAAAACCTTTATTAGATATTATATTGACTATCCCCTCCATTATTTAATTATAAATTAATATTTGGGTGGGGGGGGGGGGGGGGTACTGTCATAAAATATTTTTTTGGGGTAAAAACGTCCTCGAATATTTTTTATTCATATTCACAAATTAAAAAGTAATATAAAATGAATAAACATAGATATTAATTTAAAATATCATAAAATCAAGATATATTTATTTCTAAAATATATTAGTGTCTAAATTTGATGTATTATTCTAACAAATTAAATTAGCAATTTAATTAGTAGTTTTTTTTTTTTTTTTTTTTTTTTTTTTTTTTTTTTTTCTGTATAAAAAAAATGAAAAAAAATATGAGAAAATATTTTTTTTTATCGAAAGTCAACACGTGTATATAAACTCCAATCCCCTCTGATTGTTTTACTCCTCGAAATAATTAAGACTAATTAGTAATTACAGCAGCAGCGAGAAAAGCATGAAATTGTACGTGAAGAAGTCAACGCTGGTGCGGCCGGCGGCGGAGACGCCGCGCGTCAGCCTCTGGAACTCCAACCTGGACCTGGTGATGCCCAACTTCCACGTCCCTATTATCTACTTCTACCGCCGCCCCACTGCGGCAGCGGACTTCTTCGACGCGGCGGTGCTGACGGCGGCGCTCGCCCGCGTCATGGTGCCTTTCTACCCGGTCGCCGGAAGGCTGAAGAAGGATGTGAATGGGCGGTTCGAGATTGACTGCAACGCGGAGGGAGCGCTTTTCGTGGAGGCGGAATCCGACGGCAGGCTTGATGATTTCGGGGAGTATTTTTCTCCCACCTCCGAGCTCCGCTGCCTTGTACCGGCGGTGGATTATAGCCTGGATATTTCTGCCTACCCACTTTTGGTGTTGCAGGTGTGTTCTTTGTTTTACACTACTAAAAAAAAATAAAAAAAATATATAAAGCTCATGAGCCGACTCGTGATCGTCAGTTTTGCTACTGAGATTGAACCCTACAAAATTTAGGCTCGATTTCGAGCTAATTAAAAAAAATCGTGAGTTATTTTAATTATTTAATTTACACCCCCCTATATACTATACATGCATGGGACTACTAAATTCCAAAATATTTGAATTTTTTTAAGAAAACTCTACATATATATATATATATATATATATATATATATATATATTCGGTCCGTTTTATATTATAATTTGATGAAGCTTGCTGTTAATTAATTAGGCCTAATATGATTTATTTTCTTGTTAAATGTATGTCTTTAATCAAATTAGCCTAATCGAATCCGTATTGTTTTGTTTTGTTTTATAACTTAACATTCAAATTGATATAATTTATCTTAACAATTAGGTAAGCATTCAAAAGTAAATAAAACTAGCACTTGTAACATGCATGATGCATGGTAATCAAATTAAATTAAACATACATATATTTATCTTTAAATAATTAAAGAACAAATCTGTAGCTGTATTAATTAATACAGGTAATCGACTTGGTAAATCTACACTCTCGTACAATATACGTAAACTAACTTAAATGTGCATGCAGGTGACGCATTTTAAATGTGGTGGAGTGTCCTTAGGTGTCGGAATCCAACACCACGTAGTCGACGGACTTTCCGGCATCCATTTCATGAACACGTGGTCCGACATGGCCCGTGGCCATGGCGCCCCTGCATTGCCTCCGTCCATCGACCGGAATATTCTCCGAGCCCGCAATCCGCCTCGGTCTGAATTCGAGCACATCGAATACCACTACCCTCCGACACCCGCTTCTTCCGACGAAGACCGGAGCACCACCACGGCTGTTTCGGTACTCAAGCTATCCAACAACCAGCTAAACAGCCTCAAGTCCAAGTTCAAATCACCGGACGGGAACAGCTCCTACACCTCGTACGAAATGGTGGCCACACACATCTGGCGGTGTGCCACCACGGCCCGGCGCCTGGCGCCGGAGCAGGAGACCAAAGTCTACATCGCGACCGACGGGCGGTCAAGGCTCCTCCCGCCGCCGCCGCCGGGCTACTTCGGCAACGTGGTCTTCACCGCCGCGCCGGTGGCGGCCTCGGGCGACATCCGGGCGCAGCCGGTCGGGTACGCCGCGGGTAAAATTCGAGACGCGCTGGCAAGGATGGACGACGAGTACATGAGGTCGGCGCTCGATTACTTGGAGCTGCAGGACGACGTGAAGGCGCTTGTTCGTGGGCCCCACACGTTTAGGTGTCCAAATATGGGGATAACCAGCTGGGTGAGGATGCCTGCTTACGTGGCGGATTTCGGGTGGGGTGGGCCCGTGTATGTGGGGCCAGGCATGGTTGCCTATGAAGGGCTGTGTTACTTGTTGCCTCCTCCTCGTTCGGCGAACAAAGACGGCGGCGGCGGCTTGTTGGTGGTGATCTCGTTGCAGAAGGAACATATGGAGATGTTTGAGGAGCTGCTCTATGACATTTGAGTGTGCTTATTGTTTTTGTTGGTTTTGTGATCTTCCAAACTTTGGCAATAAAATTTTAATTAGCATTGTTTTCTGATATTTTATATCTATGTTTCGAGTTTCGGGTTTTCGGGCTTTTAGGGTTTCGGGTTCGGTTTTGCTTAAGCCATATTCGGGTGCCGAAATTAGGGCAAATATTGGGGATTTTGGTTTGGCGAAGACGGAAAGAAGTTCGAAGAAGAGGAAAACATTGGAACCCTATTGGAGGGGTACCCCTATGTATTTATCGCCCGAGGCTATGATAGATAAAGTGCAAGAGGCACTTTCCGAATTCCGATATTCGGGCACTTGGTTGTATTGTGCTTTATATATGCTAACGGGAAAGTTTCCGTGGGAAGGGGAAAAATCGGAAGAAATAATTGGGAAAATAGGGGGCAAGGGGTCAATTGCCTAAAGTCCCAAACGAGATATCGAAGGAGGCGAACGATTTTCTAAAGGGAAGTTTTGTGAGGTGGTCCGTTTTCATACATACTTCTGAAATGCTCTTGCATCATCCGTTTGTCGAAGTTTTTGAAAATGATGATGCGGTTGAAGAATCTGTGGAATTTGAGTTTAGTTGTAAGGTATATTCGGATGAGGATTCGTTTTCGTCTTGGTACGAAGAAGAGTTGGATGAAATAGGAGAAACATAATTTGATGTGGTGGAAAATATTGAAGGTGTTATGCGTTCTGACCAATCAAACGAGACGTCGAAACGGGTCCGGTTACATAGTTTACTGAATAGGAAACAACATTGTCCGGTTAGTTTGGTCACTCCGTTAGGAATCTAACAAACTACTTTGTGAGGCTACACTTAGTTTATATACAGTTAAACCTCTATAAATTAATACAGTCAGAACTAACATCATTCTATATATTAATTTAACGAAATATTAAATTATCGAGCTTCGAGCTAATAATTTAGTACGTTTTTACCGAGTCGGGACTGTAAAAAATTATTATTTAAGCGAGGTTATTAATTTATCAATGTTCTACTGTATAGAGAGAAAACATGGACTGCAATTCAACTGATCTAGTTGATATGAATTGAAAGACTGATTTCTACATTTTGAAGCACAAAAAAAAAAAAAAATTGTACTCAACAATCACTAAATGTAGAAGAGGATATTCCGAGGGAGGACGAAAATGTGGCCGTGGCATCTCCGCTAAGGTACTTCTTGAGCCGATCCAAATCGTCTGCGCAGTCGAGCATGGTGGGCCGCATAGACGGGGAATCTTGCGTGCAGAATATTCCCAATTCGACGAGCTCTCCGATGGCAACTTCCCACATTTTCCTCACCTCGGGGGTTTGATCCCTCAACGATCGAATGAGTGAATTGTCCAAAGTACCCTCCGTTTGCATGTGGTAGTGATTCTTGACGTACTTGTGCAGGTTTAGACCGTTCACAAACATATCGTCTGTTGGCCTCTTTCTTGTCACCATTTCCAGTACCAGGATTCCGAAGCTGTATACATCGCCCTTTGTCGATGAACTCGATCCAGAACCATACTCTTTAGAGAGAGAGAGAGAGAGAGAGGGAGAGAGAGAGAGATCAGTTAAATTCATGGGCAGTTAAGATATTTTACTGTTCTGTTATAAAAATTGACCGGTTCTAATTTGAGGGGATAAATGTGATTTCGATAATAAGACGTTGTATTTCGTAATTTGACCTTATCTCAGGGATGTACTTATAAATTAATTTGTATACAATATAAATGTAAACGGTTCAAATTAGGGGTGGAAATCGGACCGTTCGGATCAGAATGAGCTCTTTCGGGAAAAAAATTAATTTTTATCGGAAGTATAAAACCAATTATAATTACATTCCAAAATATCAAAAAATTCGGAAATTGGAATTTTAGGAAATTGTTTCAAAATCGGAAATTTTCGGACCAGAATCGGCGGAATTCAGAAATTCCAATTTTTCGGTGACGTGCGGACTTTAACATAAAATGTAAACTAATATTGATATTATAAGTGAAATTATCAGAATATAATTGGAAATTTTCAGAAATAAAATCGGATCAGAAGTCGGAGTCTAATTAATATGTATTCCAATTCCCTTTAAAAAATCGGAAAAAATCGAAAATCACAACTTTTGGAATTCATAATGAAAAATGTTTTCAGAAATAAATTCGGATCAGAAGTCGGAGTCTAATTAATATGTATTCCAATTCCCTTTAAAAAAAAAAATCGAAAATCATAACTTTCGGAATTCATAATGAAAAATGTTGTCCCAATATTGAAATTTTCAGATCCAAATTGACGGAATTCGAAAATTCTATTCCAATTTCCAGTGCTAGATATTTTTTTTTTCTTTGAAAAGTCATAAACAAGATTTTAATGTGTTGAGAAAAAAGAAAAAAAAAAAAAAAAAAAATATATATATATATATATATATACCTGGTGCAATATATCCAATGGATCCGCAGAGCATATTAGCGGTGGAGTTGCCCGTATTTTCGATCACGCCGCCGTTAGATTCAACCGTCATGATCAGCCTAGAAATCCCAAAATCAGAGACTAACGCCGTCATGTCATCGTTTAAAAGAACGTTGCTAGGTTTCAAGTCGCAGTGTATGACTTTCACCGGCGAATGGTGGTGCAGATAAGCCATCCCTTCCGCAACGTCGCTGCAGATGTTGACCCTCTGTACGAGGTTCAAGTCCGACGATCCCGTCCGGAGGTTGTCGTCGACGGAGTGCGGATACAAACGGGCGTCTAGGTTTCCGTTCGACATGTACGGCAGAACCAGCGCCTTAAACCCCGGCAAGCTGCAGGCGGTGATGATTCTGATCAGATTCCGGTGGCGGATCCTCTTCAACACCTGGCACTCTCTGTTGAAACTCTTTGTCGAGTTTCCCGTCTGGAATTGCAGCACCTTCACGGCGATTTGCGTCCCGTCTCGAAGGACTCCTCTGTATACTCTGCCGTAGCCGCCGGAGCCGACGAGCCTGCCGTCGTCGAATCCTCCGGTGGCTTCTAGAAGCTCTTTGTAAGTTATTCTCGGAAACTTCTGCGTGATGATTTGCGGTGGTTGATTCTTCTCGTTAGCGGATTGTCTGGACGCGACGATAAATCTCAGCCGTCGATAACCGATTGCGCAGCAGATGACTGAAAAAATGCCTGAAAGGAATATGACAGTGCAGAAAACGATCACGAAGAAACGAGACCGGAAATAGTGGCGCCTGTGGTTGCAATTAGGGATACCTCGAATATTGGAGCCACATAGATGAGGGTTGTCTAAGAAAGATGATTTAGTGAGGGAATCAAACACCCCTCCGATGGGAATCTTTCCGGCGAAATCGTTATACGAAAGATTCAAGAAAGTCAGTGTACCGGTCTTGTTCAAGCTCGTCGGAATATTCCCCGATAACTTATTTCTCGAAACATCAATAGCTGCAATGCTTTTAAGATCCCCTAAAGATTCCGGAAGATTCCCCACGATCGAGTTGTTCGAGAAGTTCATCAGCTTCAAAGCGTAGCAGCTCGAAATCAGACTTGAGATGCTTCCGTTGAAATAGTTCGAAGAAAGATCGATTTCTTCGACACTCGCAAGCTTACTTATCTCGATTGGCAGAGGCCCTTCGAGTCGGTTGTTCGAAAGATTGAGAAACATCCTCATTTCGTGAAGGCCCGTTATCTCTGGTGGGACCCGCCCCGTCAATCTGTTGTAGGACAGGTCTAGCTTTTGTAGGGCAGTGCATCTCCCTAAAGTGGAAGGTATATTCCCTTCGAAAAGATTGTTGTTGAGGAACAAAAAGTTTAGGCTCGAAAGATATCCTAGTTCCTTGGGAATTTCACCGGATAAATTGTTGTGGGAGAGATCGATCGAACCAAGATAAGGTAGCTGTCCTAACGGAGCTTCGATTTTGGTGAAGAAGTTGTCCGATAACGAAAGCTGTTCCAAGCGAGATAAATTGCCTATCCCGGCTGTTATAGTTCCACTGAGAAGATTGGATGTTAGATTGAGAAGTGTTAAGTAGGATAAATTCCCGATTTCGGAAGGAATTGATCCGTGTATGCGATTTTCTTGTAGTTGCAGCTTCTCCATATAAACACTCAGCCCGCCGATGGAACTAGGTAAACTCCCACCGAGTCCCAAACCAGCCAATTCCAGCTCCATTAGCTCGCTGCAATTCGCCAGCGAGGCGAAAAACGGGCCGAGATTCGTATTATTTTCGTGGCTGGTCATGTGATTGTCTGATAAGTGAAGAAAGAGCAGTTCTTGAAATTTAGAGAATAAATCCGAAGGGAGTTCGCCGGTGATGCTGTTGTTCTCCACATCCAAGCTGAGCAACCCCGTGGCATTGCCGAGGGATAACGGGATTTCTCCGGTGAGCTCGTTGCTGTACAAATTGAGGTTCCATAGCTCGAGGCAGTTTCCGATCTCCGGTGGGATTTTTCCGGCGAGTCGGTTGCCGGAGAAATCGACGTTTTTGAGAAGAGTGCAGTTGGAGAAGAATTCCGGCGGGACTGCTCCGTTCAAGTTGTTGTCGTTCAAGAAAATCAATTTGAGGCGGGAGAGGGAGGACAACGAGCCCGGAATCTGGCCTTGGAAGTCGTTGCCGCCGAGTTTGAGTTTTTGAAGGTTCCGGAGAGAGGAGAGCTCCGTCGGTATCTCCCCGGAGAAGTGGTTGTTCACGAGGTGGAGGTAGCGGAGCTGCGTGAGATTGGAGATAAGAGGGGAGAGAGACCCGACGAGAGACGAGTCGTTGAGGTTGATCTCCACTACTCGATGATGCATTAAGCCGCATTTCACATGCGTGAAGTTGCAAACCGGATTCGAGTCGGCCCAATTCGCGAGCCTCGAAAACGGGTCGAGTTTTATAGCTTTCTTGAACGCCAAGAGGGCGGCTTTATCGGTTTCGATGGAGTGGCGCGGGTGGGGGTGGAGGCCCGAAAGCCCGAATAACGGAACCGAATGGTGGAGTAGGATGGAGATGAGTATTGTGGCTATGTTGAAGAACATGCTTTAGGATTTTTTTTTTTTTTTATTTACATATTTTGTGATGAATAGTTTTTATTTTTATTTTATGGAAAATAATAAGTTGTTATATCATATATGAGTGAAGGTGGGAAAAGATTTTTATTTTTTTTGGGAAGATTCTTGTTGATCCCAACTTGTAGGCATGATGAGTAGATACTCAACTCAAGATTTAATAGGTTTATTTATTATTGGTGTTTGTGGTTTCGGTTGTGATCACTATTTTTTTTTTCATGGATTATGGTTGAAGTTGTATTGATGTAACATGTCATGCTGCTCAAGTGGAAAATGCAATGAGGCATTTTTCTTGGGTATAATTGGATTTTGACTTGTGAGGAGGCTCGACTCGACAATGGTTTGTGATCGTTTGATGTCATTCGACTATGTTTTTTTTAGTTATCGGTATTTCGATTTCTCTACTGGTGTCTCGAACCATGACCAAACAGGTCATAGGTGCGAGGTGCTTACGAACAGACTACATTGTCTCGAGAAAGAAATGCTACTCTTTCTTCTTTCAAAATGTTGTCCAAAAATATATTTTTTTTCCAAAATAAAAATAGAAATAGAAATAGAAAAACAACAAATGTGGAAACTTTAGCAAACTTTTGCTACAATTTTGTGGCTAGTCCGAGAAAACTTTACAATATTGTTGCCCACGTGAACTTCATGAGCCACTACATTATATTTATCTATATGGTTTTCTTTTAAGCCCACTATCTATTATTCCAAAATTATAAATCATATTTGTTGACACAATTCCTTAAAATATACTATATGTTATCATATTTATTTGTCATCTCAGAACAAATTTTGATACTATACTATGTAGCACGGACACATAAACTGAGGTACGAGAAAATGGAAAACATACTCGAGGAAACAACATGTCCCAAAATGGGAATACATGAACTTTGGAGAAACATATAAATATTAAAAATAAAAGTATATACATATAGATATGTTGTACAAACACATATAAATTTGTATTTATATATTTTCATCCAGTATCAATTTGCAATTGATTATTAAATCATGTAAATAATTACGAAAGCAATAAAAATGTTTGAAATTTTGTTATTTGCATATATTTCTAACTTTTCAGAAATTATAAAATGACCTGTACATTAAGAAATTAAAATGTCAGTGCTACATCATCCAATATGTCATAACTTTAGACTTTACATTACCAATAATTACCATTGCCATCTACATCTACATTGATATATTATAGTATAATATTATTTGTAAATAGTATAGTTTTAGTACACTCCACTATCTACAAATCTTCACTAATCATCATATCCAAATTGATATAGATTTTTTTAAATAATTAATATATCCCAATAGGTTAGTTCAACTAATTAATCCCACTCATTAACACAAAAAAAAAAAGGTATGTAAATTGATATTTTTATGAATTACTTTACCACTTCCTTTTCTTTCACATGTTTCACTTTAGTTATGTTTTTAGCCTTTACTTTCTAGACTTCTAAAGAAAAATTAATGATGACACAAATCCATGCCCTAAAAGCATCATTAGTTACTAATCTCTAGAAATTTTAGTAATTAATACATTTTGTGTAGCAAGTGTAGGTTCAATTCAATGGGCACATTGTAACCACTAATCCATTTGCAGCCTTCTAACCTAATACATTTTCTAAAGAGCACTTCTCATATGTTTCTTTGATAAGCAAATTTCGACCACCCGTAAGATCGAATTACGAAAAAACCCTTCATTGGCCACCCGTAAGATCAAATTACGAAAAAAACTCTTCATGTTTGGATAATTACAACCACCCTCCTCGACTATGATTTTTTTTTTTACAAAAAAACCTATCATTTAGTAGGTAAATTTGTCCAAATATACGGAAGTTTTTCATAATGTAACCGTACTTCAGGGAGTTGGTCGTAATTTGCCAAAATCGCCGCCGTAATTTGCCCTTTGATTCACAATACCAAAGACAAATAAAAACTTCAAAATGCAATCTACTTTGAAAGAAACAATTCTAATTTTATTTCATTACATCAACATAATCTTCAAAGTACAAGAATTTACTTATCCCAAACAAGTAATTTCAAACATAGTACATTACTATATAGCAACAATATCAATTTTTTCACATTGATCTCAAATTCTAGCCCACAAACACTAAAAGAAAACAGAGTAAGAAGCAGAGGATTTAATCAACTTCTTCAATCTTAGGACCAGCACCATTCCCGGAACCAGCCTTACCATAGCCACCACCAGCACCACCATTCATGTCAAAACCGCCGCCCATCGGCACATCTCCGGCGCCACCCTGATACATCTTCGAAATAATCGGGTTACACAAATTCTCCAAATCCTTCAACTTATCCTCAAACTCCTCCACCTCAGCCAATTGGTTCCTCTCCAGCCAATCAATCGTCTCGTCAATCGCCTTCTCGATCTTCGCCTTCTCTCCACCCAATTTCGATCCGATCTTGTCGTCCTTAACGGTGTTCCTCATGTTATAAGCGTAATTCTCCAAAGCATTCTTTGCTTCCACCTTCTTCTTCACCCCTTCATCCTCCGCCTTATACTTCTCCGCCTCCTGCACCATTCTCTCGATTTCGTCTTTGCTCAACCTCCCCTTATCGTTTGTGATCGTGATCTTGTTCTTCACACCTGCAGTTTTATCCTCCGCCGAAACATTTAGAATCCCATTTGCATCCATGTCGAAGCACACGTTGATCTGTGGGACCCCTCTCGGAGCAGGCGGAATGCCCTTGAGCTCGAATTTGCCGAGAAGATTGTTGTCCTTAGTCATAGGCCTCTCCCCTTCGTACACTTGGATCACGACACCTGGCTGATTGTCTGCGTAAGTCGAGAAAACTTGTTCTTTCTTCGTCGGAATTGTGGTGTTTCTCGGTATCAAAACTGTCATCACTCCACCGGCGGTTTCGATACCGAGGCTAAGAGGGGCCACATCAAGAAGCAGCAACTCTTGAACTTTTTGATCCCCTTCTCCGGTGAGAATGGCGGCCTGAACGGCGGCACCGTAAGCCACCGCCTCGTCGGGGTTTATACTCTTGCAGAGCTCCTTCCCGTTGAAGAAATCCTGTAACAATTGCTGCACTTTGGGGATTCTTGTTGATCCTCCGACAAGAACGATATCATGAACTTGACTTTTGTCAATCTTGGCATCTCTCAAGCATTTCTCCACTGGCTCCATACATTTTCTGAACATATCCATGTTTAGCTCCTCGAATCGGGCTCTTGTGATCGTGGCGAAGAAATCGACCCCTTCGTAGAGAGAATCGATCTCGATTGTGGTCTGAGTCGTGGAGGAGAGGGTTCTCTTTGCCCTCTCGCATGCGGTTCGCAGCCGCCGGAGAGCCCTGGGGTTACTGCCGATGTCTTTCTTGTGCTTCCGCTTGAACTCCGCCGCAAAGTGGTTCACCAGGCGGTTGTCGAAGTCTTCGCCGCCCAGATGGGTGTCTCCGGCGGTGGCTTTCACCTCGAAGATACCTTCCTCGATCGTGAGCAAGGAGACATCGAAAGTCCCGCCGCCGAGATCGAAAATCAACACGTTTTTCTCGCCGCTCCTCGAAGCCTTTTTGTCCAAACCGTAAGCTATGGCGGCGGCGGTAGGCTCGTTGATAATCCTCATAACGTTTAGTCCGGCGATAGCTCCGGCGTCCTTGGTCGCCTGCCGCTGCGAATCGTTGAAATAGGCGGGGACCGTTACGACGGCGTTTTTGACAGTTTGCCCTAGAAACGCCTCGGCGATTTCCCTCATTTTCGTCAACACCATAGACGAAATTTCCTCGGCGGAGAACTGCTTCTCTTCTCCCTTATACTGAACCTGGATCATCGGCTTGTCGCCGGGGCCGGGGATCACCTTGAACGGCCAGAATTTCATGTCGCCCTGGACGGAGGGATCAGAGAATCGGCGGCCGATGAGGCGCTTGGCGTCGAAAACGGTGTTCCGAGGGTTCATCGCCACCTGATTTTTGGCGGCGTCGCCGATTAGCCGCTCGGTGTCGGTGAACGCCACGTAGGACGGGGTGGTCCTGTTGCCCTGGTCGTTGGGGACGATCTCCACGCGGTCGTTCTGCCAAACGCCGACGCAGCTGTACGTCGTGCCGAGGTCGATTCCGATTGCCTTTCCTTCGTTCTTCGCCATTGTCGAAAATAATCGCCGATTTCAGTAGGTGTTTTTGTGTGTGTGTGTGTGTGTGTGTGTGATGGAAATTTGCAGTTAAATTGTTCCTGAATTTTGATGGAGAAGAATGAGATGTGCCATTTGATTATATATACGATTTGGAGAGGGGATTCGAGGGAGATCGAGAGAAAATACAGAGGTGGGAGATTGTGGAAGATGGATCGGGAAACAACCAGTGAGGACTGGATTTCTCTGCTACTGCAAGAGGAGAGAGAAAGAAGAGAGAGAGAGAGAGACGAGAGGGTTCTAGAAAGCGCGGGAAAGTGGTGAGCTGGCAATCAATGTAAAATGGGTTATACCCGGTTTGGTTGGTCTTAATCCGGGTCCTGGGATCCGACCCAAATAGGGATACCCCTTGTTGGGCCTGCATATGGGCTTGGGTTAGCATGTTATTATCTTGTAGAAGTTCGGTTTGTTTTATTAATAATAATAATAGTTTTACTATGTTGACGGGTCAAACACTAAGAATCTAATATTACTATATTGACCGGTCAACTTAAGACAAAAAAAATTAATTGATGTGTTTACAGGTCGAACAATAACATTACCTTATTAACTGGTTAAAAAAAATAAGTCAACGGCGGTCATCTAAGAAAAAAATGGTTATTTTGTGAAATTCGGGATAATATTAGAGTTTCAAATTGGTAATTAAGTGTGTTTAAAGGATTATAGGTAAGTTTGTCAACAAGATACTTATATATAAATAAGTAGCAATCCATGACTTTTTTTTTTTTAAGTATGGTTGTTAAGGACCTATGTGACATTTACCCACAATGAATTACCTTCATATATCGATAAATTAATTAAAATTAATAGGGGTAATTTGCTATATGTCCCTCTATATTTTAATTTATGTATATAATTCCAAGTCAAAATTTCCATATTTTAATAAATTAATAAAATTTATTGTGTCAAAAATACCCTTAGCCAAATCAAATCAAATCCCCTAAAAAACTCTCTATCAAAATAAATTCCCAAACATCTCTTTTGCAAATATTAACAAAAAAATTAAATAAATTAGTAAAAAAAAAAATATACTATTTATTGTACAAACTCATACTCTAAAATCAACACCACCTCCGCGCCATTGTCTGTCGTGAACTGCAAATAGCAAACTGACGCCTATGACTCTGTGAACTGCAAATAGCAAATGACGTCTATGATTCCGTGAACTGCAAATAGCAAACTGAATATTAGAATTTGTATTATTGAATTGCAAACAACAAAATACCAATGATTCACCCATAAAATAGCAAACTGGAAAAAAAATCCAGAATTTGCATTATTGAGTTGCAAAAAAAATGATTACCTATGACTTCTCCAAATACAAACATCAAACTGAAGAAAAATTTGAAAACGAGAAAAAATATGTAACATGAAATTGCAAAATGAAAACAACTAAATGGCTTAACGTTATTACTAATTATTTTATTTTATTTATATTATTCTTTTTATCAAATGACCTAAACCTATATTCATCTAACAGTTATAATTTCCACCTGTATAAATCCAGAATAAGGGGTGTCTAGCCAATTTCCCCAAATTAATAATAACGTTAAGCCGTTAACTACGCGCGATTAATTAGCTGGGATTGATCTTTCTCTACCAAAATGCTCCACCAATTGATTGCCCAACTGAGCTCTATCGAATTTCTAACCAAATTTCAATACTTAACCGATAAGGCTCATACCTTACGTATCGTATCTATCGTACCGTATTATTTTGGTAGCGTAATGGTAAATATTTGGCAGGATATTCTATTGAATTACGTAATATCGAAAACTCGATACTAGAAACGATATAAGGGTTATGGTAGAACCGCCCTAATACCAAATCCACCCTTAGCTATTTGATTAATCAACTAATCTTAACAACTCCTGACCTTGATAAAATTAATTATTTAATTATGAGATTAAATTTTGAGCGGATCAGCCGATATTTAATATAAATCAGATTCCACTCATTTTTTTATATGTGGCACTCTTAAGTTACCTCTTAATAAATAATGCTGATTATAATTAGGGTTAGAGGGGGGTTTTCTTTTTCCCTTTTTTTTCTTCCAATTATTAGAATCTTAATTATATTTTTTATTTAAACTCTCCACGTGTCAATCATTCTATGGCATCCGATTTTCCTATTAAAACCGACCATTCAGTCTAAATTTGCACCCTTTAATTATGTATCTGATAAAAAAAATATTTGTCCATGCCTAGGGCGTGGATTATTATAATTAAGTATTCAATTTGTTTTTTTTTTTTTTTTTTTTTTGAGTGTGTGTGTGTTCTGAATGCTGACCCAATTGCTATAATGCTATAAGAAATAATTTCAGTATTCTCTTAATTAATTTATGCAAATAATTATATTAAATTTCAAAAGTAATTGTGTTATTTATTATTAATTACGAGTAAAAATTAAAGTTTTTATTATAATATTAAAAAATAATTAATCTTTCACAATAGCATTTTTTTTACTATTATATCAGTAAATTTATTTAAATTGATTATTTTTAATTTAAATTATTTTTTAAACTCATTAAAGTTCAATTTTCGTTGTACATTGATTATAATAAATTTTAATTCAATAATTACTAAGATTTAATATTTTGTTTATAATATCCCTATATTACTTATATTTTACTTGTTCAATATAATAGAAAATTATTTAAATTTTAAAATACAAAATAATTGATATTGCGGGGATAAAATGTTATATATGCTATACTTTAGGGGCGCAAAGTATATTTAACGCTAATTAATATGGACTAGATCATCACATAAGTTTTAGAGGAGTAGGTTGAACTTCTATAAAAGTAACATATATATATTATACCATTTCCCACCTGCTTATTTTCTCTTCGAATTAATAAAGTTTTCAGAAGCTAAGATTACATAATCAACGGGATCGGAATTCGACGCCATGAAAATCGTAGTGAAGGAGTCGACGATGGTGCGTCCGGCGGCGGAGACGCCGCGCGTCAGCCTCTGGAACTCCAACGTCGACCTGGTGATGAACAACTTCCACATCACCTCCGTGTACTTCTACCGCCGCCCCGCGGCGGCGGACGGCAGCTTCTTCGACGCGGCGGTGCTGAAGGAGGCGCTCGGCCGCGCCACGGTGCTGTTCTACCCGATCGCGGGGAGGCTGAAGAAGGATGCGAACGGGCGGTTCGAGATCGACTGCAACGCCGAGGGAGTGCTGTTTGTGGAGGCGGAATCCGACGGCGTGGTTGATGATTTCGGGGATTTTGCTCCCAGCTTGGAGCTCCGCCGCCGCCTAATCCCGGTCGTTGATTATACCCAGGGATTCTCAACGTACCCGCTTCTACTGTTGCAGGTATATATATCTAAATAAACCTTTATAAATTAATACAGTCGGGACCAGCAAAATTCTATAATTTAGCGAAATATTATATTTATATATGGACGAACTAATAATTTAATAAGTTTTCAATGAGTCGGAACCGAGAATAACTATTAATTAAGTGAGGTTATTAATTTATCAAATATTAATTTATGGAGATTCAAATATATATATATATATATATATTCTAATGTCTTTATCGAATCCTTAAGTTGTGTAATTAGTTAAAAATTAGCATTAATAAAAATATAGCAATTAGCTAGGTCATCAATTGTGGATGGAAGCAAGAGTTGAATATAATAATCCACTTGATATTACATATTATAAATAATTAAATTTGTTGTGACGAATAATTGATCAATCATACAGCCTGTGGGGTGGAGTTAGTAGAGTTGTTCTATATAACTTTTACTAAAGTTTCGGTATCATTACTAAAGTTTCGGTATTACGCAATCTATACAAATAAATCCCTTGCCAAATATTTTTTTTTTATACCGAATTTCGGTGTATAGATAGATAATGATATGACAATAACTATTACCGAAAATTAAATTGGTCTTTCAGACAAATAAATTATCAAAGTATTTACATCCACATTAATAAAATTAAACCAAACATTTTATAACTAATTTTATTTCTTATTTATTCATATTTTTTATTGTGTTAAATTTCGAATACCGTTGACAAAATATCCTGGATTCGCAACTGCTGCAAGGTAACGCATTTCAAATGCGGTGGCGTGACCTTGGGTGTTGGAATGCAGCACCACGTGGCAGATGGTTTTTCGGGCCTTCATTTCATCAACACCTGGTCCGATATGGCCCGTGGACTCGCCGCCGCCACAGTGCCGCCGTTCATCGACCGAAGTATCCTCTGCGCCCGTGATCCGCCGCGGCCTCAGTTCGAGCACATCGAATACCACTACCCACCGAAACCCCCTGCCGACGAAACCACCACCACCGTTTCTCTGTTCAAGCTAACCCCCGACCAGCTGAACAACCTTAAATCCAAGTTCAAATCGTCGGACGATGAAATCAACAATGCGGTATCTTCTTACACCTCGTTCCAGATGGTGGTGGCCCACATCTGGCGGTGCGTCACTAGGGCCCGCGGGCTGCCGCGGGCCCAGGAGACCAAACTGTACATCTCCACAGACGGGCGGTCCAGGCTCCGGCCCGCGCTGCCGCCGGGTTACTTCGGCAATGTGATATTCACCGCCGCGCCGGTGGCGGTTTCCGGCGACATACTGTCGGAGCCCGTGACGTACGCCGCCGGAAAAATTAGGGCTGCGCTGGCCAGGATGGACGACGAGTACATGAGGTCGGCGCTCGATTACTTGGAGCTGCAGGGCGATGTTAAGGCAGTTGCTCGCGGGCCCCAGACGTTTACCTGTCCGGATCTCGGGGTAATCAGTTGGGTGAGGCTGCCGGTTTACGATGCGGATTTCGGGTGGGGTAAGCCTGTGTATATGGGGCCCGGCGGACTTGCTTACGAAGGGCGGTGTTTCTTGATGCCGCCTCCTCCGGCGAACGAGGAAGGCGGATTATTGGTGGCGATGTCGTTGCAGAAACAACATGTGGAGATTTTTAAGGAGCTACTCTATGACATTTGACATTTGAGTGTGTGTGTTTGTGTGTGTGTTGTTTAAATGCTTATAATTGTTTGTGTGCACAACTTTGGTAATAAAAATTTGGGTACATTATATTTCCCCATGCATGCGAGAGCAAGATGTTTAATAATTATCTCTTTACACTTAAACTTAGACTGCACTTCAAAACTTATCTACTTCATATGAATTTGAAGACAGGTTTTTACACTTTGAAGCAAAAAAAAAATGCACTCAACGATCACTAAATGTAGAAGACGTACCGATATATATTCCAAGTGAGGACGAATATGTCCAAGCTGAGCAACCCCGTTGCGTTGCCAAGAGAGAACTAGACGAGCTCGTTGCTGTACAAATTGAGGTTCCACAGCTCGAGACGGCTTCCAATCACTGACGGGATTTTTCACGGTTGCCGGAGAAATCGAGTGGGGTCGCTCCGTTCAAGAATGAGCCCAGAATCGGGCCTTGTAAATAGTTGTCCCCGAGTTTGAGTTCTAGAAGGTTCCAGAGAGAAAGTGAGTTCCGAGGGGTGGAAGAGATCCGACTAGAGATGAGTCATTGAGGTTGATCTCTGGCCACTGCATGGTGGTGCATTGGACCAGATTTTACGCGGGTGAAGTTGCATATGGGAGTTGGGTCGGCCCAATTCGCAAGCCTAGAAAACGGGTCGAGTTTCATAGCTTTCTTGAACGCCAAGAGTGCATATTTATATCGATGGAGTGGCGGTGGTACGGTGGCCCGAAAAAAGTCCTAATATTTATGATAGAAATTACACTAATCCTTTAAACACAATTCATAATTTCAAATCCTAATTTAACCACATATTCATCAATTGACCATTTTTTTGTACCGTTGACTGCCGCCGACTACCACCGACCGCATTGACCGGCGTTGATTTTTTTCCTCCCGTTCCGGCAATGAATATGTGTAGAAGGTACAGTGGATATACACACGTATATGGTTCAATTACACTCGGCGAACTTCACCTCCCGTTGAGGGGGTATTCTTCCACCTCCCATTACTCCACCATTATCCCTAGAAAATCATTTATAAGTTCTAACTAGCTATACTTTCCCACAAGGAGGAAACACGAAAAAGGAAATAAATAAATAAATATAGAATTACAAGAAATTTCTTTGCTCCCTGGTGGTGGTTAAATATGGAATTATACTTTCACATATTCTCTTTATGGAACTCAAATTTGGTGGTGGTTTTGTGAGAGAAATCAGATGCTAGCTGCCTCAGTTCTGGCTCCAGTGCTGGTGCGCCACAGTAAAACACTCCTGCAGATGTCAACAAGATTAAGCCTCAACATTATATATATGTGTGTTTGTGTGTGGGTGTGTTTGTGTGTGTGTGTGTGTGTTTCAAGACATACCAACTCTTGTATTAGGATGATTAAGTGCTATGCCTTTGAAGGCGTTACGAAAATTAGGCTTGCCAAAGTGGGACGTAATCCGTGTTCCAGAGACAACGTCGAGACCGTTCTTGGCATGGTTGAGCGATTGAAGCATAGTGATGATAACCGAACGAGCATCCCCTTCCTCGTACACGCTCGTACAGTAGTTGTGCATTTCTACGATCCCTCTTGTGTCCAGCTCAGCAACTTCATCCAGTACACCCTTAAACCAATCAAAAGAACCCTGTTCTCTTATCACCCAATAGAAGTACGCCTTCCTAGTCTTGAAGCTGTGGGCCCCACTATCCGACCTCGACTTCAGAGGAGCAGCGGTTCCTTCCTCCAAGGAGTTTGCTTCTTCTTCTTCCTCCATCGACATTATGTTGTTCACAATGTCTTTGATGATGCTGATCATGGGCGTTGAGCCAATGCCCAACCCCAACAGCAGGACCACACCGTAGTTCCTGTAGTCCTGCGATGGTGCTGCGTATGGCCCATCAATCAACACTCTTGGGAAGCTGTTTGATAATCACACAAACAAATTCAGAATCGTCATTAATTATGTTATTTATATCCCTTCTAAATAAAAATGATATTTTTCATCATTTCGAAACAATAAATTTCATAATGTATTCATAGCATTATTAATAACAGTATACAATATGAAATATAATTTTATAATGTATGTCAACAACTCAATGCAATGCATGATTATACTTGAAGCATTTTAATCTCTGTGGAAGTGGGTAATGGATTCTCACTTGGGATAATTCTTTCCTTGCAAATAATCAGACCGAAAAGAACGCGGCGGCTGACAAGCCTAAGAGCAAAAAATAACACGGTGCAAACAATTATCAGTAATCCAAATGAGACGACAATGCACAACTTATTTTGGAACTGAACTAGTTACATAAACAGTGGTTTATATTGTTCACTTATGTTGGCAATTAGATGGAAGGAATTGCGTTTTAGTAAATGATTCAGATTTCAAATGACTTCATATGATGGATTCGAAGTCCACTACAACAATATAAATACTAAACACGAACAATGAATAAAATATTAATGAAGGAGGTAGATATAGTTTTACCTCTGAGAAAACAAGTTTAAGTTGTCTGGTCCAATCACCAAGAGTCCTCATGTGGATGCTCAGATGATCATCCATTGGTGCTGAAGTCATGTAAAATGGATGCCTGCGATGATTGTACCACCGTAAAACCATTGATGTAACTTTTAAAAAACGCGATTATGCATTGATGCTATTTTATGTAAAAATATCCAGCTTCAAGGACAATAATGGCATGGCGTGTCACGAAGTGGAGTATTATTTTAAAGGCAAGACGTACCATTCGAATGGAGAAACAGCTGCACAGTTGACAAAAATGTACTGTCCACTTTTGTATTTGAATCCTTGGGGCTTTGACATGTGCAGTGCTAGCACATTTCCTGGGTAAACTGCAACCTTCATGCACAGAAACAACCAAAAAAATACTAATGATCAATCTAACAAGACTTTTATCATTTATGCGTGATCAGTTTAAAATTATATATATATATATATATATATATATATATATATATATATATATATATATATATATATATATATATATATATATATATATATATATATATATACTTTCTAGACATGGGACAACTTCAAACAATTCTGATTAAACAAATTTCATTTACCTTTAAGATCTTAACGGAGTTAATGCTGGACCTGAATACCCTAATCAATCTTTCGCCGAGATATAGTGCGACAGGAACTGCCAAATACATCCATGTCTGAAGTAGAAATGGTACTAGAAATCTTATCTTTGCAACAATTGATGTAAAGAGTAGCATGTAAAGATCAGCATGTACGAATATATATATGCAACTAGGACAAAGAAGGAAAGCATCTAACCGTTTTTTTGTACCATTCATGGGTCATATAGAGCTTTATACCATGAATAATGAGGAGACCGTACACAATGATGAAAAGGTGGTGTGAGTACCAAAACGCATTGAACCCCGTGAGTTTGTTCAATGGTTTCGGTAGTCTTACTCTGCTCCTCCTAAACCACGGAAATGCAAGAGTGAAAGCTATGGCCATTAAAACCACCATAAGAATCCCTGTCGTAACTTCCCATCCCTTCACGAAATGCCAATAGCTTGTTGGCTGTTCCTCCCCAAAGAAAGTCCCCAAGGGACTGTACTCGTCCGAGCTCGCGATTAGAAGACGAGGGAAATCACATGCTAAATGGCTGATCCCGTGTATTCCTACCCCTAATGCAATCGCCACAGCAATCAGCTGTAACGGAAACAAAAAGTTTTGATTAGGCCAGATTTGCTGTAGTTCTTGGATTAGGTTTGAATGGAAAGATAAACGATCTCCATGTGCGTGTTGTTTTTGTGCCTATACATTAACAATGTAGTGGATCCCTTCAAGTTTTAGGAAACGGGATCAACAAGAAATGCAAATTTAGGGTATTCTACACAGAAAATCAACAACAACATTAATGTAACAATCCCCAAAGTTAAGATCTTGTTCAAACACAACATTACACAACCAAAACATAAGCCCAACACAAGTCTACTGGATTTTTTCTTTTTTATGACAGAAGTATCTTAACGGAAAGGTTCGACTTACTTTGTGGAAATTAAGGTTGTCATCAAACGGAACAGCCATGGCTAGTTTGGTCTTGTTCCTGAGCCAGGTGATGGTATTCCGACAAACGGGCAGCAAAATAAGGGCCATGTTCAGCTTCAGAGTCTCTGCAGCACCCTTGGCCATGCATACACAATGGCCCAAGACTTCAAACACTGCTCTATTCTTGTATTCGATGTACTTGTAAGTAAAAATAGCAGCCATAATCCCGATCCATAGTGCCATTACCAAAACTCTCTGCCAATTGTCCAGTACAAAGTAATGAAAATCTCTGTATTTCCTCTGTACGAGGTTGACGTGAGTCGGCCTCAGCTTCTGGCTCAGCATTCTGCTCAAACCTCGGCCTTCATTGTCGCCTGTGAGAGATCGGTTTGGGCCTTGCAGTATCAGCATCTCCAAGTTTTCTATCTATTGAGAACATCATTATTTATGATATATACATGGAAATATGTTCGGGGTACTTTAATGTAATTTATCATGGGATTTACGTACAGTTAAGTATCCAAGCTTGTTATGGTCCAATTCTGTCATGAATAATTTCGCATACTCATCTGCTTGTATTACAATATTGGACAGTTGGTTGGCAGAAGCACTTAAGATAATCATCTGCAATGCAATCAGTAAATGTTTTATTCTTTAATCATAGTATCCGCAACGAAAATTAGCCCACTAATTATGCTTGCAGATGAAAAGTTAATATTCAAAAAATATGTTCAAGGAACATATACATTGATATGAACAGAACACAAAATCAAGAAAATCGTTTAACACATTAGAAACAAACAAATAAATAAATAAATAAAGCCTCGTTCGTTCGTACCTTCCTGACTTCGTCTTCCGTAATTCTGCCATCACCATCCTTATCAATCCTGTGGAGAAGAATTAATCAATCAAATGCGAAAGTCACACGATATTATAGTTTCAGAACCAAAAACCATCAAAATTGTTATGTTTTTTTTTTGTTCCTTTACATGTCGAAGAAAGTACGAAGCCGAGAATCGAAACTTGGATCGGAGATTTGTTCCCAGAACTCTCTCAGCTCTTCTTTAGTAATGCTACCGCAGGAGATGTTTCTCGACCGGGCTAGGGCATCGAAAAGCTCGCAGGCGAACTCCTTAGACTCCCTATTACGCATACCTGAAAACAAGATCTATTTTTGGTTAAGTAATTTGAATCATGGTGTAAACTAGATCTATTTTTGTTTAATACAGTGTTCATTTACCAACCAATACATTCACCGAAATGTGAGCGAGGGAGTAACCCATCAGTGGCGGTGGCGGTAAGCTCATTGAACCGCTTCTCCACAGTAAACCAGGACCAGCCGATAAACGTGATCGCTTCCAGCCCAAGCGCCGCCGTGGTGGATCTAGTCCGGCTAATTCTGGATGGACCGTTTCTCACCACAGAGTTGCTCATGGTGGTGGCGATTGGCGGTGGTTTCGATAACTTTACAAAATAGTGTGTGTGTGTGTGTGTGTGTTTTGCTGGGAGAAAAGCTTTAGGTCGAAGAATTATGCGTAAATCATTGACTATCTGCCACCAACCACCGGCTGGCCACCACCGCCGTCGCTCTTGCTCACGCCATCGCCGCCGCGTACCCTAACACCAACAACCCTAACTCCTAAGCACCACCACCACTGAGGACTTGAAAAAACAAATCGTTGACTAACAAAATGCCTAAATGACCATTTGCAGCACAGCTAGAACCCCTCTCTGAAACCGCCGGTCAGCGAAACCGGTGCAACAGACAAACATTTTTTTTTTTTTTCTAAAAAAAGAGAAAAAAACAAACGTCACTTTAATTTAAAAAAAAAGAATTCTTATAAAATACAATTTTCAAATACTTTTAAACATAATTTGAGGTATTCTGTTTTCTTTAAAATCATAAATAAACATTAGTTCCATTCTTAAATTATTATTTTAAAATTTATTTCCCCCAAAATAAAATAACAACAACTCACAAATATTCCTTATGATTTCTGTTTGACAAGTGATACACTCGAATTCAAACGAACTTATAATAACACATAATCTTTTTAGCAATCTCAACTTATCTTATATATAAAAAAATACTGGATAACCTAAAAAACTCTAATAGTATTCTATAATTATTTATTTTTAATATTTTTTCTCTACTAATTTCTAATTATAATTTTTAGGACAAATGGCAAAAAGGCCCATCACGGACTTAAATGCATTTTGGTCCACAAAAAAAACAGCCTATCAATTAAACTCATCCCCATGTCTTTAGTCTAAAATACCCTCCATAATATAATTCTTATCAATTCCACCCATTATGCTCTAACTTCCTTAATACACATTGACCCCGGATTTAAACAAATATATCACATTAACCCCCAATTTTTTTTTTTCAGAAAATAATTATTTTTCTGAAATGTTTTTTTTTTTCCGGTCAGATTCCGGCGTTGACTTTTTTTTTTTTTTTTTTTTTTGAAAACTTTTTTTTTCCTGAATTTTTTTTCCGGCCGGTCAACCACCGTTGACCGCCGGTCTCCGACGTTGATTTTTTTTTTTTAATTTTTTATTTCTTAGAAAAAAAATATTTTAATTAATATTACTGTCTTTGCTACTAAATTACTGTCTCAGACAGTAATATTATGAATATTATTTTCCCGAACAGTAATATTGTTAATATTATTGTCTAAGACAGTTAAATTACTGTTGGAGACAGTAATTTAGCAGCCAATGCAGTAATATTAATTAAAATAATTTTTTTTAAGAAAAAAAAAAAAAGTCAATTAACAGATAAATTACTGTCTCCGACAGTTAAATAACTGCTGGAGACAGTAATTTAGCAACGAATTCAGTAATATTAATTAAAAATATTTTTTTAAGAATAAAAAAGTCAATTAACAGTTAAATTACTGTCTCCGACAGTTAAATAATTGCTGGAGACAGTAATTTAGCAACGAATACAATAATATTAATTACAAATATTTTTTTTAAGAATAAAAAAGTCAATTAACAATTAAATTACTGTCTCCGACAGTTAAATAACTGCTGGAGACAGTAATTTAGCAACGAATACAGTAATATTAATTAAAATATTTTTGAAGAAAAAAAAAAAGTCAATTAACAGTTAAATTACTGTCTCCGACAGTTAAATAACTGCCGGAGACAGCAATTTAGCAGCCAAGACAGTAATATTAATTAATATATTTTTTTTAAGAAAAAACATAATTATAAAAATAAAAAAAAAAGTTCAACGCCGGAGACCGCCGGTCTCCGGTGGTGGCGGGTCAAAATTGAAATTATGGTTAAAATTGGTTAATTGATGAAATTGGGCTAAATTGGGTTGTAAATCATGAAATTGGAGTTGAATTGAGTTTCAATGAATTGATGGTAATTTTGGATATATAAATGGATTTTCCTTATTTGCAAATAAGTTTGAATGGGCTGGATTTATTTGAAAAACAAAAAAGTTGGATGTCCCTCTTTTAATTAAGTGCCATTGTCATGGGCCTATTTGCCATTTGCCCTAATTTTTAACAATTATCAAAATTAAAATTAATCCCGGACGAATCCTACCTTATTTGGTACTTATGTAATTAATTATTTATTTTTAATTTTTTTTCTCTACTAATTTTTTAACTATAATTTTCAACAATTATTAATCTTCTAGTTTTCATCAATATATCTCAAATCTGAAGAGATAAAGCTAGAAATTCCATTTGTTAAATCTTAGTCTATTTATTTGGATTATAAATCGTAATATGTAAGATTTAAAAAAAAACTAATGTTATATAAAATATGAAACATTATTAAATTTTACTATATTAGTGTACTATATTTTCTTATTATTTATTAAATTAATTTTTTTTTCACGATTTAAATAATATCCCGTGCATGGCACATAAAAAAATTGCTAGTATATATAAAAGAAATAAAAGATTGGCAATCATAGGATAATTGATGTCAGTTTTGTAATTATTTTTGTTTTTTTTAATTTTTAAACTTTATTTTTTCTTATCTCAATGTAATGGTTTTTCGCTTTATTCGTGATTCCACTTTCTTTCTTAATAACAATTTTACAATTATTATTCTTTTTTGTTTATTTGTTTCCCTACTAATTTCCTAAATTTTTTTTATTTGTATTCTTTCTTATTTTGGCTGCTTTCTTCGTGAATGGCATCTTTTTATAAAAAAATCTATTAATGTTTGCTTTCTTAATTATTTATTTACTCATCACTATTCATATTATGACAATTAAGTTTTGCAAAATCTTATTGACAAGTGGATTTATATTATCAACTTTGTATGAATATTAATGTTATATAAAAAATTTATTTATACTAGTTTGATATAGTTCTTCTTTTCTTCATCTTCATCTGCTACACACTAAAACCAGAGATGGCATATGCTGCACTTGTTTCGCTTACACAAACCACAGATCAAATCCTGACCAATCAAAAGCATCCAATTTTTCTTCCCAACAAACAGCCAATCATATCAATCCACGAATACTCCATTTTCCTGCAAGCATTTCTCGAAGATTTCCCAGATAAAGCCACCACTCTGGAAGTTCGAATCGGAGATGCAGCAACTGAAGCAGAAGACACCATCGAATTCCTCACGTCGGACCAAATCCGGCCGTCGAAGTACGGTAACCGCCGCCGCAATTTTCGAGATCTGGAAAAAGTAACCGGAGATCTCGATTCAATCGCCGCAGATGTGATGCTGATAAAAAATGGCGCCGGAACGAAAACCGCGCAGCTAATCGGCGATTTTTTTCCCGGTGATAGTGTTAGTTCATCCCCCAAACTCGCGTCCACAGGTAAAAATCTTATGGTCGGTTTTAACGATGACCTAATTGCGGTAAAATCTCGGCTCTGTGGAGAATCGTCGAAACTCGAAGTAATCCCAATTTTTGGTATGGGCGGAATCGGTAAGACAACCCTAGCTAGAAGCGCTTACGACGATCCGTTAACTATGCAGCACTTTGTTATTCGTGGTTGGGTCACAATTTCACAGCATTACAGTGTGCACGATCTTCTTTCGGGCCTCGTTTCTTCCATGAAAGAGTTCATCAAAGAAGAACCCGTACGGAGTAATGAATCTGAATCAGTGACCGAGAATTTCGGACAGAGCAACAATGAAGCGATGAAACAAAAGATATACCAAACCCTAATCGGTAGGAGGTATCTCATCGTGTTGGATGATATGTGGAGTACGAAAGCTTGGGACGATACGAAGAGGATTTTTCCGGATAATAATAACGGAAGTCGGATTTTGCTGACGACGAGGTTGTCTGACGTGGCTGCTTACGCAGACCCTTGTAGCCCTCTTCACGAGATGCCTTTCATGGATGCCGAGCAAAGCTGGGATTTGCTTCAGCAGAAAGTCTTTAGACACGAAGAAAATTACCCTCTCGAATTGGAAAATATCGGGAAGGAGATTGCTCGGGGATGTAGAGGATTACCCCTCGCGATTGTAGTGATTGCAGGTGTTCTATCCACGGTCAGCAAGACTCGTTCTTCGTGGGAGGAAATCTCGAAAAATGTAAATTCGACGGTCGGTACTAAAGACGGGCAGATTGAAAAGATATTGTACTTGAGTTACACTCACTTGCCACATCATTTGAGGCCGTGTTTTCTGTACATGGGAGGGTTTCCGGAAGATTACGAGATCCGTGCCTCGAAACTCGTCAAACTATGGGTGGCCGAGAGTTTCTTGAAGCCAAGTTCTTCTAGAAGCTTCGAAGAGGGGGCGGAGGATTATTTGGAGGATCTTGTTAAGAGGAGTCTCATTTTCGTCACAAAGAGGAAATCCAACGGCAGAATCAAGAGTTGCAGCGTACACGATCTTGTTCGGGACTTGTGCATAAGAAAGGCGAACGAAGAGAAGTTCCACCAACACATTACCGATAGGTACGTTTCGGATGTTCTTCTTGAAAGGATTAAAAACCAGCGACGTATATGTATTGCTCACTCTTATCTTGATCGCGAGACGAGCATTTATGGCTCGAGTATTCGTACTGTTATATGCTTTCAGCGCAATGCGAGTTCGTTGGGCTTTGTTGGGAATATTCGATTGCTGAGGGTGTTGGATGTGGTGGATGCTAATTTCAGCCCGTTTATATTATACGTATCGCTCCCTTCGAAACTGTTCGAGCTTTTCCATCTACGATACCTTGCTTTCAGCTACCCGACTATGATTCCTTCGGACATATCAAACCTTCAGAATCTTCAATCCTTAATCGTTCGTTCTGTGGGGACATGTTTCGTACCTCTGCCACGGGAAATTTGGAGGATGCCGCAGTTAAGGCATCTCGTTTGTCGCTCTTTCGGCCCTTTACCCTGCCCTGACGAAGGAGCAACTCGTGCTCTAGAAAACCTGCAAACGCTCTCTGTAGTAACGAATTTTGTGTGCAGCGAGAAGATTACCGAAATGCTTCCTAATCTACGAAAACTCGGAATCGTTTATTCTGGTGATGACTGTGATCAAGAATTCCACCTCGGCAATCTTGTGCACTTGCGTAAACTCGAAAGTTTGAAGTTGGAGGTGATTGGCAGGCCCGATTTTCGGACAAGGCTTAATCCTGTTTTTCCTAGGTTGCTCAAAGAGTTGACTTTGACTGGGTTTGGGATTATTAATTGGAAAGATATGGCCATTGTTGGTTCGTTGCTTAATCTTCAAGTGCTTAAACTACGAGAATCTGCTTGCGAAGGAGACGAGTGGATAACAAACGAGGGAGAGTTTCTTGAGCTTAAATATCTGCTTATTGACAACTCTGATCCTCAACAATGGATAACTGAAAGTGACCATTTCCCATGTCTTAGGTTTCTGCTGCTTCATAGTTGTCGGAATCTAAGTGAGATTCCAAATTGTGTCGGGGATATTTCGTCACTTGAACTCATCGAGGTTAAGTACGGTAATAAATCGCTTGTGGATTCGGCCAAACAGATTGAAGAGGAACAACAAAGTTACGGAAACGAGGGCCTTCAAGTTCGTTGTATGCCTTATTAATGATTTAATTTCAGTACTGTAATTGTGTATATACATTTGATTGTGCCATTGGGCAAGAACAAGATTAATAGAAGTAATTAATTACAATATTAACAATGAAGAAGGGACAAATTAAAGAGAGATGTAAGCATTAATATATTTAACAATAGTACTTTGAAAATTTCATATCTTTGCATAGTAATTAATTATATTACATAACTGAAGTCTGAATACAAAGTTGAACAAGATTCAACTGATTTTTCAAATTGAGAATAATTAATAATCAACAGCTTTGTCAAACCAACAAGAATTACCAAACGAATCGCCCTCAAAAGTAGCCCACGGTTTGTCAACGGTCACGCTCGAATCTTCAAAGTCGCTGTCTTCATCTTCGTCTTCATCTTCGTCCAGATCATCAAGAAACGGATGATCGAATAACATTTGAGCAGTCGGTCTATACGAGTAATTCCTAATCAAACAATGCCTGACGAAATCCATTGCATCATCCGATATATAATCCGGAATATTAGGATATTCCCCTTCTGCCGCTATCTTCTTCATTATTTCCTGAGAAGTATTCCCTTCCCAAACCGGCTTCCCCGTCAGCATCTTCAGCACAGTACAACCAAGCGCCCAAATATCGGAAGGCGCCTCTTGTATATTATCATTCACAGCCTCGGGCGATAAATACATAGGGGTCCCCTGCCAATACTCTCTCATTATTCTCCTCTTCTTGAAATTTCTAATCTCCCTCTTCGCCAATCCGAAATCGCATATCTTCGCGCCGAACGAATCATTAGCTTGCGGCACAAGCAAGATATTATCGGGCTTGATATCGCAGTGCACGTATCCAGCTTCATGCATGCGAGCCAAACCTGCGAGTATGCATCTTGTATAAACCCTAACCTCGGATTCAGGCAAACCCTTGTCGGCCCCGCGGAATTTCCTTATTCTTTCCGCCAGGGTTCCGCCCGAACAATACTCCAACAAGAGATTGTACGCCAAGAAAGTACCGTCTTTACTCGCTGTCGTCTCGTCGCCGAACAATTCGACTAAATAAGGAGAACCCTTCAAATCTGCCATGATCTCCCTCTCCTTTTGAAGCGTACTCGAAACTGAAACCTCCGACGATTTCACAGCCATCACCGATGGAAAACCTAATTTATTCTTGTTCTTATTGTTCTTTAGCGTAGCTAGATAAACCGAACCAAAACCACCTTTTCCGATCATGGAACCCCTCTTCCATGCAGCTCCATCTCCATAGTTCTTCGTTGTTCCAGCCATAGTATATCTGGAGTTCTTGAAACTTAGATCGATAAAGTTTATATGAAGTTGCTGTATAATATGTTTATTAGATTCAAAAGTTGATATATATATATAGGTATATATATATATTAGAGAGAATTTGTTGTATAATATGTTTATTAGATTGAAAAGTTGATATATATATGTATATATATATATATATATATTAGAGAAGACCTATCCGTCTTAGGGCAATGAAATATAGATTTTCTTTTGTTTTAAATCTATCGATCCGTATGTACAAATATATATATATATATATATATATATATATATGGGCTTATCTTGGTCGGTTACCTATATTGGATTAGATAAGATTGGATTAACTCCATACTAGCTAATTAATTATTTAGTTAGTAGCATGTTCGTTTTCTTAGATTAAATCTTCTATTAAATTTGTTAAATTCAGTTATTATATATGAATTGTATAATACGATATGATTTTAAGGATAAAAATTGTTTTTTTTCCTTTTTAATCACCCCTATTAAATTAAGGTTGCGGCTATATGCAATACTCATTCCACTTGTGCAAGACCAAATTAAAGAAAGATTCCAAAAGATTCTATTTTATTAAGATGGAATGACAAGTATGCCCATAAATTAAATTGGCTTTTTTTTTTCTCATGTAAGACCAAATACAAATAATGAGAAAAAAACAAAAATCGACACCAAGGTGTCGAAAAACTATGCTACAAATCGACACTTAAGCGTCGAATTTCATAGGTAAAAATCGACATTGACATGTCGAATTTATAGCACAAATTCAAATGTCGAATTTTATACCTCAAAATCGACATCTAAATGTCGATTTTTAGCTGTAAAATTCGACCTGTACATGTCGAATTCGTTTGCGCGGGATTTTTTTGGAAAATCGATATTCTAGCTAAAAAACCAATAAATGCATACATTCTTGGGTTCTTCCATCGTAGAATCTTCTATTTTGATGTCTCTTGACTCCATACTTGCCATCTTTGTAAGATTTGTTGAGTTTTGATGATTTTGAATTTCTAGGTTTTGTGGGTTAATGGAGGAGGAAGGAGAAAGGTCTTGTGGGTTTTGGAAGATGGAGAAGATGATAGTTGATCTTGTGGTTTTGTGGTCTTGTGATAGGGTTTTTTGTATTTTTGAATTTTTGGTCTTGCATATTTGGAATTTTTTATTTTTTTAATAAATAAGGGTATTATAGTATTTATACATTGAAAATTTTAATTTGATCTTGCACAAGTAGAATTAGTCTTGCATATAGCCGCAGCCTTAAATTAATCTCCAGTGGGGGTGCTACTAATTTAATGCAATAGTAGCATTTAATAGCGGACTCTGATTTTAATAGCGGGTTTGAAAAAGTGTGAATATTGTCAACCGGACATGTTATTAGCCCCTACTATTTAGTCAGTAGAACCTTATAGCGGTTACCGAACGAGCCCTATGTGGCTACTAAACTAGGGTACGGATTACATCAATCCCCACCAGCTATCATGAAGGTGAGTAGTATACATAGGTTTCTTATACTAGATTAATATCGGGTATTAATTTGATTTGTCTATGAAATTATTTACTAAACATAATTAACATATGTTTGTATGTATAAAATAGGTTTTTTCTTCGTCCCTTTAAAAAGTTAATCTCGGGAAGAGTTGCTACTAATTTATTGAAATAATATTATATAATTGTGTACTTTAACTTTTGTACGAATCTAGTCAACGAGCTAAAATAGTGTTGAGAGTAGTCAACGAGCTAAAACATTGTTGAGAGATTTTGCTTAGGGCTAAAAATCTTTTATGATCAAATTCAATCATACGTTTAATTTGTTGCTTGTAAGGTACATAACTCCAGAAAATTGTAATTTTGGCCCTCTATGTTGGCTTTAATAGGAATTTCACCCAAACCCCAACTCCTCATTTTGTTTTTCTAGCTTTTTCTATATGCTACATCTGGTTAACTTAATATATCATCGTCGATTTACACACAAACACATACGTAAACACGTTAAATTTCATATGTAAAAATGTGTATCGAATATATACACGCGTACAATTGGATATTTTCGTATTTAAATTGTTTGTGGAGCCTAGATAGGATAA
The DNA here is from genome assembly GCF_056151865.1 of Erythranthe guttata. Lineage (NCBI taxonomy): Eukaryota > Viridiplantae > Streptophyta > Magnoliopsida > Lamiales > Phrymaceae > Erythranthe > Erythranthe guttata. Next base: position 14,090,647 of record NC_142541.1, on the reverse strand, counting down.
CTTCCTTGAGGAGATTAGCAATGGCAAAGTAGTTAATCATTGTTATATCTGATGCTAAAAGCAAACAGAGGATTGATTACATATAACACTCTTACACTAAAAGTAAACAGGAGTTTATATTCTCAAGTAATCGCAAATAAATAATCCAAGAATCGTAAATTAGAACGAAAATCGACAACAATGTAAGGAAAAAATAATCAATATATAAATGAGATTTCCATATGTTTTTTTGTTACATAAACTAAGTACAGCCTGTCAATAATCAACTTTGATAGATTCCTACAGGAATGACTAAACTAACAGGACAATGTTGTTTCCTCTTCCGTAAACTATGTAACGGGGCCCGTTTCGACGTCTCGTTTGATTGGTCGAAACCCATAACACCTTCAATATTTTCAACCTCTTCTAACTCTTCTTCAGACCAAGACGAAAACGAATCCTCGTCTGAATATACGTCACAGTTAAACTCAAATTCCACCGATTCTTCAACCGCATCACCATTTTCAAGAACTTCGACAAACGGATGATGCAAAAGCATTTCAGAAGTATGTCTGAAAACGGACCGCCTCACAAAACACCCCTTTAGAAAATCTTTCGCCTCCTTCGATAACTCATTCGGGATTTTAGGCAATCGACCCCTTGTCCCTATTTTCCGAATTATTTCTTCCGATTTCTTCCCTTCCCACGGCAAATTTCCCGTTAGCATATAAAGCACAATACAACCAAGTGCCCAAATATCGGAAGGCGACTCTTGCACTTTATCCACCACAGCCTCGGGCGATAAATACATAGGGGTACCCCTCCAATAGGGTTCCAATATTTTGCTCTTCTTCGAATTTCTCTCCCTCTTCGCCAACCCAAAATCCCCAATCTTTGCCCTAATTCCGGCACCCGAATTCGGCACAAGCAAAATATTCTCGGGCTTCAAATCACAATGAACATACCCATTACCATGAATATGATTCAACCCTCTGAGAATAGACCTCGTATAAACCCTAGCCTCGCACTCAGCCAATCCACCGCCACCCGATTTCTCGATTCGATCGGATAAAGTTCCGCCCGAACCGTACTCCAACAACAGATTATACGCCATTACGCCATTGCTGCCAATTGTTGTTTCTTCACCGAAACACTTGATCAAATAAGGGCACCCTTTCAAATTGGTAAGAACCTCCTTTTCCTTCTGAATCGAGCCCGAAGCGGAAACCTCGGCCGATTTCACCGCCATTAGAGGCGGAAAGCAGCTGTATTTCGATGTCGGATTCTTCAGAGTTGCGAGATAAACGGAACCGAAACCCCCTTTTCCGATAATCGAACCCCTGAACCATGCAGCTCCATCTCCGTACTCACTCACATCCATTGTATATATATTATATCTTCACCAAACAAACAGATAATGTAAGAGCTGAACAAGCCGAAAACTGAAAAAAAAAATTGCAGAGTTTGTGGTTGGGGAATTGAATCGAATTGAATTGAATTGAAATTGGGGGGAACAAAAAAAAAGGGGGGAAGCTGATTGAGTTAAAAATGAGTATGAGCTTAGGAAAGAATTTGAATTAGGGTTTACGTAGATGAGGAATTGGTTTTCTTATAAGATGTTTGATTGTGTAAAGGAATAAAACAACGACGTTTTCTTGAAGGGAAATTAAATAGAAGAGAGAAAAGAAAAGGGAAAAGGAATATAATAATAAATATATATAAAATAACAGCAATAACTGTCATGTATGCTTTGCTGACGTAAGATGGTGGCCGTTTCTTGCGGCGGCGTTCGACAAGTTTTGGTCGGAATTTAATACTCTTGTCATCGGACTTGGACTTCTTTATGAATGGTTGTGTTATTTTTACCAATAGATAAAATACATCTGGTAAAAAATATATAATAAATTTTAGGGTAAATTACGGTCACCCTTGAGGTATGGTCAAATTACGAAAAATTCATCTTGTTTAGGTAATTATAGCAACCCTCTCCTTTTAAATATTGTTAGATAAAATTTATGTAATTCGGTTATTTACCAAACCAAATCGTATATTCAGTTCGGTAAACGGTATGAAATGTTTGTGTACCGAAATTTCGGTTCGGTTTTACCGATTTAACATCCCTAAATTAACCTCTATAGGGGTTTTTTCGTAACATAATACATAGTTGAGAGGTGACTGTAATTACCCAAACATGAAGGGATTTTCGTAATTTGACCATAACTTAGTGGGTGGCCGTAATTTACCCTAAATTTTATTTAAAAGTTATAAACATTTCCAAAAAGATATAAAAGTTTATTTCGAAAGTGGGAATTTCGTAATTAAAAGTTTCGATTAACATGAGAAAAATGAAGTTGGGCTAGATGATCAAAATACACCTGTCGTTTTCTACGTACAATTTATCACCTCGTGTCAACTACTTATTACTTATTTTGGGTTGCGGTTTAAGTAGATCAAGTTGAAGTACTTTGTGTGCAAATAGTTAAACTTTCGGAATCATCGAGCCAATAACAAATATGTGTATTAAGAAATTTAAAAAATAAAGAGATGACCGAGTCGGATGTAGCCATGTAGGTTGGTTGGATTCAGATGGTGTTAAGTTTAAGGTAAATAGCACTTAACCCTTTGTGGTTACAAGTTTTGGCAGATGACTCTCTTATACTTTTAATATCAGTAAATAATCCCCTCGTGGTTGATGCGGTAGTTTCTGTTAGTTTTTCCGTTACACTTAACTGCTAGTGTCAAACGTCAAAGTACTTTTTTTTTGTAGATGACCTCACTGTGCTTTCATTTCCCCTTTTATGTTTGCAGATGATCCCCTTGAAGTTTGACACACACAATTACATTTGACCGAATGGTGGAGCTTTGGGTCACTCCTTATTCGTCCATTTCACATAGCGGATGGTCAAGGCCGGTTCTGAGGGGAGGCGAAGTAGGCGGTCGCCTAGGGCTCCGGATTTTTGTAAAAATTTAGGGCCCCCAATTTTTTTTATACCGTTTATATATTAGTATTTATTTTAAAAAAAATATATATTATATATATAATTATTGCGAACTGTAATTCATGAATATATATTGATCAACGATTTTTACTTATTTCTATAATACCTTCAATCATAGACCCCCAATTATAAAATTTATAGTGCATTAGCTATTTATTTTTATATATTTACACTTGTTTTAGTGCTACTTAATGAAAATTATCCTTAAAAAAAATTCGGGGGCACTGCCCACAAACCCCCATAAATTTATAGCCTTGTCTCTAGCTATATACCTTACAAAAACGAGTTCACATAGATTTTATCATCCTTTTTTAAAAGAAATTGAGTTTTAACGTAGATTGTAGAAGAGCCCCATTTTTCAACCTTCTTCAAATTTCGCCTAGGGCCCCCAAAATCTCATGAACGTGCCTGCGGATGGTTGATTGAGCTGGAGAAATCTTGTGGTGGTGAGCCGTTGTTGGTTAAAAAACTTGACAAGGAGACGGATTCTTACAAAGGATTTGATTTCAAAGTTTATCGGGTGGATGTAGATCAAATGAAGTGCATTGAGATACTCAATATAGGCAATCGGACAATTTTTGTCAGTGAAGATGGTGCTGGATTTTGTTGTCGTTCTTTTGCAGGAATAAAACCAAATTCCATTTACTATACAAATGAAGACGATGAGAATCTCTCTGTCTTTGATATGGAAGTCTTTGATTTGGAAGATAGAAGCACAAGCTTGACGATGTAGTCGGACTATGGAGTTGAAGACGACGAAGACCACGAGTCGATCAGAAAGTCTTGCGTTCAACACAATATCTTTAAATAGTTTCGCTCGTTTACATCATTTCGTTTTAGTTCAAGAAATATTAGTTGATAATTTGTCTATCTAATGAAAAATTGCTATTTTGAAAATATATATGCTTATTGAGGAAGACTAATAATGACACACATACTCATATATATGTGTCATGTAACTTATTCTCCGAAGCCGATTCTCAGAAGCCGAAAAAATATGCAAGGGTTTGATAAATGCTTCGATATAGACAATGATGCTTTGTCGTGTTAGAATTTATAATGCTGTACTCTGCAATTCGTTTTAAGTTGGTGTTTCATTTCTTTTCGCTAGGTCTTTTGCCATTTAATATTCGGAGAAGAAAAAAAAAATCGAGAAAGCGCAGCTTTTTCGCATATTTTATGGCAGTTTACGCGACTTTTTTTCTAACCTAAAAACAAATAGTGTTCATTTATTGAATTAATCACGCCATATCTTTAAACCAAACAGCATCTTAACTAAACTCAACCGGAAACATAATTTTAGCACCGATAACATTCTTCCGACCACCGGAAAAAAAAAAAAACGAGGCAATGAAAGCTATACAACTAGACAAGTAGACGACACCAAACAATTCGAAGTCGAAAATATCATTGCCGATTATGAAAGGTAATACAGTTTGGAGCAACTACAAAAACGAAAAAAAACCTCTATTTAAGCTCTCATGAGTAGGGCTTTAAGAAATTAATTCTAGACAAAATAAGAACACTAACCACCGTTACGGTACTAGGGAACCCCTATCTATGTGCAGTTCCTTGAACTATACTATAGCTCCACCAAAAACCCAAAAAAGTTTCGATTTTTTTCTTAATTACCCTCGAGCGGCCAAAAATATGTATTCTCAAAAGATATGAGCAATATGTAATTTGTTAAGCCAGAAAGAAAAAAAACGACGGAAATTATGTTTCACCGATGGCACAAGGAATGCAAGGAGGACACTTTGACTGGTCTTTGGGAGTAATCTTTTGCAAGCAATGGTCGTGAAATGTATGGCCGCACGGTAAAACAGCAGCACCTGGTGGAATAGTCGGCTGAAAAACGGGACCTTCCGCTGTGAAAGAAAGATCCCTCTTGCATAACAGACACTTCTCTCCGATTGGCTCAGGTGTCGCTTCACAACCTATAACAGCGTATATAAATTAAAATTTTCATATTACGATAAATAAATAATTGACTAATTGTTATGCGAAAGAGACAAAAAAAGAGAAACCTAACATTTTATATGAGAAAGGGCCGGTGGAGTATAATATCTAGGTGGAATAGGAGCTAGAGTAGCTGGAGCGCCGGGTAGCGGCCTTTGGAGGAGCAAAGGAGAAGGGTGCGGAACGGGTTGAGGAAGGATTTTCCTGCGTTGACTTATATGTTGTGGGGCCAGATAATTTTCGGTTTGTTGTCTTTTCAAAGATGGACGAGGAACGTTAATAGGAGGAGAAGGCTGAGGTGGCCTTATAGCTAGGTTTGCACCTGGAATTACATGACCTGCAAAGAGGGAGAAATTTTTACAAGAAATTAATTAATTTACCAATAATTAATTTTGACGTACGTTCGAGACGAATTAATAATAGAGGTACCTTGAGAATAATCAACTCTGGGAAAATTCCTCGACAAATGAGGGGGCATAGCATTTTGATATTGACCTATATTGTTTTAAGAATTAATTAAATGGAAAACCGAATACTAAGCCCATATTATACCGTAGATTTCATGGAATTACCTAAGAGTGCGACGGGTCTAAAGGGATTAACTGGAGGAGCCATCCGCATTGGAGAAGGAGCCAAATTGATTGGAGGAGGAGGACCTAGTAAAAACATTAGTATCACAAAATAATTCAGAAGTCAGGTTATTATTTATTTATATTAAATATGTGAAATTAGTTGTGAGTAATATCTCTTATTAGCGACAGTCGAATACAAACCTCTGATGGTGGTTATGGCATTAGCAATATCATTAGGCTGAACTCCCAGCCTCCTAGGGAATGGAGCAGCAGGAGCAGCAGATTGAAAACCGTTGCTGTTTGAAATCTGAGGATATAAACTATTCCGAAGGGCATCAACAGATCCGAAATTACGAGAAGCAAGTGAATTCCCTGAGAAAAATGGAAACCGTGAAAAAAGTCAATATGAGCACGCGACACGTATTTACATTCCAGAATACATTTTTAGGTAAACTAATAGGGGGATAAAATTTTTGAAATACTGATGAACATAATTGAAAGTATTACGTAAGCTTACCCATTGGTTGAACGGTTGATGGGGAAGAACCATAGTTAGCATATCCCGTTGAGGTACTTTCTGCTCGCGAAGGTAGATTTCCTAAATAAAGAGCAAAATAACACATTTCAAAAAAAAGAAGCCAGTCGTTATTTATGAATACTAACTATAGGGTTCTCTCACGAGTTAAACGTACATTAATAGTTCATACTAGTCACATAAATATCCTATGCCATTCTCTCTCTTAAAATATTCTCTCCATTCTCTCTCTCTCTTAGAATTTTGAATTCATCAGAACAGAAGTACTTATACGGACAAGATTTAATATAGACCCCTTACCCGCTGGTTGCGCATTCACTGGGACACGAAAAACAGGGCTACTCTGAACTCTTCTACCATCTCCATGTGTAACTAAGTTTCCTGTAAGAAAAAAAAAATCAAAAACCAAACTTTTAGAGAAGAACAAATGATTTGTAGGAATCGGCTACAGTTTCATCGTTCATACATTTGCATCAGAAAAAAAAAATATGCTCAGTTCTCCACCCTAGACAAACATAAAGGGATGCTACATCAGTTTCGTAAAATCTTAATTTACTCTTTTCTAGATAATGACTGAAACTATATCCTACAATATCAAAGTAAAAATTAAATGGCACACAACGATATCGAAAGAAATGACTTGTATGATTCACCTAGTTGTGTGTGGTTGATGGAGCTTCCTCTCTGCATGTCAGAAAGGTAATTTCTGGAAGATTCCGACGGCACGTTAATCGGTCTTTGTCTAAGGTGGTCCTGTATCCCTGTTACAGGCTGGCCTGCAAAATGCGCGGAATTCCTCGTTTCTGGCACTAACCATGCTGGCAGGTTGGCATATTGAGGCCGAGATATTAAATTGCTTCGATAAGGCAATGATGATGGAGCTGAAGAACCAATTACAGAAGAAGCATCGCGTCTCGCCGTAAAATTAGATACTGTATTAGACTGCATATTCTGCAAACGAGGCACTGCCACTGAACTTAGCCTGGAAGTGGTGCCTTCACCACTCAGATTATTTAATAATCCACCACCACTAGTTTGAACCCTCGCTTCGCTACCCGTCAATTGAGTAATACTTAAAGGGTTATCGAGATTTCGTCCAATAAGAGAACTGTTGTCTGCATCCTCCAATTTACTAGCAATTTCTCGAGTGCTGAACTTACTATTGGACCTGACCTCTGTACTGCCTCCGATTCCAAGAGTAAGAAAACTCCCATCAACTTTTTGCGGAAATCTAAACGGAGGAGGGGCAACGTTGGTATTGTTTTTATTTCCCGCACCACCAAAATTATCCACAAGAGGCAATGCAGAAAAATTTCCACTCATCTGTGGCATACTAATTCCACTATTTCTAGCTTCAGCTCCATGTGCCTTTATTGGATAACCTGTTGCAGTCGCAAAGGAAGGTGACTTGTCGTTTTCGACATTGATCGAATTTGGATTAGTCTCGGAATTTGTCGAGCAATTGGAATTCGTATAACCACGCAATATATTGTTTTCATTATTGCTCACGGGAAAATGAGGATAATTCAGCGAAAACGGAAAAGACATATCTGCTCCAGTATTGGAATCGTGACTCCGCCCACTGTCATCAGCTCCACTCGGTTTGGTAGTGAGAGAATGTCTTTCTTGCCCTTCCTCCACATCAGTCAAGGCAGGTGGATTGCCACATCCCATTTATTTGCTCTTTTCTTCTTATCTGGATAGAATATTCAACAAGGTTATATTCATCGTGCAATTGAAAACGAGGATACTAATGCAAGATGGTAGAGATATGCAAAGCAGCAATGAACTCGATTAGTTCAAATGCAATGTTTTATGTCAACTTTCAGACTGATGAAGTTTCACAAACAATTCTCACAAAGACAAATATAGCTTCAATTATGCAAAATCACGGACAACTGTGTATGAGAAACAAATCATCCGAAAAGTATCGGGAAAATGCGACAAAGACTAAATGATTGGATTTGAAATTTCGAATCATTATTTCACAAAATCCATGAATTTACGTATCCCTGCATTCGAATGTTTCTTCATCCTCTAAACATGGACATCTGATAATAGACGGAAAATCATCGTTTCAGCTTCGAGATAAAAAGTACGAAACAAGATCTGCCCTTTCATAACCATAACGTGTTAAAAAACGGCATACCTTCACTTATGGAAATAGCTATACAAGAATGGGAAAAATCAGAAAATTAACATCAACGATGAAATGATAAGGAGAAGTCCAACATAGGAAAATGAAGAACAAAAAGAAGATGAAACAAACATGTAAGATTCAGACACACCCTAAACAAGTTCGACATAGCACAGAAGTCCGGAAAAAAACAAATTCTGGTAACACAGGAGTACCAGATTTCCAGAATTCTCTCAAACCCCCATTTGAGCAAAAACCCAAAGGAAAATCAAATCAAATCAACATTTATGCAACTTCAAGCGTTTCATGATTTTTTTTATTAATCAAAATTACAGGGAAAATTAAAAAAAAAACAAATAAATAAATAAACCCCAATTAAAAAAAGGCTCCAGCCATTGAAGAAATTTTGGTAACTAACAAAGCGATTCATACACAAACATCAATCAACGCCAATCATCAGAGTAATCCATACCCCAAGTATTTTCAATTTTCTACACAGATAAACAAAAATCGATACGGTCGTGTTCGGGCATAATTAATGGGGGTTTTGTTTCACAGTTTCATTACCAGCGGCTACGAAAAATTGAGATGCGTGTATTGATTTTTGATCGGCGAAAAAAAGAAGGAAAAAAAAAAAAAAGAGAGAGAACACTTCAAAGGAGTGATGACATACAAGAGTGATGAGCGAGTGAGTGTTTAGAGAGAGAAACAAAACATTTTAGAGAGAGAAAAAAACACAGAGAGAGAAGGGGGTTTTATTTTTTGGCGCTTTTAGGGCTATGAGGAGGGGAGAGAGAGGGATTTAAAGGGTTCGGTCGGTGGGGCCCACCTTTGGAGGATTGACACGTGGCGAGAAGAGAGCCCGTTTGGTGCTTCAGCTTTTGGCTGACGTGGCTCTGCGCTAAAACGTCCGGCTGTGAGATCTCACTCTCTGACAGTCCAATGGGAGATGATTTTATTAAACCCCGTCTTGGCGTTTTGACATCTACGAAGTGGTGGTGAAATGAAATCAACTTGGGAGGAGATGAATGAATGAGTTGGTGTGGTGAAGGGGTCAAATTTATAGTGGTTTAAAGTTTTCAAAAAAAATTATATTTTTGTGATTTTTCAGGATTGCTTGTATTATAAATGAGATTTAAATAAAATGGTAAAGAGAAATCATTGGGAGATATGAAATCTTATTTTGGGATATTTTAAAATGCAAATTATAATAATGAGTCTGCGTCTGTGCGGAGCTGTAAAGGGGTGGCGTCAGCGGACTATAATAAAAGTTATGAGCCTAAAGCAGGCTAAAATATCTCATTCTCGATTTTGAATTTTGTAGACGTTGGACGTCATTAAATTGGCGTTAGGTGGACTTTATTACTGTGGGATTGGGTGAACGAGGAGCGCGTGGTGAATAGCAAATTGGATAGACACGAATCTTAATATTACGTGAATTGTAAAAATTACGTAAATATTACACTTTATACGTTACTAGTGACTATATATAATTTTATTATTATTTTTTAATGATATTAATTTTGTAGTATGCAATGATTGTTATGCGCGCGTGTATCATTGATGGTTACCTACCGCTAATAAATGTAATACGAGTGCAAATGAGTTGAGCCGCTTACGAGTCTCGTGACCCGGCTTGGTAAAACTCAAACTCCGGTTTGAGTTTTTTAAACTCTAGCTCATTTTAATGTTTTTCAAGTCAAAACATTTTTTTTTTTTTATTTAATGATATTATTTGTCGCGCATATATCATTAATTAATACGTATTTTTAATAACGAAGTACGAGTGAAAATGAGTTGATCTTAGCTAGCTCGATAAAAGTTCAAACTCGAGTATAAATTTTCCATGCTCCCACTCCTTTTCAAAAGTTTTTCGAAATCCAACTTATATTTTTATAAACATAACTAATATATAATAATTAAAATTTGAGCTCGAACTCAAGTTCATTTTCGAATTTTGAAGTTTAGCGTACTTACAAGGTGGCCGAATAGAGCTTGGGTTGTGTTTCATCACACGAGCATGAGTGCATGACTAATAAGATTCGATGATTGCCGCCAAAAAAAATAATAATAAATAAATAAATGATGACACAATAGCATATGAAAAGGTTTATTTATTAAGGACTCGTTTGGTTGTCAAGATAAGATTAAATAATTTAAAGAAAATCCAATTATTTTATCGGACCCTTGCACGTCCAACAAAAAAGCTTCTTAAAAGACAAGATAATGCAGGATTAGCCATGATAACATAATATTGGCAGGTCGACCCGGCAAGTTATTGGTGATACAAGACATCAAATGAAGTCCAATTATTTAAATAATCATGGCTAATCTCCCAAACCAAACGAGGCATAAGAAATAAGCGGCGGTCATAAACCATAAGCTAGAAAACTAAAATACTAGCCAGATTTCACTAAAGAAGCATTTTTGAACAAACACAATATTTCAAATCCCAAGGAAAAATAATACGAAAAACTTCACCCATCACCTCAAAAACTAGAACTACGTGCCGTAAAATATGAAGCTAGTCTTGACAATGAGGGAAAGCCTAAGAAAACATGCTAGGCGAACATTCTCAATTTGCTAAATTTATATTGTGCAAGAATCACGTATGGCGGAAGAAGAGCTTAAAGATAACGTGTGAGATTTCGTCGAAGAAATATGAATCAACGTCACTTTGTACCACGATGTTGGCGAATTGTTCCCGTATTAGTCTCCCTTCTCGTGCTTTCGTCGATTGTGAAAGATAGCAAGTCCAGATGATAATACCATTCCGACCAAGTATCCAAGAATTGCTCCATAGGTCACACAAATTGGCCACTCCTGCATAAAATGCAATTTTTTTTTAATGCGTAAAAGGGAAAAAAAAAAAAAAAAAAAAAAAGGATTCAAATTTCGAACAAGAATACCATATTGCATTCATTAACATTGAATTGAGTTAACTGGTAAGATGATTTTTTTTACAAACCATGATGACCATCTTAAACAATCTAATGGTAGTCTTAACAAAGAGCACTAAAAGAAACGAAAGAAAAAAAAAAGAAATGGAAAAAAAAAAGAAAAATAAAAAAAAGAGTAAATTAGATGGCAAAGTTCCGTACCTGCCATTGTCTTTCCCAGTCAAGAGGCATAGGCCAAGCACCAAACCAAGCTCCGATAACAGCTCCATACGCAGGTAAACAGATCATAAAATCTGTACATCCAATTGGCCTGCAAGTCGAAATCGTGAAATGCAGAATCCACAAAAGTCGCACCTTTGGATAACAAAGAATCCTAAGGGGTTATATTCACATTACTTTGTGTGAGCAAATACTCGATGCCAGTCAGCCCAAGATGAGCCAAAAACACAAGCTGCAGGGGTGAACTGCAAGAAAAGCAAATATCAAGGGGTTAATCGAAAAATTTCCGCAAGAATCACACTCCATTAGAAATAGGGTGATTGTAATTTGTAAAGGGATAATATATACCGTAAAGACAGACATCAGAAGAGACCAGTGAATTGTCTTTGTGAAGTGCCTGTATCAAACGAAGAAGGATGAGAATCAGCAACTATTGTTCATTGTATATAAGATTAGGGTAAAGCTATTTACAGTTCATAAGTTTACTCTAAACACTACTAAAGTATAAAAAATTCTATGCACAGAACCATAGAGTCCTAACGTAACCTTCGTAATTCATTGAACAAAATTGTAAATAACTACATACAGGATCATAAGCCTCTAACAAGATTCTAAAATTGCATCCTCTGCTTCATCATTACCCCCTTTGACCAGAGGAATCGACGGAAGATCATTCACCAACGACCATTGGCGGAATTTCTGAAGCTATTACTCTGTCAAACTCTATTTACCCCGGACAAAATTCACACAATCCTAAAATCCACCCAACTTTTCTGGGGAAGATGACCGCGAAATATAGCAATTTTATTTTCAATTATTTCGGTCCATACAGTCTGAAAATGAAACTAATTTTTTGGCTGCCATTCAAATTGCGTCATACAAAACAGGAACTTAAAGTCAAGTTGTAACCATCCTAATCCTAGGCAAACCATAGCTGCCGTCGTCTAATTTTAGGTACTCCATTAAAAAGGCAAAAGTGAGGGTTAAGGATTAAAGTAGCATGAGGTTCACATGGACACTATAACAAGTTTTGAGTAAAATAGAGTAGCTTAAATAGCCAAAATTTGAAAAAATAGATAAAGCAACGAGCACAAAACCGGAAACGGGAGACCTCAAGGTAATTGCTGATTATAGAATATAATAGATCAGAACAATCTCTATGCAAGCGCAACGTAGGTTCAGTTCTTAAATTCATGATGACAAATTTGAAGTGTAAATCAGTGTCACATACTGAATTCCAACAGGTGCGCCCAATACAATTGCTCCGAATGCATTCACTAAAGCACCTGCAAATACAAACATAACATAAATCTTAGGATCGATATTAGTGAGAGCAATAATGTACCAAGTTTACAAGAAAAACGGAAAAACTTATAATTTATGTGCTGTTACTTAATCCTGTCTCAAATTTCCTAGAACATAATATACACTTAAAGAAGAACCTTTTGCAGCTTCTCACTCAATCACGCATCGTAACAATCCTATGACCAGGCCCGATTTCACATTTTATACCTTCAGCGATAGGCCTGGTCGTTTAGGATGTTAAAAAAGGCATGCTTAAATGTCAATTTAAGCATAAAACCGTTCTGCGTTAGCTGGTAAATGCTGATTACTGAGCTAATTCATACTTGCAAAATAAAATGATCCAAGTACTTCAAGAGCTATCGTGTCATTCCTAGCACAGTGAAACGTGATGAATCTTTGTTTTCTGAAAGGCCACAAAAACCATAGGAACCAAAAAAACGTTTCGGTAAAACAACATTTGAGATCTAAAGAAGGCAATTATGAAAATGCATTTCATTTTTCACTCGCATTTTTTTTTTTTGATAAATTCCATTATTACACTCATAAAATGCCACAAAATACAAAATATGCAGTTATCATTCTACAACGGAGAACATCATCTACTCATGCCATACAATGAAACATCTCAAGCCATAAACGTAAAGTGTCTTCTTGTCATGAAGTATAAAAAAAAAAAAAAAAAATAAATAAATAAATAAATAAAATAAAATAAAATGAAGGAAAAGAAACCTTTAACTTGACATTTATAGCACTAACCAGCAGGGAGACCTAGAATCCCTCTCGCTATGGCTTTAACATACTGAAAGAAGGAGGAAAAAAAAAGGAAAAAAAGAGAGCAGAAAATGAGATTAACGAGACAATTGATCTGGACTGCATCGAAACAGACTACAGAAGAAATTTACAGTAGCAATAAAAGAAATTGTATTACAGAGCACTGATCTGGATTGCGCCGAAACAGACTATAGATTGGGATCACAACTGAAGCCTCGACAGCCTGAGCAAGAAAAACACAAAAGTGCACATATTATTACTGCATAAATTTAGGAGAATTGATGTATGAAAAGTGGAGATTTACCTACCCATACTATAAGGAGGGTTCGGGCTGGATTTTGGATGAGAGTGAGCGAATAAAAATGCAATGTGACCCAGAAAGCCGAGGCTAACCCTAGCCCACATGTGAGATGCAACAGCAGCAACTTCAGCGGAGATGCAAATGAAACAGCTGAATTTGCAATTTCAGGATCTTTTGTTTGCTGCAACGGCTGTTGCATAGCTTTTAAGTTCTGGAATAGAGTAATCTGCTTCAGCAACTTTTGATTGTGTAGACAAATACTCAAGCGAGCGATTACCTGAAACCCAAAAATTTAAACGTGGTTCTCAAATCTCGACAGGGGAAATAAACGTGATTTATGGTAGAGTGGTTCGTCTCAAAGATATATATATATATATATATATATATATATATATATATATATATATATATATATATATATATATATAGCAAAATCATTATCCTACAGAAACTGGAAATTATCATAAGCACAAGCATTAATAAATTTGAATCCCAAGCCTCTCATATGAAACTCTTGCCCGATTTTTTTGCAGCTTATTGATGCCAAACAAGGCTCAGTCCAATTCGCAGCCAATGATAAAATTGGCACAACACACACACAGACACACACATATATAGGGAGATGTCAATTTTCAAATCAAAGTAGATGAGTAAAAAACCAGCAGCGAATGCAGAAAAGGTGGAAAGAGAAACAGAAAACCCAAACAAAACCCTAGATCAATCAATCCCCAAGTACATCACAAAAAAAATAAGAATCTTACCGAAGTAATAAAAAAAAAAACTGAATTCTATGTTTACGTGTGCGCAAGAGAGATAGAGAGAGAGTCTATTTGTTAGTCGGAGAGATACCTGTATCAAGCTTCTGCTCTGCAATCGTCGGAGAAGGAGAACCGGAGAAATACAGAGGATGCGACTGAATAAGTCCAAATTGGAATTAGAAGTGACCCGGCCGGCCCAGACACCGGTCTGGTTAAAATATCAAAAAAATCGAACCAAATTTTGAAAATCGAGCAACTGAGAATTGAGGGTACATTAAACTAAAGGATAAATAGCACTTAACTCCCTGTTATTTGGGTTTTGTGCACATGACTCTTATACCCCTCTAGTTTGAATTTTGTGCACATGACCCCCTTTGTACTTTTAATGTAAGCATATAATCCCCCTATGGTATTCTTTTTTTCGACCGACCCCCTCTGGACTATGGTTTCCACTTGGTAAATAATGTCTTAATTCCACTTTGCCCCTTGAAATATAGTATTTTTGCATTTGGTACCCTCAAAAAATATTAATAGCACTTTACACCCTCGAAACACAAAAATCATTAAAAACCATTTAAAATCATTATTTTTTTGCACTTTTCACACTCGAAATTATCTTGAAGGTAGAAGAAAACAACCATTTAATTTGTTATTTTAAACCGTGGAAATATAAAAACCAAGAAAAAATGAGATTTGTCTCATTAAGTTTTAAATTATTCAGTTCAGGGTGCAATGTGAGTGATTTATTGTGTTTTGATGGTGTGAAGTGCTATAAATTTTTTTCAGGGTGCAAAGTGTCAAAATGATACATTTTAAGGGTGCAATGTGGGATTAAGCCATAAATAATCATGCTCATTAAGAAGAAATTTTTTTTGAATATACCTGGTGGTTATATGTTTATATTAAAATATAAGGGAGTCGTGTGTTATATTGAAAGTACAAGGGAGTCACGTGCACAAAGTTCAAACCACAGGGAGGTATAGTTGAAATGCAGGATTTTGTCACTTTACACCTTTAAAAATATTAATATCATTTTAGACCCCATATACAACATTGTTTACACAATACACCCAAACTATTATTCTTAAGAGTAATTTTATGTTTTTCATGGTGCAAAATACTAAATTGAGGAGGTTTTTGCTCTCAACCTTTTCAACTTAAATATGAAGCTATAAGTGTTGTTCGTAAAATTGGAATTCTCTGCATTGATTTTATTGATATAAAATTGATTCTTATATGAACTTTTTTTTTTTTAATTATATGTACAAAAATTAAAAAGAAAATATAGTTCTTATACTATTTGTTTTACACAACTTATGCTTCTATAAAAAAAAATCAAAATTAATCAAAAGTTTAATTTATCTTTTGGCGATCCTAGAGAGGCCCATACAAATTAGCATTTCAAATTTATTAGTTTAAATTACAAGCTCTCCTTGAGGTATGGTCAAATTACGAAAAAACTCCATTTTATTTGGACAATTACATCTACCCCTCAAATATGAATCTTTTTACACCTCCAACCTTATGGTGTCAAATTCAACATAATTATCTAGATTTTGTAGAATGTGCTCTAGTTTGTACTCATTTTGTGTAAAAATACAGTTTCTGATGCACCCTTATGGAGCTCGAATGGAATAAAATGGGTACAAAAATGATAATATTACATATAATATAGAAGATTCCACTAAATTTAATACCGCAAAGGTGGACGTGTAAAAAGATTTACAGTTGAGGGGTGGTTGTAATTACCCAAACAAGAGGAGAATTTTCGTATTTTCACCATACTTCGGGGGTGGTTGTAATTTACCCAATTTATTAAATAAATAAATAAAAACGGAAAAAAAAAATAACAATCGTTCACAAGCATAACTCCTATAATATCCTGATAAAGTGATAATAAACCTACTACACATATATATTTAATTTAATCCTCTGATTAATCTTAAATTAATCAAATATTCGTGGATTATACACCGGAGTTCTCGAAATTAATAACACTTCCTTTAGAGGAATGATCAAACCTCACATTCTAACACTACACACAATCCTTACCTATATATGCTATATCAAATTAAACTAAACGTTCGTGCAAGACGATTTTCGATCGCTCTTTCGACGTGTGTATATATATATATATATATATATATATATATATATATATATATATTTATACATATCAACTATAAGCGACTAATGGACGTGATCCCGGAGAGGGCTTGGGGGGTGGAGGCGCTGGGGCTTTCGTTTTGCCAAGATCGGGCGACGATATTACGATAATACCCTTATCGCATAAATTAATAATATTATCGGCCGAATTGATGTTGGTTAATCTTGTAAGCCATTTGCAGACGAACTCCTTCACTGAATAAACTGAATTTGTAGAAGAAGAAGAATCCATTGTTGGTGCATAATCTGCACAATTATCATGAAGAATAGAATTAGTCAATTAATTATACATATATATATATAAAAAAATTAAATATCATAATACATGCAAATGCAATAATTATTACCTGGAAGAATTCTTGCATGAATTCCAGATGCAAACACCACAAGTACTGTTAGAACTACAAGCATCATCATGTTAGGGTTCATATTAAACTGAATATAATAATTATAAATGTGATAATTAAACTAATTAATGAATTGAAGAAACTAAAAGCTTATCCTCCACTTATATATATATAGGCAATATGATATACATACAGGGTTGATTTGGTCATGTTATAATATTTTGGTCAGATTTCAGCATGAGGAATTGGTCAACTATAGTCAACGTACAGTGTGAACACGCACACAATTCACATTTTTTTACCACAATACTATTGGGATGTATAATATAATAATATTATATTAATTATATAGGAAACCAATAACGACAAATTTTCTCAAAACGTCAAATATTCTTGGTCCAAAAAGAATAAAGAAAAAAGAAGGATTCAATAATTGTACTCTGTCACTCCATATAATAAAACTAGTGGGTTTCAAGTCAGCATTATTGGATCAACGGGGGCCATGACCCCCAACCAATCTTAAATTTCTATTTAAAAAGAAACAAATTATGTAAAAAAAAAAAAAATTTAAATTCTTGCTCTGTTATTGCCCTTGACGACAACAAAAAATTAATTTAAAAACAAAAAGTCGGTCTCATTGAAATTCAACGCGGCAGCCAAAGAGTGGCATGCAAATTCTTGATTTAAAAAATTCAACCCAATAAAAAATTAATCAACTATTTGATTATTAATATATAAAAAAATGTTAGATGCCCTCGTGGTTGAGACAAATATTCTTTGCATGTAGTAAATGATAAATCATATAATAGTGAGGCCTTGTTTTGAACTTCTTTCTTAGATTAACTTCAGCTATTACATATATGGTGACTCAGTAGTTATATATTTTCTGTTAAATTTTTGTTTTATTATTTCAGCATTTTAGTAATTTAATAGAACATGCTAGAACTAGTCTTAAAATATATCGCTCTTCTGCTACACCGTACCGGAGGTTGTTACGAAGGCGGCAACTCATGTCGAAATAAATCGATAGATGGTTCAGTTGTACTGTCTTGTTGTTTCTGGTTGAAGTCGATCGACACCGCCTTCAATTTCACCTCTCACTTTTAATTTCTTAACATGGTAAGAATTTTGGGTGTAGTTTCGTCGTCTATACCTCGACTAAAGATTGATATTAATTATTGCTGATTTAAGAGCTTCCGTTCGAGAAATGAGCTCTATATATAATAGAACTATATCATATTCAACTTCATCCTCTTTATCAGTTTCCCTGATGCTCCCGATTATTTATTTGTGGGTCAATATCTATGAAGTTAGGTAATTTTAATTTCTTCGAGATAGTTAAAGACATATTTTGCATGCATTAATTGTGTTAGGCGATAATTCAACTTTGATTAGATTTTGGTGTTCTTGGATGCTTTCACCGTCTAACATGCATTATCATTTGACCGAAGTTTAGAATGACAAAAATACATTGCAATTGTATTTGCATACTCTCTCTGTCTCTCTCTCTCTCTCTATCTCTATATATATATATATATATATATATATATATATATAGAGAGAGAGAGAGAGAGAGAGAGCTAATTAAATAGTATCGATAATTTGATATTCCACTAAATCAAAAATTTTGTTGATCCCAGTTATATTAATTTATAGAGGTTTCGAGAAAAACATAATCGGATAATATTGGAATTTGCATATTTCATAATGCAAACTATTGTTTCAAAATCGGCAAGTTCCGGATCGAAATTGATAAAACTTGGAAGAAGGTGCATACATAATATAATATATTATTTATAACTATATCAATTTTGTCTCATAATAAAACGTTAATTAAAACGTGATATAATAATTTCTAGATCAACCCTCACTAGGAGAGTTGATAGGTACCTAGCCTTTACCAATAGGGTAATGTCTAGGGTTTGAGTCTCCCCCTTCCCTACTTCCCCTTGTAATGGACTTGAATTTATTCAAAAAAAAATATTTCTAGAACTAATTGCATAGACCTCCCTGTGAAATTTTGAATAGCCAAAAACCCCTCATATTAGAAATATTAGCATAAACCTCCCTATATTATTTTTGATAAAGCACACTGACTCCTATTTCGAAATTAGCAGTTGACTTATATGAAATGACTAAACTAACCCTCATATTTTTTAATAATTTATGTTTCAATTAAATAAATAAAATGCAAATAGAAAAAAAAAAGAAAAAGAAAATTATCACCCAGGCCATCGTCTTCTTCCCGCAACCCAATTACCATCGAGCCCTCCGCCGCCGCATCACCACCACCACGTCCGCACTACAGTCGCACCATCGCCGCATCACCACCACCACGGCCACACCACCGCCACATCCCCACTTGCCTTCTCATCCCACAAAAAAATATGCCTTATGTTTGATGGGTTCTTTCATATCTCTTGTAAATCAAGATTTTGGATCGAGTTACGTTTTGTGCGTGTGTCGTACTGGGGGCCTATGTTTTTTGTGCTTGAAGTGACTTTTTCTTCCGGCAGGTTTAGATGGAGGAAGCAACTTTTGTTGTTTTTGCTTCTTTTGCAAATCGGCAGGTTATGAAGATGAATCGCTGGTTTTTGTTTGTTTTTTTTTTTATTTGGTGAGGAGCAGATCTGAAGGAGAGGGGAAGAAGATGATGAAGTTTTGAGAAATTATGAAAATTGCAATTTGGTTCTATGCAATTTGGAGAGAGGGCTAGTCTGAAATTAGTGGGGATTGGATTGAAAATTCTGAAAACTCCATTTTGAGCTTATGAAAAATATTTTGGGTAAATTTATAAATTTAAAAAATTGATTTAAAGGGTATTTAGGTCTTTCTAGTTCCAAAATACGAGGCCCAGTCGCACAAAGCGCGAGTGTATAACCCATCGAGCTCGTAGGGTCTTTTTTGGCTTTGACTATTTTTCACAGGGGGTTTTGTGCTAATATTTTTAACACGAGGGGTTTTTCAGCAATTCGAGACTACACATGGGTGGTTTTTGCAAAAAACCCTAATTTCTAACTAATTACACATATTATTCAAAATTCACGAAGCTATGTATAATTGTTGTATATATGTATTTCAACTATAAGCAACTAATGGTCGTTTTCCGGAAGCGGGGTCGGGGGCTGGAGGCGCCGGGGAATCCGTTTTCCCAAGACCAGCCGATGGTATAATTACGATATTAGCCTTATCGCATAAAATATTGATATAACCGGCCGAATCGGTTACTCTTACAAGCCAATCGCAGACAACCTCTATCACTGAATAAACTGGTTTATTCAAATGCTTATCCGCCGATGAAGACGAAGAAGAATCCATTATTGGTGCATAATAATCTGCAATTTTTTTATGAAGAATATAATATTAGTCAAAGATATTGTTGATTGATTATTACTAATTAAGATATATCATATATGCAATATTGTAATTAATTATTACCTGGCAAAATTCTTGCATGAACTCCAGCTGCAAATACCACAAGTGTTAGAACAACTATAAACATCTGCATGTTAGGGTTCATCTCTCTCAGGAGTTTTAATTAAACTTAATTATATATATAATTAATGTGATAAACCCTAATGAATTGAAGAAACTAAAAGCTTATCCTCCATTTATATATAGGCAATGATAAGAACACTATATATATATATATATATATATATATATATATATATATATATATATATATATATATATATATATATATATAAAAGGTTGATTTGGTCAAGTAATAATATTTTGGTCAGTTTCAGCATGCATGAGGAATTGGTAATTAACTATATAGTCAACAGTGTGAACAGACAAGCCCTCATTTTTTAACTTCAATATTATTAGAAAATAAATATAAATTATTATTTGATGTAATAATTATAATTATATTATATACATATAAATCCAAGAACAACTTGTCTCAAGATGTCAAATATTCATGGTCCAAAAAGAAACAAAAGGGATTTCAATAATTGTACTCTGTCACTCAATATAATAGACAACTGGGTTCCGTTTTTTATTGCAATTTATTAGCCCTTGACGACAACAAAAAAAATTTCGTTTTTAAATAGTCATTCTCATTGAAATTCAACGCGGCAGTGGACATCCAAATTTTTTGACTTAATCCAACCCAATTAGAATTGACCTAAAAACTACTGTGAATGTTTTTTAATATATATACTAGCCAACGAGGAATAGTGTAGCCAGTATCTTGTATATAAAAGAAAAAAATGCTGGTCAATCTTATTTGGTCAAATACCTAGCGACAAACTCCTATGTTCTTTTTATTACGGTATTTCTGAACAAGTTTCTGGATAACAAGCTTAAAGGTTTTCTTATTGATGATATCGATATTGATGATAGTAACGATATCGATGATAGTGAGAATATTGATGCTGGTGACAATATCGAGCGTGACATTGATACGGAGCTGGAACTGCTAACTATGATGAATGCGGTAACTATGGATATGATGCCAGAAATGGACCGATTTTATATCACCCTTCAATTCGAATTAGCAAAAGCAATGTCTCCTTGCATAATATGGATTCCAAACATTCATGATCTGGATGTGAAATACTAATTTCTAACTATAATTTTTAACAATTATCAATCTCTGATTTTTCATCAATATATCTCAAATCTTAAGAGATAGAGATAAAAATACGATTTTTTAAATCTTAATCTATATATTTGGATTATAAATCTTAATATGAAGATTTAAAAAAATCAATGTTATATAAAATATGAATAATACTACATTATTAAATTTTACAATGTTAGTATACGATATTTTCTTATTATGTATTAAACTGATTATTGTTTTCACTTTTGAAATAATATCCCGTGCATCGCACGGGGAAAAAATGCTTGTAGGGTTAAAGGCATCATATATAGTACCCGATCGGATACTAGTATGAATAATTCAAATTACCATAAAAGAAAAACATACCAATCTATATAATATATAAAAGTTGAATTGCACACCTAATTGATTGACATTTGGCAAATTCAATTGATGACATATCCTCAATTTCATCCCAGGTGGCGAATTGATTGGTGGAAATAAATCATCAAAAAACATGTCATCATTTTCCAAAATTAAAGGTAATTAAATATATTTAATTATTTTATTAATATATTTATATCCTACCATTTATAAAATACTCTAAATATATCAACTTTCTTGGAAGCTCTAAACAAAATTTATTTTTTAATTTAATTTTATAATTAATTTAATTTTATAATTAATTTAATTTGAATTTAGTTAAATTCAAGATAGTGTAGCTCAACTGGTTTCGGAGGTGGTAAGTTGGAGCAATATTCCCCTATTATAATTGCATGATTGGTGGTGTTACATAAATTTTGTATTTTAATTCGTAACCTTGGATTTATATTAAAATATATTGCAAAATAAATTATTTGATATTACACATTTTACATGAACATGACCAAAGAATACGTTTTTTTTTACGAATTTAATATTATATATTAATATTATATCTAAAAAAGAAAGAAACATGTTCGAATTTACTATATTGCGAAAATTGACACTATTTTTTTTTTTTTGACATGTGTAGAGTAATGTACTTCCAATTATTTACCATATTCAAAAGTACTACATGAATTTCATGTTATTATTTAAACAGTTAATTTTTCTTCACTGAATCCAGTGACAATAAATTTTACAATTGATTTAACTTTTTAAAATTATATAGTAATTAAAATAATAATTTTATCATGATTATACTAATAAATTGAATAACATAAGTTAAGTTTAATTAATTGATAAAAAACGAATTGATTTTATATATTTCAAAATATAACAATGTTATTCTAAATCTTTGGTATTAAATTAGTTGATTCACTTTATTTAATTCCAAACATTAGAAATATCAATTGTTTTGTTTAAAATGTATAATGATTGTATATATTATATATTGTATTCCACTAAGAAGTATTTCATTATAACTATGATAAATATTTACTTGGTATAAGTAAATATCTAGACCAACTCCAACCCAAAAGTATCAAAATGAGTTTGCAAATATTTATGTGCTATTTAATATTTTATTTTGATATTTATCTAAATGTATTAGCTCCAACCATATGTATTAAATAGTTATTAATTAAATATAATTAAATTTATTTATATTTGTAATTGCCACATATTATTTTTCAAAATGGACACTAAGGTGGTTAAATTTATAACTCATATTTGATAATTTATTATGCATGATTGCATAATGTAGTTTTACATTCTACAAGATGAAATATCAAAATACAACCATGATTTCATAACACTATTGGAATTAAAAATTACTATTTTTGCATATGAAAATGGTGGTTAATTAATGTTTTGATAGCTCATTTAATAACGCCACTCGAGGTGCTCTTGCCGTAAATAGTATATATTAACAAATACAATATCAATCGACAAATAAGTAGTTTCTACGATCCATTTTTAGTTACAAACTCAATAAGATATTTATATATTACATAAACGACTACAATTATATGAGAAATAATTGCATAATTTATGTGTGTGTCTTTTCAAATTGAGAAAGATTGATGCAATATTGTGGTTATGGATGGAAAAAATTATCAAATATTAAGAATCAATCATAGTATACCAACAAAATATTACCTATCAAATACCAACTTAATGGTTATCATTTCATTTGGCATGATATTGGTACCATATCGAACTTATATGAGATTTACTACAATCCTATAGTGTGGGTAAAGAAAGATATAGAAAACCTATTATTGGAAAAAATATGTTTAGCTACAAATATTCTGACTATTTTTAAATTAAAATTTTAAACCATATGAAAATAAAAGTATTAATGTAGGGTATAATAGCGTAAATGATTATTAAATATTTTAACACTGTATATATCTCACTATATTTTGGTATTAGAATACATGAGTTCTTTTGTCTAATTTACAAGTTATGTATTTAAATTAGTGAAATATTCTTAAGTTTTCTATTTCCCTATCATATATAATAAGTTATATTTATTTTCTTAATTTCCATTTTTAAAATATTTGTAAAATGAAATTATTTATTGTATAATGTTTATAAGAATCTTTGTATCGATTTTATATCTCTATGTTTTTTTTAAATCACAATATTCGACTGATTTACACAAAAATCCAATTAATTTTTTATTTTTCCATTTTTTATTTATATAAGCATTTTATAGTGACTTTTGTTTACTTGAAATTTGATCTATTTTCAATAACATCAGCCTTCACGTTAGTTTCTAACATATGGTCATACGTGTAAATAAGTTTAAGTTGTATGTAACAAGGATAGCTTATGAAAACCCCCTGAACTTAGGCTAAATGAAGAAAATCACCCCCACAAATTCGTTATTACCAAAATTCCCCTGATGTTTGTTTCCGTCTTACATCGACCCCCTTATGGTATGATTTTTCAAGGAACTTTTTTTATTACGTAGAATATTCCCCGAAAAATGCTGATTATACCCTGCACACGCGACATTTTTTTATGGTACATTTTAAATACAAAAATTACCCTCATGAGGACTTTACAAGAAATCTTTATTCTTCTTCAATAACACTTTCACAAATTTTTATTATTACCATGACCACCCTGAGGGTAATTTTGGTATTTAAAAAGTACGATAAAAGAAATGTCACGTCTGCTAGGGTAGAATCCATATTTTTTGGGATATTACATGGAATAAAAAAGATTCCGTAAAAAATCACACCATAAGGGGGTCGTGTAAGATAGAAACAAACATCAAGGGAATTTTGGTAATCACCGATAAGTGGGGGTGTTTTCTAGAATTTAGCCTAAGTTCAGGAGGATTTTCATAATTTATCTTATTTACAACGATTATTGTTCTTTTACGTCGTAACGTTTATTTATACCCTTATAATATTTTAAATACTTTTAATGTCAGTTTGATAGTATAATTAAATATTAATTTCTAATATATTGAATATGTGTTTTTTGATGCTTCAGCTACCGCACATAAGAAATTTGATATAAAGATTCGAGATTGGATAGAATTGTTTTTTTTATACAAAATAATAGATCATTGCAAAAAAAAAAATGATGCAAGATCAGGATTTGTGATTAATATTAGCATTATAATTAATATTCTTTGAATTAGTATCGGTGTTAATACTAGAAATAGGGTTCGAATTGTAATAAGGATTAAGATAATATTATAATTAATATTAAGATTATGATTATGCTTAGTACGATACTTAGTGACATATATTAGTATTAGGATTATAATTAGCATTAGGATTGGGATTGGAGTTATAATTAATATTAGAATTAGAATTAACATTAGTATTAGCATTAACATTATTAGTATTAGAATTATTAGGCTTATGATCAGTGTAAGGAATAGGATTATGATTTGGATTAGGATTAGAATTATGATTAGTGTTATGAATAGGATTAGGAATAGGATAAGGATTTGGATAATATTAGACTTACAATTATAATTAGCATTAGCATAATAATTAGTATATCCAGATTAGCATTAGCATTAAAATTAGTATTAGCATTAACATATTAGTATTAATAATAATATTAATAATAGTATTAGTATTAATATCATTATTAGTAATAGTAATATTATTAGTATTAGTATTAGTATTAGTATTCATATTAGTATTAGTATTAGTATTAGTAATTAATAGTATTAGTATTAGTACAAATATTAGTATTAATATCACTATAAGTACCCGTATCAATATTAGTATCGGTATCGGTATCAGTATCAGTATCAATATTAGTATCAGTATGTGTATCATTAACATTAAAATTAGTTTTAACATTAATATTAGTATTAATAATAGTATTAGTATCCGTATTACTATTAGTATTAGTACTAATATTAGTATTAATATCAGTATAAGTATCCGTATCAGTATTAGTATCGGTATCAGTACCAGTACCAGTATCAGTATAAGTATATGTATTGGTATCAGTATATATATCAGTATCGATATCAGTTTCAGTATCAGTATGAGTATCAATATCAATATCAATATCAGTATCAGTATTAGTATTAGTATTAGTATTAGTATTAGTATTAGTATTAGTATTAGTATTAGTATTAGTATTAGTATTAGTATTAATATTAGTATTAGTATTAGTATTAGTATTAGTATTAGTATTAGTATTATTAGTATTAGTATTAGTATTAGTATTATTAGTATTAGTATTAGTATTATATTATTATTATTATCAACACCAATATCAGTATCAATATTAATATATGTATTAGTATGAGTATCAGTATGATTATGAGTATCGATATTAATATGAGTGTTAGTATTAGTATTAGAATTAATAATAATATTAATATGAGTATCACTATGACTAGCAACATCAGTATCAGTATCAACATCAGTATCAGTATCACTATCAGTGTCAGTGTCAGTGTCAGTGTCAGTGTCAGTGTCAGTGTCAGTGTCAGTGTCAGTGTCAGTGTCAGTATCAGTATCAGTATCAATATCAGTATCAGTATCAGTATCAGTATCAGTATCAGTATCAATATTAGTATCAATATCAATATTAGTAGTATCAATAACAGTATCAATATGAGTATTAGTATCAATATCAGTAAGTATTAGTATTAGTATTAGTATTGGTATTAGTATTAGTATTAGTATTAATATCAATATTAGTATCAATATTAGTATCAGAGTATCAGTATTAGCATCAGTATTGGTATCATTATTGGTAGTGGCGTATACATCTTTTCTCTTTGCAATATTTATAAATTGTGTTGTTGTTTGAGTAATGTGCATCACTAATTGAATATTGTTAGTGATAAATTTGCAGGTTATTTGAATATCTATTGTGTTAGTTCTCTACTACTGTGTTTGTTGTTAAGTTAGTTATTTTGCACAAGATTCACATGGTGTAGTAGATTACATTCCATGAGATAGAGTTATACCATATGTTTTAAATGATTTCACTTAATCTTCACATCGTGTTTGCGCCCTTCGCGTATTCTTCTTTGTAATATTTATTTGAATTTCATATGTTACAACTCTGAATTAAGAGATATTTTTTCTTTGATGTTCTTCCATTTTGTTTTACTTGAATTGGCATTGTTATAAAGAGATAATCGTTTAAATATTATTATTTCTCATTTTGAAACTGACCTCCGTGCAACGCACGGGTGAAGAACTAGTTACAAAGAAAGATTTCATAATGTCATTCCAATACATGGAATCGTTTTTCCTATAGCTTGATTCGGTCCCCTTTTATCCAAAAATCTAAAATAGAGGCAAGTCCACACATAAACAAACAAAACTTTGGATTCAAATTAGCACAAGTCTAGTTCTACTCTTATCTCTCAACAGATTTAACTTACCAACACATGTATAGTCAAATTAGGAATGAAGAACACTCGAACACTCTATCTCTCTCACTCTAAGTGCTCTATATATAGCCAAAGTAGCAACGAGCTGAAACGCGGAATACACTACATACTCTGATCAACTGAATAAGTTGAAGACTCTATTTATAAGAGGTCACCGAAAAGATACAATATTGAACGGGGGTACAACAAAGAGAGAGAGAGAAAGGCGCAACAAATGAATTAGGATTGAGAGTGTGAGAGATGTCTGAGAGAAGGAACAGTTGTGATCTAACTGAGAGCAATGAATTACCAAAATCAACTAAAAGACCAAAGCTGGAGTGTGCTTTGTAAGATCGGCCCATTTCCTTGTGTGGAGTTTGGAGTTAGACCCAATCACTCTGATCATTTTGGGCCCATTTCTACACCCCAACAATTCTCAAGCTCTAGGTTTTTATGTAAATATGTATAGGGAAAATATGCAAAACCCCCCCTCAAACCATAAATATTATGAGTTAAACCCATTTGACTTTTAAGACTTTTGCCCACACCCAAAGTCCAATCTTAATTAGTGAAACTCCCTTCAACAATTGTGATAAGACGAAACTACCCTTATCAATAGTTTTTTAAGATAATTGTAATATTTATTTACCATAACCGTCTCACGTGATTGTAGGATTACATTAATTCTCTCTTTATATCTACATATATCTCACTTTCATTATCTCTCTCTTTCTCACGCAACTTCTCCCATTTTTTTTTCTTCTTCAGACCCATAATCCTCCACCACTCGCCAATGGAGACCACTCAGCCGCACATGGCGCCGGCCCGGGGTTTCGATTCTCCTTCCGAAGAGCGGACGGAAAAAGAGGAGAAAAATCAAGTTTTTGAGATGCAGCAGTTTTCGTGCAGAGGCCAGATCGGAAAATCTAACCGTCGGATTGGGTTGATATTTTTATAAAGGATTCGTAACACATCAATATAACTTATGAACGGTGAAGATTGGAATCAGATATCTCTAAATATAGATCGGATCTTAAAACTAGCTGCTGGTTTTTGTTACTGAATAATTCCGGGCAGCTAGATTAGACGCGGTTTTCGTGCAATTGAACCGTTGGATGTGGTCGAAATTTGGATAGAGAATTCGGAGTATATATTTTTATATACTTTACGGAGGAGATTGAATTTGGTGGCCCCTAGCTCCGGATATAAATTGTGAAAATATCACAATTTGGTGAGATTTTTTTTTCATTTTTTAGTCTTCACTTTTAGAGATACTCCATTGAAAATTTGTTGGGGTCATTTGTGTTTGATTTTGATATTCCAATTGTTGTTAATTAGTCACTTTTTTTTTTTTGTTGAAAAAATGCAGTTTGAGCATTATTTCCATATTCGATGAGGAAACTTCGGAATAAATGGTGTCGGTGGCCATGAAATGCACTCATGAAAGTGGTGCAACTTGCAAGCCAAATGACAAGAATCAGTTTTTTAGTAATATACATAATAGTCATATGTGGTCACATATATAGTCATATTTAATTTTGGTAATTGTTTCTGTCTGTTTCGATTTCTCTTTATTATTATTTTCTACGCATGTGAACATATAGTTTCAGATTTGAGCAGCAACAATAACATGACTATAATCATATTCGAATATAATTATTGTTCAATATGACTGTAGTCATATTCAAATATGTTCTTTCTTCTCGTTTCAAGATTCAAATCGTGATTTTTTTATTGACGATGTTGATTGGATTGTTTTCTTAATAATAGGCAATCTTCGTTTTTTTATATAATTTGGTAAACATGATTGTACTAGACTATATAATCAGATTTTTTAAATTGAAAATGTAAAAAACTGCAATATAAATCAAGAATATGACTACAGTTGATATAGTCAAATATAGTCATAGTAGATTATAGTCATATTCAACTATAGTCACATTCGGAGTAGTAAACCTGTCGAGAAAAAAAATTATTTTTTTTGTTTAAAAAAAATTAAAAAAATATTATTAAAAAAAAAAGCTAAATAAAGTCCGAAAATAATAAAAAATAAAAAATAAAAAAATATTTTTATTTAAATGTGGTAGCTGATTTTTAGGGATAGCTAATTAACACAAGGGTAATATTGGGAATAAAATTTCTAGAGGTTATCACAAAGAAAGATTTAAGGGGTGATGCATCACCATTTTTTGCACAAAAAAGACGAAATCCCTCGCCCACAGGGCCCCCATCCCTTGGCCCGACAAGGATTGATGGATGAATGTAAATCATGGTAACTCAACGGCCCGTTAAGGTAGCGGACCCGGACATGGTGCCCACAAGGAACCAACCCTCATTGGAGTTGAAATTCCCGCACTGCGGTTGCCAGGATTCGATCCTAGGACCTTGCACCAACTTACCATCTCCGGAACCAGTTGAGCTACACCCATGCAGGTGTATCACCATTTCTTAACTATATGAGGGGCTTATTACTAATGACCCCATATGTATAAAAAGAAAATAAAAATTGTGTATTAGCATTATCGCCCCCTACTCGTAAAAAAATTTATGTATTCACCCCCCTTGGAATTTAAAATTCTAGGCATTACTCTTTGTGCAATACACGTGGTAACATAAGTATTTAAATACGTGACAATCACAATTATAATAAAAAAAATATATTACACTACTATAATATGATTTATTAGTGATATTTAAATTTACAGTATGCATACAAATCTGATAATAGAAATCCACTTCTCAAACGATAGTATAAACTTAATTGTCATAAAAATAAAATTGATCGTTGAATTAATGAAGCAATTAATAAAACGAAAAATTAGAGAAAAACAATTGGAAAAAGAAAGAAAGTAAAACAATATTCTTTTATTAAAAAGAAAGAAATATTAAAAAAAAAAAAATTCGGGCCCCAAAAAAAGGCAGCTTAATTTCACTTTGCACTCTCGAAACGTACTATTTTGGCATTTTGTACTCAAAAATAATTTATAACACTTTGAACCCTTGGAATATATTTTATTGTTCAAATTGCACGCTAATTTATTTTCCGTCCTAAATTTCCATTGTTGACCTATTTTCTGATTGTCAACAGAGTTATTCTCGCCCGAAAATATATTAGCAACGTTCCACCCTGAAGAAAAAATCAATTGAATAGATGAAACTGACCATGTTGACGGTCAAAAGATAAGTTAAACGACGGACAATTATGGCCGAAAAATATATTATAGTGCACTTTGAATGATTAAACATGTTTTGAGGGTGCAAAGTGTTATTTATTATTTTCGGGATGCAGAGTGCGAAAATGATGCTTTTCAAGGGTGCAAATTGAAATTAAGCCCAAAACGGCCAAACTGAGAATCTGCAACTGATATTTTTCTTCTTCTCGTCCCCACAGTAGCCAGAATAGGATAGATCGTAGATAGAAATCTTAGGGGCTTTGTTGATTCTTGTCTTGTGTGCTGAGAAATGGACGCCGCCCAAGAAACCCGCAACAAGGAGGCGTTCCGGCACGCCGTCGTCAACACGCTAGAGCGGCGTTTGTTTTTTATCCCCTCTTTCAAAATCTACGGCGGCGTTGCCGGACTTTACGATTACGGCCCACCCGGATGCGCCGTTAAGTCTAACGTCCTCGCCTTTTGGCGGCAGGTATTCACTTCTCCAGTTTACGAAACCCCCAGAATTTTGGATTGGCATTTTTAGGGTTTCTATTGTTGATAATTAGTTTTAATTATATGTTAATTTTTCTGATGGTGATTAATAGACCAGTAACTAGAACCTGGATAAATAATAATTTATCGTGTTCCTCCTCAGAAAAAACGTATTAAATTATTAGTTTGATAATTTAATATTTCGGTAAATTAATAGAATTTTGATAGTTTGGATTGTATTAATTTAAAGAGGTTTAACCTGTGTTTGGTTATGTAGTTATGATAATTATTAATTAAGGTTAATTTTACCAAGGTGTTAAGGTGGTGTTTGCAAAAGCTTATTTAAAAGCATAAGTTAGTGGTTGTGAGTTAGGTGGTGTTTGCAAAAGCTTTTACAAATAGATTATGAGCTTTTTTTTGCTCATAATCTATTTTTATGTGTTTGCAAAATGAACTTTTGCTTCTGCTTCTCTTAAAATAAGTAACTTTAAGCTATAATTTGTAAGCACCCATGACCGTGCTTTTTCTATTTAAGTTTATTTTCCAGTGACTTTGCAAACATCCCCAACTTTTTGAAATAAGCACTTAAAACCAATTTAACTCACAATCCATAACTTCTGCTTTTAAATAAACTTTTGCAAACACCACCGTTAGTTGATATTAAGTGCGTAATTTTAAAAGTTGGGGATGTTTGCAAAAAATCTTGAAAATCAATTTAAATAGAAAAAACAGGTGCATGAGTGCTTTTAAAATTATAGCTTAAAGCAACTTATTTTAAGAGAAGCAAAAGTCGGTTTTGCAAACACCTAAATACATATTATAAGAGAAAAAAACAGCTCATAATCTAAGTGTCATATTTGGGTTTCAGCATTTTGTCCTTGAAGAGAACATGCTAGAAGTCGATTGCCCTTCCGTTACACCGGAGGTTGTTCTAAAGGCATCAGGCCATGTCGATAAATTCACTGACCTCATGGTTAAAGATTTAAAGACTGGAAGATGTTACAGAGCGGACCATTTGGTCAAGGACTATTGCAAAGACAAGATCGAAAACGACCATAATCTCAGCGCTGAGCTGGCAGCAGAACTGAGGCATGTGCTCGCGGTATTAGACGACCTCTCTGAGGAAGAGCTCGGTGCAAAAATAAAGAGTTACGGGATTACTGCTCCTGATACAAAGAATGCTCTATCGGACCCTTATCCGTTCAATTTAATGTTTAAGACGTCCATTGGTCCATCTGGCTTGAGCCCCGGGTGAGAATACGTTGACCCAATTTTCCACGTCATTTTTTTTTACGATTTTTTGAGTTGACTTTTGAAATCTGATTGGTCGCAGGTTTATGCGTCCCGAGACAGCTCAAGGGATTTTTGTGAATTTTAAGGACTTGTACTACTACAATGGGAACAAGCTCCCTTTTGCGGCCGCACAGATTGGTCAAGCTTTTCGTAACGAGGTCTTATATACTACCATATTGATTGCATCAACATCCATATTCTTTTTTTTTTTTTTTCGATATTTTGCTGACAGTATATGAATATATAGTAAAATCTCTCTGTTGCTTAATTACGTGCATGAATTTCGCAGATTTCACCGAGGCAGGGTCTTTTGAGGGTCCGTGAATTTACGTTGGCAGAGATTGAACACTTTGTAGACCCCGATGACAAATCTCACCCCAAATTTTCTGAAATTTCGAATTTGGAATTTCTAATGCTCACAAGAGAAGATCAAGTGTCTGAACGACCGGCGAGAAGAATACCTATCGGAGTAGCAGTTTTGGAGGTTGGTCTATTATCTAGCTTTCTTCTTGTCGATTTGACTCATGTTTTAGTTTTTATTCGCCTCTGTTAAATAATTCTGTGTGGTTTAGGGGATTGTGAATAATGAAACCTTGGGTTATTTCATGGCTCGAGTGTACTTGTTCTTAACCCATATTGGTATTGACAAAGACCGGTTGAGGTTCCGTCAACATCAAGCAAACGAGATGGCACACTATGCTGCCGACTGTTGGGATGCTGAAATTGAATGCACGCATGATTGGATCGAGTGTGTTGGCATTGCCGATAGATCAGCGTACGATTTACGTGCTCACACTGTAAGAATTTTTTTATTTTATTTTTTCGTTTTTTTTCCGTGATTTTGTGGTGAATACGCATTTTATGGGTTCACTATACGACCTGTATTTGCAGGATCATAGTGGCACTCCTCTCGTCGCACATGAAAAATATCCTGAGCCTAGAGAAGTCGAGGTCTCTTCTTTCTCCTCGTTTTGAAATATATATTTAACCCCTTTTTACTAGTGGAAATTTAAATGCATTTTTCTATGACTTTTATGCCCTTCGTTGTAATGTTATTTGGTCTTGTTCAGAAACTTGTTATAGCTCCAGTAAAGAAAGAGCTCGGTCTTGCCTTTAAAGGTAGCCAAAAGATGGTGGTCGAAGCTTTAGAGGTATACACACACACACATATATATATATATATTACTTCCGTTTTCGTTTTGACTAAATTCCCTTTGTACCCGTGATTCCGTTTTGTTTGGAGATTTGAGGAGGATTGATATCTCCCCGTTGACAACTAACACTATTTGGATCTTGAAAACTCGTAAAATTAACTTCGTTCCGAACTTTATAAACAGGCTATGGGCGAAAAGGAAGCAATGGAGATGAAAGCAACTTTGGAAGCAAAGGGAGAGGCGGATTTCAAAGTTTGCACCCTCGACAAAAATGTGACCATAAAGAGTAACATGGTCTCGATTTCCAAAGAGATTAAAAAAGAGCATCAAAGGGTTTTCACACCGTCCGTTATCGAACCATCGTTCGGTATAGGAAGAATCATTTACTGTCTCTATGAGCATACATTTTATACAAGGCCTGCTAGAGACGGTGGGGAAGAACAATTGAACGTCTTTCGGTTTCCGTCGCTAATTGCTCCAATCAAATGCACCGTACTCCCTCTTGTTCAGAATCAGGAGTTCGAGGAGGTTGCCAGAAGAATTGCCAGGTCACTCACTGCTGTCGGGATCTCGTACAAAATCGATATTACAGGTACGTTGCACCTTCGGAATATTTTCATACTACTTTCTATGAAATGTTTTGTTTTATTGCATTCAACTCCCTTGTATTTACCCTATTTGTTAAAAAGGTGCCGTTGTTATTAATATTGCCAAAAAAATCCCCTATAATGCAACTTTTGTAGTAAATTACCCCCGAAAACCTCACCATTTAGGGGGTTATGTTGAATATAACTTGATTCTTTTCAAGATTGGTCGATTATTAGCCAAAAATCTTGAATTGAATTTGCTGCTTCTTTAGTGAACTGATATATAGTACATTATGAATTCGATTCGATTCGACATGTGAATCTACCTAAATACTAGAGATATTCATGCATTATATGTATATGTGCAGGTACGTCGATAGGAAGGAGATATGCGAGAACAGATGAACTTGGAGTGCCGTTTGCGATAACAGTCGATTCAACAACATCGGTGACGGTGCGAGAAAGAGACAGCAAGCTGCAGATTCGAGTTAACGTTGATGAGGTGGCATCTGTGGTTAAGGACGTGACCGACGGTGTCAGCACTTGGGCTGATGTACAGTGGAAGTACCCTACTCATTCTTCATGATGTAGTATGTAATATAATTTCATTTGCTTGTTTGCTCTTAGAATTTGTGGTGTAATTAGGTGTGGAAATTGGAACAGAAATTTCCGAATTCCGCTGATTTCGTTCCGGATATTTCTGATTTTGGAACATCATTTGTCATCCCGTATTCAGAAACCTCAGATTTGCTGTTGAGGTTTCCCACTTCATGTTGAATAAAAGAAACTCGTTAACTTATTGCATATTCGGGAATCAGTTTGTGCTCGTCGAAAAGCTCCACCAGCCGTATCTAGGGGTGGAAATTGGGACGAAAATTCCGAATTCCATTGATTTCGATTCGAAATTTTCCGATTTTGGAAGTATGTATATATTTTGCATTCCGAATTACGATTCTTCTAGATATTTTCAAAATGGAATCGGATACTCAATGAATTCAATTCCGATCTATGTTCCAATTTTAATTTTCAAGAATTCCGACTTTTTTCTTCCGGAAACTACAATTATAATATGAATATTATAAATGTATTTTGTATTATAGCCTAAACAAAATTGAAACTTTCAAATTCTGTTGATTCAAACCCAAAACGTTTTAATTATGGAGCACGTTTCTCATTCCAATTTTCTGATTTTTTTTTTTATCGGAATTGAAATTAGTTTTGCATTTTCAAAAATGCTAATTTCGATCCGATTTCCTCTCCTAGCCATAATTTAAGATTGGTAGCTAAAAAAACAGCCATGGTTACGAAACTCCAAACTTCTTAAAAAAAAAATTACAAGAAAATCCACCAAATACTAAAAAAAGTTCAATTTAGTCCCTTAAAATTAAACTTTCGTTCAATTTAGTCCCTTAAAATTAAACTTTCCCCCCAAAAGTCAAAACCACCCATAGTTTGTTTGTTTGTTTGTTCAGCCACTAGAAGGGCAAGTGATCAACCCCACCGCCGGAGATGGATGTCGACGCGGCGGCGGCGGCGCAGCTCCTCTCAGCGTGGCAGAGCTGGCGGAGCTTGGTGGGGACATACCATATGGAAAGGCGAGGATGGGCGTTGAAGATGGCGTCGATATCCCACCCTTGCCTGGCGGCGATTGCCACCAACGGCTTGTAGCACGCTTGTCTCCACGCGCCTACGTTCTCGCCCCTCTCCTTGAAGGCGCGTCGCAGCGCGTTGGAGGTGTCCTCGTCGAGGCAGTGGAGCGCGTAGCAGTGGACGTAGTGCCGCATCTTGGGCTTGTTGATGTAGTTCGCCCCTGCCTTCTTCGCGTACCTGAAAACTTGATTCGTCACCTGCAAAACAGAAGAAAGAAGGGCAATATGGTAATATCAGTTTAAGAATAAATTGTTTTCTTGAAGTTTACACGTGTCGAGTGAGGAGTGGTGCGTGGTGATTCTTTTGGGCCTATTTTTTTAAAGTTTTTTGCAGATAGGCCCAGAAAATCGTACGTGAGTTGTCACGCTCCCATGTTGACACCTCGCTGGGGCTTTTTCTGAGCCCAATTCAGCTCCGGTTTGTACGGAATTTTTCATCCACGTGTCATGAAAATGAACAAAGTGTATTATTTTTTTTAATTTATTGTTTTGGTAAAATAATGGAGTGTTCTATATATCATTTTCTTGACACTTAACAAGACTTGAGGGTGGAAATTGGAACGAATTTCCGATTTTCACCGATCCCGATCCAATTTTTTTTAATTTTGGAAGAGTATTTTTCAATCCGAATTCTGAAATTCGAATTTTCGATTTTTCTAAAATTATTTGGATTAAAATTGGAATATATATGATATTCCGATTTCCGATTCGATTAGAGTTCCGAAAATAAATTCAAAAATTTCGAACCTTTTCCAATTATCATAATTAAAATACTAATATTATTATTAATTTTATATTTAATGTGCGCAAAAATTGAAAATTTCCGAATTCCGCCGACTCCAGTTCAAAATTTTCCGATTTTGTAAAAAAGTTTTTTCGTTCCAATTTCCGAAATTCCGATTTCCAAATTTTCCCATTTTTTTGGAACGAAATTGGAACTAGTTTAAAAATATCGGAAATGACTAATTCCAATTCGATCGGTCCGATTTAC
The DNA here is from genome assembly GCF_056151865.1 of Erythranthe guttata. Classification (NCBI taxonomy): domain Eukaryota; kingdom Viridiplantae; phylum Streptophyta; class Magnoliopsida; order Lamiales; family Phrymaceae; genus Erythranthe; species Erythranthe guttata. The sequence goes on along the minus strand of NC_142541.1, from coordinate 14,054,026 downwards.
ACCACCATAACAAGTACATGAAATACAAGACAAATTGCAAAGACTATATATATACTTTTCAAATCTACCTTTTTATCTCATTTTGTATATTTAAAAATAGATATTAAATATTTATAAAATTGGACAAAATATAAAATTAAAATAAATAATTGATTAAAAAAGAAAAACAAACCTTGGTAGGGCATTTTTCACCTCTCTCCTTGGCAATGTTCTGAACTTGGATCAAGAACTCGCGACACTGTTCATACAGATGGAACAGGTAATCAAGTCCGTTCTTCTTCCCACGCGCCACCTCCCCCGGCTCCGTCACTATGAACGGGTGCTCCCTCTGCCTCTCACCGCCACCCCCTCCGCCGCAGTTCTCGTCATCCTCCGCCCCCTCAGTTTCATCATCGTCGTCGTCGTCGTCATCGTCCATGGACGCCATTCTCGACCGCCCCCTGCAGTTCTTCCTCCGCCGCTGCTGCTTCCTGCCACCCGCCGCCACCACCATCTCCCACACCCCTCCTCCGCCGCTCCCCGCCGCCTCCTTCTCCTGCTGCTGCACCGGCTCCTCCGACAACCCTTTTTTTTTTTTACAAACATTAAAAAAAAAACCCATGTCACACTCACATATATATATATACATACAGATATACATACAGATTTCCATGCATGCAATTCACGTAAGACGAACCTTCTTGAGAGAGGGCGTCAAGGGCATGATGAGTGGTGGCGTCGCCGCAGAGGAGGTGGCGCCGCCGTGCTTCCTCGTCATCAAGGCGGCGCCGCTCAGCTCTCACGGCGGCCTTGATTCCGTACCTCTCTCCGACGAGGAGATCCCACCGGAAAATCTGGCAGAGGCTGTTCATCATCTCATCAAGCTCCTCATCCCTCATATCCAAGAGCGTGTTCACAGTGAACCCAAGCTCCGCTATTTTCGCGGCGGTGTAGTATCTTATCCCATAAGCTTGAAAAAGCTCCTCTAAACCGCCGAGCTCTCTCGGCCTCACGGAGTAGGCCGACGACGGCGGCGGAGGAGGCGGCGGCAGCACCGCCTCGAGTAGCCTGTTCGTCGGCGGCATAGCACCTCTTGGGTCCCACTTGAACAAGCTCGCTGAGAAAGCATCAGGATCCATTTTCGCTATTTCCCTTTTTGATTTTCTTTGAGGGTTTTGATTTGTTGTTGGCTTTTATATATATATATATATATATATATATATATATATATATATATATATATAGATATATATATATATAGGGTTAAATACAGTTTGCACCCCTAAAGTATACCCTCTGTAACACTTACCCCTTAAAGTATCATTTGTAACACTTACCCGCTCAAGCACAATTTAATTTGTATTTTTAAATTTTAATACTTTAAAAAATTATTTTGTTGAAATGAATAACTAAAAGAATAATTAAATTATACAACTAAAAATATCTGTTAAAAAATACAATATTACTTTTAAAAATTGAAACTATTATCTTGCGTTGGATACTTTTTCAATAAATAACATCTAATTGTTGTTGGGCCAATTAATCGAAATATTATATCGATAAATTTTAAGAAATCAATACATAATTAATAAAAGGCGGCGGATATATGCAAGCCCATTTTTTTATTAGTTCAAGACCTCCAACATAAAAATACTAATTTACCCTTAATGAAATTCAAAACCAAATAAAAAACAAAAATCATAAAAAAAAAAAATCGGCGTTACAACGCCGATTTTGACTTGTGAAGTCAGCGTTGTGTCGCTGATTTTGTTAACAAAAATCGGTATTGTGACGCCGATTTTCGTGTACAAAATCGGTCTGGATAAACCGATTTGGGAAAACAACGAAAAGACACAAAAAAATCAATTTCAATCTCAATTTTTTTTCCAAAATCGGCTAACACATTGCAACCCAACAAGAAGTAAGCATATATTAATGTTCATCCACGCATATTTATCAAGAATCGATGCTTGATTAATATTTTTGAATTGACAAACAAAAGTTTAGTAAAAATGACTTGTTGGTGGTGGTGGGGTGATGGTGATGGTGCGGTGGAGATGGTTTGGTGGTGGTGGCTTGCTGATCGTCGCCGGCGGTCTAGTGGTGGTCGTGCGGCAGTCTTGTGCGGTGGTCGTGCGGCGGTCTTCTGCGGTGGTCGTGCGACTGTCGTATTCTTTTTCCGTATTCCTTTTTTTATTTCTTTTGAGTTTTTTTATTTTTTGGTCTTGTACAAATAAAAAATAGGGTTTATTTGTATTTATTTATTATTTGTGGATAAGGGTATATTCGTTCTCTTTGGTCTTGATGTAATAAAAATAAATTAGTTTAGGGTTTTGAACTAATAAATCTTTTTATGTGGGTTTGAACTAATAAAAAAATGGGCTTGCATATAACGGCCGCCTTAACAAAAATCTTAAGTATTTAAATTTATTTTAGTTTATTAATTATTTAAATATATTTTCATTCATTATTACCCAATATATATTACTTTTTAATTTTTTTTTTCAATAATTAATTTTAGTTACTTTTCAATTTTCTATGAACCGTTAATTATTAGATTGTTATGTTTATTATTTTTTAAATTTTAAGTATAAAATAATTGATGTTGAGGGGGGTAGGTGTCACAAATGATACTTTAAGGGGTAAGTGTTACATGAGCTATACTTCAGAGGTGCAAAGTGTATTTAGCCCATATATATATAATCATCACTATTCACTAAGGAAATTAGATGCTACACCTGGTTATAATTTACATGGGATGTATTTGATTCGTAAATTTAGACACAATGGGGAAACGACTGTAGGGCCAGACGGGGCATGGCCCCTCTCAATTTTATTTATTTATTATTATATATAAGTATATATATTTTATTACCTTTTTATTGTGCTCCTTTAATTTTTAACAATTTAGTTTATATAAAAAATTAAATTAAGTATTTATAACTGAAGAAAACATAGAAAATTAATAAATCAGTCAAAAAGTTCATCCTCAATTGAAAAAAAAAAATCGACTAGATTATACTTATATATTTATTTAATTCACTCACTTTTTATTATTTAATTCATACAAAGTCAGAATTAATGCAAAAAGAGTCATAATATATTATCTTTTCCAATCTTCAGGTTTTTCGGAAAAAAATAAAAAAAAAATCCTACCCGAAACCCCGAATTAAATTATTTTAGTGTATATTTCGGCCCCCCTAATTATAAAATTTTGGTTTTGCCACTGTCTACACATAATCACACACATGTGTATGTGATCTTAGTGAACAATTATCAAATCGAATCTACGATTAAAATTCAGACCATGTAAATAACCAGGTGTAGCATCTAACTCTCGTCACTATTCACTGCACACTAGCTAGCCATCCTTTTGCTCTTTTGTACTTTGCCAGAAAAGCCCTTGTAAGAAAATTTGTTTTTTTTCACCATAGATTTTTTTTGTCCTTTTTGAAAAAGAAAAAAAATAAAATCTGCAATAATAATGGAATAACTGAAAAATGAATGTCCTTTAAATTTGGTTTTGTAATGATCTCATAGTGTACCTACGGCCTACTGTTGTATTGGCTCCCTCTGTAGGGTTCTGTTTTTTTTTTTTTTGGCTTCTGTTCAAAGCTGCAAATCAATGGTTCCAACTTATCCTATATAAGCAATTAATTACTTTAGTCCTTGCAGTCAGCATTAATTATTTAATTATTACTTTATATTCATGTATAAAATCTAGCTGCAATTTAATTTAATTAATGTAGATATCGTTTTATCATATGTAAAATCTAGCTGCAATTTAATTTAATTAATGTAGATATCTTTTTGGATTTCATGACATCAGGATGTATTTGTAACAACATCTATTTTAAATATTACTTTATTTTTTTGTTAAAGGAATGCATCATAATTAATTAGAAGTGAAAAACTGAAAGTTTTACGAACGTCGAAGCAAGTGAACTTGTGTAAGTCGACTCAAGTTTGAATTTCATTGCCAACAATCGCTAGGTAGCGCTTCTCACGCGTGGTTAGCCTACGGTCGTTTACATCTCTTGTATGGTTTACAAATTATTATACAAGAATGTAGAACTCAATATTTTAGTTGGCTGTAGATTACTTCGCACTACCAAAAAAGAAAAAATAAAACTGCTTAAATTTGATTATATTGTGTTTTCATTTACTTCGATAGAAGTTATTAATGATATCTTATATATATAAAAAATAAAAAAAACGTTAAGGCAACCCTAAGAAACCCTAATGATATTTTTGTATAATTATTTATTTCAAAATATGTGTTATGTACTAATTTTCTAACTATATGATACTGAACCGTGAAGAATCCTTCCGACTTCAGTCTCCTATTTTTCATCAATATATCTCAAATCTTCAGAGATAAAATAGAAATTCGATTTGTTAAATCTTAACTTATTTGTTTGGATTATAAATCTTACTACGTAAAAAAAACTAATGTTATATAAAATATGAACAGTACTACTTTCTCAAATTTTACTATGCTAGTTTATTTAATAATAGTATAAAACGACTTAGTTGTTGGAATAAGAAGAGTGTGACGTCTAGCTAACGACTCTGTAAGAGCGGTATTTCCAACACTCTTTTATTAATTCATTTAGAGATTAAATTCTGAGCGGATCAGCCGATATTTAATATAAATCGGATTTCATTAATTTTTTGACATATGGCATTTAAGTCTTAACTTTTAATAAATCACGCTGATTATAATTAGGGTTAGAGGGGTTACAGGTTATGCTGGGGCTTTCCCTTTTTTTTTTTCTTCCAATTATTAGAATCCTAATTATATTTTTATTTAAACTATCCACGTATCAATCATCCTATGGCATCCGATTTTGGCTTATACTATGCTACACCGGGTGAAATACACCGGGTAGATCTTTACCATTCATATACACACAAACACACATACACCCATATTGGTGCGTGTAGATCAACGGTAAAAAATCACCCGGTGTAACTTTCACCGGGTGTAGCATAGAAATAACCTCCGATTTTCCTATTAAAACAGGCCATCCGATCTAAATTTGCAACCATTCATTTATCTCTCTTATTAATTATACGACAATGTCATTTTAGTCTGAAATTATGCATTTTCCTAAAATCAAAAAACATTTAATGAAATCCTTAATTCGTGCGAAAAACTTACAAAACCACAATTAAAAGAGAACGGAGGGAGTAACTGTTTCTTAATGTATTTAAAAATCTTGCAAAATTGAAGAAAAAAAAAAACCAATTTGCAAGTGAAACCAAAACTAGCTAGGCTATGTGGGAAAAGGCTATCTTACCCTATAATGCTTATATATTGGAGAAAATCACGAGGGGCAGTTTGGACTTTGAACCACCCCATATGAAATGACCAAAGTGCCCTTGTATGTTATAAATATATATACGAGTAGAGAGATCAGCCTAGTGTGTGTGTGTGTGTGTGTGTGTGTGTGTATCATGAAACAATTGACTGTTTTATTAGCTGTGTGAGGTTATTGAAGTTAGAAAAACTAGTGCAAAGAATTAAAGAGGGTAGAGAAAATTAAATAAAATAAAAGAAAAGAAAAAAGAAAGAAATACTATTCATTTGCAAGGTGAGTTCAGAGATAGTACAAAAGAAAGTCAGATAGTTTCTCAGGCAAACGAGAAAATAAAGATGGTTACAGTCGGGGCACAGGCCCCCTAACCTTTGATTCTGAAATCTCATCATAATAAATAAATTAAATAAATATTAAGGCTGTCTTTTTATTGTTATTATTATTTTTTTTTTAAATTATTGAACTTTCAGAACTCTCATGCTGAAAATCATAATGAACATTTTTCCATGTTTTAATGAAATAATTACAAATTTTCGTAGAATTAATTTGAAAACCGAAATTTTGAAAATCGAAATGAAAACTTTGTTCGAAAGTAGAGATCTTTTTAATAGAAATTGGAAAAATACGGAGATTCGTTTATTTAAATTTTTCGGTTATATATATATTGCAATATGTTTTGTCACAAATAACAACTATCCCATATTTAATTTAGATTTTGATATAAAAAATTATGGAATTTTTTTAAAATTAAAATGAAAAGAAAAATAAATGTTCAAATTGGAAATTTACATAATGCAGAACATCCAAAATTTCATCCATGTGTAAATTGCAGGCATATCTATCATAATTTTAATTTATTTCTTCCCCTTTCATCTTCTCCGAAAATTGCAACTTAATCGTCAGAATGCTAACGTTCGTGACCCTGCTTTTCCGACATTTTCTTTTGCTGCCTATGTCATGTGGAGTTCGACACAAGAAACAGAAGTCAATTGAACCTACCTAGAGGTGTAAAATCTATACGGATCGAACTTAGAACTTGGGAACAATCCCAAATATATTCAAAATCGCAGCGAAAAACTAGCTAATTCAAATTCAGTTGAAAAAATTGAAAAAACTTGTTTCGAAATCGCAACTTTTCTGATCGAAATCTGTTGAATTCAAAAAAATTTAAAAATTCAGAATTCGGAATGAAAAATATCGTTCGGTCCGTGTGTTGGTAAATGAATATAGACACATATATATTATATATTACATTATAGTAAGTAAAAAAAAAAAAAAAAAGGGAAGGTAATTAAGTTGCAGGGTTAGAGGATATCTGAAGCATGTACCTTATTCTGAAATATTGGTGAGAATTATGTACCATCCATCTCATGACTGTTACCACTGTCAATTCTGATTTTGCTTTTAACTTATTATTATTATTATTAATCCTATATATATAATTACAGTTGCATAGGTGAAATATATACATATTAATTTATAAAATGTGGCCATAATGTATTATATTATTAATTTGCCAATTGCGAGAAAATGCATCTAATCAAGTAATTAATTAATTGACTCCGGTTGCAAAGAAAATTAAAATAATATTTCGTCGGGTGAATTGCGTTATGCACCCCATAATTAACAGTGTTTGCATTTTTCACCCTATTATTTGTAAATTGGCAAATTACACCCTCACAAAATATATCTTATGGCAAAATGCACCCTACCTCAATTGTCTTGTGATATTTTAGCCAAACAAATCAATACATCGCGATGTTTTACATTTTTGAAGGAATTTTCATTCTTCTTTATGTTTTGTTTTCTTACTTAATATTTATTTTAATTATTTTACTTGTATATAATTTAAAAATATAACTGATGATTTATTTTATATGTTTCGCATAGAGTTAAAAAATGTATATAAAATTTCTAATTCAATTTTAATTTTCAAAATAATTTAAAAAATCCAAATTTTCCATAAAATTAATGTATATTTAAAAATAAAAATAGAATGAGAACTGTAGTGTAGGACATTAATAACTTTTTTTTAATGCGTAGTTGATGAAAATTAAATGGATTAATTAGAATAAGGCTTTACAAATATTTTTTTAAACTACAAAAAGAAAAAAAAATATACCGGCCATCAAGCATGAAAATCCTTCAAAAGTTAAAATATCGTGATATATAATGGGCATGTTTGTTTCTATTTCCAAAATAAATTTCTAGTTTTATACTATACATAAAACTGAGATTATGTTTGTTTGAGACTTTTCACTTGGAAATTCCTATTTTTCTTAAAACAATTTCCAATAGAAATACACTATTCATATTTTTCCCACTTTTCAAACCTATAATAATACCTACTAACCTATTTCTCTCTCCTCTATTTTTTCTCCCATCTCATCAATAATAATAATAATAATAATAATAATAATAATAATAATAATAATCACCATCATCATTATATTACACTTTTGCAAGTAATTTCGTAGAGAAAACACACCACAACCAAACATATTCTCATTTCTACACTTACATAAAACTAAAATCACATTTTCATCCAAACATATTCTCATTTTCTACACAAAAACCAATACATCTACTTTTTCCATCAGAATTTTTGAAAACTGGAAAATCTCATTAGAAACATAATCAAACATCCCCATTAATTCTTGGGATAAAATCTCATAAGGAATTGATGTGGGGTGGACTTTGCTACTTTGAAAATATTAGGGTGCAAAGCACCAATTAGGGTTAATTATGGGGTGCAAAATGCAATTCACCCATATTTCGTCTATATTATATATCAAGAAAAACAAAACAACATATATATATATATTGTATTTGAACAAGTGGTGAAGCTTGGTCAAGGAGGGCATTAATGAAAGTGTCGAATCAACAAGTGACACGTCATAATCTAAGGACAGAGGCGTACGGTAGTGGGAAAGGGGTTATCGCCCCCCATGAACCATGTCTGAGCCACGCAGAGGTATATATGCATGCTGCCTGTAAATTAGTTTGGCCCTTTGTCCGTTTTCTTCACTTCTTCCAACTACCTCATTCACTATTCATTTTGCTATCTCTATACTTATATTTCACATTTATTTATTAATTAATTTGTTTTGTCATTTTAGAGACAAGCTTTTAGAAAAACTCCGTCATGTATTGTCAATCACTTTGTATATTAACTGCATTTGGAATATTAAACACTAACGCAGAAGTAGATCACTCGACGCGAGTAGATGATACAGTGGATGATACAGAAGAAAGCTTCTTGTTTTAGTACAGATTCACTAGCACTTTTTTCTCGTTAATTAATTAATTTGTATTTTTTTTATTTTGGTAGATTCCAACAATCTCTACCTCATTGTAATGTTATCCCGATCCTTATCCATAACGATACACTCATTTTCGTTTGTAAATCGCTTGAATAAGACAAGATTTGGGACAATTTAAAATAGAGATTAAATTCGGATTCCACTATTTTTTTGGCATGTGACATTCTTAAGTCTTAACTCTTAATAAATCACGCTGATTATAATTAGGGTTATAGGGGTTATGGGTTCTATCGGGGTTTTCTTTTTCCTTTTTCCAATTATTAGAATCCTAATTATATTTTCATTTAAACTATCCACGTGTCAATCATCCTATGGCATCCGATTTTCCTATTAAATTAAAATAGACCATCCGATTTAAATTTGCACCCTTCTTAAGAGTTGTTTTTTTCCTCTAGAGAGAGAAAATGAGTGGATAGTGAATTATTGCGAACGGTATCCGTAAATATGGAACGGTAATTATCAAGTCCAAAGTGAAAAAGTCTTATATTTACCGGCCCATTAATATTTGAATCCCTAGGCCCATTACTAGTAACGGTCCGAATTTAATTTTCCCCCAAATCCATTTTCTTCAGCCAGCAAAAATGGCCGAACCCCACCCACAAACAGCAACTTCGTTGATGCATCAAATTCGCAGCAAACATCAACTGAAGAAGACGAAGAATCTTCATCGAAGTGTACGAGGTTAGGGCCCGAACTTCGAACCTGATTATGCAACAAATTGACGAATGAAATTGCTCAATAATGGAAATCTGAGGAGGAGACTACTTTCTCCGGTGCCGCCGTTCTGTCGGCGCTACACCGCCGTTTTCACCCCAAAACCTCATCCAATTGTTGCTTCACCGCAAAATATTTATCCAATAACTGGTTAGTTATTCATCATTAATCATTTTTTTTCATTCAATTGTTTTATGCGGAAGTGTTGTTTAATTACATAGTAAGAGTTACTGAATTTGATTGTTCTTACTGATATTATAATGTTTTTTTATCGAAAGAAATCAATTACGGAAGCAGTACATCAGATTAACCTTGTTGTTTTCGAATTCTTGTCTTACTGTTTAGTTGAGTGACAGAGCAGAACCTTGCTTTTTTTTTTTTTCCGGAAATCGTAATTATCCTTTCGTTAGCTTGATCAACTTGTTCGAGCATATCGACTATAGATTATTTATTTATCGAACTAGAGGAACATAGATTCTGCTCAATTGATATAAATTCCCTGCATCGTTTTTCATATCGGCTACTGCATCGTATTAATAATACGATGGAGTATAAGTTTTGCCTTTGTAAAAAAATACTTTTGAAGTATACGAAGATGCCGTATTTGAAATTTGATTATTACATACTATTTTGAAGAATATGAAGATGATCGAGTGCTCTTCGCCGTTCTTGAATCATGCAAGCAGCCCCACCATTTCAGGACCGCAGTTTCTGTGCACTGTAAAATCATCAAACATGGTTACGAAACGTACTCATCACTTTTATCCACGTTGTTAAAAGTGTACACAGCTTGTAAAAAGCCCAAACTTGCTCACCAACTACTCGATGATGTATCCCTTTTCAATCTCGATGTGGTCCCCGCCAACTTGTTGATCGATAGTTTGATTAAAGCTGGCGAAATTGATATTGCCAAAAAAGTATTCTCTGCATTACCTGCCCGGGATGTGGTCACTTGGAACTCGATTATTGGAGGTTGTGTCAAAAGTGGATACTTTCTAGAAGCAATTGGCATCTTCAAAGAGATGCTGGGAACAAAAATTGAACCCGATGGATTCACATTTGCTTCTGTAATAACAGCATGCTCGAGGCTTGGAGCTCTCAATCATGGAAAGTTCGTGCACGATTTAATGATAGAGAAGAAAATCGAACTGAATTTCATATTGTCTTCTGCCTTAGTAGACATGTATTCAAGATGCGGAAGAATTGAAACAGCAAAATCGGTATTTAATGCTGCTAAAAAGCACGATATTTCAATATGGAACGCAATGATAAATGGGCTAGCAATGCATGGTCTTGCAGTCGATGCAATTTCGATTTTCTCAACTATGCAAAGAGAAAATATTTCACCTGATGCCGTGACTTTCATCGGGATCATTACAGCGTGCAGCCACTGTGGTTTTGTAGAAAAGGGCCGAGAGTATTTTAATCTTATGAAAAACAATTATTTAGTTCAGCCCCAACTCCCGCATTACGGAGCAATGGTTGACCTATTCGCAAGAGCTGGGCTTCTAGAAGAAGCTTATGCGGTGGTTAAGGAAATGCCGATGGAACCCGATGTTGTTATATGGAGGACACTTCTCAGTGCTTGTAGAACTCACCGGAATTCCCAGCTGGGTGAATTCGTTATTGATAAAATAAAGAATCTTGGTAGTGGCGATTATGTGTTGATGTCGAATATATACTGCAATATTAATAAATGGGGTAATGCAGAAACTCTGAGGCACACTATGAACAAGAAGGGGGTTCGTAAGAGTATAGGCAAGAGTTGGGTTGAATTGCATGGTGGGGTCCACCACTTCAAGGCGGGCGACAGATCACACCCTGAAACCGAAGCTATTTACGGATTATTAGAAAATTTGATCCGACGATCGAGAATGGACGGTTATGCTCCTGCCCCAGAGTTGGTTTTGATGGATATATCCGAGGAAGAGAAGGAGGAGAATTTGAATTATCACAGCGAAAAGTTGGCGTTGGCTTTCGGGATACTTAAATCTAGCCCCGGGACCGAAATTGCGATTTCGAAAAACTTGCGCACTTGTCTCGATTGCCACGGTTGGATTAAGATTGTGTCGAGATTATTACATAGAGTGATTACGGTGAGGGATAGGATTCGGTTTCATAGGTTTGAGAAGGGCTCGTGTTCTTGTGGAGACTATTGGTAAATAACTAAATATTGGTAATAAAGATTCAGTTTTTACGGTACGAAACGAAGTCGAATTTACATAGCCCTCCACCGTAAATGAGTACAGGTATCTTTTTTCCTCCTCAAACTTGTACGTAAGAATTCGAAATGTGCACACATACAGAATGCATTACATAATGCATTACATATTATATGCTCGATTAATATTTATATTTGATATTTTCGTTTTCATCTTCAGCCATTTTGTACGGGAACAAGCTGAAGTTTGCCTCCGTAGATATCTGGAAGCTGGCTTTCGTCTATGTCCTCGAGAAGAGTTTCGTGCAGTCTTTTGTTCTCCACAAATACGATCTTCGTACAGGTAATAATTATAAAAAAATTAATAATTAATAATATCAGATTACCACATTATGAAGTAGAATAAACTTGAAAAATGATAGATTTTTTTTTTTACCTTCTTCTTTGTGTTTTTGTCGATAAACGGGCAAACGATCTTCCACATGGTCATGAATATATACGGTGCGTTGATCACAAACAATTTTCCAAGTCTTTCTGGGTAGTATTCCTGTGTTCAAGGTTCAAGGTTCAAGATCAAGATTCTTCATTTATGATTTCGCCTAATTTTTTTACAGTGTGGTAAAAACTAAATTTAATAATAATAATTAAAAAAAAAAGGTTATTTTGAACCTGTTGAATGGTAATAGCTGCAAGGTTTCCACGTAGATCACTGTTGCAATAGCCATATCCTTTAAGATCACCAATTATTGTGAATTTCTCTTGTCCTTCAGGCATCCTATTTTACAACAAAAAAAAAAAAATAATAATAATAATAAAATAAATAAATAATATGATCTTATTCCAAAATTTATTATCTATATTTTCTCTCCAGGATATATATACCTGTGACATAGTTTATCCAGTGCAAACACCAAGAAACCTGTAAAAAAAATAACACGAATACGTGAAAATTACGAGAAAAAAAAATTAAAAAAAATAAAGAAGTGGAAAAAGGGACGAACGCCTGAATTCGTCGACGCATCCTCCTTTGCACGCAAAATGTCGAGAACCGAAAACAACTGCAATGGGGCGGCCTTGCTTGTCGCTGCCTTGCACGAACATTTTATTCTGTGCAATTTCATTTGTAATCTCCGATTCTGAAACCGAACCCTTTGGAACAAACGAACGCCTCCACTCTAAGTACCTCACGAACATCGAGGATGCTTTCTCTACATCAAGATCTCGTGCGCGAAGAAACCTTCTTAGTGCCAGGTCATCTATGTTATCCTGCTTATTATTAACAGCTGTTCAGTAATAATTAACCACAACAAAATCTCACAACTACTATGTATAATTTTATTGCAAAAGCTTATTTAAAAGCAGAATTTAGTGATTCTGAGTTAAATAGAAAAAAAACAGGTAAGCTGGTGTTTTTAAAATTATAGCTTAAAACAACTTATTTTGAGAGAATTAAAAGCAAATGCTTGTTTTGCAAACACGTAAAAACAGATTATGTGCAAAAAAAAAAAAAAAAAGCTCATAATTTATTTCGAAAAGCCTTTGCAAACGCCACCTAAGTGTACTTTAATTGTGTTTATAATGTAATAAGTACTTTTTGTTCCTCCCGAAAATCAGGTATGATTTTCTATTGTAAATCAGATCGCTCGTGTTGATTATTCGCACGAAAACGCACACATCCATGTTGGTTTGTGGGAGACTTTTATCCGGTGTACACTTCGGACTGAAACCCTAATTAGTTGAAGTCCTAACATGGTGGCCTGACTATATAAAGAAGTTGGTTTGTCAGCTCTACCAACCAAACCAAACGACTTGGTCAAGAATTAGAATAGTGCATATATATATATATTGAACTTGAAACTAATTACTAATAAGTGTTATAATTTTTTTAATTGCCTGCATTATTAGAAGAAGTTAGGTAATTAATTAATTAATTTCAGCGCGGTCAATGGATATAGGTGTTGTTTGCAGAAGCTTATTTAAAAATAGAAGTTAGTGATTGTGAGTTAAATTAATATTAAGTGTTTATTTCTAAAAAAATGAGATGTTTGCAAATATGCTGGAAAATCAATTTAAATAGAAAATGCAGGTCTATGGATATTTTTCAAATTAGAGCTTATAACAACTTGTTTTAAAAGAAGTAAAAGCAAGAGCTGGTACTGCAAACACTTCAAAAGTGATTATGATCCCAAAAAATTAGAAGTTCAGAATCACTTTTCAAAAGCTTTTGCAAACTCCACCATAATTTAGTTCCAAAAACACTTAATCATAAGTGTGGAGTAGCTGTTTAGAGGATTAAAACTACACTTTTATGCATAATCACTTATAAGAGAGAGAGAGAGAGAGAGAGAGATGATGACATGAACCTTGGAAGATGGGGGTGGATCTAATTTGTTTTCAACAATGGTTCTCATGAGAGAGAGCTTGATCGTCTCTTCGTCGCCATTCGATTCTTTGTCTTTCTTCGTCTTCTTCGTAATTATCTCTTGCAGTGGAGAATGAAAAGTCTCTTCGTTTTCTTCTTCTTCTTCTTCTTGCATCACTGTACATTCCATTTTTGAATTCAAAGTTATTCTTGACAGAAGAAAATTAAACAGGAGCAGTGTGTAGTTTTGCCTCAAAATCCCATAAAAACCAGCCTTGTAGTAAATTGGCTTGCCTGATAAACTGAATTTGTTTTGCCAATTATGTGTATGAATTATTACAAGGAAATAATAAATGAATGTGCCAAATATAGTTTGATGGAAGGTGACTCATGGCAGGTAGGGGTATTTAATGGCTCTGTCAACGTGTACAAATTATATATATGTATATATATATATATATATATATATATATATATATATATATATATATATATATATATATATATATATATATATATATATATATATAGTGTGTGTGTGTGTGATCAGTGATGGATCTTGGATAGGTGGGGGTTGGGATTTATTTTTTATTTTTATTTTTATTTTATTTTTATATTTTTTGGTCAAGATCTAGTTTAAATTGAACAAAATAAATAAATGAAAACAAAATATTATTTTATATTTTTAAGAAAACATTTGGTTTATATTTAGTTAAATATTATTAATTATAATCAATGATGTCAATGGTCAAATTGAAATGACATTTTAAGAATTAAATTAGGGGAGAAGAAAATTATAAGAATCAATAGTGATAATATATTTATACGTGCCAATTTAAGAAAAGTACTCGGGTCTATTATTATTAGGGGTCATTAGCAATAAACCCATCGTATAGATAATAAATGGTGATATGTCCACCCCTTGAATCTTTCTTTATGATAAACCCCTATAATTTATATTTCCAATTGTACCCTTATGTCAATTAGCCTAATTAGTCTTAATTATTCCTTTTTTCTCTCTTTCCATAACAATAATTTAATTCCTAAAAATATGCTTCCAAATTCCTAAAAATTTGCTACCAAATCAAAATATATATATATATATATATATATATATATATATATATATATATATATATATATATATATATATATATATATATATATATATATATATATATATATATTTTTTAATTTTTTATTATTTCGGATTTTTAGCCATTTTTTATTTATTTTTATTTTTTAATATTTTTTCTAATTAAATTTTTTTTTTTAAACAAAAAATTAATTTTTTTTCTCGACAAATTTACAACTTCGAATATGACTATAGTTGAATATGGCTATTATGTGACTACGCTTTGTATAACATTATAATTAACAGCCAGTAGAAGCATGATTATTAACAAAAACAACGAGAATATGACTATTATGTGACTACGGTTTGTATAATAGTAACTGAACAGGACAGTGAGAATATGACTATTATGTGACTAGGTTCTGCGTAATGTGACTACAAGTAATCAGCACTTGAAAACACTTGCAATATTAATAGCAAAATACATTGCAACAAGAAAAAAAAAATGGCTAGAAAAACAAAAAATAACTAATGTGATCTTTCAACAATGGCCATCAAACATGTTTTTTTGTTGCGGTATCCAACTCGGTTGCACCGACTGCACTTAATCTTCCGTTTGATCTTGTGTGTTAAATATGACTACACTGTTGAATGTTGAACATATGCAGTACTACAAAAAAAAAGGACAAATATAACTAAGTTGTTAAACATGACTACTCTGTCAAATATGACTACTCTGTAAAATACACTGAAATACAACCAACTAATCTCGTAATTCAATGGGTTTTCCAGATCTAAACATTCAGAATATGCAGAATAATACAAAAATTAATAAAATCCCGA
Source organism: Erythranthe guttata (assembly GCF_056151865.1). Lineage (NCBI taxonomy): Eukaryota > Viridiplantae > Streptophyta > Magnoliopsida > Lamiales > Phrymaceae > Erythranthe > Erythranthe guttata. Next base: position 14,038,248 of record NC_142541.1, on the reverse strand, counting down.
ATAATTGAAAATCAATGTATGCGTTCATAACAAACAAATAATAGAACTGACATTCAGATCCATAACATATTATATTGCTACATATTATATTGCTAGTTCGACAATTAATTCGAGAAAAATAAAAAAATAAAATTTACCAATTAATATAGTATAAATTGGTATTTAGCGTCGAGAGAAGGGAAATCTCCATGTAGAAATCCGACGGAGGCGGCGACGGATATTGTTGACTCCGACGGCGGCGGTTTACAGGTCTGGAGAAGATGGAAAAAGAAAAAAAAAAAAAAAAGAACGTGAGATGAACGAGAGAATGGAAGAAAGAGAGAGAGAGCGAGAACAGAGAGATAATAGCGAGAGAATTGGAGAGAGAGAAATAAAATTGTATTAGGTTAAAACCCTAAGACATAAGGGCACTTTAGTCTTGTCATAGATGGTAAGGGGGGTTTCACTAATTTAGATTGGGATATGGGTTATTGGAAAAGTCTTCAAAGTCAATTGGGTTTAGTTCAAAATATTTTCCAAATAAGGGGTGTATTGCATATTTCCCCTTATTATTATTATTATTATTACTAGATTTTTGGGCCGTGCAATGCACGGGATTGAAGTAAAATTAATAAAAAGTAAAGTTCAATTTAAACGACAAAATTAAGTTTCAATTCATTTTGATATTTTGCTATATATATTCATGATAATCCCCCATCCATAAATTTTTTTTGCCATATTTATTAATTTAACTTTATATTTTTTATGTAATATGGTTGTATATTTATCTTATCTCAATTAATGTTGAAGTTTAACGAATATTCTTCTTTATCACCCATAATAGGCCTCAGTAAATTTACTGTAAATCAATGATGCCATTAAATCTTAAGAGTTTATCAGGAGCAATTTTACTTTTATTAATAAGATAAGAACCAAATATTTTTCTAAACAATTAAATAATTTTTCCATCAAATTAATATTAAGTAAAAATGACAATTTTGGTGGGAAAAGATAAGTAAAATTGGGGCGGAAAAGTCTGGATACTAAACGGATTTATTAAACTTGATTATATTAAATATAGTATAACAATAAAATTAATTAATCAAATAAATGACAATTATAATTTATAACTATCAAATGAGTGGTAAGAACCAAATGTTTTTCTAAAAAAATAAATAATTTTCTCATCAAATTAATATTAAGTAAAACGACAATTTTAGTGGGAAAATGTTATTTTTATTAATAAAATAAGAACCAAATGTTTATCTAAACAATTAAATAATTTTTCCATCAAATTAATATTAAGTAAAATGATAATTTTAGTAAGAAAATATATGTAGATTTGGGGCCATCAAGTCTAGACAGACTTATTATACTTGATTATAATAAATATAATAAAACAATAAAATTAGTTAATTAAATAAATGACAATTATAATTTATAGCGGGAGCAACCTTACTTTTATTAATAAGATACGTGGTTAGTGGATTTATTAACCTTGATTATATTAAATTAAATTAAATAAATAAATGAAAATTATGACTATCAATGGGAAAAATTTCCTAGGGTTTAACATGAGCAGCCTTACTTTGATTAATAAGATTAAAAAAAAATTAAATTATTATAAAGAACAAAAAAAATATAAAAAAAGGAATTAAATTGTGATAAAGAACACAAACAATATATATATATAAAAAGGAATTAATCTAATACTTTGGAAGAATCAAACAAAGAAAGAGGAATTGTACATTAATCCGGCAAAAAATATTAAAAAAAAGGAATTGTATTCTGATAAAGAACACAAAAAAATGTTAAAAAAATATTGAATCTAAATTATCCGACGAATGGAGATGATATCTAGCGCAGTGGAACGATCTCTGCCCCTATTGTTTTTAGAATGGAGAAAAATAAAAAACCAAACAAACCTCCGGAAAACTCCAGATATATAAACATTAACACATTCATCATATCCCGTTTTGACAAATCACATAAAATTGAGAAAAAACGGATGAAATTTATTGGATCGAATTAAATCCAGAAAATTTGAGATTGAAGAGATTCAAAATATGTATGCATAGTTAGATTTAGGGAGAAAAATATGAGAAAAGAAGTAGGAGAGGCGGGTAGGATTTTAGAGAGATGTAGATTTGGGGTAGAAATCTGGAGAAAGAGAACTTGACTTGAAGATGGATACATAGATTCGGTGTGAAGAAAAGATGTGGATAATTCGGAGTATGAAGAGCCGTAAGATGAAGTGGAGTGGGTGGAGCACAAATCGCCGTGGGATTAGTTATGTGTGGCTGGATTTGCGCAGATTTTGGCGGAGTTGATTGGGGTTGGCCGGATCCGGTGGTGGTGGTGGAATAAGAATATTGGTGGGTTGCCAAATTTGGGAAAGAAGAAATTGTGAAATAATGAAAGGGGGAAACAAAATTTTACACAAAAATGAAGAATATGGATATAGATGCTAGATTTGTAAAGAAGTAAAGAAAAAAAAAAAAGGGGGGGGGGGGGGGAGGGGGTGGGAGTGGGGGGGGGGGGGGGGGGGGGGGGAGAATCGTGAAGGAGATGAAGTGGAGAGCAGAGAGATGAAAAGTGGGAGTTATGGGGAAGAAGAGGTAAAACAATAAACAACGAAAAAATATTAGACACATTAAAGCTTTGAACTAATTAAATGAAAATTGTAATAATAAAATAATAAAAGTAAAAAATAATTAAATGACAAAAAATAAAAGTAAAAAAATAATTAAATAACAAATATAGCCATAAAATGAGCGGGAAAAAAACTCTAGGGTTTCACCAGAACAACCTTACTTTTATTAATAAGATTATTATTATTATTATCATTATTATTATTATTATTATTATTATTATTATTATTATTATTATTATTATTATTATTATTATTATTATTATTATTATTATTATTATTATTATTATTATTATTATTATTATTATTATTATTATTATTATTATTATTATTATTATTATTATTATTATTATTATTATTATTATTATTATTATTATTTATTTATTTTTTGGTATTGAAGGAACCCATAATTAACTGTATTTTTTTTTTTTATTAAAGTCCATATCCCCATTTTTTTGGTCTCGTGAGGGGAAACTGAAATGTGTGAAAATATGAAAATAGTTGACTCAAGTGATTTGTAAGGACAAAATTCGGCGAAAACTACTTAAAAAGATATAGCGATAGACTTAGCTCGAATGAAACTCTAAATCTAGAGATTTTAATTGAAACTAAATGTAGCATCCTTCTTGACCTCGAATTAGTTATGCAAATAATGCGAGACTTTGATCTGAATTTTCCTATATTCCTAGAAATCTACGTTTAATTTATTGGTGATAGTGTAAAATCTACATTCTCAAAACCTCCTTTTAAACCCTTATTCTTCGACCACCGGAAAAGTTCACCTAACATCGGTGTTATCGCCGGTGAAGATGGAGACAAATGGAAAATGTGAAAGTAGAGAGAGAATTCAGAAAATAATTATAATGATCAATGAACGTTGTGATTGTACCCTTAAAAACGTAACCCTAATCGGGTTGTTGTATTCATTCATATAGGGGATTGTTGTGTGATTCATCTGTGTCGATAGATCAATTGTGTTGTTATTTCCGTAAGTCTTAGTTACAACAATAACATTTAATACTTTCATATAAAAAAAAATGACAATTCATTTTTTTTTCTTTTTCTTAGAACTAATAAAAATGGCAATTTTTAAAATCTCATTAATTATTAAAATGTTATTAGCCAGTCCCATCGGCTCCCTCCCAATTAATAAATGTGAAAGTTGACTCATCAAGCATATCTTATCTTAACCCAACTTGTGAAATTAAAGCTAATTAATGCATTATAGAAAATTTAAATTCGCCTAACAAACTTCTTCAATTTATAATATATTGTTCGAGCATGTCATGTTATTATTTTTAAACTAAGAAATAAATATGTAAATATATCATATCATTGTATGAAATCCTAGTGGATCACCTAACAAATGCCATATGTTTGACTTAGGGGCGTAAATTGGAATGAAATTCTTGAATTCTGCCGATTTTGATCCGAAATTTTTGGATTTGAGAAACAATATCTACTTTCCGATATTCGATCTGACGATTTCCATTTTTTTTTATTGAAATTGTAATTATATATTTTCTTTTGGAAATTCTGATTTCCGATCCAATTTTATTATCGAAAAGTAATTCGGATTCTTCCCAAAACGTTTTTTAATAATTATTTTAGATTATATAATATTGATTCTTTTTTTTTTAGGGTAAATTACAACCACCCCTGAGGCCCTGAGGTATGGTCAGATTAAGAAAACCCCTCTCTTGTTTGGATAATTACAACCACCTCCCTCAACTATAAATCTTCTTCCACGTCAACCTTTGCAGTTTCAAATTCAGTGGAATTTTCGAGATTATATGGAATATTATCACCTTTCTACCCGTTTCATCCCATTCGAACTCCACATTGTGAAACAAGATGATCATATGATGTGTTTTTTGGCTTGTATATATCATATTGTGGTGCATCAGAAACTGTATTTTTACACAAAACGAGTACAACTAGAGCACATTCCACGAAATCTAGATGATTATGTTGAATTTGACACCATAAGGGTGGTGTAAGAAAAAAATATAGTTGAGGGGTAGATGTAATTATCCAAACAAGAGGGGTTTTTTTGTAAATTAACTATAGCTCAGGGAGGTGGTTGTAATTTACCCTTTTTTTAATTTGTTTTTTGAGTTAAATTTTTACTGAAATGCTAAATCCCACACTATTTTTACCAAATCATGCACATAACTAAAAATATTTATCTTTTTAAAATCTTCTTTCTCCTTCCCAACTTTTTCATAAAATCACACACTAAAAACATCCTTAGCATTCCAAATTCGAATTTGCCAAAAATCTTCACATGTTCAAACTAAAATAAAGTTGGAACTTGAGGAAAAAAAACGAATTCATATGAACTTGAATAATTAAAAATGCTTAATGAAATTGAATAAATATTAAATAAAACGGAACTCATTTTTTATGATTATTCACGTAAAAAAATAATGAATTTTGAGTGACTTGAATAAAATCATTTTAGAGAGAAGTTAGAGAAAATTTGAGTAAAGAGAAAATGTTTTTTTAATTTATATGTGGGATTTAGTAAATTTTAGTGTAGGATTTAGCATGCCCCAAATTTTTATTGTTGATCTCTCGAGAAAATACTCTAACTTGGACCTAATTGTGCTTTCCTCATGTGGCTTGTACTATTTAAGCCCACTATTTAACTATTTAACCCAAGTAGCTCGACCCGAACAAAATAACCAAGTAGCCCGGCCCATATTCTTTTTTTAAGAGTCGGCCCATATCATTCATTCAGAGTATAATTCCTGCCATGTAAAACATCACTCTTATGCAGTACGAAAACTTCAATTTCTTAACGTATTCATGTTTAGGACACGTTTTGTATTCGAAACTCGGGGACAAGCTATCAGACACTTGATGGGCCATTTTGCAATTTTAGAAGAGTTAGAGTCACGTTTGAATAGCAAATCTTCAAATCCTTTTCTTTGCTTTCTTATTTAATTACACAAAGACTTAATGCTCAACTACAAATTGATAGTTGATTATAATATTTATTTTTGAATATATTTGTATAGAAATATATAAAAAAAAAAAAAAAAAAAAAAAAAATATACCCCTGTACATTTAAAAGTTCCACGTATCCATATTTTTTAGATGTGCCGTTTCTTTGTGTCCGTTTCCCTATTCCTGCATATTCTCATTTTCGTGTCCGTGCTATATAGCTGGTCATTTATTTACCATCCTCGAGTATCATACTTGATATTAATTTATATCTTAATTTAAAATTAATAATAGTAATGTATATATTACGATTTTAATCTACAATTAAATATAAAAGTTTTCATTTTATTATATAATGGAACTACCTTAATAATTTATTATTTTCCCTTTCGAAATGTACTCTCAACTCTGTGTGATGATGACAGTCCAACGATCTATTCCCTGATTCCGACCTCATTACCACTCTCTCAGTTCATATAAACCTCCATTTTCGTTTTCCGAGGTCGAATTTTTGTAAGAAATTTTCTGGGCTTTGTTCGATTCACCGAGAAACGGGTTTTCTTTTTTCTTTTTTTTTTTCTGAAAAAATGAGGAATCGAAGATGGGTTATTTCTGTGCTTCTTTATTTTGCATTTTGTTCGTCGATTGAAGCTTTCAAATTCCACAAAACCCAACAAACCGAGAGAATCTCCGGTAAGAATCTTTTTTTTTTAAATTAAAAAAAAAAAAATCTATGCGCATCTGAAATTGTTACGATTTCCTAGTATTTAATGCTCCCATTGTAGAATTGTTTACTTACATTGTGAGAAATTTTTGTTTTCTTTCCGTGGGTTCGTTTTGTTAGCTTCCATTGATTTAGGTTAGGTTTTGACTTTGAAGTTGAATTTTACTTCTGCGGTTTGACTTCGATTTGGGCTTTTCTGCAAAAGACATTCAATTTTAGAAATTGGGTTTTGTGTAATTTGTATCAGTTATTTCATTTTAGAATTCCCGCAAAAAAATAATATATAAGAAAGTTCTACTTACGAAAATCGGGTGCCGTAAAATCTTAATAGGTAGCGCTGGTGATGTGTTGGAAGACGATCCATTCGGGAGGCTGAAAGTCTTCGTTTACGAGCTTCCGAGTAAATACAACAAAAAGATTCTCCAGAAAGATCCGAGATGCCTCAACCACATGTTTGCAGCCGAGATTTTCATGCACAGATTCCTTATGTCGAGCCCCGTTCGAACACTTAACCCCGAAGAAGCTGATTGGTTCTACACGCCCGTGTATACGACTTGTGACCTAACGCCGAACGGGCTTCCGTTGCCGTTCAAATCGCCACGTATTATGAGGAGCGCGATACAGCTGATTTCTTCGAACTGGCCTTATTGGAATAGAACCGAAGGTGCCGATCACTTCTTCATCGTGCCTCATGATTTCGGCGCTTGCTTTCACTATCTAGTAAGAATTCTCGTGATTTTATGATAATGGATTATGTGAAGTTTTTTAGGATATGATAGAACTGATTTATGTATGGATGCATGATGTGTAATCTTGGGTAGATTATTATTCTTAGGCCTTGTTTGGTTGGTAAGATAATAAGTCATGATTAGGGGGTGGAAATCGGAACATAATTTCTGAATTCCACCGATTCCGATCAGAATATTTCCGATTATGGAACAATACTTTTCATTACGAATTCCAAAATTCCGATTTCTGATTTTTTCCAATTTTTGTGTTTGAATAAAAGTGGAATACATGTTAGATTCCAATTTACGATCCGGTTTTAATTTTCGAAAATATTCTCTGTAAATTCCGATCCGATTTCTGAAACTCACACATAAAATATCAGTTCCGTCGATTCCGATTTGAAAATTTCCGATTTTGGAACGAGTTTTGCATTCCAATTTCCGATTTTTCCATTTTCCAATGGAATTAGAATTACTTTTTCACTTCCGAAAAAAATGGAATTTTTCTGAAAGCGCTAACTTCGGTTTGATCTTTCAGATTTACACCCTAGTCATTATTAATTAAATAATTAGGTCGTACAATAACTTTTTACAATAACTTTTAGGGCAAACCTGCAATTATGGAACGATGAGCTTTTATATTGGTTTTATTGTTGGGATTTTGTATTGGACCTCCCCTAGTATAGTTATACAATCGAGTTCTCATAAAAATGCACAATATTATCTCGGCTAATCTTATCTCAGGAACCAAACGAGGCCTTAATATCGTCTTGTATGAAGTTAAATTCGAATGTACGATATATGTATTGCAGGAAGAGAAAGCAATCGAGAGAGGAATTCTTCGATTGCTCCAACGAGCTACATTGGTTCAAACTTTCGGACAACGTTACCATGTTTGCTTAAAGGGAGGCTCAATTATAATTCCACCATATGCCCCTCCTCAAAAGATGCAATCTCATCTAATTCCTCCAACTACCCCTCGTTCCATTTTTGTCTATTTCCGAGGTTTGTTCTATGACGTTGGAAACGATCCAGAAGGTGGTTATTATGCTAGGTTTGTATTTTTGTCTTCGTTTCTCAAATTAAAGAATCCCGATTAATCTTTTGCTTGACGCTCGTACTAAGTGGGATAAGGATTTATTACAGAGGAGCACGAGCATCGGTGTGGGAGAATTTCAAAGACAACCCGCTATTCGACATCTCAACCGAGCACCCAACGACTTACTATGAAGACATGCAGAGAGCCATTTTCTGCTTATGCCCGCTCGGGTGGGCCCCATGGAGTCCCCGTCTCGTCGAAGCTGTCGTTTTCGGCTGCATTCCCGTAATAATAGCCGATGACATCGTCTTGCCGTTTGCTGATGCGATCCCGTGGGAAGACATTGGTGTATTTGTGGCGGAAAAAGATGTTCCTAAATTAGATACAATTCTCACATCGATTCCGATCGAAGAAATATTGAGGAAGCAGAGATTGCTTGCGAACCCTTCGATGAAACAGGCTATGCTTTTTCCGCAGCCAAGTCAGCCTTGGGATGCGTTCCATCAGATTCTGAACGGGCTTGCGCGGAAGCTGCCGCACGGTAACGGCGTGTTCTTGCGTGCAGGGGAGAAGATCTTGAACTGGACTGCGGGCCCCGTCGGTGACCTTAAACCTTGGTAATTAATTAGGTTAATTGTTTTGTAAATTGCTCTTACGGTGAAAATTCAGGGTTGTTTGTAATTAGATGATGGGATGATGGGATAATGTGATCCAGTAATATTGGATTTTTCTTCACCATTGGCAATGCACTTTTTGAGCTTAGGATTTATGGAAATGGCAATTTGATTTTGTTTTAAATCAAATTGAGTATATGATGAGTGTTTATCGGACACGGTGAAACTCCATTTTCCACGGGAACACGAGGGAAACGTGTAAATATTAAAAATATAGAGATATATTCATAATTTCTAAAAAATATTATATTGTTATTTATATATTTATCGTCAATTACATACTTGCATAAACAAGTTATATGTAACGGCAAATTACTACCTGCAAATTACTACCTGCAAATTACTACCACCCTATGAGATAATGTTAAATTGCGAAAACCCCCCTCATGTTTGCATAATTACAAGCACCCCCACAACTATGTATTGTCTTACGAAAAAAACCCTTCAGTTGATAAATTTAAGGGTGTTTATTCGGAAAAATTGAATAGAAATTTTGGCACGCCAAAATTTCATACCGTTTAGCGTTTGGTTCGATAAATAACCAAATTACCAAAATTTTACTAAAAATATTTTAAATTTTGATTTTGTTTTTTTAATTAATTTTAGTTTAACTATTATTATTATTATTATTATTATTATTATTATTATTATTACTATTATTATTATATATATATATATATATATATATATATATATATATATATATATATATATATATAAACTGAATACCACATCAAATTTTTGTTCGGTTCAATTCGATTGGTTCACCGACCGGATGAACATCCCTAGATAAATTTGACATTGTAAGGGTGAACGTGTTAGACAAAAGCATAGTTAACGATTGATTATAATTAGACAAACAAAAGGGGTACTTTTCGTAATTATACCTTATCTCAGAGGGTTAGCCGTAATTTGCCATATATATAATTTACAAGTTCCAATATGAATTATCATTCTCGGAGCATATAAATTAACTGGACTTTAAAATTTAAGATTTTTTTTCAAGCGCATATAATTCCGAGTCTTTATTCAAAACGGGTTTTGAAATTTTTTTTTTAGGTGGAAACACGTTTATATTTTTTTCATTATTACCGGAAAACGTCCCAAAAACTTTTAAATATTTACAGAAACAGCCCCGTAAAAATGAGTGATTTTATTTCTTTTTTTTTTTTTTTTAAGGGAAGATAAGAAAGGTGACCAACAAGTGGGGTGAATATATATTGTGGGGAAGTATGACAGCCACGCTTCCATAGAAGCTTGTAGACTCACATTACACACACACACACACTCTTCTTATCATCTTCACCCTCCCAATATATATATACATACATACATACATACATATATATTCAAGAAAGAAAGAGTGTAAGCAGAAATAGCAGCCATAGAAATGGCCTTGGCAGCACCACCCACAAGTCTACATGGAGCGGCCAAGTCAATCATTGCGCCGCCGCCGGGAACCACCGGACTCCGGCAGTCCTCCGACCGATTTGCACTAAAGTCATCCTTCTTTTCTCCATCTCTTAACCTATTGATGCCTTCTCAGGTGTCTACTCTTCCAGCTACCGCACCTAAATTCTCTATGCGCGTGGCTTCCAAACAGGCCTATATTTGCCGTGATTGCGGGTATTATATATAGATATATATAATTTTTATTTTTATTTTTCTTTTTTTTGCAATATATATAATTTATATGGGATTATTTTAGGGTTTATGAATTTAATATAATAAATATGATTGATAATGCAGGTATATCTACAATGACAGAACCCCTTTTGACAAGAAGCCTGATAATTACTTCTGTCCTGGTACCATTTTTTTTTTTATTATAATTTTCTTTGTTAATATATATATTTCTTTAATTTCCACCACATTTTTAAATAATTTAAAACATATGATAAAAGAAAATCGTCGCATTATGTTTCGGTCTAGGAGTGTAAATGAGTCGAGCTCGTCATATTTTTCGAGCTCGAGCTTTTCCGAGCCAGCTCAGCTCATTTACACCCCTATTTGAGTCTTCTAGATATCACGTGGAAATATGTGGATACGTGTAAAATAAGTCGAGAGATGTATAAACGTGTATGATAGTTTATAACATGATGAAATTTGAAATTCGTCGAATGAAATATAGAACAAACTTTATTAATTGTATTAATATATAGAACAGTCAAATTTGCACCGATTTCACATTTTGTCCCTACGTTTCAACAATTTGACAGCTTTGATCATTTCCGTAAATTTATCGGTAGTCCATCCGTTAATAGAGTGATGGACATAGTACTAATGGAAAGTTAACGCAAATGACCTAAAACGTTAAATTATTGTAACATGAGGGATGAAATGAGGAATCGAGATAGGGACGAAAAGTGTAATTTTCTGAATATATGTGAAATTGCAGTTTGTGGTGCACCAAAGAGGAGGTTTAGGGCATATGAGCCACCAGTGAGCAAAGATGCTAATGACTTAAGTGTCAGAAAAGCCAGAAAGGAACAAATTAAGAAGGATGAAGCTATTGGGTACACCATTTTATTTTTATTTTTTATTTTTTATTTTATTTATTTAATTAATTATTTTATAGAAATTAAAGTATTATATATGTACAAATTGTTTTTGCAGGAAGGCATTGCCTTTTGCAATAGCACTTGGAGTTGCAGCATTAGTTGGTTTATATTTCTACATCAACACCACTCTCTAAGGCTTCAAATATTTACTCTACTTCTTTTTACTTGTAATTCGAAATTCCGAATACATTTTAAATTATGATTATTTAATCGAGATTATTAATTTATCGAGGTCGTACTGTAGTTACAAACAAGGCATTCGAATGAGGCCCGTTTTCTATTCTACTATTTTACGGATCAATCGAAGCGTCATCTGTACATTTACTAAGAGAAAATACACGTATGCTATAGAACGAAAAGAATAAAAGAAACATTGTATACTACTAAGGTATCTCAAAATGTGACACTAGGATTTACATAGTGCGATGAACGAAAGAAGAAATCATTCTTGGAGAACAAACGAACCCTCGATCCGTTTCTCGATGAATTGTGGAGGGAAAGTTAAAGATGAAAAGGGATCACTAAAACTCGAGCCTGGAGCGGATTTAAACTCGTACGGACCATCCTTTACGCCCCAAACCTAAATATAAACGGGAAGAAAGTGTGTAAGTTGAAATAAATACATAATCGAAGAACAATATTTTATTTATTATTTGGTTAAAAAAACCGACTTGATTTCCATTGTCATCATAGCCTCTATCCCATGTGTGTATTTCGCTGTTCTTCAAAACAGTAAGATCCGACGTACAATACGATGCTCCGTTCTGCAATATACATTAAAAAAAAACACATGTAAAAAGTGAAATAAAGGACAACATTAAATTTGAAGGGGCAAAAAGGTAAATAGGCATACCCATGCATTAGAAAAACCGTCTGCAGGAGTCGAGCCTTCGTATAAACAACGCTTCCCTCGATCGCATCGCTTGAGATAAATGGTGGTCAAATGCTCGGCAATGTCCTGCATCCATATCATATAGCTAATTTAATGAAGAAAAAAAAATATAAAAGGCCATTAATCGGAAAAATATTTAATGCGTGTAAACTGCTAAAAAGGGCCCAATGGAAGAAAGAAATCAAGAACGAAGAAAAATCAAATATCGGAAAAGTGTTCACGTTTGTGCACAATCCGACACGAATTTCAATGTTTGTTATCCTCAGCTCTGCCCTTTCGGAAACATCCTACTAAACAATAGACTTATTATAAGTGACGAGCTTCTGCGTAAGTTTTCCATGATCCACTGTTGGATAACAATATTCACCTAGGCGAAATGCTACTTGTTTTGTGAACTTTATATATACATGATACTATCCTAAGGCCTTGTTTGGTTGCCAAGATAAAATTAAATAATCTAATAAAACTCAATTGTATTATCGGACCTTGAAAGATCCAATAAAAAAACATGCCTAGAAGGGAAGACAAGTCACGAGATAACATAATATTTGCGGGTCGACCCGGCAAGTTATTGGGGATACCAAACATCAAACAAAGCTCAACTATTTAGTTAATAATGACTAATCTGAATCTCCCCAACCAAACGAGGCCTAAGTTGTTTGTTTATCCATTGAGTACTAAAGTGTCAGCTTACCCCAAAAGACAACATGTTATAAATAGGCAAATAAATTCGTAAATCATTAATATTACTGAGACTCGTAATAAACAAATGAATCCATTATCAAACTTACCCCAATAACTTCTTCAGGCTGTGGCCTTTGGTCCTTCGATCGATCACAAAAGTTCTTGTACTCCTCTGAATCTCGAATTGCGTGCGTACTTAGCTGTTCAGTTGACCACATGTGTTAATCATCAAAGTCGGTGATAGCAAAATACTTACATAATCTTGATATATCAAAGATTGTCGTGTGTAACCAAACGATACACAGAGATAGTTGAATAAGAAAAAAACATGTGCTTTGAAACTGACCTCGACGTCGCACTTCATCTCCTTCGAACAAGGCTTCACCATGAAAAATCGCTGCATCGAGTGTAGTGATAATATGACGATTTGATTACAGTGTCGATAATTTCCAAAATGAAAAAGGATTTTACATAGGCATTGACATTGTTTAAGGTTCAAGTTCTTGAACTAGGTTAATCGTGTACCTGTCGGAAAGGTTTGTGTGGAGTTCTCCAGAACGCCTGTCCAAAAAACAAGTTCGATAAATTTTTTTTTCGAGTGGAAATATAATAATGGAAATGGCGAACATATTCGAAGTTAGTTGACAAAGCCTACCTGTTCAAAGTACAAAACCCTTGAACCGTCGACCATTTCGGCTGCTGGACACGAAAGCCATCTGCGAAATAACACAGGAAGGAAATGATATACGTTTAAACAAGAACAGAAAAGGACAACTCAGAAATTTTCATTTGTGTGTCGAAAAATTAACAAACTACCCGTTTGATTAAGTTGAACGAGGGATATGCAAAGGGTTTTTCTTGATTAAAAGGATACATGATCAGAACTTCATATACGAAGTAACACACACACACACAATACCCGTTTGATCAAGTAGAACGAGGGATAAGCAAGGTTTTTCTTGGTTAAAAGGAAACACGATCAGAACTTCATATACACACAAACACACACACACACACACACTACCCGTTTGATCAAGTAGAACGAGGGATAAGCAAAGTTTTTCTTGATCAAAAGGAGACATGATCAGACCTTCATATAGGGAGTAACACACACACACACACACACACACACACACACACACGCACACACACACAGTAGACTTCTCTAAATTGGAATCCACAAAAAATTCCAGCATTGACAACAAAAAAACATCAATCCATTTCTTCGTATCATGCAATCAATCAATTCCAATTACCCAAAATTGCAAAACAACATTAGGTAAAATACCTCAAATTGAAATAATTGTCCGGGTCCCTGGAAGCTTGCTCCTTGGAAAACTACCAAAATTCAATATTCAAAACAAACACATCAGTAAACAGTAGAGAGAGAGAGAGAGAGAGTTATTACCTTCTCGCCGGCGAGTGAGTCGGCGACGATGCGGGTGTGGTCCCAGCGAGTGGTGGACTTCGTAAGCCGCTTCAGCAGCAACGCGCCTCCGACTAACACAAGGGCCTTCAGCACCACACCCGGGGCTTTGCTCCACCCGTTCGACCCTGAATCCGGTTCCGAACCCGAACCCGAACCGGTGCACATGATAATCGCTCTCTACTCAATATACACACTGTACACCCGTCATCAAATCTTTCGTACAAGTTGAAAAGGAGTTTCGATTTTAATCTTTTTTTATTTTCTCTTTTAATAATTGGTTTTCAGAATCTATAGAGAGAGAGAGAGAGATTGCAATCTTGCAGAGCAGCTGTGTGGCTGGTGGCGTTGTAAATCATTGGGGTTGCATTTTGTGGTCCAACCCCCAAATTAAATTCCAATTTGCTCTTTGTAATAAATAATAGGGCAAATTAAGAAAAAAAAAAACCCTCTTATTTGAATAATTACAGCACCTCTTTTAAATATTTTTGTATAAATTTTATGTAATTCGGTTATTTACCAAACCAAATTGTATATTCATTTCAGTAAACGGTATAATATGTTGGCGTACCGAAATTTCAGTTCGTTTTTACCCATTAACATCCCTAAATTTACCTCTGGAGGGGTATTTTCGTATACATAATTGAGGGGTGGCTGTAATTACCCAAACATGGGGGGATTTCGTAATTTAACCATAACTCAGGAGTGGCTGTAATTTGCCCTAAATATTAATAAAAGTTAATTGCAAATACCACCCCAGTGTTTTCTCTAATTGATAAATACCCCTTTAAGAAAAAGAACTCACATTAGCAATAAACACTATATTTGAAGCTCACCCAACCCACTCTACTTTTGGGTATTGACTGCAATTAGAGATTACACATAGGTGATATTTGCAATTAAGAGAGTTTTAGCAACAGGGTTTTTCTTTCAATACTCCATTATTATCAACCTAATTGGTAGAGTAAGAAAATGCAAGGTCTAGTAACTCGAATTCAATTTTTTATAAAGTCGGGTTTGTCGTGTATAGTTTGTTCGATGCAGTTTACATATTTCCGTGTAAATTGCGAGACTCTCGCACGAGACGAGAGCAGAGAAAACCTGCTCGTTTGTGGATGAATTTCTTTTAGTGTTTGATTATACTAATATTGGAGGTCGTCTTATTGCGCTCGAATCTTGAAGTCTTTATAAAAATGAAGCAAATTACAATAATCTTATTTCGGCTGTCGCCACTGTGGCAACCAAACGAGATCTAAATGTACATCCCAGAGTTAAAAATAATGAGAATTTAGAAGAAACTCTGCTGGAAAAGATAAAACCCCGAACAAAAAAAGAAAAACTAAACGATGGAATGAATACTCGGGAGTACACCTCGGATCAAACTCCGGTGGGCCGGAAAACCAAACTCCGATTCGAGAGCATCCGTGTTAGCCTCCGCCTCCTCAAAACAGTAAACCGGGGCTTGCCAATCAGGGTCGTCTAGCACTTTCCCCACCTCAAACGTCATCACGTGTGCCGTTTGCCCTGCAAACAATTCGCATTATTCACCATCAAATTAAGTTCCCCGATTTTCGATTAAATTCATTATACGACGAATCTCAAATTTCATAAACACACACAGATTGAAGTGAAGAAGAAACACACAGAATTGAGGAATTCACTAATTACCAGTGTAGAAAGCCCAGTAAACAGGTCTCTTGGTGGCAACATCTTCGTAATACCAAATGAAATCAACTTTCTCCCACACATTGCAGAGGAATCCATCCTTGTACACTTGCCCCAAATAATTTGCGCCGTCGAGCCAATTAGGGCTCAGAATTCCGACCGCGAAATGCATCGTCCGGCACTCCTTATTGGCGTCCAGTGTGTAGTAATACGATGTGCCGTTACCCCATTCCAAATCGTACAGCTTCTTCCCCAATTGGTTCTGGATTATGTTGAAGTTCCGGCGGTTGGGCCAGTCGTACCAGAGATCCGTCACTTGCAGCACCCCTTTGCTGCTGTTTATGAACAGGATCGAGTGGAATTGGGCCGGCCATGGGGCCGGCGTCGGCGCCGGCTCCGACGATGCGAGTAATGGGAGGAGGAGGAGGAACGCGGCGGAGAGGAGTGAGAGTGAAATGCTGTGTTTGGGAGAGAGAAAAATCTTTTCCGCCATTTTTTTTTACTCTGTGGGGAGAAATGTTTTTGGGTACAAGAGGTTTCCAGTTTTTGCACTGTTTGGATGGATGAGGTTTTTCAGGGAAGAAATTTCATTTTCGTCCCTCATTATTTGCTATGACTTCAAATGAGTCCCTAATGTTTCAGTTTTATTCAGCTTCATCCTTCTATCAAGTTTCCAAAAAAATCAGAAATAGGGAAAAATTACAGTTTCCCCCCCCCCCCCCCCCCCTCAAGTTTGCACCGATTTCATATTTGGTCCCCATGTTCATAAAATATACATTTGGTCCATCATGTTTAAACAATTTGACAGTTTCGGTCATTCCGTCAATTTACCGTTTGTCCATCAGTTAAGAGAGTAATGGACACATGCTTCAATTTACCGTTTGTCCATCAGTTAAGAGAGTAATGGACACATGCTTGATTCAGTTAATACTAACGATGAATTAACGGAAATGACCAGAAATATTAAATTATTAAAATATGAGGGACTAAATTTGTTTTTTGTGAACATGAGGGGCCAAATGAAAAATTAATGTAAACTTGAAGGACGAAAAGTGTAGTATTCCCTTAAGAAATATATCCAAATTACAACGGATTCGAATTGGAGTTTTAAATTCCACTCCTTTTTTATTGGAAAATCATTTTTTCAAGAAAAACACTATTTCCGATCCATTTAATCAAGTTAAAATTTCATTTGACCTCATTTCGGGTATTCATGCCCGAAACCGAAACCACAACACCAAATCTTGATAGTATGCCATAAAATAAAAATATAATTCAAGCCGTATTCGATTTAATACATCCTCCACGAAGAACACATTTCATGGTCAACTATAGCTAATCATCAGCTAATTTTATTTTTACAAATCTGAAGGCTTTTAATACGTCCACGAACACATATTTTGTAACAGACTTTATTTCTCACCAATATATATATATATATATATATATATATATATATATATATATATATATATATATATATATATATATATATATAATCTGTATATAAGCCAAACGAGTATTGTTATTGAAACCTCGAGAATAAAGACAGCTACTGATTGCCAGCAATAGGGCTGTCGCGCCCCTTCTTGACGTCGTCCCAACCTCTCACCCACGATTGCCCAATTGTAGCTCGTGTTTCTGGTGCAGACTTTTCGAGATTCTTCGCCACCTTTTCTCTCACAGCAACAAAAACCTTGAAAAATATACAGCTTTAGAAACCAAGAACAGAAGCAGAAGCAAAACATCATATTCAGTTTATAATTTCTGTCTTACAGGATTCTCGTTCACTGCCTCTGGGGGTTGCTCCTGCCCCGTTAGCCAATTCCATAGATCCGGATTTTCCTGCAAGTCATTCGAAAGAAATGAATAATCGAAAAAAAAAGGAGGGGGGTAATTACGAGAATCTTGACTACGTAGATTTTCAAGGTCTCACACATCACACCTAAAGAATATTTTGTTTTAAATCTAATATATAACGGGCTTTGGTGGCAAAAATCTAATGTACAAATAGCTAACAACGAGTCTCTAGGTTGATCAAAACTGTCCGTGTTCACTGAATCAATCAAGTGTTTTGAGTGCTTCGAGTTCTTTTTTTTTTCTTCATGTTAATAGATAATGTTCTATCTCACAAAACGATAATTCTTATTCGACAAGTAACCTCGTTAAAAGAAATTGATCAGATGATTCTAGTAATCTATATCAACCAAATCAAACAATTACATAGTGAGCATAAAACTCCAACTGAAAGAAATTACGACGAATTCTGTTTCAACCAAATCAAACAATTGAATTTTTTTGGAAAAGGTTGGTTCTTTTGGTGTATCTTGTAGCAGCAAATTAACATCTTTTCAACCGAAAAAACATAAAGTAGCAAGAACAGGAAATATTAAACCTCTATAAATTAATACAGTTGGGACTAGGGAAATTCTATTAATTCAGCGAATTATTAAATTATCTAGTTAATAATTTAACACAGTTTTCACCGAGTCGGGGCCGAGAGAAACTATTATTTAATCGAGGTTATTAATTTATCGATGTTCTACGATAAAAAGGCAAAATTTACCAGGTCAAGAACATGAACAAGGGATTTAATTCCAGATTCATCCATGGATTGAATGTGATCCTCCACCCATTTCCCCAGAACCAGATCCAGCTCAAGGTAGCCTCTCTGTTTGCTCCTATACAACAGCCTTTCGAAATTTCCCAAAATAAAAAAAACAAAAATTAATCAAAAACCACCAATCAATCAAAGGATGCCTAAATTCAACGGAGGAATCAAAAATTAAGGAAAACCTGTTATGCAATCGGCGTCTACTCTCTTCAGTGGAGAGATCGATATCGAGGGTTTGGGTGATTTGATTTGTAGAGTAGAAGCGGGAGAAGGAACTCAAAATTGGCCTAAACAATAACCCCCAAAAAAACAAAAGGGATCAATAATAATTAAAAGCAGAATCATAAATTAGGGTTCGTGTGTAGGGGAAAATACCTGTGAAGAGATTGGGGGGTGGCGGCCGACGACGTCGGATTGGTGCTGAGAATACGAGGTACTGTAGACAAGAGGGCTCTTCTCAAACTCGCCATCTCTCTCTCTCTCTAGAGCGTGTGAATTGTTCCCGGAAGGATGTGAATTGACGGCGGCGATGATAAACGGGGCTAATGATGAAACGGCGTCGCCGGTTAGTACTATAAACTTTGGAAGCGGTGCTAATTTTGAAATATACGAGTCTTATTAATCTGTAGTATTGAATATTGATGTCATAATATCTAACGCTGACGTCATTTTATGACTACGTGTAGGGGAATAAAGGTATGGAACAAAATTGTTATACGTAAGCGGCTCGATTACCTCATGTTAGAGAGACCAACTCATATAATCTCAAGTAATGGCAATGTCAAACATTAGTAAAAGGAGGTAATACCCGAAAGCCCGGCCCGCATGAAAAGATCAACTGGTTCCGGGATAATAAGTTGGTACTAGGTCTTAGATACTGGATTTTAACTCCACGGTCGATCGTTCCTTGTGGCCACGAGACACAAATTTTCATGGAAATAAGTGGAATTTATCCAATAAATTAAAAAAATTAAGTGCTGACCAAAATTAAACTTCAAATGAGGTTTGAATAATATTTCAAAATTTATTTATGCTAATGAATAAATATTTTTAATGTGGGTAAAGTGCATCTTTTCAATTAAAATAGTAGATAATATAGGTATAAATATTTTTTTCTTATTTTTTTTTTTTCGATAAGCAACCATAAGTGCATAATCATGTGTATTCAAACATTCATGGGAAGCAAATTTTACATAAAAAAAAGGCAAAGTACAGTTTACACCCCTGAACTATAGGGGTTGTACCAGTTTGCCCCCTTGAACTACAAAACGTCCCAAATACCCCCCCTATATTTAAATTTTAGGGATTATTTGATATAACCCCTCCATATGCTATTTGCACTTAGTATAGGCCCAAAAAATATTCTCCTTTTTGAGATAAATCCAAATTATATTTTAATAGATTTTTTATGTATGATATTTCTATATTACCCCTATTTATATATGGACAATATATTTTCTCCTTTAAGAAAATATCGATTTTTTCAATGAATGAATCGTTCCGTTATTTTTGTGCACGTTCTCACGTCTAAAATAATATCTCTCTCATATCTCGTCCCTTCTTTTATGGTACACCGTTTCACAGAGATGAATTAAATTTCGTAAAACAATCTCAAAAGAAATCACTATTTTACACAGTATTGTTGGTATTCTTCTTCTGCGCCTACTCGACTAAACACAGAACGCTTTTCCAAAAAAAAAATTCGTCTGAACGGAGTTAGCATTGCGTAGCCGACTAAACACGGAATTGTTCTCTATATCAGGTATTCTTCTGTTAATGGTATACAATATGAGTTAGAAAAACCATTATATGTAATCCGTGTTTGAATTTGTGTTTTCTGTGTTAATGGTATACAATATGAGTTAAAAAACCATTATATGTATTCCGTGTTTGAATTTGTTTATTGTGCGAATTTGTGTATAGGAATTTTGTGGAATTAAATATTCCAATGTATATTGGCATGTAATGTTGACGCTTAATAATTCATGTGTTATGAATTTACATAAGCACAATATGATTTGGTAATTTTGTTTTGTTTGATAGTCTTACTGGTATAATTAATGGTATACGAGTGATTCGAAATCCTTATGTGTTAATTGTTTATGTTTGTAGATGGAGTCGGCCGGTACGATTTTGTTTAGATTTAGAGGAACGGTTGCAATCAAGAGATGGTCGGCCGGTATTAATTATGTAATGTTGATAAAATTTATATGGTCAAAATGGGCTATGATCAATGGGCGCAACCTCACGCTTACGCAGGACGATGAAGATGTAACATCCATGTTTCTCCTGATGAAAGACTTAAACGTAAGACATGTTGAAGTAACGGTGAAGGAAGCCGAAGGTGGTTCTGCCCCGGTGAATAATTGCAATCCATTACAGGTGGCGCAGCCGTTGGTTTCATTGTTTCAATATGATAGGAATGTGGTTGTTGCTGAGCAACAAAACACGCATGTTATTCCAGCCACTCGGTGGTAAGAGATTGCTCAGTGCTGAATGGGCGAACTTGATAAAAGATGCAGACCAAGCGTTTGTAGGTGGAGCCGATGAATTTCGGAAGTCGCTTGTCAAGTTTTCCATTGAGATTAGCTTCGAATATGTTTACGTGAAAAATGAGTCTTCGAGGGTTACGGCTGAGTGTCGTTTCATATAAGTACTACACTGTATGTCATCTATATCATACAGAATTAGTGGATTGTGTACTAAATAATGTATATAATTTGCATTGCATTACTAAATACTGGATAATGCAATTACGATACAAAGTATTTGTTATATAATCATTATTACATGCACTGCTCAGTGTTTTACCTATATTTGGCTTTGACAATATATATACTTCCACATATCTGTATAGCATCAATATATGGAATAAATAGTGGTTTAAATGAAAAACCAGGGGTTTTGGTATTGATAGTTATCAATGTAAATGAATTCAAAATACCAATTAGTTGATTACATATAGTGGTTTTGTAATCATAACTATCAGTGTGTAAATGATTTCAAATAGCAATTAGTTGATTACGTATAGTGGTTTTGTACTCATAACTATCAATGCAAATGAATTCAATTTATAGTGGTTTTGGTACTGATAGTTATCAATGTAAATGAATTCAAATAGTGGTTTTGGAATAAATAGCAATTAATTGATTACGTATAGTGGTTTTGGTACTGATAGATATCTATGTAACTGAATTCAAATAGTGATTTTGGTACTACACGTATAGTTATTTTTGAATAAATAGTGGTTTAATTAACAAACCAATGATTCTGGTACTGATAATTATCAGTGTAAATGAATTACAAATAGCAATTACTTGATTAAGAATAGTGGATCATATATACATTATACACATTATATACATTTTCATAACCATTTGCCCCAGAGATTTGTTGGATACATACTTTGGTATAGTGGAATTATGCATGTCAACCAGAAATATTTATCAACACATACGAAAAAAAACCTAAATTTTGCAATATATAATTTACTTCAAAAATTCATATTACATTGCAAATATCTTTAATTGGCTTAGCAGCATAGGATACCCAAAAAACTTTGCAACGCTAGATGTCAAAACATAACAAAGTACTTCAATAAAACTGATCAAAAACCAATGCAAGCAGAAACAGAAAAATCCAAAACAAGTTTCGTATTAACATCCTGAAGCTCTTTAGTAAGCCTGCTTGATGTGGACCTCTCCAACTCAAGTTCTTTACCAAATCGTGCCGATGCGGACCTTTCAATCTCAAGTTCTTTTGTCAAGCGTATGGATGAGGACCACTCGATCTGGATGTCGTTGGTTGGTATATCAGATAGACGACTAAACTGCGCTTCAATGTGTGTATTCAAGCTCTCCAGATGTGCCACCTTATTTTTCAACTTTGTAGACTCGACTTCGGCGGACGCAAGTTCTTGTTGCAAATTTTGTATTGACTTTTCTTGCGTTGAAATTGTAGCTATCAGTTCTGGATACTTGGCAATCCAAGCAGCTAGGGGGACATCATCTATGTCTATTTGCTCTTCAGTATCAGCCGCAAAACATGATTTGGAGTTTGGAATTGTGTCGTTGTTGTCATCGGACTCTTGAATGTTGTCGTCAACATCAAGCCCATCACCAGCTGAAATGCTGTCATTCTATCTTCATCGCCGTCTTGATGAACGTCTGTGTCACTGCCATATGTATCTACCTGCTTTCCGCAAAATATTGCGTGCTCGATAGCTGTTTTAGAAATTGGCTTTGTATTGACATCATCTGTTTTGATGCCCTTTATAGCGAATTCTTCTATTGTGTTTCTGAAACTTGACAATCGCCACTTTAGGAATCTCGGAAATGCGTCTTCTTTAACTGGATTGACTAGCTTTGTCCGTTCGCAGATCCAATACTACATGCCAATACAAAATATCTATTGTTGTTCATAAGTTTAACGAGCCGTGTAAAATGCAAAACATCAGTAATATATAGTGTTTTTAAAATAATGGTTTTAATTGTAATGGCATATAGTAGATACGTCAATTTAAAACACAGATGCACTATACAACCAAGATTCAGTTCACTGTACTGATATACACTACCAGACTTAACAGTTTTCAAATAGGTGTTTTTAACAAGAGTTTAAATAGTAGTTCACGTCATACAAGTATACACTGTTTGGAATAACATATTTATAAATAGGTGTTTTTAACTAAGAACTTTTAAAAACTGAATTAACCAAAGGGTTTACATTACAACACAGATGCATTATAGAAACAACTTTCAGTTCAATGTAGTGGTATTAATTAATGTGTATAACTGTATCAATAGGGACTTCTAAATAAGAGCTTCACATAATAGTGCATCTCACACAATCACACACTGTTTGTAATAACCGTTGTTAAATAGTGGTTTTAAAAATAATGTCTTTTTTCAATACGTATCAATCAATTGCATTCGGTATAGGGATATTCTAACATAGGGACTCTCATTATGCTTACATATAGAACCTCAATCAAATTACAAACACAAATGCAATTTTTACCGACAATCTTCATTTCAATGTAGTGGTATACAGTAATGGATATAACAGTGTTAAATAGGGGTTTTAAAATAACAGTTGTTTTAAAGTAAATTCATCTCAAAAAATTACTTTTCTAAACAGTGATTTGTAAAATTGCAATAAAAATTTTCTTAACAGCGACAAAAAAAAATTAAAATAGTTGTTCTTAAAAATCAAAATACGAACCCATGCACTATTTTTGTCCAAATGGCTGAAAATTTCAGAGACACAAGAACAGGGATAATAAACTTACGTTTTCAAGGGGTTTAATTCGAGGGACGGTAGTAGAAAATTCTTCAATAGTCTGATAAAGGGGTTTATGGCAAACCAACTATTTTGTCATGCCCACTTAAGATTTTTTGATCCTCGAGGCAGCCATGGAAGGGGCGATGTGTAAATCGGAGAAGGTTTTTTTCCTGGTGAATATTTAGTTTCTATATACCGTGATTTGAGGGGAGTTATTTTGGGAGAGAGATTAATAGTGGAATCCAAATTAGTGGGATTTGATTTATGTAAAACTAATTTAATTATATATTTTATGAATATAATAAGGGTAATTGGGGTATTATGATCAATGAGGGGGTTATCCCTAATTGTAAATTAAAAATTGGTTTTAAGCCTCTAAGATTATTGCATAAGGGGGTTATCTCATATAACCCCTAAATTTTATTTGTAAATGCTGACGTGGCACTTTGACTTTATAATTTCTAGCTATTTTTTATACATTTGGACATTTTGTGACTACTTTACCCCTCTATTCAATTATATATATATATATATATATATATATATATATATATATATATATTAAAGCTTTTTCACTGAATTTTTTTTTATTTTGTCAAGATTTTTTGCTCTATATTTTCGGGTTTATTTTCTCGTATTTCCGTTTTTCTTCTCATTATTTAACCACTAAAAGGCCACTGTTTTTTTCTTCTAAAATTTATTAAAATGTCGAGTAACACAAAAATTTTGTACTTCGTGGTACAAGACATCTTATAATGCACAAAAATCACCCCCAAAGTTATGCATTTAATTAAGGGCATAAACAAAAAATGCACAAAATTGAACAAAAGGACAATTAGCAAACATATTGAATCCAAAAATTAAACACAATTAAGAAAATCATGCAAACCATAAATTTACTTCGTCACAAATTCATAACAAAATCAACAAATACAACACGTACTAATTATATAATTATGAAGTTTCTTACAACAAACCCCCAAGGGCAGAAAAGTAATTGCACATTTAAATTAAAAGTGTTAATAATTTAATGGTTGACCATAAACTCGAGGGGTGTATTTGGGATGTTTTATAGTTCAGGGGGGCAAACTGGTACAACCCTTATAGTTCAGGGGTGTAAACTGTACTTTGCCCTAAAAAAAATAAAAAAATTCATCTCAATCAATCAAATCACTAAATAATGCAAACCAAATTCTTAGTTTCGGAAAAAAATAAAAAAACGAAAAAACAAAAAAATGCAGCTCTTTCTAGTCGAATCTCACTGCTCTCTGTTTGTTCCTGAAGCCCCAACAGATGCAATGCAAAAACAAAAGAAGCTACTCTTGCATACTTTCTCTAACCTCGAATATCAGGCCAAACCACACTTTTTTAACGAAAAAGAAAAAAAAACCCATAATTTCTCCATTTTTAGAAGTGTATCTCACGCCTCTCGGAGAAAAATTTGCCGCTGACAAATTGATCGGGAAGCAAGGAAAGCCACACGGCAGTATCAGCCCCTTCTTCGATGCTGACATGGCCCGCCCAACCTGTCATAGCAGTCTTCACCCAACCAGGGCAGTAGCAATTGATGTATATCTTCTCACCTTCGGGCCGTTCAGCAAATATCCTAGCCATAACCCTCGTGTAAGCATTCACCGCCAGCTTGGACAACGAATAGTCCGTGAAAGTTTGTGGCCACCCGCCCTCTGTCCAAGTCCCGTCTTTCACTTGCTCCAAGAATGTGTTCACTGTCTCGTCGATCAATTCCTCCGTCAGCGTCTCTTCATCGTCCAGTTTTTTTCTCAAGTCAAGATTCTCAATCCTCTGCACCAATCAAATAAAGATTCTCACAAAAATAAAAAAATTCTAACATCTGTTTGGCAAAATAGAGCAAAGGGTGTTCTTGTAATTTAGTTACGTTTTTCCGGCCATTCAATCTTCCCAAACGAGAACTGACGTTGACTATACGAGCACCTGCTTCCGATGGTCTCATGAGAGGAATCATTGCTTTGATCATGTTTTTGGTACCAAAGTAGTTGGTGCCGATTACTTTATCCGCAGATTCCACTGAATTTTCCGATCCAGTGCTGAAATTTACTCCAGCATTGTTTACCTAGATTTATTTATTTATTTATTATTATTATTTTTTTATAGCAGCCAATGAAAAGGTGAGTCTCCGAAACAAAAATTGCATCACATAAATATGACGATCTCAGTAATATATGCATGATCACGGGTTGGTCTATTTCTTTTTTCGATTTTCTTGATTTTGATAACAAGAAGTAATATATATTGTAAAGAGGGATTGAAACAAAAGCGATTAGTTTCAAAAGTTAAAGAGGGAAAAAGGGTGCTCTACCAATATATCAATACCACCGTAAGTTTCTTTAATCCAATCGACACAGGATTCGATTGACGGAGGGTCCACAATGTCGAGTTGATGAAAAACGACATCTAGACCTCCTTCTTGAAGGACTTTTGCTGCTTCTTCACCGACAGCTGTCTCTCGTGATGTCAGAATAACTGTCAATCCATGCAACGCGAGTTGGTGTACAATCTCGAACCCGATTCCCCTGTTTGCACCCGTCACCACTGCAATAGTTTCGGAGGTCCACCATCTGAAGAAGAAATAAACGGCAACATGACATATTTATTCATACTCGTTAGGCTTCCAAATGTTGTAAGATTCAAAAGTTTCACAGCTAATGTCGGAATCGGAATATAATTTGCAGTTAATGCGCTACATAATGTCGGAATCCCAGAACATACAACGTGTACCATTTTACCCTGTTCCGGAGAAAATAAATTAAAATATTTGAAGACGACGAACAACGTTTGAAATTCGAGCATCTATTTACAAGAAAGTCGCAATTTGTGAACATTTTTAACAAAAAAAGAAAGATGTTAAAGAATTACCCGACTTACAAAACACGAGGGGGTGATTCGCCTGTTTTTACATCGTAATCGAACAATGTAGATATCGTAGAAGGTTAATTAGGGATCATTTAACAAATGCATAATCAATCATTCCTGTCGATTCAATCAATCTCAATTTTTTATATACAAATTCAATAAATCTTAAAATGTGAGCTGAAACAATCTATCTAGCCCTAAATCCAATTTTAAAAATTACCCAGCTCCTTCCATGTAACCAAAATTTCCCCAAATTCCGCCATGAAAGGCACCTTAATCGAGGACAGAAATCACACAGTACACACAGAAAAAGGTGAGTTTTGCAATTGCGCATCGGATTTGTTAATCGTAAACAATCACCATCGTTCGATTTACCTCTGATGATCGGAATAGGGAATGGTGCGGAGGAGAGAGATCTGTTGGCGCCTCTTTTCTCTCTTCTCTTTGGCTTTCTCTTTCTTATCCATAACAGTATCGATGAATCGTTCGATTGATCTTCTTCAACAATTTTACCATTTGCTTTCTGAGTGGAGAGAGAGAGTAGAGAGAGAAATGGGGAGTAATAGAACGAGCGGTTTGTTTTCCCGGTAAAAATGGAAGGAACCCTTACAATCCGCCCCCTTGTTCAAACAATCAGCTGCCGCGTTGCAAACACTGGTTTTTTTTTTGCAATAACCAACCCTTGTGTAATTTCTAATTGCCGTAAAACCCCTCATGTTAAAAACATTTGGCAGGGACACCCCTATAAAATGTAGTCAGAGCTGAAAAAGCCCCTAACAAATGTAAAAGACCCAATTACCCTTCATCACAAATTTCAAAATTGCAGATTCACCTTGATTTTTTTATAAGCACCAAAACGAACTTTTCAATTTTTTTTATTTCAGTCCCTTACACTTTTAAAACTGATCTGATCTTTTACACCACACCCAAAACCATTATTGTCGGCCAGCTAAAAAAAAACTCTGAACTAGCGCCCCAACTCTGCCACCATCTCCGCTTCGCCGTCCGCCTCGCCACCTACCCCACCGTCTACGACTACCCTCTCCACCGTAGACCTCACCAAAACCCTCGACTCGCCAAAATCTCGTAAATGGCAAAAGGAAAGGTAAGGACCCCCTTTTCCTCTTGCTCTTGCTTTTTTTTTTCATGATATTATTAATTGGGTTTGGGGTATACTGCTTTATTTTAAATTAGGGATAATTTTGACTTTTCATTCAATTCAACAATGAAATTCGATAAATGGTGCGGTGTGCAATATAAAATACAACATAGGGGGTATTTACTAATTGTTATATCACGATGACTTTTTTTTATAATTAGAAATAACAAGGGGCGTGTGTGCTATTTTTTTTTTTGAACAAGAACAAACGATATTATATTATATTAAGAACTTAAGACCATAGTACGATTACAAGAATTGGATGTACTACGAGAGTACACCGAGAAAAGGTCCTGATACATATAATATTCTAGGAAACTGGGGCAATTATCGTACAACAAAATTTCATCCGTATCTAAGGATGTCTCCATTTTAGCTAATACATCCGCTACGTAGTTTAGTTCCCGATAGCAAAAGTTAACCACCACTTCCGAGAATTTAGATAGTATTCTGCGAAGGTCCTTCAGAAGAGTTTGCAGGTGGCTGGGAGGAGCTTCCTTCCTGTCAAGGCAAGAGAAAAGAAAAGATGAGTCGGTGTCAATAACAAGTCGATGTATATCAAGTTCTTTTGCCTTTTTTTAAACCAAAGTATAGTGCCCACATTTCTGCTGCATTATTATTAGTATACCCAATATTCTTTGCAAATGCCATTATAAATGTTCCTGTTTTATCTCTGATAATACCGCCTATCGGCTTTTTCGGGGTTCATGAGGGCTGATCCGTCGATGTTTAGTTTGTACCAATTAACCGGTGGAGGCTGCCATTGAAGACTAATTGTAATTTTGTTAGGTTTAGGTGGTATATTAGGGATGAAACTATTTTTCACAAGAAGCCAGATTTGGTTTATATTTATTGGAATATTATGAAAAATAAAGTTGTTACGAGCTTTCCAGATAAACCAAAGGAGTGTGTAAAGTTGGTTCGGATTAGTCTTGTATTTTTTCGAAAGGGCATATGCGAGACTACAAAAATGAGATGTAGTTTCAGAGGAAACGTGTGGGAGTTTGCGGATTAGAGGTTGGAGTTTATGGCATTGGAAGAAAAGGTGCGTGATGGTTTCGGGGTAGGTTCCACACAACGGGCATGTATTTATTCTTAGTACTTTTCGTCTATAAAGGAAGTCGGATGTAGGCAGACAATTATGAGAGAGTTGCCAGAGAAAAAATTTAATACGCGGACTTACCGTGGATTTCCAAATGGTTTGCCATGGGAGAGAAGGAGTAAAACTTGAATGTTGATCATTAAATAACCAAAGGTAGGCACTTTTGAGGGTGAATATGCCATCTTTTGTAAATGCCCATTTAAACGTATCTTTACGACGATGTTCGGGTATATGAATAGCCAAAATCTTGTCAACAATATATTGGGGTATAAAACTTGAAACACAAGTAAGATCCCATGATTGATGAAGCGGGTTGATAAGATTATAAACTCTAAGATTTACTAGATGATCAGGGATGCAAGAAACATAATCGGCTATAATAATATTATCAATCCATTTATCTGTCCAGAAATTGATTTTCTGGCCATTACCAACCAGCCAAAACCGACATTCTCTCAGTTTATGAATACATTTATATATTGATTTCCAAATACTGCTATGGTATGGTTTTGGTTTAGCCACGTTGGGAATGGTATTTGTTGGGTAGTATTTGCATTTCATAAGTCTGGTCAAAAGAGATGATGGATCAGTGAGAAGTCGCCAAGCTATCTTGAGGATAAAAGCATTGTTCAGAATGTTTAGGTCGCGAATACCGAGTCCTCCTTTAGTTTTGGGCAAGCAAACAGAATGCCAGTTTACAAGACTTTTCATGTGGGATTGAGATGTAGAATTCCAAAGGAATTTTTTGTTAAGGGAAGATAGTGTGTTTATGGTAGCTGCTGGAAGTTGAAAAGTGTTCATGGTATAGTTAGGAAGGGTATTTAACACGTGCTTAATAAGCGTACATCACCAAACAACCACGGAACAACACCTCAACTAGACAACACCTTCGATAACCCTCCCGCTCTTCCCTATCACCCCAACACCCCTGATGCCTCACAGGCACACTCCTCCAATCGACCAGAATGGCCACCCAAACCCCCACCTATTTCCGTCGACCATCGTGAACCAATTTCCCCCCACACCCACTGCTCCTATCCCCCAAAATGGACACCTGAGTCCACAGCCTTGCAGCTCTCCTTCTTTCATACCAGCCCTCCCAAATGGCCACTTGAATCCCCGCCCCATACACCCGACACCTATGATAACCCCCCCTCCCACCGGGGTTTGGCCCGGTTTTTGAATTCACTTCCACCACCACGGACACCTCGCCGCCCAAATCCCCTTTCACCAAGGACCATAGGAAACATAACGTCACCTTACATGGACCATCACAATCGTCTGATCATCCTCAGCCCAACCGAATACATGTTTCCGACTTTGCACACTACGCCCCACTTTTTCACAAGCGCCCCTTTCAGCAATCGCCTTCTCTTAGAGGTTGCTCAAGAGAGAGAAGTCATGCATCCGGGGAGAGTATTCCACTTCAGAATGACCCTTCGCCCTCTCAATCAATCAAACGAGCACCCCTCACCCAGACTACATCAGTGTACCAAAACGACGGTGTGAATCAGAACCTACCCACCCAGAATGGCATTGGGCCCTCCACCTTCCAACCACATCAAAATCAAATGAAGATTCTTGCGTGGAACTGTAGGGGGGCTCATCGCCCTGAATTTTATCTAGCTGCCCGAGACTTAATCGCTTGTCATAATCCGCACGTGTTCATTGTGATGGACACTAGGATGACCCCCGAACGTTCTGCTACGATTATTCAACGTTTTAATTTCACTGATAATACTATAGTTTCTGCTGTTGGCTATGTAGGCGGTATCTGGATGCTTTGGAATGCTGCCCAAATTACCCTTACACAAACACGAGTATCGAATCGTATGATACATGCAGTTGCTACTTTCAACCCGGGAACTCCTCATTTCCTGCTGACGACCATGTATAATTACCCGCAGACTCACTTGCAACCTCAGGTTTGGCACGAACTCATACAAACTGTTAATTCTATTAATCTTAATTGGGTAGTAATTGGAGACTTTAATAACATTTTGCATGCAAACGAAAAAAAATGGGAGGAAATAAACCGTTAATTTCAAAAATATCCCAGTTTCGCAATTGCATGGCGCAATGTGAACTGTTTGATTTGGGTTTTTCTGGACATCCATACACATGGAATAACCGAAGATTTGGAAAATCTTTCATTTGCGAAAGGCTAGACCGGGCCTTCGCTAATCATTCATGGCATAATTTGTTTCATTTACTAAAGTTTATCATCTTACATCTAGTTCATCTGATCACTCTCCAATTCTTTTAGATACGCATAGCAATCATTCGAAATTCAAAAAACCCTTTAGATATGAGATTGCATGGTCTACTCATGAGTCTTTTAAAAACATTGTTCAAAATGCTTGGTCTAATTATCAATATGGTGTCTACCCTCATGATTTCCTTAAACACTGTCAATCTTTTAAATATAAAGCCCTATGGTGGAAAAAACATATCTATGGCAACATAGATAGGAAAATAGATACCACTGCAGAACTTATAGAACAAGCTACTTCTGAGTTAGACAACTGTTATTCTGACTCGATTCACAATAAACTTAATCTTCTTAAAACTGAACACAAAAAACTACTCACCCAAAAAGAATTATATTGGCGTCAACGATCAAGGGTTGCGTGGCTACATGATGGTGATAATAATACCAAATTTTTTCATGCTTTTGCATCAAATAGGAAACGACGCAATATGGTCCAAAGTCTAAAAACTGAATCCGAAAATTGGATTTATGACCTAAAAGAGATCCAAACCTACTTTGTTACTTTCTTTTCCAATCTCTACACTTCTAATAATCCTCGCACACATACCTTGTGTGACCTTGACTGTCCAAGAATTCCCACTACCGTCCACAATTCTTTGATAAATAATGTGTCCGATAGTGAAATTTGGCTCGCCTTAAATCGAATTGGATCGGACAAAGCGCCTGGTCCCGATGGACTAAATGGCCATTTCTTCAAAACATACTGGGATATTCTAAAGGTATCTGTTACCGATACTATCTAGCATTTCTTTCTAGCTAATAACATGCCACATTATCTTAACAGCACTCGGATCATCCTTATTCCTAAAAATAACAACCCACATCTCATCAACCATTTCCGGCCCATAAGCCTCTGTAATGTATAATGTATAAGATTATTTCTAATATTTTGGTTAATCGCCTCCGCCCGATTTTGAACACTCTAATATCCCTTTCCAAAATGCTTTTATTCCCAAACGGTTTATTGGTGATAATGTTATTATGGCGTACGAGATACTCCACACTATGAAATCCAAAAAATCTAAAACTTCTTACATGGCCCTAAAAATTGATCTTGAAAAGGCATATGATAAACTGGAATGGAGTTTTATCAGTACTGTCCTGAACAAATACAATTTTTCATCCCCAATGATCGACTGGATTATGGGTTGTATACGATCTGTATCTTTCACCCTTTCTATGAATGGATTCATTTCACAACCTTGGAAACCCCAACGTGGGCTTAGGCAAGGTGACCCCTTATCCCATACATATTTATTTTATGTTTGAATTTTCTTGTGCAAAAATTTGTTGAAGGACAGACTAACAATCAATTTGATGCTCTTAAATCTAGTAAAAATGGCCCTTTTATTCCCATTTTGTGTTTTGCCGATGACTGTATTATATTTTCTAAAACAAATCAAAAATCTGTTGATTTTATTCAAAACACTCTTTTTCTTTTCGCTGAAGAATCTGGTCTCAATATTTGTTGGCATAAGTCCAAAGTTTTTTTCTCCAAATATACTAATAGTTCAATTCGAAGAACCATTTGTGATCAGCTTAATATAAAAGTTGGTAATACAGGTGAAAAATACCTTGGCCTCCCATTAGGGGCGTGTGTGCTATTAGCTCTTGCAAACACCCATCCACTCACCTACCCCACCCCACCCCACCCTGGAAGCGAAAATCGTGTTGTAGGCAATACACGATTTATCCCTTTGATTTTTCTTAGCTTTCTCACTCTCATTTTTCTTGTACTAAATGCAAAAGTTGACTTGTCAACCACTATCTTTTTGGTTTAAAGTTTGATTTATCTATGATTCTTGATTGGACATATTTGTTTTATTTCAACGGGAATGATGTGCTTAGGTCTTTCTCTCTTTCTTGATAGGATAAATTTGTTCAATTTCAATTGAATACTCAGGCAATGTTTGGAAGCGTTTTGGATCTTATTTTGATTTCATTTTGAGGAAATATGTTTTGGGGGAATAATTTGAGAATGAAAGTAATGTTTGTTTGTATTTTGGAAGGAGACAAAATACACTGTAGCAAGTCAAATCATGTTTAAAGGTGTTAGAAAAAGGTATGTTTGAAGAAAAAAATTTAAAGGTGAAGTGATGTTTATTTGTTTTTTAGTGAAGACATTTTTTACTGTAGCAGTCCAATCATTTTACTGTAGCAGTCACATCATGTCTGAAGGAGAGAGAAACTTTTGAAATTGTTTTGAGAAAATGATTTGAAAAGTGTAATAAATCCCATTTTATTTTGGGGAAACAATGAAAACAAAATAAAAACGGTTCCAAACATACCCTCACTTTTTCTAACTTTCCAAGCCAAAATGGTCATTCCCTACTCCATGATGGAACATCAACCTATTTATTTTGTCAACATCTAACATTAATCAAATGGATTCAATTGTGATTAACTTCTTCAGATTTCAAGTTGATGCGGGACTAATTACCCAAAACCCCATATTGAATTAAAAGTTATATGCAAAGTTCAGGGCGGCTCAGGTCCAAGGTCGTCTCTCACCCACTACAAATGTTAAAGCCTATTAAATAATTCGATATAGGGCATCTGTAAGCGGCGGATGTGACTACATTCGGCCCTATGTCAGAAACAACGGAGCAGAACTTACACAATGACGTGGATTGAAAAGATGTTCACCAACCAACAACAAAGATCACTTAGGGTAGTTAGAATAACCACGGAACGACCCATGTCGCGGAGAGAGGAAGCATATCACGTTCACTAGATAAAATGAGCTCGCAACAAGTCATATCACCATGCAAGTGCATTATGGTTTGATAAGACAAGGGTCCCACCAGACTCATCCCCATGACAAATATAAATACAAGACAAAACAAGCTCCTTTCTCTCTACGTATATTACACTCAATACACCATTTTTTACCTCTCTAAGAATTACATGTATCGTTTTCTTCTCCACCCAACTGACTTTGTGGTCGGAATGCTAACGCCGAAAAAACCTTCTTTTGGTCAAATGACGTGGATAAAATAATTGATAATTGTGTGATGGTGAAATGATTTTTAGGGAGGAAGATTGATATGCTCGTCGAATCCAACTTACGGGACTGGAGAAGAACCGGGAAACGAGGCTGGTTATATAGTCGGAATGTCGACGTGTTACCCTTCGCCTGGTTCGGTCAAGATTTCCGATGGGGAGATGTTGACTTTGGTATCTAATTATAGCAGCACGCAGACACATACGGGTGTAATGGGCCTCTTTTATCTCCTGGTTTCTGATACGTCACCGGAACGAGATAATCTTGTCCAGCGTTATCCAGCACAAGTAAGATTATTTTATCCTCTTTTTTTTTTCAAAATTTAATTTCTACGGTTACGTGATCGAGCAATGCATGACATTTTAAGCTAGAGGTACATATAAAATATAAATATTACAGTTAAC
The DNA here is from genome assembly GCF_056151865.1 of Erythranthe guttata. Classification (NCBI taxonomy): domain Eukaryota; kingdom Viridiplantae; phylum Streptophyta; class Magnoliopsida; order Lamiales; family Phrymaceae; genus Erythranthe; species Erythranthe guttata. The sequence continues at coordinate 14,003,547 of NC_142541.1, read as the reverse complement.
TCTTCTGCCTATTTCATTTGAACTCTCTCTGTTTCGAAGCAAAAGGTTTGGGTTTATTGCATTTAGCACCCTGTATTTACTCTAATTGTCAAAAAACTCCCCGTGTTATATATATTAGCAAAAATCTCCCCCACGATTCAATTTTATTAGCAAATCTACCCCTAAAAACACATAATTTTCAGGTTGTGTGGTTAAATAAAATGCATCGGGTGGGCTTATTTGCTTATATTTAGAACACGAGGATTTTTTTAGCAAATTCGTTATAACACAGGGGTGCTAAATGCAATAAACTTTATTACAGAATTTACGAGTTAATTATTGATTCTTCAAATGTACAGGAAAATCACAAGAGTAGCACGATATCCAATTTCAATTGGGGTTTCGTTCTTTTTGGAGTTGGATTGGTTTCTGTGGTCGTTTCTGCGCTGTCGATTGTGGTCGTTTCTTTGTTAAGAGGTACGAGTGGAAGAAGAAACGAAGGCTATGAACCAATAATAGCGTGAGCTTTGTTTCTTTCGATTTCGTATATTGTTCTGCAGAATGTTTCAAGATAAGTTTGTGTATTTTTATACCAGTGTTTTTATGTTTATTATCATCTTGATTGTAAAAAAAAAATTAAAAAATAAAATAAATGAAATATCTACATATGTATTGAATTTTGTTGATGTTTAAATTCCTCAAATTCCCAATGTACTTTTTTATATGGTGAAACGTCACAAATTTCGCATTGATTGCGATCGATGATTGAAAGCTCGTTTGAGCCTGGCTCGTTCCAATAATGAACTGCATTTAGACACATTTTTTTCGTTTGTAAAGTTCAGTTTGGTGGTTGATTGATTGTGGGTGGGGTTCAATTGGGCCGTCTGCCTGAACTTATTTTAAATAGCTGATAAACTGTTTTAAGAGCTTTAAAGCTGTTACGTTTATTTTTAGAATTAAATTTTTGAAGTTTTTGTAAGCTGTTTTTACTCATTATAATTTTTTAAATAAAATGACTGGGTACAGGTATCTTTAAAAAAAAATTATTTACTCTCAAGAAGTTTATTTTTTGAATTTTTAAGATCTTTCTAAAAATAATTACTAAACATTTTAAAAAAGTTTATAAACTTCTATATTTTAAATATCTCATATGCTTTTTATAAGCTTTAAAAAACGCACCAAATAATATTAGTGACATTTAGGTACACATTAGGTATGTCTGAAGTTGCCTAATTATCAAGATTTGGTTATAACTTAATAGGGTAAATTATAAAAATCCCCTTAATTTAGACTAAATTATAAAAAATATCTCACGACCCATGTATTCGTAATTACCAATACTCCCCTAACGTTTGTTTCCGTCTTACATCGACCTTTATACGTTGTGATTCTTCACAAAATCTTTTAGATTCAATATTTTCCAAAAAATGTTGATTCTACCCATTCAAACGTGACATTTCTTTATGCTACTTTTAATAGACAACAAAATTACTTTAAGAGGGGTAATGATAATACTAAAAAGTTGTGAGTATTTTATTTACAAAGAATAAAGATTTCATGTAAACGCACCATAAGGATACTTTTTGCCTTTAACAAGTAACATAAGGAAATATCACGAATGTAGGGATAAAATCAATATTTTTCGTGAAATATTCCATGCAATAAAAACGATTCCGTAAAAAAAATATACCCTAAGGGGGTCGATGTGAAATGAAAACAAACATTCGGAGGATTTTAATAATTACAGACAGGTGGGGGTGTTTTCGTAATCTAATCTAAGTTTAGGAGGATTTTCGTAATTTACCCTAACTTATAACTTCATTAAAAATAGCTAAAAAAAAAAGGTCAAAGTCAAACTTAAGAAAATATACACAAAAAAAGAGTTTTTTCACTTTTGACAACTTCCTTCCATTTCAATCTTTTTACATCATTCTTATTTTTTTCTTTTTTCTGGTAAAAAAAAACCAATGCAAATGGACACTAAACTAAATTCTGTTCAAAATTTAGAGAGGGGCCCCTTAAATTACACTAAATTGAAGTAACGCCCCTCGTAATAAATACGCGTTGCTTTTTTATATTCTCTTCTCTGCTTTAAGTTGCAGATCAAAATATATTAACATAAAAAAAAAAAAAAAAAAAAACCAAATTTTTTTTTTTTGACAGTAAAAAAACCAAATTAATTAAATCAAAAATCATAAAAGATAATAAATAAATAAAATTTAAAAACCCGAGACTGCTCCAATTAATTATCCGGATCATCTTGTTGAAGATCCTGTCCAAATATTCCTTCTTCTTCTTTTCTCAATCTCCATTAACCCAATCTTCTCTCTCACACACAAACACACACACAACTTCCCACTCTCTCTCTACACAGATCCGAACCAGAGACCCGAGTATTCAATCATGCGGTGATTTTTTTTGTTTTCAAATCCCCAATTTTTAATTGATTTCGAGCCCCAATTTTTTAATTGATTTCGAGCCCCAATTTATTGATGTCTGCGGGTGTGGAGGAGCGGCATGCGAGCTTCCCAGCACCAGCTTCTGCTGCTTCTGCAACAATGGCGCCCGGACCCAAGGATCCGCAGACCGGGTCCGGATGCTGCAACCCGGTTAAGAAGCCCGGACCCGTTTCGCTGGACCACGTGCTCTCCGCGCTGCGGGAGACGAAGGAGGAGCGGGAATCGAGGATTCGGAGTTTGTTCGGGTTCTTCGACTCGAACAACGCCGGGTATTTGGATTCCGCCCTAATCGAGAAGGGGCTATCGGCGATGCAAATCCCGGCCGATTACAAGTTCGCGAAGGAATTGCTGTCGGTGTGCGACGCGAATCGGGACGGTAGGGTTGATTATCAGGAGTTCAGAAAGTACATGGATGATAAGGAGCTGGAATTGTACAGGATTTTTCAGGCGATCGATGTTGAGCACAATGGCTGTATTCTGCCCGAGGAGCTGTGGGATGCTCTTGTTAAGGCTGGTATTTATTCTCTCATCTCACTGCAGGATTTAATAATTTCGTTGCGTGTGTGTCGATTAATTTGAGTCGGAGACTGATTCGATGGAGGTTTCGGGTTTTGAGAAAGCACTGCATTTACATTAGAATTGATTGTGAAAAAGCACCTATCTAAACTCCTCACTGAAGTTGTAGTAGTAGTGTATCGATTGAAATTTGAAACCCTCCCCCGTTTGATTTCCCTTTTTACTTTATTTTGTTTAGTTCGTTGTGTGTGTCGATGGTTTGAATCGGGGACTGCTTCGATGGAGGTTTGGGGTTTTGAGAAAGACTGCATTTACATTAGGATTGAGTTTTGTATGTTTGATCTTGCAAGTATGCGAGAAATGCAGCTACGATTGTTGTCGGTTTCTTCTTGAATTGTTTTTAGAACGCGTAGAAAAAAAATTGAATTTGAGATTATGTCGGATTACGATTGGGAGTAAGCAATGTGTTTGTGTATGTTTTGCGATTGATGAGAAGTGATTCGTATGAGTTGTTTCTTTAGTGACCCATTGCCTTGTTTGTGTTGTCTTGCCGTGCAATATTTGTATTTAATATATGTAGAGACATTCGAGCGTACACACACCCACACACACACTAGCATGTAGAACAAATATGTTTGTGATACTTAAAGATGGAAATGAACGGGGCGTATCCGCATTGCAACTTATGCTTGTTTGAGTGCTTAAAGAGACAATTTTATACATGATATGCATATTGTTCAATTAGAACTGTGAAGAAACATAAAAAATGGTGGAACAAATTGGTTTTAGCATTGGTTAAAACTCTAGAAATTGGTTAGTGTTTCTTAATATGTTGGAAAAGGAATATGCTTAAATTGATTCTTTAACATATTTCTGTATCCCGGTGCTTCTCAACATTGTAAATTGGGTTATTTATTTAATCAAATTTGTCTGGCATTTGTCTGTCTTGTTCCGACTCACATAAGAATATATTAGTTGCTTTTGGCGGATCACTTACTAGCTATTTATTTAGCATGTTAGAATCCTTTCGTTTATTTTCTTTATGTTAAGTTGGACCGGACCATCTTTGAACTCGGTTGATTAATCACAGATTTACTTTACTATTTTCATTTTCGGCTTCTACTAGTCTACATTTGCTACAAGTCATATTAGTTCATCTTTTGCAGGGATTGAACTAGACGACGACGAACTCGCAAGTTTTGTCGAACACGTGGACAAGGACAATAACGGAATTATAACTTTCGAGGAGTGGAGAGATTTTCTGCTTCTCTACCCACACGAAGCCACCATAGAGAACATCTACCGCTACTTCGAAAGGGTCTACCTAGTCGACATAGGCGAGCACGCCGTAATTCCCGAGGGCATAAGCAGACACGTCGATGCATCCAAGTACCTAATTGCTGGAGGAGTCGCCGGAGCTGCCTCTCGCACCGCCACAGCGCCGCTCGACCGCCTCAAAGTCATCCTCCAAGTCCAGACCACACGGGCCTCGATCGGGCCCGCAGTGCAGAGCATATGGAAAGAAGGCGGCCTTTTAGGGTTTTTCAGAGGGAACGGGATAAATGTGTTGAAGGTTGCACCGGAGAGTGCCATTAAGTTTTATACTTACGAGAAGCTGAAGAGTGTGATCGGAGATTCGAACGGCGATATAGGGACTTTAGGGCGGCTTGCCTCCGGTGGACTCGCCGGAGCGGTGGCTCAGACTTCGATTTATCCGATGGATCTTGTGAAGACGAGGTTGCAGACTTACGTTTGTGAGAGTGGGAAAGTTCCGAATTTGGGGAAATTGTCGAGGGAAATATGGGTTAAAGAGGGGCCGAGAGCACTTTATAAAGGGCTGATTCCGTCTCTTCTTGGAATTATTCCTTACGCGGGAATTGATTTGGCTGCGTACGAGACGTTGAAAGATATGTCCAGAAAACATATCCTTCAAGATGGAGGTATGTATGATCTTATATAATTTGTACTCGTTAGCCGTTCTATTTACTAGTTGATTGTTTTATGTTCATTGTTAGAAACATAGGCCTCGTTTGATTGCGGGCTTCAACTTCTACAGTGTCCTCCAACAAGTTTGAATCTTGTAAACCGAACATGTAACTTAATTCAACTATTTAGTCAATAGGACTTATTAGCCATAACCAAATTCGGCCATAATATATATAGAGGTGGGGAAAGGGTCGAAGGAATTACTTCTTCTCTAAGACAGACACAAATCTCAAATCTCGTGACTAAGATAGACACAAATTCGTAACATAAATAGAGAGGCGTAAATATCTTGTAAAACATTTATTTTAATGAGATGCAAATCATTTTTGTCGGACCGTTTTTTAAAATATAGACATTCGTTTGTGCAGAACCCGGTCCTCTAGTGCAGCTAAGTTGTGGGACAGTTTCAGGAGCTCTCGGAGCGACATGTGTTTATCCGTTACAGGTTGTAAGAACAAGGTAATGCACATATACCAAAAAAATTTAAATCTATTATCATTCGGTATTTTAATTTGACAAGAGTTGCTCTTTTTCTTTTTTTCCTTTTCAGAATGCAAGCTGAACGTATTCGATGTAGCATGTCGGAAGTATTTAGGAGAACATTTCAAATGGAAGGTCTTCGGGGATTCTATAAAGGGATTTTCCCGAATCTTCTCAAAGTTGTACCCTCGGCAAGCATAACCTATCTCGTTTACGAAGCCATGAAAAAGAGTCTAGCACTCGACTAATTGATGATCGACACATGGCATTTCTTGATGATGATGATGATGATGATGATGATAAATGAATAAAAATAAAGTTATATATATTTGTCGAATTAGTGATCATTCTTGAGGTTGTTATACCTTGGATTTTGATTGTTCTAGAGGATAGCTTTAATCGGTTGAAGCTATCTTCTAGGATTTTAACTTACTAACAAGCATTAAGATTTTTAAGGATATATATATATATATGTTGTCTCTATATGTTGAGTAATACTAGGTACAAATTGGTGTATTCTTTTTGCCCTATAGGTACATACAAAAGAAATACCAAATCTGCGGAATTAGTTTTTTTTTTTCTTTCCTTTTTCCGGTTGTACTATCGTACACGGTAAGTTGTCGATGTATGGTTACTCTTTTTGGTGCATACGAAGAAGTTTAAAAAAAAAACCCGGGATTATTATTCTGCGTTTCTTGCATTATATAAGTTTGTGTTTAGAGTGTGGAATTGAAGGGATATTTCAATTGAGGAATGAATTTGAGACACTAGTTTGTAGTTTCAGGCTCGTTTGGTTGGAAAGATTATGCATGATTAATTAAATAACGGACATCAGTTTGATGTTTGTTAAATCCAATAACTTTCTGGGTCGATCCGTAAATACCTTTTAGAAAGTTTCTTTTTTGTTGGATGTTCTTCTTGGAGTTCGATAAAATAATCGGATTTTCATTAGATTATTTAAACTTATTTTGGCAACCAAATGAGACCTCATTGTTTTATGTGTATTACTATAAATGTTCTACAATTACTTTGGTTTGTATTACGAACTTTATTACGTAATCAATTAACTTATTGTGAATTTTAATTTTTAACCACTGATGGGGTTAAATAACCACTTACTAAACATACATACACATCGGTGTGTGTGATTATGTGCAGATCAACGGCTAATAATCACCCAAAGTATTTTACCGAGTTTAGCATCAAATAAACCTGTAGACAAGCGTTTTCAATATAAATAAATAAAGAAACAATAAATCTTCAATTATTGGTCCTTTTATATTGAGTGATCTTCTAAATCTGAGTGCAGTTAAATACTCAATAGATCTGTTATGAGATTTGAGGAAAGATTTCAATTGATTTTATAATACAGATTATAATAACTAAATAAAAATAAAGAGCATATAATTTAAAATACTTTGTAATAAAAAAAACATTCACGAATCAAGATAATCGTTTGTTCCGATACACAAAAAAATAGGGGAATATTTGTGAACTGTTTGAACTGGTTGTTCGTTGTTCAAGAATTCCCGGTATCTTGTACTCGCCGAACAGCATACATTTACCGACGCGTAAAGAAAGTATCTTTAAATCGAAAATTGCTAAAAATTTAATTCCTTTAATAAAAAAAACATCACTCCATCAAGAAATTACAAATGGCAAAAAACCAGTAAATAATCGAACAACACGAACATCATCAGTTATTATACAGTGGTTAATTAATCCGACAACATAAAAGCACACACACAACTCGAAAAAACACACACGAAGGTCGAAAAAAGACGAAAAAAACGAAAAATCCTGGAAGAAAGGCATAACCTTCCCTTTGCCTCTATTGACTTGCCTTAGCTTGTGCAATTCCATCCCTTCTTCTCACATTTCGAAGAACGAAAGAACGAAAACCAGTGCATACATACATATATACATACATACATATATGTTGTATGTATGTATGTATATATATAATATATATATGCATCATGTTACATGCATAATTTTTTCACAATATCTATATAAATAATCTTTCTTCTTCTTGTTTTTCTTCATCTTGATGTTGTTGTTCAAAGTAAATTTACTATACAAACCTTGTGTGTGTGTGTGTGTGTGTGTGTGTGTGTGTGTGTGTTATTAATAAGGTTTGTTGTGTGTGTTTTTGTTAGAAAGGAAAGGTATATAACCTTGTTGAAACCAACTAGTGATTCCCTCTTGAAAATATCTTCATCCAATACTAATTATTTATTTAATTTTCCAAGACATATATGTACATATATATTGACAATTAATTATGTATCTAATTATGAATGGTCCCCTCTTTTAGTTGTACTTATCCCACACTTAGCAAAATATTAATAATATTATATTAACTAATACAGATTAAATCTAATCTGTACTCCATGTGGATACAAAAGTTAAAGGAACTTTAGACATTATTGCATGAGGGAATTAAAATAAGGTCAAAAAAAGGCAAATCAAATGTTAAATTAGAGGTAATAATAATAATACGTATGTATAGTGACTATATTACAATGGTTGTACACGTACGCATGTTTACCCAATGTATACTATATATCTATTTTGGGTAAAATACAACCATCCATGATGTATGGTTAAATTACGAAAAAAACCCCTCTTGTTTGGATAATTACATCTACCCATCAACTATGAATCTTCTTACACCTCCATCCTTATGGTGTCAAATTCAACACAATCATCTAGATTTCGTAGAATGTGCTCTAGTTTGTACTCGTTTTGTGTAAAAATACAGTTTCTGATGCACCAAAATCTGATATATACAAGCCAAAAAACACATCTTATGATCATCTTGCTTCAAAATGTGGAGCTCGAATGGGATACAACGGGTACAAAAGTGATAATATTACATATAATCTAGAAGATTCCACTAAATTTGAAACCGCTAGGGTGGACGTATAAGAAGATTTATAATTGAGAGGTAATTGTAATTACCCAAACAAGAGGGGGGTTTTCATAATTTGACCATACCTCAGTAATGGTTGTCTACCTCTTTCTTGTTTTTGTGACGGAAATTTTCTCATCGTAGACCGGACTGTTGCGTTTTGACCCAAATGAATCGATGGTTCTAAAAACCATTTCAACTTAATTGTCTACCCATCAAGAGAGAGTCCGGTTGTATTTAACTTAAGGTTGTACTTAACTTAAGAGTCCACTATAAGGATCTGAAGAACTGATCATATCCGTAGGATCAAGGTTTTACAACCTGACTATTGACTTCTCGTTTAAATACTTCTTTCTCTCTCTCTCTCAATTTTTTCTGTTTTGCTCCTTCTGAAACCCTTCTCCTCTTCTCAATCACAACGTCCGTTTCTTGCTTCGTCAACCATGGGTAAAACCCCGCCGAACTCGGCATATTTTGACTCATTGGTGGTTCCTTCACCGATAACTTTTGACTTGGGCCCCTATTTAAAGTAGAAGGTGGACCTTAATTCTTCATCTACGTGAGATTTGGACCTTTGGTGAGTGGGTAAGCTTGTGTCCTTCGTTTTCGATCTTCCTTCAGTTTATGGCTAGGTTGAGAGAGAGAGAGTGACTCTGAAACGAGATTTGTTTTTTGGTATTATTCTTGGTGGTGTTGGTGGTGCTCCTTAGTGAATCTTTAGTATTAGATTTCGTATGGTTTGCAAGTTATTATACGAGAGTGTAGGTTTATCAGTGCACCTATATAGTTGGGTACGAGTTCCTCCGTTACCAACAAAAAAAAAATTGTTCCGCAATGGACGACCTAGTGGTTGGAGCAAATAAGCATGTGTCAATTGACGCAAATTCGAATCATCTTGCCAACAATCACTAAATCGAGCTTGTTACACATAGTTAAACTAATATGGTTTATATCTCATATAAATTTGCAAGCTATTATACGGAATACAGATTTACGAAATGCACTATATGATTGACGTGTATTACCAAAAAGTTAATAACACGACATATATAATATAAAATACATATTATAAATGTATAGGCATAAGACGCATCCAGAACACTCCAAAATATCATCTAGAAAAATCCTTAATAATAATAATAATAATAATAATAATAATAATAATAATAATAATAATAATATACTTTCAAACATTCAAATGCAAAAGGCTGACAAGTCTAGCACTTGAAATCAGAAGAATTGTGAATGTACAAAAGTACCATCGCCACTCACTTTATTTATTTTCTTTTGCAAAAATTTTTTGGTAATATAAGTTTGTTTAGCTAAAAATTAAATTAAAACATATATCCTTTTATTAATATTTATTATATTTAAATATTTTTTTTTTTTGCAAAAATAACATGAAATTAACTCTGTCTTGGGAAAAAAAAAGGGAAAAAAAAAGTCAACTTATAAATTAACTGGTTAAAATTAATTTATAATTACATTTTTCAACATTAATTAAAAAATAAAAAAAACAATTTTTTTTTCTTTTTCTAAAAGATCTTGCAATCGCCACGTCATTGTGGTGTCTTTATGTGGAGTACAATCACTTTGCACCGTCCGTTTGTCGACACCTCATTTTTTTCCAATTATTCCGTAGAATCCAAATATGATTATTATTATTAATTATTATTATCTAAAGTGGCAATAATTTAATTTCTTAGTGGGGAACATTATTTTGTTGTGTGACGAAAAGTACCCAAAACAGTGCCCAGTTGACTAATAAATACTATTTTTGGATAATTATTATTATTATTTTTCATTTTAATTTTTTTTAATTTTTTTTTAAATGTCTGATACACTTAAATTGAAATAAAGACCACTGAGAATATGAGCCCAGTGACTATGGTAACTAAGCCCAGCCCATCTATAGCCATTATTAGTTAAAATACCAATTTTAGCCTTTTAAAATAGCAAGAAATGAACTCGAGGTGAGTTTACTCGACAAAAGTTCGACGTCAAACTCAACAAATATGAACTCGACTTCTATTGTTCGAAAGCTCATGGTCCAATTGTTTAATTATATTTCTAATATAAGTGTATACTGGGCAAAAATTCGAGGATGGGGGGAAAAGTATGTTTCAAGCGGGCAAAGAGGTACTTAGTAAGGCCGTTCTTCAAGCGATTCACTCCTACATTATGAGTTGTTTTATGCTACCCCAAAATCTTCTCCAAGATATCGAAAAGGCAGTGAGACGCTTTTGGTGGGGTGATGGAGCGAATAGGAAGATGGCGTGGATTTCGTGGAATGCTTAATTTATGTAGGGACCAAATAATTGGGTGGACTCGGCTTTAGGGATCTCCGGTGTTTCAATATTGCACTCCTCTCGAAACAAGCGTCACGCTTATTAACGAAACCAAATCTTCTTCTTTCTCAAATCATGAAAGCGAAGTACTTTCTGAATGGTGATTTTTTTTCGGTGGAAGTTGGATAGCGCCCTTCGACGACATGGAGGAGTGTTTGGGGGGTCCGAGATTTTCTTCGTTCGGGAATTCGAAAACGGATTAGTAATGGAACAACAGCTTTGGTTTGGACCGAGCCATGGCTCACGGATAGCAGGGGCAGGCATATTTTTACACGTCAACCAAGTCATACATCGTTCCCGAATAAAGTTTTAGACTCCATCGATCACTCAACTCTTGGGATAACAACATTGTCGAGAATTATTTTTGGCCCGTTGATTGGGAACGGATAAGGGCGGTGCCGAACGGTAACACCAACATGGAGGATAAATGGATCTGGCATTTCACAAATCACGGCAATTTCACGGTCCGTTCTTACTATCACCATGTTATTTCACGGCAATCTGACCACACAAGGGACGGTACATCGAGTAGTGGGGAAGTTAAATCAAACTGAAAGTGAATTTGGAAGTTATCTCTCCCACCAAAGGCTAAATTGTTTGTTTGGCGCTGGAATTCGAACATTTTACCTACGCCATCTCTACTATTTCGACGGAGAATTGCGGCAATAGGACAGAAGAAACACCGATGCATGTTATTATGGAATGTGAAGGGGTTGATAATATATGGCGGGATTTCAAGATAATAAAAAATCACCCGGCTCTAGGATTGTCTACTTGGCAATGGGTTGAGAAATTACAAAAAACACCTCGACAAGGAATCCTTGAACATGGCCTTGGTGATTACTGTTAAGTGTATATTTTTACACTTTATCGTAACTTTTTATTTGAGCTTTTGGTGTGTTTTAACGATAATTGGTGCTTAAAAAGTTGATTTATTGTATTTTAGGTACAAATTGAAGAATTGGAAAAGTATGGGGTCAAAACTGCAATTTTGGCGAAAATATGGGTCAAAAGTGAAAATATCAAAATTCTGAAGAAACAAGGCTCGGACCCCCGTCCCAGTTTTAGGGCAAATTATGGGACCCCCGTCCCATACCCCGAAGTTGCGCAGTAAAGGGATTTTAATTGCACAAGGAAACTGCCTTCTTCCCCAAGTTCTTCATCCTATATAAGACCAAGCCAAGCACACAATTGGGGATCAATCTTTTTACGCAATTTGGAGAGCAACAAAGCAATAACGAATACGAAGAATTCGAAGACTCTAAGCATAGATTTATCGTTTATGACTTATTTTATTTGTGTTTTTCCTTTAATCATGAGTAGCTAAATTTCTTAGTTCTAGGATTTTATTTGGAACCCTATGTGGGATTTATGAACCCAATTCTATGATTTTATGCAAGTTTTAATTCCGGATTATTTCTTCTACTTGTTTTATTAAGTTCATGAAACTGGCCACTTTATGCGCTTTTATGTTATTGTTAATCGCATGAATCGGAAGATCGGGTTAATAATTAGAACCGTGGTAGAAGAGCCTTTGTGGTATTAACATAGGAATATAGTTAATCTCTTAGGTAGCCATTATTGAGATTTGTGCTTAATGCTGTGTTCTAGAATTAATTGCATAGGAATATAGTAATTGAATCTAGAGTACTAGAATCGTAATGCACGCGGAAGCGGGTTATGATTATTTTAGCATCTCAGGTTAATAATCCGGGTTAATTGCTTGCGTAATTGAAGGAATTGGGGGAATAATAATCACATAGGGGGAAGAATAAAATCCTAGGCTTGTCTACTTTGATTAATCTTCGTATTTTTAATTGCTTTCTTGTTTTTTGTGTTTTTAATTGCTTTAGTTTAATTTAGTTTATTAATCCTTTTTCGACTGTGTAGGGTGGGCTTGATAACAATTGGTAGAATTTAGCGTCTAGGATTAGATAGTTAAATATTCCCTGTGGGTTCGATATCCGGACTTAATAGTCCACTATATTACTTGTACGATACGTGCACTTGCGTGTAGGTAATCGACCAACAAGTTTTTGGCGCCGTTGCCGGGGACTATTTTAATTATTTATTTTATTCTAGCTCTAGATTTGAACAATTTTCACGATTCACCCATTTAATTTTCGTTTTATTTTATTTTTGTTTTAGGTATTGTGTATGCATAGAAGACTCGATCTTGCTAGAGAACCGTTTGATCCCGAAATCGAACGTACTTTTCGAGCGGCTAGGAGACTTCAACGCGAAAACAATATAATGGAGGACGAAGAATGCAGGGCCGCGGGTAATTTACTCGAGGCCAACGGAAACCAAGTCCAAGACCCTCTCCCTCAACTTCCAGCACAGCCAGCAGTGCGTCCACGGGCACTTCAAGACTACATAATCCCAACTCTAGACGGATTCCGCCCGAGCATCCAATATCCACCCATTGAGGCGCACAATTTTGAGATCAAGCAAGGCCTTTTGACGATGCTCCAAAATAACGGGCTATTTGGTGGGTTGGCAGGTGAAGATCCCCATCTTCACATTGTCAATTTTCTAGATACCTGTAATTCCCACCGTCAAAACGGCGTTTCCCAAGAGGCGCTTCAATTAATTCTCTTCAAGCACTCCCTACAAGGAAGAGCTCGCCAGTGGTTGATGTCCCAAGCCCCCCACTCTATCTCGTCGTGGCCTCAACTGCTCAACCTTTTCATGAAAGTCTATAGCTCACCCGAGAAGGACGAGAGAATCCGACGAGAAATTCACAATTTTGTCCAAGAGCAAGGCGAGCAATTATACGAGGCATGGGAGAGATTTAAAACTCTTTTGCGGCAGTGCCCAACACATGGAGTCGAACAATGGCGGCAAATCCACATCTTCTACCAAGGGATTAACGAGAATGCACGAACGGTCCTAGATGCATCTACCGGGGGGAATTTTATGAGTCAATCGATACCGGATGCTTTCATCATGTTGGATCAAATTGCTCAAAATCGGTTTGCCAAGTCAAGCGAGAGGACGGTTAGTGGAGCTAAGAAAGTTCCCGGAGTGTTGGAGTTAGATGCAATTACGGCCCTTCAAGCCCAAGTGACCCAAATTGCTCAACAAAATCAACTCCTTCTGCAGCACATCAAAGCAAGTCCGCCACAACAAGTCAAAGCAATCGATTCTCCATGTTGTGAAATTTGCGGTGGAAATCATTACACGCTCCAATGCCAACAAGATGTGGAGTCGCTCAACTACGTCAACAACGCGCCTCGTCAATTCCAAAATCAAGGGTGGAGATCGCAAGGGCAATATGGAGGAAATCAACAAAGCCAAGGATATCAAAGATCTCAAGGTCAATTCCAAAATCAAGCCCCTCCTCAACAAAGCTATCAAGGCAACAATCCACCGGCCCAAAAATCAAACACGGATGAGATATTGGCCCAATTCATGACCGCTACCCAAGCCTCGTTGCGAAATTTGGAGAATCAACTCGCTCAATTAGCTTTGAAGCAAGAGAACCGCCCGCCGGGAGCATTGCCATCGAATACGGAAGATCCTCGAAATCAAAAGTTCGAGACGTGCCAAGCTATCGATGTCAAGAGCGAAAAAATGGAAGAAATTCAAATCAAGCCGCAAGTCACTGTAGCCGAATGGGTCGAGCCAATCCCATATCCACAAAGATTGCTAACGAAAAAGATCGAGGTCGAGACATGCCAAGCAGTCACCTTGAAGAATGGCAAGAAATTGGCGGAAGCCCTACAAAAAGAAACACGGTAATCGAGAAGCCGAAAGTGAATGAGGAAAAAGAATCAACTCATGAAGAGCCACCATCAACGGTGCCTTCACAAGTCCCTCCAATTCCTTATCCTCAAAAGTTTATAAAGAAGAAGCTCGATGTTGAATATCAAAGATTTTTGGACAAGTTGAAGGAAATTCGCATAAATATTCCTTTCATTGAAGCACTTCAAAAGATGCCAAAGTGGGTGAAGTTCCTCAAGGACCTCGTGAAGAAAAGTAAGAAATTGCAAGGGAACGAGATGATCCAACTCACGGAACAAATTAGTGCAATTCTTACTCGGCCTCTTCCACAAAAACTCGGCGATCCAGGTAAGTTTACTATCCCTTGTACTATAGGAGGTAAAAATTTTAGATCGCTCATTGATTTAGGTGCTAGCATTAATCTTATGCCGTACTCTACTTTTAAAAATCTTGGGTTAGGAGAAATTGAACCGACGGCTATAACTCTTCAATTAGCCGATAGATCTTTAGTTTACCCAAAAGGTATTTTAGAGAATGTGCTAGTGAAAGTCAATAAATTTATCTTCCCTGTTGATTTCGTTATACTTGATATAGATGAGGATAGGGAGATACCTCTTATCGTAGGGAGACCGTTTTTAGCCACGTCGAAAACTCTCATTGATTGTGCTAGTGGTGATCTTACAATGACTGTGCATGATCAAACAATCAAATTCAATGTTTTTAGTGCTAATAAAAATCCATGTGATAATAATGATTGTTTTGCTATTGAGCTTATGGATTTTACAAATAATGAAACGTTTGATGTTTCGATCTTGGACAATGGGAAAGCATCTTTGAGTGCAGGAGATGATGGCGGAAACGGGAATCGGACGGAGCAAGTTTATTTCATGGACTCACTTTTAAATCCTCCGAGAGAAAGTCATGCGAGTCGAGGTATTAACGACGATGAGAATGCAAGGAAGATGTTGCCACCCAAAGGCTCGAGCAAGTCACGAGAGAAGGATGAGTCAAGCTATTGGGGTCGTAAGGAGAAAATCAAAAAGGAATTGCACAAAGGACAATTGGTGTTATTGTGCAAATCCCGTCTTTGGTTATTTCCAAGGAAGCGCAAATCAAAGTGGTCGCGGCCGTTTATTGTCCAAGAAATTCTTCCTCACGAGGTGGTCAAAATAAAGGAGCGAGATTCAAATCGTACGTTCAACGTGAAGCGGAGCCGGCTCAAATCGTATTGGGAAGCGAGTGAAGAAGGCCAAGTGACCTCGGTCACTTTTGCTTGAAAATAACGAAGCAACGTCCGGCTGAAGACTTTAAACTTAGCGCTTCTCGGGAGGCAACCCGAGTTTTATTGTTTTTCGTATTTTTCTTAAATTTTTCGTTCCGTTTTTAATATCATAAGCATGCATTCTAATTTATTATTTGAATTTTACTTTTCAGGGTCGAAAACGTAATCGAGGGTCGAGTCGGCTGTCCGAAAAAAAAAAAAAAAAAAAAAAAAAAAAAAAAAAAAAAAATTGTGCAGCACTGTATTTGGGACGGCCGTCCCAAAATATACCTTAAAAACGGGACGGCCGTCCCACAACCAGAAGGAACAAGTACCCTTGGACGGCCGTCCGAGTTTTAGCCTTAAAACCGGGACGGCCGTCCCCAAACCAGTGAGGGCAGACAAATTCTCGGACGGCCGTCCGAGAATTAGGCAAAAACGTGGGACGGCCGTCCGAGCTCAATAGGGGGCGTTTCAATTTTCAAAAATTAGATTTTCTCCCCCATTATTTCTTAAACCCTCCTCTTTCGTTCTCTCTAACTCCCACACACGAATTTTCGAATTTTTGAATTTCTCGTCCAAAAATTCCTCAATTTCACACACATAATTCACTCACGCACTCTCCAATTCTTATTTTGTGTTGGTATTGATAGGGAGGCTCGAGAATCGAACCAAATTCTTCAAAATCTACTCTTTCAAGGCACGTCCACAATGTGTTCGACAATTTGCCTCAACCAAATTTGGAGGTCGATTCTTGTCCAATTCTTACCGCATCAATTCCAAACGTTCTCCCAACTATGTCGTCCAACAAAAGAGCATGAGCGTGAGAGAGCGAGGGAGGAGCACCCTACTTACACCGGCTACGACTAAATCAGGTGTTTTCTATCCTTAAACTTTATGCTAATTTCGTTGAGGGCAACGAAAATTTTAAGTTTGGGGGTGAAAAACATGTTATTTTGTGCTTATTTTTTTTAGTTTGCATGCATTAGGTTTTAGTCGTTTTTATTGTTTTTCTCGTTTTTCCGGAATATAAAAAAAAAAAAAAAATTGCTTGAGTCGAATGCATCAATGATTTATGATGATGAGAGATGATCAATGTTTGATGATGAGATTGCTTGTTTTGTGTGATAAGGATTTGATGTTTGTTTAGCTTTCGATTCAACGGGACTTAGAAGCGAATTATTGCTAGGAATCACATTTTGTGCATTGATTTGGTTGAATGTTTTGTATTTTAAATTTGGAATTTATTTGTGCTAGATCATGCTATGTTCGGTTTTAAGACTCACCTTAGGAAATTTATGATACGACGTATTGAGTAGTGAGTGATTTGGGATATGATTTGGGCCTTCTTTGAACCGTTTGAGCCTTTCAAGCCGACCTTTTTATCGAAATTTTCCTTAGAACCTTGATTTGAGCCTCGGAGAAAAGGTGTTCTTTCTTTTAGCCGATGGGTAAGGTAGAATAGGTGGAGATTCTTGAAAATTACCCCTTGGAGTTCGGTCGAAATTTTTTTATAAGGTCCTTCTTCTTCTTCGAAAAAAAAAAAAAAAAAAAAGACAAATATATATGCTTCTATATATATTAAAAAAAAAATAATAAAAAAAAAAAAAAAAAAAAAAAAAGAGAAAAAAGAAAGAAGAGAAGAAGAAGAGACTAGAAGGGAGAAATAAGGACTAGTTGTTGAATTATTTTTGAAAACTCAATCCATTGCCTCAAAAGCAAAAGTGGAGACTTTTGAACTTTTGAGAATCGAGTTTATTAAAGTCCGTAGAGGTGAATTCATTGTTTCAAACGCCTATCTTTCAAATTTTGGCGTAATCACCTCAATTCAAGAAGAATAGCCACATATACCCATATTTCCTACCTCGAACCAAAGAGCCTAACAATTGAAAGCCACAAAGCCCCAATGATCCCAATAGCTTAATATTCGATATTAGTAGAGTAGAATAATTTGATGAGTATTTGGAGTCAAGCTTATGCATGTAAGTATAAATTTTTTCTATCTTTAATTTGCAAATATTGGATACTTGAAGCAATTGTATGATTTGTGGTTTTTGGTAATGGTGAGTGACTAAGTGTTGTTGAATTTTGAGCTTGCGAATGCCTAACAATTGTCATTATAATTACAAGTTCTGAAAACGTGAAGTTGATCATTGATCTATGTGATAAGATGTAATAGTTGTGTTATTTGCTTATTGGTAGATTTTGCTTGAGGACAAGCAAAAGTTCAAGTTTGGGGGTGTGTTAAGTGTATATTTTTACACTTTATCGTAACTTTTTATTTGAGCTTTTGGTGTGTTTTAACGATAATTGGTGCTTAAAAAGTTGATTTATTGTATTTTAGGTACAAATTGAAGAATTGGAAAAGTATGGGGTCAAAACTGCAATTTTGGCGAAAATATGGGTCAAAAGTGAAAATATCAAAATTCTGAAGAAACAAGGCTCGGACCCCCGTCCCAGTTTTAGGGCAAATTATGGGACCCCCGTCCCATACCCCGAAGTTGCGCAGTAAAGGGATTTTAATTGCACAAGGAAACTGCCTTCTTCCCCAAGTTCTTCATCCTATATAAGACCAAGCCAAGCACACAATTGGGGATCAATCTTTTTACGCAATTTGGAGAGCAACAAAGCAATAACGAATACGAAGAATTCGAAGACTCTAAGCATAGATTTATCGTTTATGACTTATTTTATTTGTGTTTTTCCTTTAATCATGAGTAGCTAAATTTCTTAGTTCTAGGATTTTATTTGGAACCCTATGTGGGATTTATGAACCCAATTCTATGATTTTATGCAAGTTTTAATTCCGGATTATTTCTTCTACTTGTTTTATTAAGTTCATGAAACTGGCCACTTTATGCGCTTTTATGTTATTGTTAATCGCATGAATCGGAAGATCGGGTTAATAATTAGAACTGTGGTAGAAGAGCCTTTGTGGTATTAACATAGGAATATAGTTAATCTCTTAGGTAGCCATTATTGAGATTTGTGCTTAATGCTGTGTTCTAGAATTAATTGCATAGGAATATAGTAATTGAATCTAGAGTACTAGAATCGTAATACACGCGGAAGCGGGTTATGATTATTTTAGCATCTCAGGTTAATAATC
The DNA here is from genome assembly GCF_056151865.1 of Erythranthe guttata. Taxonomy (NCBI): domain Eukaryota; kingdom Viridiplantae; phylum Streptophyta; class Magnoliopsida; order Lamiales; family Phrymaceae; genus Erythranthe; species Erythranthe guttata. The sequence goes on along the minus strand of NC_142541.1, from coordinate 13,984,769 downwards.
CGGGTTAATTGCTTGCGTAATTGAAGGAATTGGGGGAATAATAATCACATAGGGGGAAGAATAAAATCCTAGGCTTGTCTACTTTGATTAATCTTCGTATTTTTAATTGCTTTCTTGTTTTTTGTGTTTTTAATTGTTTTAGTTTAATTTAGTTTATTAATCCTTTTTCGACTGTGTAGGGTGGGCTTGATAACAATTGGTAGAATTTAGCGTCTAGGATTAGATAGTTAAATATTCCCTGTGGGTTCGATATCCGGACTTAATAGTCCACTATATTACTTGTACGATACGTGCACTTGCGTGTAGGTAATCGACCAACAATTACATGGAAGATTTGGGAGAAGAGGAACAAGGAAATTCATGGAGAAGAAGACAGCCCCATGACCGATATCCGAGATTGGTGCAGAATTTATCTTGATAATTATACAGTGATTCAAACTCCGCCGGTTCTTTCCCACAATCGCCATCATCCGACAATGTGGAAACCGCCGGATCAAGGTTCGGTGAAAATTAATGTGGATGTGGCTTTTCTAGTCGATAAGGACTACCATGTAACGGCCCTTGTTGCCCACAATGCTGACGGGGTTTGTATTTGGTTGAGCACTAGGAAGATTGTTCGCCGACCGACGGTGTGGTAGATGGTGAAGCCCATGCGATGCTTAGTGCCATTATCACAACAAATGAGAAAGGTTGGATGGACATTGTGATTGAGGGGGATAACTTACAAGTGATTACGGCTTTTCAAACTTGGAACTCGAATACTCTTCCGTATGGAGTTTTTATAGAGGAAGGCTTGGCTTTGTCTTTTCATTTCAATAATTATCGTTTTGAATTTGTTAAACGCTCAGCCAATATGTTGGCCGATGCTATTGCCACTAGATATGAACACTCTTACATGTAAGGAAGGAATAATTCTTCCGGCTACTCAGGCAAATGTTGCTTAATAATACGCTATATTTTTAATAAAAAAAATATTATTATAATATTTGAAACTAAAAAGTACTTGTTCATATATTAAACAAATAAGTTTGTGATATAAATAGTAAATACTAAAAATTAATTATTCTTATTATTTATTTAATTAGAAATATATAGTAAAATATTAATAATAATACTTCAAATTAAAAAAATCAAGGGGCTCTTTGACATAACCCCCTCATTAATTTTTTAATGGGGATAGGCCCAAAATATTTTAGACCATTTGAGAAAAGTCCATGTTCAATTTCAGCCATTGTGCTTTCCAGCTTTACCCCGCCCGCCACCTCATCACTGGGTCACGCGCTCCACTTTTTTTTTTTTTTTTTTTTTTCATTTTTTTAATCGACTATGAAGCATAGTCGATTAGTCTTAAATCGACTATGCTTCATAGTCGATTAAGGAAATCCTTTATTTTTTAACTTTTTTTTTGTTTCTAAGTTTGTTTTTAAATTTTTTTCTCTATCAGGTTTGTTAATGGATAGTCGATCAAAAATTTAACTATTAAAAATAACAAATCACAATTACAAAAAAAATACAAAATTAATTATATTTAAAAAAAATACAAACATTGTAATTAATTTATACATTGGAATCAATAAACAAAAAATTAAAAAAAAATAAATAAATTAACAACTAGAGTCGGTTAACCTTAATCGACTACTGAACATAGTCGATTAAGCCTTAATCGACTATTGAACATAGTCGATTAAACCACGTAGTCGATTAAGGGCCCTGCCTGCGCGAATTTTTTTTTTCTGCGCCGTCTTCCGCCACAATCCACCAAAAAACCCTAGATCTGTTCTTCATCGTCACCACGTCGTCGCCACACCACAACATCACCACCCCACTTCCATATTCTAACTGTTTTTACACCAACTTTCCTTCGAAACCAATCCCTAACAAGAATAAAATAAATAACCGGAGCTACAGAATACACCAAGTCAACGCCGCCGCCGCCGCTGCCATTTTTGTTGGTTTCGCTGTGTGTGGGTAAGGACGACGCCGTTTTGTGATCCTCTTGCTTGGCGTTGCTGCTCTGATACAGCTTCTTCAAGCCGAGAAGCTCCTTCCAGCGGCTCGAGCATCTCGATGTCGTTGAGTGCCGGATGTTGGAGAGATGCAACGGCACGAAGTAATTGCCAAGAGAAGAGAGAAGACGAGAAGACGAGAGAAAAAAAAAAAAAAAGAGAACGGCAATGGGTTATGGATAATAAGGGTGGTTTGGGAATTATTAAATAATATTTGGGTAGGATATTAGGTAAAGGGGTTCTCTCTAATTATTTTTGGGAGGGGGGTTTTCTTAACTCATTTACCTAGATGAGGGGGTATTGCTAATTATCCCAAAAATCAAACTTACATAAATATCCAAAAACATGTGAGCCTAGAAAACTAGGTTCGAGCTCGAACTTATAGAAATTTAATTACTTCAATTGGTTGATTTTTTATTGTATAATAAAATATTTGGTAGATATTTTTATAAAAAAAGTTTAATTTTTAAATAAAATGTATTTTTGCACAAAGTAGTTTCGGAGAAATATGATTAAAAATATTAAATTACATTTATTAGCATAAAAAATCATCCAGGCTTCATTGTACATGATCTATTGTGTTTCGAAAGTGCAAAAAACTATTAATTATTTTCGAAGGTGCAAAGTGTAAAACTATTATATTAAAAGGGTGCAAAGTGATATTAAGCCATATTTAATTTAATTTAAAGCTTATAAAATTTGCACCAAAACGAAAAAAATGAAAACCCAAAACACCAAAATGCAAATAAGGTGCATGCAATTGCAAACATCATCTCAATTCATCACCACTCTCAGAAAAACCTGCAAATCCATTACACAAATCCAACAACTCCATGCCCAAACCCTAACAAGAGGCCTCTTTTCTCTCCACCCATCTCTTCTCCTCACTCAAATTCTCCACTCCTTCACTTTCCCAAACCCCCAAGCAACAACCGCCACCACCATTCCCTCCGGCGACGACGGCGGCGGCGACTGTATCATCGCCTACACCGCCAAGATTTTCAATCTGATTCCAGACCCTTCAGCTTTCAACTACAACTCCATTATCCGTGCGCACACCCTCCGCCGCTCCCCTCGCACCGCCGTGGTATTTTTCAGCCGGATGCGCCGGGAATCGGTGTCGCCTGACTCCCACACGTTCCCTTTTGTTCTCAAGGCTTGTGGGCTGTTGGGGAACTTGATTTCACTCGCGAAAAGCGTTCATTCGGTTCTGCTCAAGTTCGGGTTTTCGGTTGATGTTTTTGTGTGCAATACGCTTGCCTGCACGTACTGCAGGGGCGGTGAATTTGACGGCGCGTTGAAAGTGTTTGAGGGGAGTTTGTTCAGAGATGTGGTGAGTTACAACGTTATGATTGATGGGTTGGTCAAGGCTGGTGAGGTTGATAGAGCTCTGAAGATGTTCGACGAAATGCCGCAGAGAGACGCGGTTTCTTGGGGCACCATTTTGGCAGGGTGCGCGAAATCAAACCGGTGCATTGAGGCCGTTGAGTTGTTCGATCGTATGTTGGATTCAAGGGTGGTTTTCGATAATGTGGCTCTGGTTTCAGCCCTCTCAGCCTGCGCTCAGCTCGGTGAGCTGGCAAAAGGTAAGAAAATACACGACCACATCACAAGAAACGAGATCAAATTGGACTCGTATTTAGGCACTGCATTGGTTGACTTATATTCAAAATGTGGGTGCATCGAGATAGCCAAGGATGTTTTCCGGTCATGTCCTAAAAAAAACGTGTCTTTATGGAACGCAATGCTCGCGGGACTGGCCATGCATGGTGATGGCATATCATTGCTCCAATACTTTTCAAGAATGGTGGAAAACGGTGTCGAATCCGATGGAGTCACGATTTTAGGTGTTCTGGTGGGCTGCAGCCACTCGGGACTAATAAATGAAGCCAAAAAGATTTTTTCCGAGATGGAGAGTGTTTATAAAGTTCAACGAGAGCTGAAGCACTACGGCTGCATGGCCGACCTTCTTGGTCGAGCGGGTTTAATAAACGAAGCGATTGATATGATTAAGGACATGCCGATGGGAGGTGATGTGTTCGTGTGGGGTGGATTGCTCGGCGGGTGTAAAATACACGGGAATCTTGAAATTGCTGAGGTGGCGGCTAAGCACGTGATGGAGGTGAAACCGGAAGATGGTGGGGTCTACTCTGTTTTGGCACACATGTACGCGAATTCGAACCGGTGGGAAGATTTAGTGAAAGTGAGGAGATTGCGGGATTGCAGATGGGGGATTAAGAAGAGTGCCGGTGTTAGTTTGATTGAATTGGGAGGTGTCGCGCACGAGTTTGTTTCGGGGGATTGTTTGCATGATTGCACTTTCGAGATATACTCCATTTTGAATGGATTAGAGCTGAACCAATATGAAGTGCCCTAATTACATTTCGTTTGAAACCGAATATCGGGTTTTTCTTTTTTTTTTACCTAGCAAAAAATCGAAATACATCTCGTAAGGTGATTATGCCTTCGACTCGCAGTGTAGAGGCTTCGATAACAATAACACGGCGCACATCTGAGAAACAGAGTCGATATGCGGTTACGTGTAGAAAATGCAGAAGCTAACAGAAAGTTGAATGTACTAACTAACCTGGTTCGGAGAGACGTTCCATTACTCGGTACAGAGAATCGAACCGAGTGCATGTCTGGTATCGATTTCGGCCTCGTTCACCTGTAAGTTCCAGTGCCTGTATTTATTTATATATATTACGGAATAAATTCGATTATTTCGATTCAAAAAGTTGATATCTACAATTACCATAGAACAACAATACGTACGATAGATTTGGGCTTACTTGAGATACCGTCATCTGATTAAGTTGGACAGCTGTATATACGTCGGCGTATGCTAATGAGATAATATCACTGCATAAACATAAAAATAAAAAATAAAAATAAAAAAAAACTAAAATAAAAAAGAACATATATAATGTTTGAAGAGCATATTACCCTCTAGAGTAGATATTTACGAAGTTACCCTCGTGATCGACTATGGGTATTGAACTTATCTGGGCTGCACCAAAACAAAGAGAAATTAGAATTAGGATGTGAGGAAAAGTATTATATATACATATAGGCGTATATATTCGTATTACCTTCGAGTAATAAAGTAAGAGCAGAACTGAGAGTATCGTTCGGGTTTAATATCAATAACGGACGACCGGTTGCTCGTCTAAATTCTACGGCCCAAGTACCTAGCGGCAAGTAACCAACTGGTTGCTGTAAAATATTCAGATATCCAAGATGGTGTTGAAAATGGCTGCATATATCTGAAATTTTTGAAAAAAATACGAAGAAAATTACGAAAACATAACCTAAAAAAAGCGAAGAGTTAGTGACTTTGCCAACGTACTTTTCAGTATTCGAGAAAGGCACACTATGTGTAGCAATCGAGGATTAGATCCGTTTACTGAATGTATAACGGGAACAGCAGAAATGTTGTTCTGTAGAATCTTTGATGCCACGTCAGCTAAGGACTCGTCTGGACCAGCCTGTAGATTGCCGAAAAACCAAAAAAAAAAATTAAAAAAATTCTAATTAAGTTTCCTAGAGATAAGCTCTAATGCAGTCGACATTTGTAAGAGAGTGTTTACATGGATTAAAGGCCGTCTGTGAATCGAAGCCGTAGTTCCGATTATATCCCTGTGATGTTGAAGTTTGCAGCTTTTCCATGAAGAAATTGTTTGTGCTTGAAGCTCTGCAATGGCAAACGCAGCACGATTTCTTTGAAGCTGCAACGGTGTGGGGGTAAATTTGTCTTTTTAGACGGAAGCATGTTTTGCAAAACGTAGGAAGAAAATAAACTAAAAGAAAAAAAATAAAAAAAATTGAAGTACCTGAAGTAAAATCAAAATAAAATCGGAAGCAGTTAGCATCCCGGCCATTTGTCCGTCGTTCTCGTCCCACAGAGGCACAACCGTAAGTCCCTGTCAAATGATAATGAAACTTAACATCGGATCTTGATTTGAATTGCTCCTACCTACATGCAGAGAAAATCAAGAAACGGAAAAAAAAAAAAAAAACTCGAAAAACTTGTACCGAATCATGCATAACATGAAAGGCTTGTTTGACATCGACCTCAACATCCAACGCAATGACCTACATTTATATATATATATATATATATATATATATATATATATATATATATATATATATGTATATATATATATATGTATATATATATATATGTATATATATATATATATATATATATATATATATATATATATATATATATATATATATATATATATATATATATATATATATATATATATATATATATCACAAAGTTAAAAAATCTGCCGTTTTTGGAAATGAAAACATATTAGAAAAACAAGGTAAGCGGCATTTCAAACCTTGCCTGAAATTGGGATCAGCTCGTACATTGTAGTTGATAGCAGATGCATAGATAGAACTCGACGAAAAACATCCATTTCTGCATCTGAAATTCGAAGCAATGGTTCGTTGTGGGGCCCACCTGAAGTTGAACCCTGCTTTCCCAACCCCATAGTACATACAAAATATCAGTGAATCATGTATATATATATATATATATATATATATATATATATATATATACATGATCATGGCACTTACCCGGCTCGTACTAGGCTGTAAAGCATTGGCATTACTAAATTCTGTCGAAAGAAACTCGGTTTCGGTAACTAAAACTATGTTGTTTTCTTGATCGCAAATTTGGTGCTGATCAATTCGCCACGTACCATCAACCAAGAATTTGTACTGAAATCCAATTTTTAAAGCGGGATTCAAAATTAATTCAAATCCAATTCAACAAAAAACGAACCTAAACTATAGCGTACCTGATAACAACCGGGCGGAAGATCGATGATTCTCTGGAAGATGGTTCTGGAACCTTCCACTAAAACCATTGCTATTCTCTCACTCCACCTGTACACATAATTAATTACATACATTAGTGTAAAGTAATGTCACAAAGGCAATTTAATAAATAAATAAATAAATAAGGAGAAAAATGGAGGAATTACCCATTGAAAGAACCAGAAAGAAAGACTTGATTGCCACCATACCGCCATGTAAATGGAGTTTGCACCATTTGTTATGTATCTCACAATTATTCTGCTCCTGCCCATATATATAAATTAATAACTTCAATTAAATAATAGTTTCTTCTGGTCCGGTCCTGACTCGGTGAAACGTGCTAAATTATTAACTCGATAATTTAATAATTCACTAAATTAATAGAATTTCTCTGTATTAATTTCTGTTTATATATATTGGGATAACAATTTAATAATAGTTATGCAACTATCAGAAAGCTGTACTTGTGAAACCTGACAATATCTGTGTTAACTCCGCCACCTTAAACTACTAATTTAAATTATTAATGAAAATTAAATCGTTTATTTTACCTTAGTAAATAAATTAAGAAATGCGAATTTCCTTGGATTTTCCGACAGAGAAACAAGCGACAAAAATTATGATGATTGCGTTAACGGTTATTCTTGATGCTTCTGTTTTTTTTTTTTTTTTTTTTTTTTTTTCCTTTTCCCCCCTAAGCTTTGGGTTAAATGTCAGAGCAGTTCGTTAATTTTGAAAAAAAAGTTCAAGCTGGTCCTTGTTATAACGGTAAATACATTAACCACCTGAATCTTTTAAGTTTTTGCAGATCACCCATGAACAATTCCTTTTTTTCACAAGTTCACCCGTATTCAATTAATAATGCCACTTTGCCCTTTTTTTGCACGTTTTCAAGTTAAAATGACCGATTCTCAACACACATGCATTGCACTGCGAAATTCAAGACTATTGTTGTCTTTTCTTTTAAGAAACTCCATCAATTTTCCCTCCATTCATATATATATATATACATATATATATATATATATATATATATATATATATATATATATATATATATATATATATATATATATATATATATATATATATTACCGGTTCGATAATTTGGCATATAACAAATTTTCGTTCGATCGGATTACTGACATGATGAACACTCCTATAAGGAGTAAATTTGATAAGGTTACGATGAACGTGTAAGAAAAGAAAAGACATAGGTTGTGTTTGGTAAGCTTTTGGGCTTCCATTTCCATTTTATTTTGGGGAAAGATGTTTTGGGAGAAGAATTTGAAAATTAAATAAAGTTTGTTTGTGTTTTGGGAGCAGACAATTTGTACTGTAGCAAGTTAAATCATGTCTGAAAGGTGTTGGAAAAAGGTATTTTGGAAGAAGAATTTAAAAGATAAAGTGATTTGATTTTGTATTTTAGTGAAGACAATTTTCACTGTAGCGGTCTAATCATGTTTGTTAGAGAGAGAAATATTTGAATTTGTTTTGGGGAAAGTTTTTGAAAATAGTGTAGAAATATAATTTTCATTTTGGGGAAAGTGTGGAAAGAATTTGAAAACTGTAACAAACATAGCCATAGTTATTAGGTGACTGTAATTACGGAAATATGAACGATTTTTTTTTCGTAATTTGATTAGCTCAGTAATATAATATATTATTACTAAAATTTACTATTTTAGTAATTAATAATATAGAAATGACATGCATAAGCTAGAATCTACGTGTTGGTTCAAGAGGCTTCGATGGTGATGCTGTACCCTTACCTTTGCGACACGTATCCTAGATTCATCCTTTCCACTTCTTTCTCTCTCCTCTCTCTACGCTAGATTTCCTATAAATTAAAAAATTAACTTGATTCATCTTTCACTTATCTAAAAGCAGAAGCTGAAGCTTAATTACAATCACTTTTTTGATCTTCTTTTTTCTGATCGATTCTTGATAGTTTACTGCTCATCATACATAATTCTCAAAATATATGGCTTTCAGCAAAACGGTACGTAGCCAGCTAATTTGGGTTTAATTAGCTAATTGTGTGCTTAATTATATATAATTAATAATGTTTGGAGTATTAATTATATATTAATTTGCTGTACAGGCTTACTGGAAATCAATGGTTGAAAAGTTGGGAGCTGGGAATTATTCGAGTTTCACAACGTTAACTTCTCCGAAGATGAAACCCTACTCCCCCACGGCCGAGAACTTTGTCCCCTCTCCAGGTGGCGGCGGCGGCGGCATTAAATCCAAGTTGCCCAAGGGTGGGTTTGCGCCGGTGTTTGTGGCGGTGGGGATGATAGCTCTGTCCGCGAGTTTCGGGGTGTACACGGCGGTGCACCAGCTGCGGCGGAACCCTAGTGTTTCTGTCCGGAAGTCGAGGAGGGAGACCATCCCGGAGGTGATGGAGCCGGAGCACGTGGCGGAGGAGGCTGAGAAGTTTGTGAAGCAGTCCTTTTTCAGGAAGGTGGCGCACGTGCAGGATTTCGACCGACAAGAAGTCATGTCTGATCCCATACGTGGCGATGTTTTCACCAGGTACAATATATACATACACATACATATTCATATATAGATACATATACATATACGTATAAATTTATAAATTATGATTTTGCAGGCCTGTACGTGTGGAAACATTGAAAGACGTTGGAGTGGAACCCAAACCTAATTAATACTTTGTCGTTTAATTTAATTAGTTTCTTAATTACACTGAAATTCGTCCCAGAAAAAAAAACTTGTTAGACGAAAAATAATAACTTCCTTTTTAATAATGTGGTCTATTTATTTAAGTGATGATCTGATCTGCATTTGTGTTTGTATCTTTTTTTTTTTTTTTGATCTAAAGTATCATTGTTTTATTTAGATATTATTAATATATTATTTCTGTAAGTTGATTATAAAAAAAGAGGATATACTACTAATATTATTAAGGTGAGAAGTTGAGTGAAATATATTAAAATATGGAGAGAAAAAAAAAACCGGGTTAAATCGGTTGAACCGTGACTATCGGTTTTGTGTCCAGTCCGGTTCTGACTAGTAAGGTTTCTAACAGCCCTCAAGGGCTTCCAATATCCTTGCACTTCCACTCTGTGTATATTATATTGGGTTAATGGTACTTTGCCCCCACAAACTATCGGAACTTGTTAAATTGTTGCACGGTATAGATTTGCCATTTCCGTTCATTTCTCGTTTGCACGTGCGTAGCAGGTGAGTTTTCTCGAGGGTATAAACGTCCATTTTCTTTAATGTAACCCTACCCTTGGGCTTGTAATTTTTCCTCGTTTTTTTAACTTCTCCTCTGCATTTGCATCAACCCAACGTTACACGTAGCAGATGCCTCGTGAACATTGAAAAACACCAGGGAAAATCCCAAGAAAACGGCACAAATTCTTCATCCACATGCACGAAAACAGTCCACTTCATAATCGATCGAGCAGTCTCGAGACTTCAACGTACCAGACGCATCTTCGAGACGAGAAGCCGTCTCCAAATCCAGGCATTTGAAATTGGATTTAGGGTTTGTACTGGGTCAAATTGGGTGAAATTCAGTTTGAAGAAGCGTTGATTGTGTGGACTATGAGAAATTCATAGCCGAGAGTGGGGAATTCGGAGATTTTGACGTTGTTTATGGACAGGGTTTCGGTGAGGTGTTTGGAGGGTGAGAAGAGATGGGAGGGTTAAGGATGCGGGGAAGAGGGGAGAAATAAGGGTGGGCAAAAGCCAAAAAAACGAGGGAAAATAGAAGTAGAGGGGTAGGGTTACATTTGAAGTCAACGGACCTTTTTACCCTCAAAAAACACACATGCGACACATGTGCCGATGAATCCGGCAAGAAATTAACAGAAATAGTAAATTTGAGGCACCGTGCAACAGTTTAAGTTCCAAGTTCAGGTAAAAAAAATTGTCTAGGGGGTAATGTGCAAAATGCACGATAGTTTGGGGGGAAAAGTGCCATTAACCCTATTATACAAGTACATACATGATACATGTATTGTGTGTATATGTGTATGTATGTGTACAAAAGTGTGTGCCTATTATACAAGTACACCCACAGACAAATTAAATATCATATATCAATTATTATTACATTACAAATATACCAGTCCTGAGATTTTATTTTGAAGTGTTAATTGGCATATCTGACACGATAATTTTGCGGTTTTACGGATCGGGTAGGGTTTTAAAACATAGTAGCTGCAGTTGAGACAATCACACACCGAGAGTAGGATGCTCTTGCATTAATTGAATATCGCCTAACGAAAAAATTGTTCTTACAACATGCCACGTCAGCGTATGCGGTTAATGAACTCGAATAATAATAAAATCATAAACCTCGTAGTTGTCTTGGAGGGATTGCCTTTGTAGGTGGGTTCGGGATCGAATCACCGGGCCCCAGGTCATCGATAGGCGGGCGCTGCTTGTGATTTTCCGTCACTGATTGATAAGCTATTGCCAATGCCAATGCCTGAATTTCACCCCCAACAAAATAAAAATTAAAAAGTAAAATAAACAAAAAACAAGTGAACTAATTAATTCGAGAGGATGAAAACGGAAAAAAAAATCTTACGATGTGATCTTGCTCGGGTGGAGCATAAATACCGGTTGTGACTGTAGTTTTTCTTCGAGTATTTTCTGTAGGGGGATCGGATATTTTCCTAAACCCCGTCGGCACAACAATTACGGGAATGCCCACGAGATTTCCAACACAAACCCGTTCCCAATCCGTTGCGTTTCCGATAAACGCATCGACTTTGAAACTTTCTCTCACTTCTCGTATTAGTTTTCCTCTTGCTCTTTGCGCCTGTGAAACAAATAACTCAATTTAACACGTGGGGAACTAAATGCAATAAAAGTCATAGAAGATAAGAAATCAAAGAGTTCGTATGGGATACATACTTGAACATAATCGACAGCTGGCACGACGCGGGCCCGCCTAAGTTCGAGAGGCCATTGGTCTTGAGCTTCGTACTCGTCCTCTAAACCAGAGCGTTGCCACTCGTCAAAGTGGGCCAGCATATCGACATCCATTGTGAAGTTCAAGATTCCTTGAGCAGAATCAACGGTGTAATTCAGCTCAAACGGAATCATATTGACACCTTTCGACTCGAGCTTTCGAACAACCTGCCATTTTTCGGACACTATTGTAGTTACTTCAAGAAAACTACAATAACAAAACTAATGTCTTAGGTTTAAATTAATTACTTACATCCATGTCAGCATCGTCGAGGTACCCCACATTTAGCTTCATTATATCGACTGCAAATGGATCGGAAAACGGGATGTTTCTTGATGAAAGATCGTGTGGATCTTTGCCACGTATTATATCCAGTACGATCGCACAGTCTACTGCATTTCTACAGAAAGGTCCTAATTTATCCTGCGAAATAAGACACAGATTAAGAATTAACATCGAAGGAAAAATAAATATTTAAAAAATTAAAATTTGTTTTTTCTTTACCAAACTCTCGGATAAGCTTAGAACACCCGTTCGGCCGACCGTTCCGAAAGTTGGACGCAATGCGGTCACACCACATCGAGAAGCGGGATATGTGATTGATCCAGCAGTTTCCGAACCAATAGAAAATGGAACCATACCTGCATAATTAAAATTAAAAACATGTGTCAAAATCGTAATTTTAATTTGAAGTAAAATCGGGAAGGGACTGTAAAATTGTAGGACTTTACGTTTCTTGAAAAATTAAATGGCACGCCAAATTTTATATTTCTCAATTATTTCACTTGTTTTGAAGTTCAAATAATTGGGTCTAGTTCGACAAATTGAAACCTAGGCCAATTTTCGATCGAAATTCAAATCGTTAAAATCCCAGTAAAATTAAATTGGGATTTTAAAATTTGTTTAACCCTAGGATTTTTAATTGGGATTTAACTACAATATCCGTTCTTCAAATGAATAAATTCATGCAAAAACAAAAAAAAAAAGGAAAATCGACGAACCAGCTGAGGTGCAGGCAGCTGGTCCAGCCGATGAACCAGTGGAATATTCCTCGATATTCCAAGGATTCCTCGTTCTACCCCCAAACCAAATGTCGTCATACGCTAGTGAACCGGTCACAAGCTTCGCAACGAGAACAGCTCCAGCTGATTTTAACCTGAAAAAAAAATGATTATTTAATATCAATATACCTCCTATTTAATATTGCACATTATTATTATAATCGAATATAAATTACCTCTTATAAACCCAAGCTTCGATATCAAGAACTTGATTTTGAAACGTTTTAGAACCCCACGTTGTTTTGTAATCGGGTACCGCAATTATATCCTTCAAACCGTACGGAATTCCGTGAAGCGGACCTGAAAACGGAAGTCACACTAATTTCAATCATTCTATTTAAAGAAACGTGTTCGGTAATATTCTAGAGAAATATCCGAAGAAAAAGAGAAGTCGTGAACCTAAATATGTGCCTTGTGCGAATAATTCGTCGGCTTGTTTTGCTTGCTTGAATGCTAATTCCTCTGTTATAGTAACAACAGATTCCAGAACTGGACCATATCTACACCAATTCGACCGATGAATTAATACAAGGAAATAATTAAGGGTTTATTGCATTTAGTACCCCCTATGTTTTCTATAATTGCTAAAAGAATCCCCATGATATTTTATTAGCAAAACCCCCCCTACGATTCAATTTCTTTTCGCAAACTGCTCCCTCTAAATTCACTATTTAGGGGGTTGTGTGCTTAAACAAATGCGTTATAAGGGGGTTTTGCAAATAAAATAAAACGTGGAGTTTTTTAGCAATTAGTGAAAACACAGGGGTACTAAATGCAATAAACTCGATAATTAAACACTCGTCGTCGTTTCTTGGAGATACCTTTTCAATCTATTCAAAAAGACTCGAGTGAGCTCCTCGGATGTGATTTGCTTCGATTTAATCAATGCCCCCAATTCAAGAATCTGATCAAAACAAAAAAAAAAAACCGAAAGTCTCGGGATTAGAAGATTCTCGACGAACGAGCAATTTTTCGGTTTATTTTCTCTAAAATCGTTAGGGTTTAACTTACACTCATAAATGCAATATCTTCGTCACTCTTAGGCCTTTTAACACCAGAAATAGAAGGGTAGTTAAATCTTTCAGGGGCATTTTGGGAATCACCATGACCCCATGCAGAATTGAAAACCAAAGATGACGGATTTTCTAACCCTCCATTAACCGAAGCAACTAATTTCCGATTGGACCTAAAAATCGGAACATTGAGCTCTCGTGCACCCTTTTCAATTTCCAACATCTACAGAAGAACATATAATATTGAGCTCCTTCGTAAAAATAAATATTGTCGATTTATATTCAATATACGTATGTACCTTTGCATCAGAAAAGAAGTCGGCATCCAACATTCTGAACCCACTACAAATCGAACCATGGTTGATTTTTTCCAAGCATTTGCTATGGTTCGTAGAATGCACTTCTCTACTGCCCTGGCCCACACACACGAAACATGTGTCAAGAAAGTGTACACCACAAAAGAATCAGACAAAAGATCAAGAAACAATTGATTTTACCGTAACTCTGAAGACACTCTCAGACATCAGCATTTTCGAGAAATTTTTATACACATCGACCCGCTTTAGAGTTTTTAGACTGTACATTTTACTATTAGTGTTAAATCAAGAGCAAATACGAGTGTACTCTCTCTCTCTCCGGGTTCGATAAGCTATTTTTAACTCCAAATTCCGAAGTACGCGGATTGATTTCCCCCCACAAAAAAATGGCTCAATCTCTAATCCGACAAGGGTATCAAGAAACCGATTAACTATTTCTGTTTCAATTCGAACGACTGAAAAACAAAACGAAAAACAAACATTACTTCGACTACATATTCATCATCAATGCTTATTACACTACTTATAATCCGGAAACAATTGGAGCTATGATTAGCTATGTAGATGGAACAACAGGCCACAATCATTACAGTCTCTCTTAGACATTATGTCATACAGATTATACGCAGTATGAAATAATTGATCAATAATTACTGAAAGTAAGAACTGCCCACCCAAAAATAACAGTTCTTTTTTGTTCAAGAACAAACAAACAAACAAACAGTAATATAAACAAGAACCCATACAGTATATACACACATATATACAAAAAGGATGAAAGAAAATACCATAAAGGAAACAGAATTTATATCCGGAGCAAGAACCCAGTTCTGGGAATTCAACTGAGTTAAAGAAGAAGCGGCGCAGTTTAGCATGACGAGCAGTGATGCCTGTACGAGGTATAGATACAAGAAGACACGTGTCGTGCAAAGGGGCACTGTTCTTGGACACATGTCTGCAAACTGCGCTGCCACTTTGAAGCTTTGTTACTTCCGAAAACTGAAGCAGTTTAGAATGCTAAGAAGATTGATTAGATCTAATTTAGCTGCATTTTCTGGGAAAGTGAGACTAATTAACTTAACCGTCGTTTATTTTGAGTATATGGTAATTTGGGGGCCGCCGGCGCCGGTCAACTGGTGAGGTTTATCTCTTTTTTTTTTTCTTTTTTAATTGGGCAAATTAAAGGCCACACCTGATATATGGTCAAATAGCGAAAAAAAATCACTTGTTTTGGTATTTACAGTCAACCCTCATTTAAAATATTTTTAAAATAAAATTTATATAATTCGGTTATTTACCGAACTAAATCGTATATTTAGTTCGATAAACGGTAGGAAATGTTGGGGTACCGAAATTTCGCTTCAGTTTTACCGATTAACATCCCCAAATTTCCTCTAGAGGGGCATATAATACATAGTTGAGGGGTGACTGTAATCATCCAAACAGAAAGGGGGTTTTCGTAATTTGACTATAAGTCGGGTATGGCCGTAATTTGCCCATTTTAATTTGATGAAGTTTTTCGTGTTTCCTAGTTTATTTCAATTTATGGAGAATTATGTTTTTCGCCCCTCGTGTTTGACCCGATTCCATTTTCTGGTCCCCTTGTTCCAAAGTGAACAATTTCACCTTCAAGGTTCAATTTTAAACGTATTTGGTCCCCGACGTCACTTGTCCTTTAATATTTTACTAAAAACACTATTTTGACGCCAAAATTAAAAATTAAAATTGTTTTGGGACTGGAAAGTAATTAGAAATTTAAAGTATTATTTATAATTAATTTTTTTAATATTGTTTTTCTAATGTTGGTTGCTTTGTGAGTAAATACGGTTATTAAGCAACTCATTGTAAATTTTTTTCCTTATACTTTGTAGTTTGTAAGCACGAAATTAGGCTGGAGAGTAGAAGAGAATAACACGTCAATTTTGTTATTGATGCTACTTGTTAGGGGTGTGCACGGGTCGGTACGGCTCGGTTTTTCCAATAAACCAAACACGTACCGATAATATCGGTTTTTCCAATAAACCAAACACGTATCGATAATATCGGTTTTTCATACTTTAAAAATCGAATATGTCGGTTTTTTCGGTTCGGTGTTAATCATTTTTTCGGTTAATAGTTTCTGTATCAATTCGGTTTATTTTCGGTTTCATTTTCGTCTATTTGTTCGAATCGGTTCGGCATAAAACCGATATATTTGGACTTTTATTATATTTATTTGAGAAAATTAACAAATAACAACAAAAAATTAACTAATAAAAAACACGTCACAACCAAAATTAATTAATAGAAAAACATGTCACATGGAGGCGCTCGAAAGATAGAGGTATGCTAGGGTAAGTATTTATACTATATATCAAAAAGATATCATTTTGTATAAATCGGTTCGGTTCGGAAAATCGGTTCGATAATTTTTTTATTCTCCATACACAAACCGATATTTCCTGTTTTTCAAATTCTTTTTACCGTATATGCAGTTTTAAGTTGGGACAGTAAATATCGACTCGGTTTTTTCGGTTTCTCGGTTTATTTGCTCACCCCTAATTGATGCACATTGAAAAAAAAGATAATAATAAATGAGATTGAATTCAGCCAGTATGAATGATTTATTGCGTTTAGATGATATAAAGTGCTATTAATTTTTTCAAAGATTCAAAATGATAAAATTTTACATTTCAAGGGTGCAAAGAGAAATTAACGGTAAACATAAATTATGTTATGTATTAATAAACTCCACTTAAAAATGACGAGGGAAGCTCCACTCATTTCACAACACTCTTCTCTCTCTCTCCTCTCTTATTGATTTTCGGCCTCTGATTTTCAATCGTCTCTCGCTGTTTCAGTAACTGTTCACTGAATCCCCAAAGCTAAGATTCAAGATCAAGGGTTTTTGGGCAATTGAATTTCATCGTCTAAGTGTCAAATCGCCCCCCTCAGAAAAAATCAAAGGTATGCATCGAATCCCGATTTTACACATATATGAGAACTCACATTCCTGTAAAAGTGATTATTATGGTTCAAATGATGCTTCCATTTGCAAAGCGTTTTGATGAAGATTTTAGGGTTTTTTTTTTTTTTAATTCTAATCGAACTGTATTTTGAAACTTTGTTCGAATCTTATGTGGGAGTGGAGAAAAGAATCCGATTCTAGTGTTTTCGTTTATATGAATGTAGATAGGGTTTGCGAATTGGGTTTTTAGAATTCCCTCTCTCAACTGCTCCATTCTCTGGTGAGAGTAGAAATTTCAATACACATTGATTTATATTTTGATGTTAGTAAATTATAGTGTAGAGTAGCAAATTAGGTACATCAATGTCGATTTGGCGTCTTCGATCTGTATTTGATGCCGAAATTTTGGGGCGGGCTGTGATCGTGATCGTTACCAAGTATAAGGAAAATGGAAGAATTAGTTTTTTGTCTTCGTTACTTATAAGTTATAACTAGATAGCTGTAGAATTCATTAGTATTTAGTACAGAGTAAGTGAAGCATCCAATATTGACAAAATCATATCATTCTTTGCTCGGAGTTTTTTTTTGGAATATATATATATATATATATATATATATATATATATATATATATATATATATATATATATATATATATATATATGAATCTCAAGAACTTATATTTTCGCGGGTTTTTTTTTTTTTTTTTGGTAACTATCTATTCGTGTTAGTTCCCATAGCATGATCTTGATTTCCAGTTTATACATCGAATGCTAAATCTAATCCCCTCTTTATCTTCTTTCTCGGTTGCGTGAAGGGTTCGCTCCATACTTTGAAGAAATCACTTCTTTCTCGTAAAAGCCACCATGCTAAAAATCCCGGACCATCAGGTAGCAGGTCACAAAGCCGACGGAGGAAAACTCGGACCCCTAGTCGATGACTCGGGCCGTTTCTACAAGCCTCTACAAGGTGACGAACGTGGCAAAAACGAGGCCGCTTTCTACACATCTTTCTCTTCAAACGCAAAAATACCCGACCACATAACAAGATTCTTCCCCAAGTTTTACGATACTCAGCTAATCGAAGCATCCGATGGATCAGGCATGCAACCTCATCTAGTTCTACAAGATCTGACCTTCGATCGAACCAATCCATCGGTTATGGATGTCAAGATCGGTTCAAGAACGTGGGCCCCACAAGCTACAGAGGAGTATGTACAAAAGTGTTTGAAGAAAGACAGGGAAACTTCGAGCCTTCCATTAGGGTTTCGGCTATGTGGTTTGCAAATATATGGAGACGAAGAAACGAAGTTTTGGAAACCAGAGAGTAGAGCATGGGTTCAGTCCCTTTCGGCCGATGAAGTCCGGTTACTTCTGAAAAAGTTTGTTTCTTCAAACACGTCGGATTCGAAACCGGATTGTGCTTTTGCTTCGACTGTTTATGGTGGGTCCACTGGCATTTTGTCACAGCTGCTTGAGTTGAAGGCTTGGTTTGAGGATCAGACTATGTATCATTTCTACGCTTGTTCGATTCTTTTTATGTTTGAGAAGCAGCTTGCTTTGAAGGGAAAGAGTCCACGCCCGGAAATCAAGATTGTTGACTTTGCGCATGTTGTTGAAGGGAAGGGTATTATTGACCATAATTTCTTGGGTGGGCTTTGCTCGTTGATAAAGTTCGTATCTGAGATTCTTACCACTCCGGAAGATTGTGCTAATGATGGTTCGTTGGAGGATTCCGTTCAGAGAAACCACGTTTATTCTGGAAATAGTACGGTTTGAATTTTACTTGCTTAAAATAGATACTCGCGCTTTGCTCTGCTCTGCGTGTTCGTTTATTTCGATGTGGAATTTCGTTGATTGTTGGTCAGCATTATTTTGAGAGGCGCCCGCGTGAACATTTATAGTAAATAAGCACCCGCACCCTCAGATTTTATGATGCTTTTTTTTTCTCTATGAACATTTTCAATTAAAGAATTATAGAGACACTTTGTGTTTCAACCGTAATCTCAAGCAGTGTTTCTGCTAAATGAATGTGTAAGTTCTTATTGTGTTATTTAAAATTATTTCTAATAATTATTATACATTACTTCATCATTAGTTTATCAAAGTAGTTACAAAATCAAAATTCTAATAAAATATTTATTATTTAACTATTAGATAAAATTTGCTTATTTTCCAAATAATAATTGCAATAGAATATTCTAAATAAACATTGTATAAGAATTTTGATTTTGTAACTACGTTGATAAACTAATGATAGAAAAAGGTCTTCTCTATAAATATGGTTTTTTTTATTTTTTTGGGTAAATTACAACCATCCCTGAGGTATGATCAAATTACGAAAAGCCCCCCCTTGTTTGGGTAATTACATTCACAACCATCAACTATAAATTTTCTTACACGTCCACCCTTGAGGTTTCAAATTTAGTGGAATCTTCGAGATTATATGGAATATTATCACTTTTGTACCCGTTTTATCCCATTCGAACTCCACAGTTTGAAGTAAGATGATCATAATATGTGTTTTTTGGCTTGTATATATCTGATTGGGGTGCATCAAGAAACTGTATTTTTACACAAAATGAGTACAAACTAGAGCAAATTCCACGAAATCTAGATGATTATGTTGAATTTGGCACCATAAGGGTGGAGGTGTAAGAAAATATCCCAATTGAGGGGTAGATGTAATTATCCAAACAAGAGGGGTTTTTTTGTAAATTGACCATACCTTAGGGGTTGGTTGTAATTTACCCTTTTTTTTAAACAACTTATGAGCTACACAACATTTATTTTTTTAATTATTTAAATTATATTAAGAAATTATTAATCAAATAGTTTTTAAGAGCTTCTAAGCTATTAAATATCTTCCAAGATATTTTGAAGGATTTTAAAGTTAATCAAACACACTCATAATTTGTTTTTGTTTGTTTTATACCAAGTTAAATAATATTGAATCGTAAAGTGACCATTTTTTTCAAAGCTCGCTTAGGGCCCTTAAATTGCAGGACCGGCACTGGCCCCTTGAAAATACTACATTGCCGTAAAAGTCTGATCCCGATAGTATTTTTTGTCGAAATTAGGAATTTGAAAGGATATTTGTCAGTGAAGGGTGTAAGTGTCATTTTACTCTATACACAACCAAATAGTTAAAGTAGAAGTGCAATTAATTAATTGTTTTCTTATGATAAAAGGGTCATCATCTTTTTCTTTTTTTCCCCAAACTTGTGATAGATCTTTAGGTCAATTAGTTGAAATCTGCCAGATTTGCTAGGGAAAATATGACCCTATATTTTGATATATTGCATTATCTAGGTTTTGGGTAAAGAATATAAATATAGATTTATAGTTTGGTCCATGGAGAAAAAAAGAAAGTACTCATTTAAGTAGCCACTAAGGCTAGAGAAGATTATTAAATATTGAAAAATGATGCATTTTTAAGGTAAATTATATCTACACCCCTAAGATATGCTAAAATAACTTTAAGACCCCTGTAGTATCGGTAGTTACAATCATCCCCATAGAAAAACATTGTTCGAAACTCAAACGGGATAATGCATTGGATACGTTATTCTGATAGAGTTCTAACAGACTATTAGTTTCCGAAAGTGGTGGAGACAACATAGATCTAGGGGGTAACATGGGTCCGTCAACATTTCTTAAATTGCCCCCTAGTTCTATGTTGTCTCCACCACTTGCTGAAACTAATAGTCCGTTAGAACTCTATCGGAATCACGTATCCATTGCATTATCCCGTTTGAGTTTCTAACAATGTTTCAGAAGGGTAATTGTAATTACCAATACCACATGGATCTTGAAGATATTTTAGCATACCTCGAAAGTGTAGGTGTAATTTACCTTTTTCTTTTATCATTAACAAGAGAATATGCAGTGATTCGAAGTGTACTAGTAAACTAAACTCTCGTGCAATATCTACTAAATTGTAAAAGAGATATAAAATATATTAGACTAACCATACGGGATTAAGTCGATTTAAAAAGTGCCGACTAGTGTGTTCAAATTCGAGTTAAATATCACTAGGCTACTTTGATGAGGATAGTAAAAATATATAATTAACTAGTGTAGGTAGGGCTCGGCAAAAATTACCGAATACCGATTACCACGGTATACCTACCAACAATTACCGAATAAATACCGAACTATCGGTTACCACTACATTTGGTACGGTATCGGTACCGTACCATTATCTTACGGTACGGTAGCGGTATTGTATCTTCAAAACCATGGTAATACCGTACCGTACCGTAACTTTGTATTTTAAAAATTAGTTAATATATTTTACCCTTTATATTGTAAATATTAAAAATATAGTCAACAAGTATTATAAAATAAAAATAAAAAACAAGAATAAACATATGATACATATTATATATATTATATATATACATAATTCTATTTTTTTTATTATTTCCATATATTTATTCAAACTCTATATTTAATTTGGTTCTCGTTAAAGTTTTTTATTTCACGTACTTCTTTAGTTTCAAAGTCCAACTAATCTCTTATTGGTGGAATATTTTTTGCCATAATTTTCTTCTCCCTTTCCCCCCCCCCCCCCCCCTAAGTTCTCACCCTTTTGTTTCATTTGCATTATTACAACATAATTTTTTTTATTTATCTTACTTAAACCATGAAACTTTTTGCTCATTAGTTTCTACAATTTTTCTATACATATCTTAGTAATCATTAGTTAATTGAAGCAACATACGCTATTACGGTCGTATAATGTATATTCATGTAAATTGTTTGATTACCATATTCATTTGCTTAATTTGTTGTATTTATGCATTTAATTAGTATTCATCTTAATTATTGTATCATCCGAGTTCATCAACAAAATGACGTACGGTAGATTACCACGTACCGATCATACCGTACCGAAACTAACGGTATACCGAATAACGGTATACCGCAATTGTTGGTACGGTAACGGTATAGAATTTTTCAATACCGAAAGATACGGTAGGTACACGGTATTGAACAAAATGTTCGGTAACCGTACCGAAACCACCCCTAAGTGTAGGGGTCAAAAGTAAATGATGAGGATAATAAATATATATATAATTAGTGTAGGGGTCAAAAGTAATTGATGAAGATAATGAAAAGCCACAATACTCTCATTAATTATTGCAAACATACTAAGTAGGTGACAAATAACATATACAATTAGTGTAGGGGTCCAACCGTAAATATGATATTAGTGGGTTGGTGGAATTTATTTTACATCTTCCACCAACCACTATAATACTAATCTATAATATCTATACTAAAATAATAAATAAAAAACTAATCAAATCTTGCTGACGTAAGCATGATGCTTGATGAGATCACTCCTTGAAAACTATCTATATACTTCTTCAAAATTAAATAATAATAAAAAAAAAAAGTGGAATTTTATGAAATTTGCTTCCCCTAGTGGCGGTGGCGCGGCGGCGGCAGCGGTGGTGGTGGTGGTGGTGGTGGTGGTCTCAATCTGTACATTCAAAAAGATGATTGTGATTTTGAAAAGGTCAAAAGTTTTCTTTGTGGAATTCAAATTTGGTATTTGTTTTGTGGGAAAAATCAGATGCCAGCTGTCTTAGCTCCTTCACTGGTGGTGGGGCCCCACAATAAAATACTCCTGCAATATCACCAAATAATTGTGGTCCAAAAATTAATCTTTTATATATCACAAAAATAAAATTACTTCATAATTTATAAATTTATATATATATGTATGAGAAATTAAATTCCATCAAGCATAAATGTATGAGAATAAGTGACAAAAGGAAAAAGTTGTGAATTCGAAATTTCGTAGAAAGGACTTACCGACTCTCGAGTTAGGATGATTGAGCGCGATGCGTTTGTAGACGGTACGCCAATTGGGCTTCGCAAAGTGCGACTTAACCCTAGTTCCCGACACAACATCGACTCCATTCTTGGCATGGTTAAGCGATTGAAGCATAGTGATTAGAGCCGAACGAGCATCTCCCTCTTCGTAAACGCTCGTGCAATAGTTGTGCATTTCGATGACTCCCTTGTAATCCATTTCCGCAACCTCGTTCATCACGCCCTTGAACCAATCGAACGAGCCTTGTTCCCTCGTCACCCAATAGAAGTATGCCCTACTCGTCTTGAAGTTGTTGTGCCTACCGCTCTGTCCAACGGGCTTTTTCTTGGGCATTGGTGTTAACGGGCTTGCGTTCGAGGGTAGGGAGGTAATTTCACCGTTTTCGAGTGAGTTCTCTTCTTCGTCGATTGCTTTCATGTTGTTTACGATGTCCTTAACGACGCTTATCATAGGTGTGGCTCCGATTCCGAGCCCTACTAATAGGACCACGTCGTAGTCTTTGTAGTCTTGCGTGGGTGCTCCGTATGGACCGTCGATTAAGACTTTCGGGAAGCTGTTTTTTTTAATCATTAATTAGTACACGTAAAGTCGTAAACATCATTATTAGATATGATTAAGACAATTAAAATCATATAGGAAAAGAATTAGTTTTGAAAATGGATATTTTCGGATTGAAATACGTCGGAATTAGGGAATTTTGTTTCGAGTTCCACCCATGATATAAAATACCCAATAATATAATTTTTCGAAAAGTAGATTATGAAGCAATATAGAATTTTGATTTGATCCCCGAAAAAAAAAAGTTAGATAAAAAAAAATCATAATTTTGAAATCAAAGTCAAAAATCTCAGATCGAAATCGGTAGAATACGAAAATTCCAATCCGACTTTCGCCCCTAGTGATTATTGTCAAAGACTTCAAATACAAAATGATTTTCGACACATGACTTTTCAAAAATAGTGTTCTTGTTATTTTCTTGCAACTTGCATTGGAGCACTAAGCCACTATAACTTCAATTATGGATCTATGGATGTGAATCATCTTTAAATAATTCAACTTTTTTTTTCTTTTAATTAATTAATTTCTTCCCTTTATACTTTTTCAAGAAAGTGATCAAATGTCATATCCTAGTACAAGCACATGATTAATTAAATTTGAAATAATTAATCTAAAAAGTTGAAAATATTCTAATAATCACTTACTTGGGATTATTTTCTCCTTGCAAAAAATCTGCTCGAAGGAGCCCGCTTTTGCCGGTAGGTGGTGGCTGACAAACCTAGAAAAGTAATAAAGCAAAAAATTAGTAAAAATCGCACATGTAACGGAAACTACGAATTCGAAATTGAGCATATACTTCCATGAACATATTGTCTGATATTCTCACATGGTAAAAAAAAATAAAAAAAATAAAAAACTTAATATGATATAAATAATTGGTGAATAAATTAAATAAATTTACCTCTGAGAAAACAGATTTAAGTTGTCTGGTCCAATCACCAAGAGTTCTAATGTGTACACTGACATAATCATCCATAGGTGCTGAAGTAATGGAAAATGGATGCCTGTAATAATAAAATGGACCACTTGTAATCAATAATAATAATCTTGCAATTTTTTATTTTTATTTTAATTCTTATAGTATTTAATTATGAAAATATTTTACGGTTACACCTACCATTCGAACGGAGAAACAGCTGCGCAGTTGACGAAAATATACTGCCCGCTTTTATATTTGAATCCTTGCGGCTTCGACATGTGCAGCGTTAGCACATTTCCTGGATAAACCGCCACCTTCGGAAAAAAAAACATAAATATGATGTCATAATTATTTACATATACACGATGAAATATTAATGCTCGTATTTCGGGATTCTACCTTTAAGATCTTGACAGCTTTGATGCTCGATCGGAATGCCCTAATCAATCGTTCTCCGGCGTAAAGTATGACAGGAACAGCTAAATACATCCATGTCTGAAAATATTCATGCACAAGTATTATTATTGAACAAAATATACTAAATTAGGACAAGAACCAAAAAAAACGAGAACAAGAACTAACCGTTTTATTGTACCATTTGTGGGTCAAGTAAATCTTGATACCGTGAATAACGAGGAGAGTGTAAACAATGACGAATAAATGGTGCGAATACCAAAACGCGTTGAACCCGGTGAGTTTGTCCAAGGGTTTCGGTAGGTTGACTCGGTTCCTTCTAAACCAAGGGGAGGCGAGTGTGAACGCAATTGCCATTAGGACAACCATTATAATGCCGGTCACACCGGCCCAACCCTTAATGAACCACCAATAGCTCGGTGGTTGGTCGTCGCCGAAGAATGGCTCCATTAGCTCGTACTTCTCTTCGCTCGCATTTAATATTCGAGGGAAATCGCACGCCAAATGGCTAATCCCGTGTATTCCCACCGCCAACGCAATTGCCACCGCAATCACCTATTAGAAAAAATATCGGAAAATGATAAGTGTTCCAATACAAGAACTAAGGCTCCGTTTGGATCAACGAAAATCAATTCGGATCACCATTTTAAAATTCTCTACTTTACCATTTTCATTTTTCGTCGTTTCGAAAACTCCCACAAACCAAAACAAACAAGACCCCAAGTAAAAGACAAAAGGGGAAAAAAAGAGTCGAGACATACTTTGTGGAAATTAAGGTTGTCGTCGAACGGAACGGCGACACCAAGCCTGGTCTTGTTCCTAAGCCAGGTGATCGTGTTCCGACAAACGGGCAGCAAAATAATTGCCATGTTCAGCTTCAGAGTTTCGGCGGCGCCCTTAGCCATGCACACACAATGGCCCATAACCACGAAAGCCACTCGATTCTTGTACTGAATGTACTTGTAAGTAAAAAGACCAGCCATCACACCGATCCATAACGCCATTACCCAAACCCTCTGCCAGTTGTCCTGCACAAAGTAATTGAAATCTCTGTACTTTCGTTGTACGATGTTTGCTTGAGTAGGCTTCAGCTTTTCGCTCAGCATTTTGCTTAGGTTTCGGCTCTCGCCACCTACTCTTATCGATTGGCTCGGCCCTTGTAGTAACAGCATCTCCAAATTCTCTATCTGTTTTTTCGAAGAAAAAAAAAATATTATTACTATTAGTGTCTGTCGAATATTTGAAAAAATCTTGTAGTTTTTTAATTAATTACCATAATGTAACCGAGTTCGTTCGGGTCTAGTTCCTCCATGATTAACCTCGCGTACTCGTCTGCTTGCTTCTGAATATTGGACAGCTTGTTTGCTGAAGCACTTAATGTTATAATCTGCAAAAAAAAAAAAAAACCTATAAAAATCCGTTCTTTAATCTGTACAATTGCATGATCTTGTTCCATGAATTACGCATAATCACACACACACACACACTTGTGCTTCGTGGGCAGTTATTTAATCAAATCTACGGTCCAAATCCACGCGATATAAATAACCAGATAATTTTTCAGACAAGGAAAAAGTCAATCTTTAAGCTCCATACATCGATAGAAAATTGTTTAATAAAACTTCAATTTGGAAATTATATATATATATATATATATATATATATATATATATATATATATATGGCACCATACCTCTCTGACTTCCTCCTCCGTGATTCTGCCATCGGCATCTTTATCAACCCTGCACCGACACAAGAATCATCAAAACGACGTCGTATGCAGTTATAAATGTTTAATCAAGATTAGTGATTGATTGGTTCTTCTTACATGTCGAAGAATGTTTGAAGCCGACAATCGAAGCTTTGATCGGAGATTTGGTCCCAGAACTCCTTCAGATGGGCTTTGGTGATGGAGCCGCCGGAGATGTTCCTCCGCCGCGCGAGGGCGTCGAAGAGCTCGCCGGCGAACTCCTTGGACTCCTTGTTCATGCCAATGCACTCGCCGAAGAGGGAGCGTGGGAGGAGGCCGTTGGTGGCGGCGGTGAGGTCGTCGAACCGCTTCTCAACCCCAGCCCAGGCGGCGCCGCCGTCCGTCTTGCTGATGAACTTCAGCCCCTTGAGCGCGTGGGCCGCCGCGGACTTGGTCCGGTCGAATCTACCCGGCGGGTGGGGGCGGCGCGTGAGGGAGGCGAGGCGCTTGAGCTCCTGCGACACCTGCTTAATCCTTGACGAAGCATTTCTGACGACGGAGGATCCGAAGGAGGACTTCTTCTCGAGGCCCCTGGCCAGCAACGCCAGCTCCGGGTCCTCCACCTCGCCGCCGCCGGCGGTCTTGACGCTGTGCACCGCGACGGAGTCCTCCCTCACGTCGAGGGTGATCTCCACGTAGTCGTCGGCGTCGGCGGAGGAGTTTCTGTTCGAGCTCTCCGGGATGTTGAACCGGGCGCTCTTCTTTCCGGGCCGCTTGTTCAGCGGGCCGCTGTACGAGGTTCTGTCGCCGACCACCTCCGAGTCGGAGTTGTGGTTGTCCGAATTCTGCATTTTAGACTGTGTATACAAAAACAGTATATATATATATATACACACACACACACACTTATATCTTCACCCAAACACCAAGAATTAAAAGAAAAAAATCAAGAAAGAAAAATGAAATTATATTTCTGACAAAAGTTCAAATCTGCTTCTGCAACTTATACATAGCTGCTGATATAAAAAAAAATTGGGTTTCTCTCTCTTCTTTCTCTCTCTACTCTTCTTTCTCTCTCCTATTTTATTGTTGTTACAAAGTCTTTAGTGTAAGAAAATTGAGGGGGATAGAAGTTTATATATAAGAAAAATATAATATATATATATATATATATATTGTGTGGATATATATATATTGTATAGTTGTGTGAAGGGGTGAGCTGGTTTGACCAAGCAGTTTTGATTGTGTCTTGTTTGCTGCTGCTGCAAGATTTGTGCATGTAATCAATATTATTATTCACTTATTCATATTATTCTAACCTCTTCCTTTTGTTTTTATTTGACCATTTTTTTATATAATAGGTCCAAACTTTGATTGATCTGCATCAAGCTCGTTTGGTTGGTAAGATAAGAATATCGAATTTTTTATGATGTTCAGCGAAAAAACTACCTGAAAGATAAAATAACATGTGATAACATATATAATATTTGCGCGTCGACCCATTAAGTTATTGGGAATATCAAATAAAAGTCCAATTACGTAGTTAATTATGACTGAAGTTCTCAACCAAACGAGGCTTAAGTAGACACGAAAGTAAATTGGTATTGCATTGTACACACATGTGAATGCTGAGTTCCATTATTTTAAAAAAAATCTACCCTAACAGATTTTAAATCTAAAATATGTACATTTAAGTAATCGCCATATTATTGGCAATATTGTTAATTATATATTTACATTTATGTATAATTAATAATGTTCTGGGAATTTGTATTTACTTGTGTGTATTTGACTATTTTCAGTAATCACTAATTAATACTGGGAACTGCGAAGAAATGCCTTAGAAACTTCTAACAACCTGCTCAAGTGTCTTAAACAGCTTGCTTAATGTGAAATGTTTTATTAGTACTAATTAACACGGTAAAATAACTCAATTAATTAAGTTTTTCTTTTTACTATTAGTAATTACGGTTAATTATGGGCACCCTAATGTAAGATTAAATAACTTACAACCCCATGTAGTGTTGATAATTACAAATACATCTTGAGTTATTTCTTCATCTTACAATAACACCCCTACGGAGTTCTGCATAACTGAATCTTAAAGATTCCATGGAATATTCATTATGAATTTTCAAATCTACCCCAGAGGCACCAGTAATTTATCCATAGTTTTTCTGTTTAATAAAAGGGTAGTTTAGACAATTCATTCATTCCGTTCTAGTTTATAACAGACTATTAGTTTTAAAGGTAATTTACCGTAGTAATTATTTTCTTTTAGTGCAGCACAACCAATAATTGGTTGGATTTGTTGTGTTATTTTTATGTTGTAATAAACAACACATGGCCTATTTAGGTAAAAATGTGTTAGTGTGTGGACAAAAAGATTGTCACAAAAACAAGTGTACTGATAAAAAACGCGTGGTCTATAATATATGCGCCGATTTGGTCTGAATTTTATTATTGATTGGTTAAATATATATGCATGTGAATGGACTATTTTTAGTCCATAGCTAATTAATACTCCCTCTGTCCCATATTATATGTCTTTTTAGAGAGTTTTTTTTGTCCCAAATTATTTGTCATTTTAGATTTTCAATGCATCATTAATTGCACTATTTTCAATTTTACCCTTTATCACTCCTAACTAGTTAGTTGTAAAACAATTAATGTCAAGGATATATTAGTATTTTCCTATGTTTTTTACTATAATCTATACACATTTATTGATTTTCTTAATATGTGTGCAACAACCCAAAACGTCACTTAAATTGGGACGGAGGGAGTAGTTGTTAGCCAGATACTCCCTCCGTCTTAATTTAAATGACGTTTTGGGTTGTTGCACACATATTAAGAAAATCAATAAATGCGTACAGATTATAGTGAAAAGCATAAGAAAATACGATTATATCCTTGACATTAATTATTTTACAACTAACTAATTAGGGGTGATAAAGGGTAAAATTGAAAATAATACAATTAATGATGCATTGAAAATCTAACATGACAAATAATTTGGGACAAAAAAAACTCTCTAAAAAACATATAATATGGGACAGAGGAAGTATATATGATAAATTATGTCCACCCCTTAGGTAATATCTAATTACGAAAGAAACCCTCATGTTTGGAAAATTACCACCACCTCCCTTAACTATGAATT
Source organism: Erythranthe guttata (assembly GCF_056151865.1). Lineage (NCBI taxonomy): Eukaryota > Viridiplantae > Streptophyta > Magnoliopsida > Lamiales > Phrymaceae > Erythranthe > Erythranthe guttata. The sequence continues at coordinate 13,955,035 of NC_142541.1, read as the reverse complement.
TTGGTACATATACACCCTTATGGTGTCAAATTTCGGGGAGTCTTAAAAAATATGTGGAATATTCTCCAGTATGTACCCGTTTTAAACTCATTCGAGCTCCACATTTTGAATCAAGATGATTATAAGATATGTCTCTTGGCTTGTAGATATCAGATTGTGGTGCATCAAAAACTGCATTTTTTCACAAAACGAGTACAAACTAAAGAACATTTCACGTAATCTAGAATGGTAAATTACAATTTTACCCTCTATTTTTCGTATTTCAATTGAGTTCTATTCGTTCTTTACTAGACCAATTATTTTTGGTCCCTCTTCACTTTTAAGTTTTTGTGTCAAGGGATCAATTGTATTTTAATTGAACAATTTTGATTTTTGCAAGGTTTTAATTGAATACCTAGATAATGGTGGGCTTACGATGTTAAAAAAGTAAAATGTTGAGTGGGACTGTCACTCAGCTGCCTAACTCAGTGGCTTCACTAATCATTTTATCCACAATGTTAATAATTAAATAAATTATCGTAATTATTTAATTTCCACTCAGATCTAAATAATGAGCTGACTCGGCTCGTGAGCTAGCTAGGTGAGCCGACTTGAGCTCGACTCGAGTTTTCGAGTTTGAACTCTGTGAAGAGTCGAGCCCGAGCTTATTCTTAATTATTCTTAAGTCCATGAGATTGCTCGCAAGTTTTTTTTATTATTTTTTTTTATTATTTTTTTTTATTATTTTTTTATTTTATTTTTGTTATAAATAAAATTAATAACAAGTTGTTATAAATAATCAAAAGATAAATTGCAGTTGATCATTACCATTTTGTAATTTTTTTATTACAATTTATAATAATAAAAAAATACATAAAATGGGCTCAGACTCGAACTCAAATTCAAAATATAAAACACGAAGCGGTGAAGCTCGACCTCACTAAAACAGCCAAACTCGAGCTCGGCTCGTTTACTAACCCCTATTAAAGTTTAGCTAATCAACATCTGCTAAAGTTAATTGTGATGTATGCAAAAGCTTTTGAGAAAGATATACGCGACATTTATGTCAATACAAAAAAGAACAAAAACGTGTCCACTATCAAATGATTAATTAAGTTAATCCATTAGATTAGCAAAATTAGTAGTTTAATTTGATTCTTTGACTAATGATTAAGATTTTTATTTTCAAATACTGGATTTCCCACGTTAATTTTAATCATGAAATGTGGTTTTGTAAGTCATTCGTTTAGATTACTATGAAGATATCGTCTGGAAAAAAAAATTTATTGCCATGTCGATTTTATACAAGTCATTTCAATTTTTTATTTCAATTACTGTTTTATTCAAAAAAAAGTCTAATTTTGCTGCTCAATTCTTTTATTTTTAATTATTACAAGAGAATATGTTGTTACTCTAAGTAAGTTGATAAACTCCGTCCTCGTACAACATCTCGAAATTGTACGAAAAATGCAAATCACACTATTTTTAGACGCATGTGTCCCAATCTCGTATTCATTTACAGAACATATATATTTTATTAAAAATATTTTTATTATTACAATATATCATGCACTTGAATATATTGAGTATGATTGGTTGAAATATAATTGTCATTTGATTAATTGTTTAAAATAGTTCATCATCTAGGTGCATATTAACAACTAATAATTCACATAATGTTTATCTAACAATATAATAATTATTCTTTCAACCATTATTTGATTTTTAGTATACATAATTATCATCCAATAATTAGTATTTTGTACTGTTATTATATGCACATCAAATGAGGTACATTTTAAAATAACTTTAAATTAATATTGCAATAACTTAATGAATATAAAATTTCTTGTTATAATTTAGTGACTACCAAAAGATCATCACTAATTTTTTTTTGCTAATTTGTAGCGAGTTTTGATTAATGAAAACACGCTTTCTTAATCATTTAATTAATATTAATATAGTCTTACACTAGCAAATTTGTGCTAAATTAACAAGCACTTGATTTTAATTAACAATTATTATGATTATTAGATTACTTTGTAGAAGCAGCTGTATGTATACATGACAGTGACACACAATTGAGACGAATAATAGGTAGTTATGAATGAGATGTGAAAACACAAGTTTTCTTAATCAAATAATTGTAAATTGCAATTGAATAATGGATACTACCTTCAATTAAAAATTAAGTTTATTTCACTCTAATATATACCAACCAAAAGATGCCGTTTTTCTAGGTATTATAGATATGTTTGGTACAAAGAATATAAATATTTTAAGGATGTTAAAAAACAATGTTATTTGTAAATCTTAAAATAAATAATTTGCGATCGTATTCGAATTTACATGAGGTCCAACAAGGAGATTGTCAGCTTGTTTTACCACGTGCGACAAATTTCTTCGAGTTATATATTATAATACACAGGTATAGATTCATATATATACTTTACATACATTCACATACGTCTCTATGTGTAATTGTGAGCAGATTTCTTTAGACCCGAAAAATTCTAAAATCAAGTAGAAATTTTCACCAAATGTGACGTAAAAAAACCATAATCACCGACAAAATACATAAAATATTATGTTTTTGCACGATTTCGATAGGATAGTTTGAAATTAATTGTGAAACTATTTCATTAAAAAAAAAATCATCAAGTTCAAAATAAAGTTAGATTGAATTAGAATTAGTGATGGTGGTAGGTGAATTTCCACCAAGTTTCTAGATTATTAATCAATTAAAAAAGCCAAAATCAAATTTAGTAAGACGTTCAAAGGCATGAATGACGGATTGACGTTGACTTTGATTATTAATGTGTTAAATAATTATCTAATTTGGATGATTTTTTGTTTTTTAAAACTATAGAACCCAGAAAATCGAACTGCAAAATGTCGATATTTTGTATGGTTAGTCGACATTTGATGATCAATTTTATGGGTAAATTATTGACATGTCGATTTTTCTCTAATTTTTTCGACATTATTGTCGATGTTTAATTGTGTTTTTTTTTTTCTTTTGGCAATATAATCGACACGTACATGTCGACTTTTGCAACAAAAATCGACATACACATGTCAATTCTGGTTCTCGCGGAATTTCTTTTAAACGAACAAAAATGGTCACCTAGCTAAAACACACACACATCAATACATACTCCCATGAGTTATTCTACCGTAAAATCTCTCAATTTGAATAAGGGCATTATAGTAATTTTATATTGATAATTCTAATTTGATCTTGCCTTTAATTGAATTAGTATTTCAAAGGTCTTATTACTATTGTTGCTATAAAACTACTACTAATCTATTATTATTATTATTACTATTATTATTATTATTATTATTATTATTATTATTATTATTATTATTATTGTTGTTGTAGTAGTAAAAAGTCAACATTGACTAAGTAATGATTTACCTTTTCTTTTTTTTAGTCCTTTCGTGGTCTAAGGTTTTACAAGTATTGTGCGATTATTTGGGAATTGTATGAAAGGATTGACTAATCAACACATGATAAAGTATATTAAATATTTCTTGACTTTGACTTTTCTTGTTTTGTATACATACATGTATTTGTATGTACGTATTTAGGGAGGCAGAAAGTAGAAATTGGTGGCTAGTCAACCCAACGCGTGTAGGAAAAGTAAAATAGATCTATTGTGGGTAGGTCTTTTTGCCAATTCTCGACGTCAATTTTAGTCATGTACAGTAAAATCTCGATAAATTAATACCTGATAAATTAATAATGTATTTGAAAATATTTTTCTCGGTCTTAACTTGGGAACAATGTGATAAATTTATAAGATAATACACACTTTGAAAAATTTAAGAAGCCTCATATAATATATAGATTAATAGTGCATAAAAATATTTTATAGATCTACGAAAGCTTGACAAAATATGTTTTCATTGCCGTTGTTTCTTGTTGAAGTTCACATTACTGTCAATAACGTCTCATTTCTAATATAGTTTTCTCATAATTCAACAAAAAAGTTGTTCAATATCATTGCTGCTTTAAGAGCTTTCGTTCGAGAAACGAACTCTAAAGTACTTTGAACTAATGATACAATAAATGATATATATGTAAACACATTTAAAAAATATATTTTTTTTGAAAATATAATAAAAATAATTTTATAAATTAATAAGTTATTAATAAATGTAAATTAATAATTATTATTTATCGATGAGTTAATATTTCGCTAAATTAATAGGATTTTAATAGTGCCTAACTATATTAATTTACAGAGATTTAACTGCACCTGCATATCACGTGTGTGTGTGTGTGTGTGTGTATATATATATATATATATATATATTGGTTTGGCTTTTGAGGAGTTTTAAGGTTGGGATTTATTTTTATGGTGTCGGAGGGTTTCTTAGTTTCTTTTTTTTATTGTTAAAAAATTAATTATAAGTAGTATATTTTAAATTTTAAATTATTTTCCAACCCTAAAAAAATTTCAATTTCAATTTTGGCACAAAAAATATAGTTTTAAGTTACTTGTTAACGGGCATGTAACGGCCGGGACCAAATGTGTTTAAAATTGAACTTTGTAGACCTCGGAACAATGGGGACCAAAAGTGGGATTAGGCCAAACATCAGGGACCAAAAGTGTAATTCTCCCTCGAAAATGTCATCTTTATTTTTTTAATTAAGTTATTAATTATAAAAGATACTACACTAAGTTCGGCCCATTTAATATTTTCCGAAGGCCCAAACCAGAATTAAATTGAACAGCCCGATAGCCCATATATATAAAAATATATGAACTTGGAGGGAAAATTTCAATCTTTGCATATGGAGGAGTAATTCATAAATCTCCCTTCCTCCTTTGTTTTCATTCAATTCATTCATCGATTTTTGCAAAAAATTTCTACGTTGTTCTCCATTCATGAAGTTATTGCGTTTCAATTCTTCGTTCGTATTAATTACACTGAATTGTTTGTAATATGACCGATTCTTCAGATTCTTCTTTTTCTTTCCAGAACAATTTACAGCCGGAATTCAAATTTCCGGCACCGCCGCAGAGCAAACCCAGGAGAAACACTGTTAAGGAAGCAATTTTGCATATCAAGACGCTCGGCCGCCCCTTAATTTCAAGTTGTAACGGTCAAATTCTCGAATCCCTAATTTTGAAACCCTATAAACCCTATACCATCGGCCGCAAATTGAAGGCGTGCCATTTTATTTTTACTGACCGTAGAGTAAGCAGGAGGCATTGCCAATTGTTTTTCGATTCGTTAGAGAATAAGATTTATTTTTCGGATGGGTTGTTACTCGGTTATAGTGGATGTAATGATCCTATTTCTAGTTCTAGGGATTTGGTTTCGACGAATGGGGCTTTTGTTAATGGGGTTAGGATTAGTGGAGTTGTTGAGTTACGAGTTGGTGATGTGGTTTCGCTCTTTTGCGTCGGTGAAGAAGCTTGTGGGTCGGGGGCTAGCATCGGTTTTGTGGTGGAAAAAGCTGTTTTTGTGGAGGAGGTTGATAATAGAAGTTTGATTCGATTTAATTCGTGTGCTGTACATCGAGAACGGAATAGTTCTGTATTTAAATGTCGCAGAGTATTAGATAATACGAGTGTGCTTGTGAGTTGGTGTAGAGATATAATATGTAACGACGACCCTATATCGTATATACAGAAGGGTATTGTTCTCAACAGGAAAAATGGGATTGACCTTTCTTTGAGAAACGGACTTAAGAAGTGTTGCGGGTTGTTTTCGGATAATGGCTTTGAATTTTGTTCCAATACCGAGCTTCAAATTGGATGTCGTAACCGTAAAAGGGTGTACTCGAGGGAGGTTGAAGCTGTTGAAAAATGTGACGGCAAATCCCTGAAAGAGATTATAGCGGTCTCTGAGGAGAACGCCGAACGTTCTAACATTGTCGATGCTGCTAATGCTGACACGGAAAGGCAAATGAAAATTGATGTTGTTGATATTCCACACGATGCAGTTGCGAGTGGTGATTCTACTGGTTTGTCTGTGGGAAGGCGGGATTCTTTTCCATGTAGAGAGTTCTTGGACGACAAGAACTGTGGTGGTTGTATGCCACCTGGAAAGAAATTTTATTTGAATCGTCTTCCTTTCAGGGGTCAAGACACAGATGAGACGAACAATGTTGTTTCACTGCCGGAGCTTTTTCACCCCATCGAGAACCTCAAGCGGGTATTTATTGCAACATTTACTAGCGATATATTATGGTAAGCACAAATAGAAAGCCATTAGGTTTTGTTGTGCACTTTTGTCTCATTCTGCAATATTCTCGAGCTCGTTTTACTTTTGAGAATACTTGTTCACCTTCTTTTTTTCTAGTATGTAGATAGTTTTTTTTTTGGGCTATATGCACGATCATTTCATTTCAATGCGTGTTGTGTATAGGTTCCTAACTTACTGCAAGATTCCTCCTCATCTACCAGTGACGATTGCGTGTCACAGTGCTGAAAGGTGTTGGAGTTTAGACCCTGATAAACGAACTTCAGTTCCATTCTCAGACTTTCCAAACTTAACCGTGGTGTAAGTTATATATTCGACCTGTAAGTTCTGAAATTGCTGCTGCATGATATTATCTAACGATCTATTCATAATAATAGGTATCCTCCATTTCCTGAAGCTATAGCTTTTAATAACGATCGAAAGAACTCAGGCATTGCTTGCCATCATCCGAAGCTCTTTGTGTTGCAAAGAGAAGATGGACTACGCGTTGTCGTCACATCTGCAAATTTGGTCGAAAAACAGGTTCTCGTTTTATTCTCGACACGTTTGATTTTTCTACAATCAATGGGAAGCGTATGCAGTGTTTGTGTATCGTACTCATAGTTAATGATTCAAGAATCTAAATGAAGCAATTGAATCTTAAATTGTAATTCATGGAAGATATAAAGTCAAATCCAAGAAAAATATAAATAGTTGGGTCGAGGATGTATCCTGAAAATTTATCATAGAGACTCTGTACTTTTTAAGAAAGCTTCTCCACCTGGATTATCTTAGTTTGACCGTATATTGGACTTTCTGCAGTGGCATAGTGTAACCAATACAGTCTGGTGGCAGGACTTCCCACGTATAAATATTCCCAATTCTTTGTCGCTTTTCACCCAATTGTCTTTTGGGGAAATCGATATAGATTCAAAATGTGATTTTGCTGCTCAATTGGCTGGATTTATGGCGTCCCTAGTAGTTGACGTGCCTAGCCAGGCCCACTGGATCACGGAGTTGACCAAATACGATTTCGAAGGAGCTACTGGATATTTAGTTGCTTCTGTACCAGGAATTCATTCGCATAGAAGTTCTCATCTATACGATTCAAAATATCACTTGGTGGTAAGTATCTACACTATTTTTTGCTCTCTTGTCGAAGCGGTGTTTTAGGATAATAATTTGTTTTATTCTTTTGTCAGTTGAATATGTGATTCGTTTCTTATACTAGGGTAGCAGACACAAGTTCGAGTCGTCCGGTACAAAATTTCTCTCTTCTGTCGAAGCATCTGTAGTTGGTTTAAGCCATATTTTTCGTGTGTCGGCCGATTCTAATGGAGAGCATTTGAAGAAGTTGGCATTGTTTCTTGGAAAATGTCGTGAGAATATGGATGGGATGTCAGAGATTGTTTTGAGGAGAGAGACGAATATACCAGCTGACGTGAATGCAGTCAGTGTGCTTATTCCTAACCCAGAAAACTTTTCTCCGGGAGGTAAAATTTTCATTACTTGTTACTTGTTAGTTAAGTTGCTAGAATTTCATGAAATTTCAGTTAGGGTAAATTACGGCCACACCCTGAGGTTACGAAAAAACCCCTCCCGTTTGGGTAATTACAACCACCCCTCAACTATGAATCTTCTTACATGTCCACCCTTGTGGTGTCAAATTTAGTGGAATCTTCTAGGTTGTGTGGAATATTCCCCGAAAGTAGCCTGGTTAAGGCCTAAACCAGACACTTCTTTCGGTAATTATGCCGTCTAACTTTCTACCTTTTTTCTTGCTCTAGATTTTGTTCAACTTGGGTTTCTACCGAAGGATATTGCAAAATGGGTGGCTCCACTTTCAGATATCGGACTTTTTGCATTTTCTGGGTATATTCATCCTAAGGAAGTCCTTGCAACTGCTTTAGAAGGAAGCAGCAAGAAAGTAAAACTGATTCTTTACGTGTATGCGGTATGATTGTAATTCTAAATCTGGACTCGTCTATCATTATTTTTTCAGAAGAACTTAGCGTTACTTTTTCCTCCCTCATATTGATTAGTAGTTTGCCGGTGGGTTTCCTTTTTTTTTTTTTTTTTTTTTTTGCAGGGCCCTTCCTTTTCTACTATATCGGAAGTTACAGAACTTGAATATCTTACTGCAATATGCTCCCTTGTTGCATCGAGTCAGAGATGCGCAGGGCTGTGGCGCCTTAAGGAGGTAAACCACTGAACACTTGCGTGTTGCCGTGTGATTTTTTAAACTTTTTTATGCAATAAAGCCTTAGTGGCACTGTTGGTATATACTTGGCTTTTGGCCAAATATATCATCTAACGTACTGGTTTTTCTCACTTCTGTTTGTCCCAAGGTTTTAGGTCAGTACAAGTGGCCCGAGCATTTGGAATCGGACTTCTTTTTTGGTGAGTGTATTCTATATAGTCTCGAGTAATTTTAAGCATTTTCGAGATGAAATGCACTGACTATGGTTTCAATTCTTTATTTTGCTTTCCTTTCTTTATGAAGGTTCATCCTCGGTCGGATGCGTAAACGCACAATTTCTTGCTGCATTTTCCGCAGCAGCAGGAAAAAAATCAGTACCATTTTCCGATTCTGAAGAATCGGATCCAGATGTGAGACGATTAAAATTAGTAAAATTGCACCTTTTACGGTATTGACTTTTCATTGACTGGTTTTGGTCTTGCTTCTGCTAGTGGGGCTGTTGGAGTGCCAGCCAAGAGTTAAAAAACCCTTCTGTCCGGATTATTTTCCCCAGCATCGAGACAGTGAAAAACAACAGAAACGGAATTATGGCTTCGAGGCGCATGTTGTGCTTCTCTCAGGTAATGAAACCAAAGTCAGAGTACTTATTTTCTAATTCATACTTTCCGGACCTTGAATTCGGTTTACGTACGTTCCTAGGAAAATGTTGACATACTGAACGTAACTACTTTTACAGAAAACATGGCAGAGGCTGGAAAATGTCGGCATACTCCATGATGCAATTCCTTATCCAAGTGGCAGGGTTGGTATCCCTATGCATGTCAAGGTACTCTCTCTCCCTCTCTCTCTCTCTCTCTCTCTATATATATATATAATATATATATATATATATATATATATATATATATATATATATATATATATATATATATAGCTCTTTCTGATTAATGTTGTAATCAGGTGGGACGAAGGCGGTTCAAATCGAAAAAGGACGGATCTTCATCCGGATGGGTCTATAGTGGGTCCCACAACTTCAGTGCTGCAGCATGGGGCCGTCCAATTTCAGACAAGCAATCAAATCGAAACACGACAAATAATTCTGTACTAGGTTCAAGACTCCACATCTCCAATTACGAGCTCGGTATAATTTTCATTGTACCCCCAAAAGAAGACTACGTCAAAAAGCAAAACACAGGCAATTTAGACGACATTGTTATGCCATTTGTCGTGCCTCCACCAAAATACGGGCCAAGAGACAAACCCGCTACAGCACAGGCAATAAGGGAAGCATTGACTCAACTTTCGGAGCAAGAAAGAGAAACGACAGCTGTTAGTGACTTGACGGAAGAGGAGGTAGCGGAACTGGAGGAGGAGGAGGAAGTTCCGGAAAGTTCTATATACGTTACGAAGGAAAAGGAAGACGAAAAGGCTTACGCTGATGAACTATGGATTCAGGTTCATTCTTCGCAAAGCTCTTGAGTTTGAGGTAGTTGGTTTACGATTTTTTTTTATTGTATAATTGTTTTTTATTTATTTATTTATTTTTATTATTTTTTATACAGCAAACAGTGTACAGTAATTCAGTTAACATGTGAAATAGAAACTGGAAATCCTTGATAATACAATTCAAAAAGAATTATTTTATTTCAATGGATTTACTGCCAACTTGTTATTGCTTTGATTCTGTATATTGCTTGTTCATGCTGCATTAATTATTAGTAATTAGTAGCTTAATTATCAAGGTACCACCAATAATTAGGATTTTTGAAATTGATAAGTGGGGTTAGAGTTGTGAACTTTCTTGATTACTTTGGACTAAACTCTCTCTCTCTAAAGATGAAGTGACACTTCAAAATTTGAATTCGTTATTTAAATAAAAAGTAATTAACAACACTATAGTGGGAATAAAAAAAATAAAAATAACAAATGGGAATTCATGCTAATAACGATTTAAATAACACAAGGGATATTTTGCAACTAATTCCTTGAAATAAAGATTAGTATATTCGTCCCCTCGCCAACGGTCGTTAGTCTAGTGTAGTTTACGTCTCTCGTATAGTTTGCAAGCTACTATACGAGATTGTAGGTTTATGCAGTGCATCTGTTGGCTGTATCAAACATAGTTAGTCTAGTGTGATTTATAGCTCTTATAATTTGCAAACTACTACACGAGAATATAGATTTACCCAGTGCACTTATATGATTGACTGAGAGTTTCTTTATTAAAAGAAAATATTAATATACTCGAAATATACTTTAATTTGTTTCTACGGTCGCAAAAATTATACTAAAATCGAACTTGGGTTCAAGAAAAATAAAAAAAATAAAAAGTTGTCATAGTCAAAATAGAATTTAATATGTCGATATAAATTTAAAGAATTGAAGTTGGCTTTTTCAAGATTAAGACGTGTATGTATACACACACAACTTTGTGTCGATGGGGGAAAGTATCAATAGAATTGTTCTTTTCTTTTTCAACTTGTTTTGGGATTTATTCAATATTTTTCTATTGAAGCCATACCTTCCTTAATGGCGTTTTGGTTTTATTTACCACTTGTTTATATTTAGATTGCGTGCTTAGACTCACTACCTCTATTTAGTTTCACATTTTATCGACTAATTAGTTAGTAATATGTTCGATTAATCTAATCGAACATATTAGTAACTAATTAGTCGATAACATATTACCGAACACATGTTCGATTAATTACATCCATAATTTGACATATCTTACCGAACATATGCTCGATTAATTAACACCCATAATTTGACAATAATTATATCATAATTGGTATCATTTTAGAGATAAAATCAATTTTTATTTTCTATTTAGTAACTACCTATAAAATAAATTGTAGGGGTATCTACAATTTACTGTGGATCTTAATCAGTTTGAATTTTGTTA